>NC_141779.1:7713489-8334575 GCF_054643075.1 Acanthaster planci
ACACTGTATGCTGCTTGTTTGTCAGAGAGCTTGGGAAAAAAAGTCGAATTTCTTTTTAAATTCACGTAGTCTGCGCTGCTAGTTCCTCCATGCATGCTCGACAGGCCAGCTGAGGCCAGAACCTAGGTGGCGGAGTGGTTAAGACGTCTGCACTATGGGATGGTGCTCATTATTACCTGGTGAATTTTTTCGCCAGCTCTTGGACAAAAGTGAGCTCAAAGTGTTATGCATAATGCAGTATGCTGGTGTAATAGGCAAAACCTGTATCCCCGACGCAAAGTACATCTTTGGAAAAAGAAGTGTAATTGGCCGTGTCCGAATCACTTGGCTGCTGCTTAAAATTACACACGAGTCTATGGTAGTGGCTGTGGCCAGTTCCCATAGAGTTGCGTTTAATTTACGGACGTAGCCAAGTAATTCGGACACGGCCTACCCAAAAAAAGATTACTGATTGGTTGCCAGCTGTAATCTATACGTTAAAAATGTATTTCTACCTTCACGTACGCGGCCGGCGGGACGTACACGTACATGTACGTTGCAACGTGTTGGTCCTTGTCTCGGATGATCATGTTACTCACAATTACTTATCTTAAAATTTCGACTGAAGTTCACAGACGAAATATGACGATGTAACGACTTGCCATCAATTCTAGCCTCATACACTAAATCCAAGTTTTTGCACAGTGCAGCATTAAACATTTACACAGCACAACAATGACTGCATCAGATGCGTTTTGGTTTTGTTTGAATGGATTGGATTTGCCTCTGTATTATAAGCCTAATGGCAAATACATGTTGGTTCTATCAACATTGACATAACCTATGCAATACATTCAGTATGGCCTGTTAAAAAGCTGTTGCCCATGAATGTATCAATGTGCCCTAATATGAGTGAATTTGGCGATCTTGGGAGAAATTCAAAATAAAATAAAGAAATCAAAATAAAATAGGACTCGTGTGATCTCCAATTTATTAGACCACAACGATTAATTTTGAAATAATCATAATTTATGAATGAGTATAAATGAAATAATTACCTTAATATAAAACTGATTTAAAAAAACAACTTTTTGAATGTACACATGATTTAAACGGGCTTGCGACACCTCTGTACTACAGTGGTTAAAAATAATGCAAAATTTTGCTTCAACAAACCGAAAGTGCAAGGTTTTAATTATTTTATCATGTACTAACTCAAGCAGTAAAATTGCAACTACCTGAAAATCACCAAGCATGTTTTCAACAAATGGGTTTGGGGCAAGACACAATTCACTTTTGCCACATATTACTATTAAGCTTTATTTATATATACATTTCTTCATAACTATTTTCATAAATTGGTTTTCTGAAACCTTTTTTAAAACAAGCTGCCTGAGTTCCCACAGTATATTTACAAAAAAAGTAAAAATATATCTAATCCAAATATAACAAAGTGCAGTACTTAAACATACATATAAAGAAGTTAGAAGAGCTAATTAATTTTCTGCGACTCAACAGTAATGCTTAATCCTTGGAATTTTGAAAAATAACCATCTGAATAGCATATGTGTAGGTGACCCAACAGATATGGACAATTTACTCTATACATAAGCAATTTGTCAACATGCATGTCGCAAAAAGTATTCCATTTGATACATCTTCTTGATCATCTCTGCAATTTTCACAACTGACAGTAACTTGCTTTGATAATGAACACATTGAACATTGACTCTCAGGGAAGTTTCAAGTTGAGGATGACAGAGGCTACTGTCCCACCTGTTATAGTTCAGCAAATGCTACATGCTTGCATAAAAACTGGAACCAACTGCAAGTTTTCTTTCCTAAAATGACATCATACTACATTGTACATCTCAAGTCCATTGCCTTCAGTCAATGCCTGTGTTGGCTGGCTTTCCCTCAGCTATTCCCTTTCAAATGAAAGCTGGGATTTACCACTGGACTCACATGTGACCAGTGGAAGTCGATTGGAAGATTTTTGGGAGGGAGGGGAAGGGTACAAATTGTACTCTGTCATTTAAGCAAGCAGTCATCCTTGGGGTCCTTTTAGCAACAAGGCTTTCTCATCCTTTTTTGTATTTTCCCAGTAAGGTCTTATTCATATGTACCTCCATTTCACTGCAAAATGCCAGCCAGCTATATCCAAGTTATGGTCAAAATAAGGCAGACTAAACAAGCAGTCTCCATTGTGCATATCTTTGTGAGTCTCAACCAAAGTGTGCGAGACTGTAATAGAAACAGGTGCTAAACGTAAGCAACTTTCTCTATTAAGTGGAACTTGATTATAAAATATGGAACTCAAAACTTTAAATGTTAGCTTTTTGTTGTTTGCTCTGTTTCTGCTGTCACTGTCTCACAAGTCAATTTCATAGTGTTGCCTAACAGTTAGCATGGAAGTTGAACTTACTACAGCAGCAAATGATGCTGCTCACTCTTTCATGGCATGGATATGCTAATAGTTGTCCAAGCATGAAGATTCTCTTGCAACGTCCTTGATTTCTGCAACTTTTTCGCTCTTTTGCTCTTTCGCTCTCAGGCATGTTTGTACTGTGCTTATTGCTTTAAATTTTCTGTCAAGTGGATGGAGAACATGTTACTTCATAATTAGCCATTAATTATGCAGTTCTTTGAAATTAAGCCCAAGTTAAAAGCACTGAACATGGGGATCTTTCCAGAAATGGCAACGCAATGATCACCTTTCCTGTGCTCTTGTTGGCAATTCAGTACATTACTTGGTGGCAATATTTTCTGCATATATGTACTCAATTGTCCTTTTTTCATATAAAAGTACTCATTTAGTTGAACTTAAATCAATTTCTCAAGAATAAAAGAAGTTTATAATATTTTAAATACTGTACAGGCAAAGAGATTTAATGTTTATGATTATTAACATATTTTTCAATATTTTCAATCCTCATGGATGTACAAAACGTAGTGGTTTTCCTAAACTTACTCAGGATTTACAAACGAAAAATATTTTTAAAAGTTCTCAGCTGGCATGCTCACCCTCTATTTATACAATATGATGGTATATCCAATCGAGAACAAATCAATATCATCACACTCAAATTCAAAAGTACAAACATACAAAATGGCTCTAGATCAGCAGCCGATTTCAAGAAATTTTATGCAATGGTGTAACTCAACTTACACCACATTTGATTGCATAAGTTTGCACAACAAATGAAGAGCGATTTCACGAAACTTACGCCGTAACTCTGTGACTTATGCCAAAAATTAATTTTGGTTGCACCAAACAAAGTGAAAATAACAATTTGACTTACTCATCATGTTTGGTTCAACCTCACCATTGCTGATCTTAAAGCTAAATATGAGAAACATTCAACCTTGTTTTTAGAAGGTAGTGAAAAACTTGCTTGGCTGTGAGGGAACTGCGAGAATTTCTCTTCGGTTCCATCAAAGATGAAAATATTTCAAAATGAGGGGTGGAGGTTATTCAACGGCTGTTTGATGACTGTTGTGGTATTTGAAAGAAACAGCTATCACAAAAGCTGTTATCATCCTTGTCCAAGAAATTTAATATTATTAAAACATGGTGCATCTTTTTGTGAAATGAAACGTAAATTTACTGCACACCTACAGCATAAATTTATGGGGCAAGGCTTATGCATGGTTCAAGAGTATGTCACGTTTCGTGAAATTGGCTGCTGGTCCCATGCTGAGAACACAAATAGAGTACATACATTTGTGACCTAAAAATGCCTCTGAATATTTGAAAGTTAGCTGTAAACTGTACTTAATGTAGGGTTCTAAATGTTCCACTGGCAATGAACCGGGCCAACTTCACAGAGTTTGTGAGGTCAGAAAAAAGACAAAGTCTGATTACTTGTAGTATTACTCCAAACACTACTGAACTGAAATTCATACGTATATGTGGTCCATGATCTTTTTCATGCTGAGAACACTGACAAGTAACTTGCATAGTGCAGCTCATTAATAGTTGCTGACCTTTTTTAGTTCATGTTTTGTTCAAAAATGGTAACAGTTATAACCACTTGACGCTGCATGACGTGTACACACACACATACTTTTCCGTATTTATTCCACACAAGACATGTACACTCATTTAAGAACTGTTTTTCATTTCTGCAGTTGATGTATTAATGCGTCATGCTTGGTTGGGTCAAAGCACGATTGCAAGGTTGAAGAACTTGGGGGGTAAAAAAACCTGCCCCAACAGCTTTTTTGTGTAAGAACATATAAGACTTGCACATAATTCAAAAACAGATTTTTGTCAGAGACAAGCAACAAAATGCTGTTTGTCTTTCCAGAATCTTTGGATCGAAGGTGAGAGGACCTTGCTTTTACATATTAAAAAAAATGCCTTTTGCAGTAACACTTTATTTTGGGATGATTGACTGCCCCCAAAGAAAACAAAAGCCCAACATGGAATGTAAGAGACTACCTAAGAAAACAATATTGCCATTCACGTTTGTGCATGGATGTTGGCAGGGGCTGACTTTTTGCCTGAAGTTCAGCTATACAAGAAATGTTATCCAAAATTTAAAGAAAGCCTGAAACCTGGCTACTTTAGGAGGACATATCTATCCCTGTTTGTGATGCAGCAGTATCATTTCTCAGAGCAATCGATACTGGGTCTTGCAAGGGGCTGACATCTATCTTACTTTACTGGTTCTTCTGACACAGGTACACTGACTGGCTTGAGCGACATATAGTATTTGTATGGCTGTTAGATTGACTACATGGACATGATGTTACAGCGATCAGATAACTTGTCCTCTTCATGGAAGCAAGGATTTACTGGCTGTGTGAGCTGAACACTACGATACCCGCTGCTACATCTGACTCGAACCAGCCAGCCAACATTGGCAAGCTCTGTGGTTGAGTGGTTAAGATGTCTGCACTAGTAAGCAGGAAGTCATGGGTTCGAGTCCCACCTGAGTATGCTTGTAGTTTTTCACAAACCTTCGGGGGCAAAAACTGAGCATACAGGGGTATAATACACATTGGGCAGGGAAAAATCCAAATTAACTGAACACTTAGTACACTTGAGACACTCAAGTTCTGGCAATACTAGCTCTGATAATCCAAGTTTGTACACAATGACTTATAAAAAGGCCTTCAGTATAGTACATTTCCCCCTCACAACCAACTACTGCAACTCTTGCAATAAATGCTCCGATTAGTTTTGTTGATCACATAATTATTAAGGCCTAGTACGGCACGCAACTCTCAAAAATACAATGAAGGCATTTGGGCAAATTATAAACTAAGCCAACTGCTACAACATTAGTGTAGATGAAAAAGGCTCTTCAGGAAGCACCCCAATTAATATCGATACAATGATAACAGGTCCTTGCCAGAACATTAGCGTAGGTAGATGTCTCTTGTTCAAATATGAGTTTTCTATTGGTTTGGGAAGCATTAACCCTATCAAAAGATTTTTTGGTACAGTAGCAATTGATGAATTCTTACCATCAAATGACTTATAATATTCGGTCAACTGTCACCACTCGATAAAAGAGTTTGGTAAGGTTCATGCTGTTACCGGCAGTGACAGGCTTGTTGGCTCATGCTCTTCCTGAATGCTGGGCAACTTGGGGAAAGACTGCGTTCTACGGGCAGGGCTGGCATACTGTGAGGGGGGTACCCAGGGAATGCCATGATCCTCTGTGCCTGGTTGATAAAGGCGTCGATAGCTGCCAGGAGATGCAAAGCGGGCTTGAAACGCCTGAGAGGAAAAGGGAGGACAATTCATGAGAAGGTAACAATGACATATCATGGCTGTTCTAAGCAAGCAAGAACAAAAAAATTTACACAAGACGTGGACAGAACTGGTTGCAAGGATGTGGGACATAACTTGACCCAAAAAAAGCCCAGCCAAATCAGCCCCCTCCCAAAATCCAGGCTGTTCCATGTTTGATCATTTTTTAAACTTGGCATGGCTGTTATAGAGCACAAAATTAGACCAAAAAGGTGCTTGTACAATATGTCATAACACAATAAATTTTATTCTGCCATTACCGGCTTTTGATCTGCCACATTATATAGAAGGTAGGGATGGGGTTCCCAACCCCATTATTATTTTTGTTCAGCCTATGGAGATCGGGAAACAGTCTAACTTGGAGCAAGTTTGAGCCGTGACTAAGGGCTACGTGCAAGCAAGCTACTCGTGTTCAGCAGGAGTAAGAACTGCAGGTCAATGAGGGTATAATCCCATCGCACATACAGAAATATAATGTGTGCGCACCACACTTGGGTTGAACCGGAGGAACGGCACAGATGCAGCCAACCACTACTGGTCCATATTGCCTGGTACCCAGGTTATGTGTCATGCATGGGCTACAATGGAAAAATGAACATTGGTTGACATCATGACCTATGCAATGCCCAAACAATTATGGGGAAATTTCATGTCTGTGCAAGTAAAGTATACACATGTGTGTTCATACACACGTGGCACTGGGTGACATGGACTGGTGATGAGCGATCAGCCCCGATGAATGCCTTGGGCTTATTTAACGTAATTCTTACACAAAACTAATAATAAATCGGACACCATAATCCCACATATTGTGTTGATATTTTAAGAGTTGTTATTGATATGTTGGCTGGACAAGCATCTTTGATTTTGTTCAGACAAACACAAAAAGTGCCCAGAAAATTCTGATGTCCAACCATAATATCACACTCTGCTGTTAAGACATGAATACACCTATGAAGTTTTACTTCATAGGTGTATTCATTTTACTGACAAGGGTTTTTATTGTTATTGTCATTTATGGACAGGCTTCAACCTTAAGCTTCAGAGGGTCAAGGCCACTTGGCCTTGAATGCTCCCAAAAACCAAAGGCCACCAACGCCAACTGAAAGGGCATCAAGGCCATTTTGAAATTTTTACTTATAATGCTTGTCGGTGACTTTAACAGACTTTCCTTCAATTTCAACATGCATGGTGTTTAACTTGCAACCTGCAATTTTCCTTGTTTCTGTTCACATGCTGAGCAGTCTGCTTCAATTGTAGAAATAAAAATAAATAATACTGTATTAACTTTTAATTTACCATTTGGTGTTGTGTCTTATTACTTTTCATGATGCCATAAAGGCAACACTGTATTACAAAAGTTAATGCAATTACTCACAAACAATGCAATTCAAGCAAGTCGGTCACTGAGTCACAAACATTTATCCAATAGAACCCCGCTGGCGCCCGCATAAATACATACCAGTACAGTAAAATAGCGAAGAAAAATAGACTGGGTCGTACTCCCATCCACAATCCCAAAACAATAGTGACTCAGTCTCAATTACGCAATGTACAGAATCCGATTGGTGCAGAATTTGTAATTCTGTGGTCCGTGTATAAAGTAGTCTGGTCCCCCTTTTCAGAATCACATAACTCAACTACGTTGATCCGGTTGCTATACCATGTTGTCTACAAGGCGATGCAAAACCAGTCCATGAAAAAAAATAGTGCTCGGTGCCAGCGGCTGGCAGAAACACTAGCGCTAAATGGTAACTTGAAAGTTGAATACAACTTTAAAATACATGTAGGTGCCTAGTGATCATTGAAAAGGGACACGTCGGCCAAGTGACCAAAAGGTACATGTTATTTTTAAAGGGCATCATGGCAATTCACGGGCATTGCGGCAGTGGCCGCTGGTGGCCGCTGTACAGATCGAAGCCTGTACAGATCATGTCCTCATGCATGTCAGCATGCATGCATTGAGCTCATGTTAATGGATAAAATTAACAGTTTGGGCCAACCTGTCTAAGAGAATGGGAAAGGTAATCCCAAAGAGTTGTTCATTAAGCTGGTTTGTCTGGCAGGATGACCTCTTGCATATGCCAATGTTCATGACTGACGCTGGGCCTTGTGAAAAAATGCCCTCAGACTCAAAACCCTGGGGATACCATTGGGAACTGCAGCCTTGTTGGTTGGATAGGAAAGTGCTCCCTAATCGCCCCTTCTGATTCAAGGTGATGCAAATGAGTAAGCAGCTCGGCGGATGTTTCCTAAAGTGATACATGGCCGTAATCAATGAGTGAAGTTTTCAACAGCTGCCTTTAAAACAAACCAACTTTAAATCAATTAATTATCAATGCACTTACCCCATATTGTGTATCACTGGTTAGAAAGTCCTCCTGGTTGCTATCGGTGTATCGAGACACAGGGTGAAAGACAGCTAAAAGTGTGACAATAGGCACCACAATCTTGAAAAGCTGTAGGGAGGAGAAAAACGTAATGCAAAAAAAATTAAGTACAGAGCAAAATATCTGAGGGACAGAGATTGGTTTCAAAGAGTTTCTATGCAGGAACTGGATAGCAAATTTACAATCTTAGCAATATCCCCTGAAACCAGCCAAGGGCAATGATCCATCATTTTTCTATCCAGAAAACTGATGGGCTTAGCAGCCTTTAAAATGATCAGAATAAGTAGAGTACTGTACATTGTAAGTCCCTTACCATCAGGAACAGGTAGGTGATGCTATAGACAATCTGGCTCCGGTTCTGTTGAAAGTGAAATCAGAAGAACACTTTTTTGCCTTATTTTTCAAGTAACAGCAGATATGTCTAGGAATATACCATGACCAAATTTAACGAGTATCTTGAGGTGACAGGGCTTAACCATTTGCTGTCGGGTGCTTTTAAAATGCAGTGCACACAGACGGGATATTTTCAAGATTTTCAGTTTCCGAAATTCTTCATAAATTCATCATTTCATTTAATGGATGTTTACAAACACACGAATGACTGTTTGGTGGCTACTCTAAGCTGACAAGCACCTTCCTTGACTCCCGAGTATTTCAGCCAGGCCTGCTGCCCTGTAAAGAGAGCCCAGAATTGTGAGGTGTTGCATAAATTCCTTTGTCCCCAGTGAATGTGAATGGCGTCTTTTCAAATGCGGCTGGATTAGCATGCAGCGGTGCTGTGTCGCTCATCAATGAGGCCCTGGAGCACTTTTATCTGCAGTGCTAATCCGCGGGCGTGTTATGCCCAAAATAGCGGTATACTGTTTAAAAACAGTGACGGATTACCTTCGAAAAATGCAAGCCAAAAAATGATGCTAATTCCCAGCAGCAGGTCTTTTATTCCGAGTACGGTCTTTTGTTACAAGGACCAGCTCTTTGTCCCATTTCAGACACCCCGGCTCTACGTATAAACCCCTGGTGCTCAAAACGGGGTTCCCTGGCAGCAAGTGGTCAATGCTGTGGTATTGGTTTTATGGTAGAGTATTGGTCATTGCAAATGTTTGCTTTTTTCATTGTTCCTTTTCATTTTGTATTTCTATTTTGATATATCTTCCATTCTCCCTCTCACTCTCTCTTTTGCAGAATATTACAGCTTCATTAACTTACGTAAATATCTGCACAACTGGCATTCTGTGGATCTGTAAAGTTTCACAACAAAGGTATACAAAATATATTTAAATATGATGAAAACAATGTGAATTTCAAAGGGTATTCTTTACTATTTGTTACAGTCCTAGAAATGCCTGAAATGAAAAGGGTTCTGATAATAGAACTCAAAGGCAGTTTCAACATCTGACCAAGTTTAGTCTGGTAATCCATGATCACAATGCAATGTACTACATGTCATACAGTGGAACGTTACGAGGTTATGTTTTCAAGGGCTGTTTTGATGAGTTTTAGGGTCTCATTTTTTGTATTCCTTTAAGATTGAAATGAATTTGTCCCCTCTTGGATATCACATTCGAAGGACTAATGTTCCTGAAGTAACAATCCAATCTATAATTTCCCTAGTGAGGAATGCAGTAGGAGCCAATCGTCAAAAGACAACGATGAGGTTTGAGAAATGTCACACCCCCATTTCAAGTGCCACAACTTCAGGGGTAATTTGTTATTATACAACACTTCCATAAATCCCCGTCATCTGATTGGTGGATCATTGTTCACTTGGCATTGAATTATTTGTACCAACACACAGCACACACACAATGCATTGTATAAACTAATAATGGACACCTTCGGATCGATTGCACTGCAGGTTGTAGTGGCGTAAGTTTCTTTTTTGGCAACATGACAAGCAATCAAGCTCCGCCCTTCACAATTGTATGAAATAATTAGAAGAACTTGTTTTTGTGAGTAATGCTGATACTGCCAATATAAGTAAGCAGATAAATGCTGCCAAACGATTGAACCAGCTCGGAACATCATGCCGGAAGATTAACGGATTCACAACTGGACAACTTCCAGTTTGAAACAGTGAATTAATCCAGCTGTACTCAGAAAATCAGATGACAAGGATTTATACAGGTGTGGTATAAAAACAAACAATGAGTGATGGGCATCCGTGAAATGGAAAGAATAACTGCATTTGGTGACAAATGAAATCCAGATCGTTTTATCTGTCACCTTGAGCAATTAGTCTTGCCATCACACTCTTAAACATTCATTATTTGTATACTGTTTGCACTGGATTGTGCAGTTTCTGCACTGTGAGTATATGCTCAGTCACAGCAGTACATTCAGGAAGTGCCTCAACTGAGCCATGTGTTGTTTGAATTAAGTGCACTGCATGCATGTTACTGTTCCCCTTCTGTTTCTTCTTCTAACGCCGAATGTATGCAATGCATGGCATTTGTTAACACAGTGGTTATGGACAAAACTGCTTTTCAAGTTATTTTCTGGCTATGTTATGGGAACTATTCTGAGTCTCCTTGAAGTTTTCACAAATGGAAAGTCACCACTCATTGTTTTCTTCAGTGGTGCTCTTTCATCAACCAGTACCATGGTTTCATTCCAGAAATTAAGTGATTTGAAAAGCCTTGTCCGCACTGGACTTTATTTTCTGAGGATTTTACCAAGCGGACGGAAAATGAAAACTGAGCAAATTTTACCACCGTCCGCACTTGGACTTTCGACGCGGGGATTTTTACTGAGACACGTGGGAAAAGTAACCGAGCTGTCACTATATTGGCACATGAGGGCGCTTTGCGTGACCTTTCGTGTTCACCCTTTGACCAAAGAATTATGGCCGTTTTCCAATACTCAACTTTGTGTCCGTTTCAGGCTTCGTGTAGGAAATCAAATCCCCAATTGTGGGCCTGAAGTGTTTAACTTAAATTAAAGTACTGTAATGTTTGGCTCTTTTGCATCTTACTTGATGTTTTGTGGCACTATCAGACTTACTTTTGCGCTTACAACCTCAATGTCAGGAAGTAAAAAAAAAACAGTTGAAGCCTGAGCCTGACCTTAGTAACCTGAGCCAGTAAACCAGATGTACGCTTCCCTGAGCTGCTTTTACCTACTTACACTGTCCGGACTGGACTTTCTGTCTCGGGAAAAGTGTCCCGGGAATTCTTCCTGGCCAGAAGTTGGCCAGTAAAAATTCCCGCGTGGCTCGGGAAAAGTAACCGAGAGGAAGTCTTCCGGGGATGTCCGCACTGGACTTAAAATGGGCAAAGTACCCATCATCTCAGCAAGTTTACCCCAAAAAAAGGCCAGTGCAAACAGGGCTAAAGACAAAGGTGACTGGATACCACAAAATGAGTCTTAAGGTCATTTGTTTATCAGCAATAACTAGAGTTCGCATTAAAGAACAAACTGGGCTTTTGTGTTAATTCATCACCCAGCCTGACATCCTAATGAAAATGGGCAATGTGTGGGTGAAAATTGTTAAGGGTTTCTATTGATATAGACTGCCAGACTATTTTGAGGCCGTTAATGCATCATTTAGTTAGATTAGGTAGCAACTATAGTGTTTAAAGCAATGAGTAAGATAAGATGTGAAGGACTGCAAGGTGAAGTGAGCAATGGATTGAATCCCCCAGTAGCATGTACCGTGGAGTTTTGTGAGTAAGGTTCTGAGAGCAACTTTTTTTTACTCAACTTTTTGGATAATGTACCCAGTCCATCATCAGGAAACTAATCGAAGATTCTAACACTACAAGGATAAATTAAGAGCACAGAAGCATGCAGGGGGGAATGCTATTATGAAGTCTTGACTGGGTTGTGGTTGGAATATGACTGACTGAGCTGGCAGTTGCAGGGAATGTTACTTGCTAGATGATCAGTGAACCATTTGTCCAGTAATCAAACTGGTTTAGAACTGTGCTTAACAAAAGAGATTTACTCCATGAGTAAACACAAACATCCACAACATCAGCTGAAAGCAACCAGTACTTACTGAGTATCAGCATAACAGCGTCAAACAGCATCGTTGTCAAGGATGACAATTCAAAGGCAATAATGATGCTGCAATGCAAAACATAAGTACAATTTATCAATACTACACTGTTTTCCAAGAAAAGGTTGGTAACATGTCGATATAAACCTGACTTGCATCATACAAATATGGGCCCATGGAATGAAGTTTTACTAGTGAAATACATTTGTGCAATTTTAATGTCTGAATGCTGTTTGACATCCCCTTTTGGTTAGTCTTTACACAAAATTTTACATTATTCCATATTCTTTTTGACAAATGTGGCTGCTGTTGCTGCAATGTCATCGAAAGAAGAAAATGTCAATTTCAAGAGTTTTCTGTTTCAATTGGAGACCCAACATTTGCTCCTGACACATATTTGTAACAAAACATTGTTCACTGAAGTGAAGAAATAAATGTGTCATTGAAATGAATTAAAAAACATTCTCAATACCTCCAAAGATTGCGTTTCTGTTGCCTCCTAGCACTTTCTAAAGTAGTCACTTCATTCATCTTCTTGGTAATCAAAATGCCAGCCAGTAAGAACAGTTGCGTCAGGAAGAATTCAACAGCCGACATCATCACCCAGTATGGATCTACAGCAATACAATACACACCCACAGATTGCTTTTTCTATCTGTAAACAGACCTCATTTCTTGTACCATCTCTAAAATGTTCCAGAATAATACTACATGTACTATCAGCATAACGCTGGGAGGAGTATTGTGCTGTGATGAAGTGCGCCCTCTCATGTCACAAAAGCATACAGGCATGCTTCTTATTCAGCATGTTATGCCTATTATGACATTTGAGGTTACTTGCTCCTTACAATTACTTACTATTCTAAATACCAAGTACTACCAGTGTATATGATTCAAATGAACTTGTACCACATTGGGCCAATATTCACAGAGAGTTTCAAATTGTTTCACATGGCATATCCTTGGAAAAACCTTTCCATGTATAGTCAAAATGACAACATGCAACAAGAATGAACTTAAAGTACAATGACTATCTAACTGGGTCTTATTTGAACAATGGACAGCTGATTTGTGGACAGCAGCTGCATATGGTCAATTTTAACTTGAAAACCTGCCTTACACACTCTAATGAAAGCACAGCATGTCTTGCATACAGTATCTGAAAGGCATTTGACCCCTTTGTGTACCTTCAAACTGCCTAGTCCTACTGAATCACCAACATTCTCAGGCTGATAGTAAAACTGATCGTAACAAAATTGGGAGGCAAACACTGTTAGTACAAGGCTTAAAGTGGTAAGACTTTCTTGGTCAGCTCTCTGCTTACCAAAGCACTCCATAGTTGTGTCTTTTGACATAACAATAGCAATGACAGCCACAACACTGAAGTAGGCAAAGAAGGCAATCAATGCAGGAAGGACTAGCCTAGAAACAGAAAACATGAGAAGATAATTGGAAGCAAGTTAATCTTTTCATAGAGATTCCTTTATTCAAACAGTATCCACATTGGTATGTTACTCAGTCATCTTAGTTATATGGCATCACCTCCCCAACAGTTTTTACTTGAAGCCTCACTGCATCTTCCGATATGTGGCATTCTGCAGCTAAACCACCTTACATTCTCTGTACTTGAAATTCAAGGGTACCAGATTCATGCAATAGAAATGTTGGGGTCTCAATTCTGCAAATCTTCCTAACCTTCTCGTGGATTTTTAAGAATCTAGGAGGGTGGACCCAGATCATGTTTCAACATGCACAATCAAATTTTTGTGAACAAACTCATGGTTATTGCATGTACATGTATGTACAGAACACATAAAATGTGACTACCGTAGGGATCTGAGACACTAGAGTACTAGTTCTCATTAACTCAAAGACAATGTGTATGCAAAACGGTTGATTTACATGTAGGAATGAATTGTCCCACTCCAGTTCACATAATGCAGCACACAATCAATCCACTAGCGGTACTGGTTGGAGAAACAAATAGTCAAGAATGACTTCCAAGCTGCTAAACCTGCAGCGTCTTCACGATCCGAGGTTGGTCTACAGAGGAATTCTGACTCTACATGCCCATTTTGAATCAATGCGTACTGTGCACTTATGTGCACTAATGTCTAATCATTTAAAATATTTCAATTATTATCATGGAAAATAACGAAGCAAGGTCAGACTTTTTTGATAGAGAACATCAGTCACATCATATGCAAGTATGACTGAAAGTAGTGCTTCAGCCAAACCACTGAACCAAAACTAAAAACATCGAGCATGGCACTTTCGAACTGAACCGAACCAAACTGGTTGGTTCAAACGCTCCAATATGGCATTGCTAGCACACAGAATACATGCAAGAAAACTTGATAAAAAAGCAAACTCAACGAAAAATGGATAACGAGTTATGCCACACCGGCACTTGTGCTCAGCACATGTGCTTGCACATGTACATGTACACAAGTACTGTAAATGTACATGTACAATAAACTTACGGTGGCCCTGTTACGATCCCAGTTGATCCGAATCCTTTTGTGTCTCCCTGAAAAGGTACGTGTGGAATTTAGGCACGTTCCAAAAACCTATAAAAGACTCCGTAGTCATTGATTTCGCTCTCAGTCAGTGCCTATATGCTTTTAGCATGTGCGTTTCGAAATGGCCGGCGTTGGGTCAGCACCTCCTTGTCGTCTACGCCTCGATTACTGCCGCACCGTGGCCAAGGCTGACACCGCTGAGGGACTGTGGACCCTGGAGTGTCGTGGCTCCATGTGGAAGCTGAATCTCGCGGATCGACACTGACCTGCCTGTCTGAACTGGGCTGTTCTGGCGCGGAGTGCGGAGGTGCTTGGCCCGACGACCGCGCCCTTTTAGCCATGGCACTGACTGGGCGGGGCCTAATTTTCTTCTGTTCTTGTGTTGGCTCCTTAAGGTAATCATACTCGGCCGAATATAATTTGCCTCTTCGCATATTAACTTGTTTTGCCGGCTTGCTAATTTTCAGTGTAATTAATTCTGCTTGGCTGTGCTAATGTAAATAATTTCCTTTTATGCTTTTGACTGTTCAAATTCACGATGCCTTTGCATGAGAAGTTTAAGTTGCAGCAAACCACTAGATTTACTTTGTTTTAATTTACTGCTTTGCTGATTTAAGTTAATAATTAAATGTTATTCCAAATTAGTTCCTTTATTGTCCTTTGCTCGTATGTTTTAGTGTCCTGATTCCCGTCTTTTGATTTTTCTTCTGCCGTGCATTCTCCGCACGTAACAGGCCCCGCATAGCGCAATGGTTGTAAAAAGCTCGTGGTGAGAATTCACTTATAATCAAGCGAGAACATGCAACATACGGCATTTCCGCTGCACACCAATTCTAAATTCTCACTACATCTAATTGCGCTTATGTATATTCAGATTTAGCATTATGTTTGCCAATCTACGATAGCCACGCCCTTACGTTCCATGTTAGGACAATGATGTCATAAATGGCCGTGCAAAACAAATTTGATTGGATTGATTGGATGCTGATCACAGTCAGACTCGTGCTCGATTGAAGGCAACTCCGGAGGGAAATCTGATTTTGCCAGGCGAGCTGGTGCAGTGATCCAGCGCGCAATCCAGCACACAACAAGATTTTGTTCAAGCCGTGGCCTAATTTGGCATTCGTTTGATCATGTTTAATCGAAGTTGTAGTGTGAATACTTGTAATGGATTTTGCCAGATCTATAAGTTGTTCGCAAATCTCAAATTACAAAATGCCGTTATCCATTCAAAAAATACTGATGGAAAATTGCCCCTTTGGCCACATGGGTGCCGTCCTGGGGAAAAAAAGCTGAAGGTTCTTCGAAACATCAAAAGCCACAGTTTGGTAGTTGAAGCTGTTTCATGAAAAATAACTAAAACACAATTCGCAGGAAATGTAATTTCATTTTGTATCCTGTAATAGAGGAAACTCCCATTTGAGCATGCTGGTTTTTTTCTGTTTTCACATATCCTACGATCATTTTGTTGAGCCAAGCGTTGTCCAAACACAACCGCTTTTGGTCTGTAAAATACAGTCGGGAACTGTCACACCTCCAACGGTAACTTTCTAGGGAATTTTAACTCCTGAACAAACTTTGGGGAAACAGTTTGGAAAAAAATTATGTTCACATCGAAGTCGCTCATGGATGGGGATGGAGAGGAGATTTTACACACGGAAGTACTATATACAGCACGTATGTAGCGAACTCTTCAATGTCTCTATGTGCATTGTACATGTATGTACACGTGTGAACATGTCCGAACCCGAACCGAAGTTTGGCAAAAGTTTCTGAACCGTGTCCGAACCCGAACCGAACCTTGGCACCTACTTGCAGCACTAACTGAAAGCGTGTCAAAGCATGATGTCAATTTGACATCAGACAGACTTGAAAACTTGACTTGTGACTTGATGTAACCAAATGACTTGTAGCTTGACATCACTTATGGAAAAGCTGGTGTGCGACTAGGGAAAAATGATTTGTGACTTGACTTCTGGAAAAATGACTTGGTTACAACACTGTCATATGAACATCCATAGTAGGATGCACTTACTTCATACTGAGGTGGTCTCTTCGCAGCAGTCTTACGGAGCGGGACAGGTAAAAGTGACAAACAATCAGCAGCTGTAGCATCTTCATGTATTCTGCAGCTAACTCTAGCTGAGGGTAGTGTATGTACACCCAATGGACAATACTGTAATGGTAAGATACAAATGCACACAAAAAACTTGGTCAACTTTGTCGATAGTAATTATTAGTTTTGTGTCCACTAGGCAATTCCACAAAACCTAACGTAATGGCATAACTTCACTGACATCAAATTTTACTAAGTAGGTTTGGCAACAAACATTTAGCAAAACTTACGCACTGCATAACTCGGCACCTTAAAGAGGTACAGAAAAGGCACAACATGAATGCATGAAGATACATGTAAACTGGCATTGTTGTAGCTCAAATGCATTAAAATGAAGAGTTTTGATGACATGTAGAAAATGCACAATAGTATACATTAATCTGTAAGATCTCGACTAACCTAAAATCTTACTCCTTAGCTAGTCAAAATAATTGTAAGATTTGCTCGGAAATGAAGGAATATGAGACATATAAGGTGGAGAGGAACATAACTTGTGTGGCATACATGTGAGAGTACACTCGTGTTCACATGCAGTGGCAAAAGACGATTCACACACCATGGAGAATAACACATCAGCATAAGAGTACCCAGACCTAAATCTTGGGCTAAATCGCGGGCTACCTTGTAATGTGTGTACACGTGAAACTTCTGAAAAAAAGACAGCAACCCACATGCATACTTGTTTGCCGAGTCTACAATTTTCAATGTGTCAAAGAAAAAGAGATGAACAAGTATCGGATTCTTCTTGTGAAAGTGAGTGGATTTAATTCCCATGTAGGGCTGTGACGAATATCCAATTATCCAGATAATCGATCGAATATCAAACATTCGAGTAGTATTTTCCAAGTACGAACATTCAAATTCAACATTCATGAAAATGAAGGGAGAATTTTCTTTTGTTTGAAATGAGAAAAACTGTACTGTGGAAGCTTGTTACAAGCAAATTCAAATGAAAAGCGACAGAAATCTTACAATGATTCAAAAAGTAAATTATTCATTAAGAATTGTTAAAGGACAAGAAATACTGTTCGTCTCTAAATCTTGCTTAATCACGGCTGGAGATACTCCTAGATGTGAGAAGCTATTATAGTGATCATAGTGTACAACTGTGTGCATTATTGCAACTGATTTTGTACATGGATTGTTCATCAACAATCCGGTGGTTGGTACAACCCAAAATTCGGATATTCGATCGAATAGAAGGTTGAATTTTGAAATAGTGACTTATTCGAATTGACTCAGCCCTACTGCTGTGGCAGTCCCAAAGCTGCTGGTGGTCCATCAGCACAGCATCGTACACCATCAACTGCAACACAACACAAGCAGTCGGCCAGGCTTTTCACTTTTCTAAATTCGAGGTGCTTTTGCAGACACTAGATACCTGTCGCAGCAGTCCTCCAAAAATCCTTGGCATATTATCTGCAACAACTGGGAAGGTTTAAAATCTACCATTGTCTGGGAATGATAGATTCAATGCGATATCACACGAAAACCTCGAGACTAAGTCTCAGTGTAAACGTCTACATGATTCCTGTCCGAACTGCATGAGACCAGGGTAATGGGGCATGTTTCATTTTATGACAAAAACAAATCAAATCATGCACTTAAACTGAATGTATGGACCAATCAATGTAGAGGACAACAACAACGAGAGAACATTGCATTTTGAGCATGCCTCTACAACAAGATTGTGTGAAGATGCACCCTGCTTACAGCCGTATCTCCCCGGGATGTTTTGGGGTCACTGGCATATCATTAAAACATAATGAGTGTTTCTGAAATCAGTCAAAAAGGGACTCAAGGAAGCCAATTTTTTTGGACATTTTTTCAACCATAAATGGGAAAACTGTTCCATTTTTTTCATGTTATTTTGGAAGAAGGTCTTTTCACCTCTTGTTTAAAGGTAATAATTAGAAAATGAAGATTTCTTTTCTCCACCTCTTTGAGCCAAAAATTATGGCAACGTATTCATAATTTATGATGGTGTAAGATGCACCAAATAAATCAGAATGGCTGATTTTCCAACTAATGTTCGTTGTAAGGGTTATGACTGCTCAATTTATCCAGGTTTATATGGGAAAAACAAAGCGTTGTTTATTCAGGGGGGGTTGCAAAGAACTTATTGGGCTTTGAGAAAACACTGAGAGTTGGTTTCTGGTCCTAGTGAAGAAAAGATGACAACATTTTCAAAACAGCAGGCCAAGCTATTTTAAGTGGTTCTTTCCTCGCCTTTCGCCTCTTCAGTCCCTACCTACTTCCGTGGGTTTTACCCAGAATATTTTTTTCTGGGGTTCTCCACCCACTTCTAAAAACTGTAACTATGTGTACTTCTATCTCCACTTCTGTCTGCAAACTACCTGCAAAGCACCTCAGGCACTTGTGAAAAATCCTTGATAAACAGAACAAGTTAATAAGAAATTGATTCAATTCTTTTTGTTTGTTGGTATAGTTAAATTCCACCAGCAGGGTTCGACATTAATGCTGGTCTGCTAGCCAAACTTGAGTAAAAACAGCGGCGGTCTAGCGAAAGCCCTCATCTGCGTAGTCCGACGGTCTAGTAAAACAATATTCTGAAATAAGTGGCGAAATAGTTGATTGTGATGCATGCCCTCTTGCTGCTGCTGGTTTTTGAACCAAATCAAATAGAACCTCTTGCAACCAAGGATAGTTTGGTCCCTGGCATCAGCCCAGCAGAAGTAATGCTGAAGTCTATGAATGCAGCAGCAGTAAATCGTCTGAAACTTCTGTTCCGCAGTGCTTTTGCGGTGCAATCGCACTTAACTGTGGGCCGTTTACTGTACTACCGCGTGTGGCCAGTACGTCTCGACAACGCTATGACTTGACGTTGGTTCTGTGTACAAGATCTAAATCAACACGTGCTTTCATGCATTGCATTGTAGAGGTACAAGTAAGTTATGAATATGCATCCCGCGCGTATGACGTGCTGAGTGTGTATGGTGTGTGTATATGCATTACGTTACTATGAGTATGCAATACTGATTTTTCTGATTGGTCATTGGTAGTTGTGACACCAGCGATGTCACGGTTGTGATTTCGTGTTTGATTCAAGCGCTACGTGCCAATAGAAAACATAGCAAAATCAGACCAAAATAGCGCCACCTGTTGACTCTTGGAAAAAGGTTGGCCTCCGTTTTCTCACTGGAAATTCAAGATTGTGGCCAGAAGATCACCTTTTATTTTAATTTTATGGGGATTAGCCATGAAAATTTTTTTTATTCGCCTTCCCCCTAATACCTCCTCAATAGTAGTAAAACTATGCACTCAGCTCCAAATACCCCGAACTGGAAATTATCAGTCCCAAATTCTGGATTTCTAGAAATATTTTTATGATCCCTCCTGATTATGGCATGTCTTATTGAAAAATCCCAGTGGGATCACAAAATGAGCTTGTGGGCAGAAATACAACCATTGGTGGAATGCACCCTGCGGGTACTGGACACAGTCTAGAACGAACATGTTGTGTATGTACATTTTGCCGGGTGTACATGTACATACATTTGTATGTGCGTGTACATGTGCATAGTGCATAAAACATACATGTACATGTCACACGGTAAACTGTTCATAATGATATGTTTTTTGTCTCTTGGATTGTGAATAAAACAAAAGCGTTTTCAGCAGGTAACCACTTTGTGTGTTTAATTTCCTTGAGTGAAGTTATACTCATGTATATTCTGGAAATTCATAATTCCATGGCCATTTATGATTACTCATCAACAATTAAACAACAGTGAGCACGGAGTGCACACTGTTATCCATGATGTTGGAGCAGAAAACACTAGTGCCAAAAAGAATGGCAGAAAATGCTGGCAGACTAGTAAAAAGCCATCAATGCTGGTCCGGCTGGCAAGTGAGAAAAAAAAGTTAAGGGCGAACCCTGACCTGTGACATCATCCTACTGTCCAAGAGCTTAATTCCTTTGCATGAATGGAGTGGTGGACAAAGTTAATACACTTGACCATGCTCCCCTTGAAAGTGATGAATGGATCTTGGGCTGCAGGATGTTGACTATGAGGTTGAAAAGTGACCTCTTCACAGCAACTATTGAATGGTACAAAGTCTGACTTTGTCATTAGTTATATTTCTCTTCTACTTACACAATGAGACATTCTACCGTGGCACAGTAAAAGACCAAGAGTTGATGGCAGTACTGCTGAGGGGCCTGATGTAGACGAACAATCTGAGGAATAACCAAAGTCAAATTCCCTTAGTGTACTGATAATTCAGTCATGTCTTTATTTGTTGTCATGTTTTCCTTTGTGAAACACATTACAAGTTTGTTACTGCTGGTTTGAAACATTTATGACTTCAAGTTAAATTAGCTTAGTCATCAAAGTATTTCTTCTGTGAATTTAGTTAACCACTTGCCGCCGGGGCCTCCAGTTTCGGGCACTGTGGGTTTATACACGTAGCCAGGGTCTCCGAAATCGGACAAAGGGAACTGGGCCTTGTAATAAAAGACCATACTCGGAACAAAAGACCAGGCTGCTGGGCATTACCGATATTTTCCACTCTCAATAGTGGAGATAATCCAGCCTGATTTTGAAACAGTATACCACGGTTTGGGGCATTTAGTGCGAGCGGATTACCACCGGGGACAAAAAGCGCTCCACCACCGCAGCGACAAGCCACATAAGCACCGCTGCACGTTAATCTGGCCCCTATTGAAAAGAGGTCAGCAGTGCACAGTGCCAGGTTCGTGAACAAAAGAAAGTTACCTAACACCACAAAATCTGGGCTCTTTTTACAAGGCTGCAGGCCTGGCTGAAATACTCGGGCATCAACAGATTTTGTCTGTCAGACTAGAGTGGCCACCAGACAGTACCGGTAATTCATGTGGGTGTAAACGTCCATTAATTGAAATGATGAATTTTTGAAGAATTTTGAAAACTAAAAAATCTTGACTATTAAAAGTCCTGATTATGTGTACTGCATTTTTCAAACCACCCAGTAGCAAGTGGTTAACAATACCTTTGACAATAATATAATTTTTCTCACCAGCAATTT
This sequence comes from Acanthaster planci, assembly GCF_054643075.1. Classification (NCBI taxonomy): domain Eukaryota; kingdom Metazoa; phylum Echinodermata; class Asteroidea; order Valvatida; family Acanthasteridae; genus Acanthaster; species Acanthaster planci. The sequence goes on from NC_141779.1 coordinate 7,735,286, forward strand.
AAAATATCCAGTATCTCCGAAATTTTGGTCTTTTGTCCCCACAATACACATGCAGAGTGCATGTGTATTTGCCCAAGCATGTCAAGGCACAAAACCAGCTTACGAGTAATGGAAAGTGGCAGCCACAGTGGACATTTGAAAAGAGAGGAAGCACAAACAAAAAGTGTAATATATGGACATGAAAGGGCACAGACAACAAAATGAAAGTTGCTCTACAAAATATGACCTTGACATTCTCAGAGGAACTTCAGGAATTCCTAAAAGGACCCACAGCATGAATTTCAAATGAAAAAAAAATTTTACAGACTGAATATGTCAAATACTCTGAAAATTTTGAATGAAAAAGAAGGGCACTTTTAATGACTTCTTCAATGTTGCTGTTATTTTCTTTTCTTCTTGCCAATGATAGGGTCCATATGAATTTTTTTTTTTAATTGTGGTTATTTAATACAGCCTTTTTCAGCCACCAATGCACCTGTTATCAGCTCCAGCCCATTCAAACACGTGGCAGCCTGCCTCATGCTTGTTTCTACACAAGGATTTGGGGTCAACACTTCCAAAAATTTATGCATTTTATCCAAAATATGACACCTTTTGGGTAATTCTCACTGGAAGTTAAATCGTGAAATGAAATTAAGTTCCCATAGGCTTTCCTTGAGCCATAACTTAATTTAATGCCATTGTTCCTTCTTAAGATTTTCCATAACTTTTGAGTTATTACCATCAGTGCTGAGTAGGTTTCTTTTAAAAATAACAGTAAAAGTGCACAGAAAATTTGAGAAGGGAGAAATTGTGTAGCTGTTTGTTCAGTGTAGTGGTGTTCTTTAATGTAGCTACATTGTACTGTAGTTTAGGGATACACTGAACGAATCTGCATGAATCTGTAGGAATCTAAATCTTTAAGGTAACTAATTTGCATTAATGCCTTAATTTGACTGATGACTTCATTTCATTTTATTTTACTGGGTAGCCCCATCGATTGTCAAAGACAATCACACAAACAGTACCCAGAAGTGAATGTATTTGCAAGCAGCAAAAGTACTATGATTTACTTTTGTACCCCAAAAACTACATGCTTGATGCTTGAGTTTCTGTTTAAGCTGTTTTATAAAGGTGAAGAAACATTTTATACGGTAAATGGCACTATGAGGCTTTGAAGTTATGCTGTAAGTACATGTAACTTTAAAGCCACACCTCTGATGCCAGAGTTATTACATACCCCCGTGGATGCCTGTTTTGGGGGGACTATGTACAACATGACCTGCAAATTTGCCATAACCTCCTCTGTGATATTATGCAACAGGATTGGCTTGGCCCCTATCTGCATGTACACTACAGTCATCGATCTTCAACATCTTGTTTTATGTTGTAATATGTACTTGTAGCTTTTTTGATTGCTCATTCTGTGTTACACTTCATTAGTATTTGAAAGTTTTGGAGATTCAATCATGACCGAATAGCAGTGATTAAACAATCTGCATGTTGGTGGACATGTCCCACTCAAAATAAACCCAAACAACATACTGCTGACTATGATCAGTCTCACCTTGTATATACACAGGATGGTTAGAATACCTGCAAATAGTGACAGAATTCCATTTCTGCAACAAATAAGACAAAAGCTCAGATTACGGTACATTACTGACATGGTGTCTACAGTATGTATCTTTAAATGTCCATTTAACCATGCTGGAATCAAACATACACAAAAAGATTGAAAAACAACTCTAAAATGAGCTAGAATGTTAAACCGTTTTGAACTCATGGTGATGGGGGAAATTGCACTCTTACATGTAGTCCAACTGGTTACATTTGTGTGAAAAATATCAATAAACTTGCAAGCAGGAGCTACCAGTAAGATACCTCATGTGTACATACTGCATGGTACATGCATGTGTGTACATGTACAATTTCAAGGCACACAGCCACTTCCTACTATGTGTCTGTCACCTCTACTTTCTTCACCTGCCCAGAATTTCCCCAATTCAAATAGTTTCCCTTTAAAGTTTCACTGTTGTTTATCCTCTCAGAGGAGAGTACATACATTTATGTAGCTCAATGATCATATACATGTACACTGTAGTGCCCCCAACTCAGAGACCGTATGGAACAGCCAGGATTTTCCCACTTACTATTTTCAGCATAGCTGTGGATACACTGAATGGTTTCTATTTCACTCCTTACACTTACATGTAAGGTCTGCATTGGTACATGTACATGAAAATGCCTGGGAATTTCCAGCCCGGATCAAAGTTCAAAAGTTGCATTTATGATGCCTCATTGTACCAGCTCCCGGAAACTCTTTCCAAGAAATGAATATATGTATTTGTTTAGTAAAACACGGGTGTACGTCAGTAGTGACCCTGACAAACAGAATACATGTTTATGTATGCATTTACAATAGAGATGTCAGTGGTGACAGAAAGTACGTACAGGATAGCCATGTAGAACATGTACATGTATGTACAGGTACAGTTGTGGTCAAAAGTTTGCAAATACTTCAACTGAAAGTGTTTCATTACTGAGTTTAATACTTTACATGTACAGTACATATATAGGCCTACATACATGCATGTACATCTGTTCATGGAAACAGTCCCTTGCATTATGTGTGTATCTGGTCAATCAGACCATTAACAAAATAATTCTTGTATCTACAGGTTTATATAAAAAGTGCAGGTGTTGGCTGATAAGCAATGGATTCTGGTTACCAAGAATTGGCTTAAGTCTTAAAAACGTGTAATGAAACACTTCCAGTGCATCTGGTTGTTACAAAAAATTTACTCTAACTGTAATTCAAGCATTTGCTGGCAGAATATTCTGGAATCCTTCCTATTTGCCAAATGTTATTTCTTTTCTCTGGATATGAACTAAAACAGGTGCTAAACACAAGATTTGGAATCTCATTCAAATTTTCTAAAAACTGCAGTTGATGTGAAATAAAATCAAATAGTAGAACTGCCTGGTCTCTCGTGGACGTTGAGATGTGGTAAAGAAAGTGTATACCAAATGTCATTGGAATTGGCTGACCTTTTTTTACACTGTTTTGAGTGAGACATTGGTTTGTCAAATATTTTTTCAAAATGTCCTCTCCTGATCATGGTGTTTCTTCCAGAATGGAAAGAAATGAAATGTAACTCATTACCTGTCAACACAACACTACATACTCTAGTAACCTAATATAAAAATATTGTACTGCAGTGATCACAAGTAAATAAGATATAAATACTCATGAATATGCCATGTAAATGTTGGTTAAAAATGTCCTTTCCTGAACATGGATCATGTGCTGATCACTCTTCTGTTGTTTTAATTTTATACATTTCTAAAGCGTCCTTCAGTATAGCTTTCACCATGTATGCATGGAGCCATGCTTTCAAATGGTTTTAATCCCTGCCTGAAGTCATACACACCGAATGTACAGTACATGTACGTACATGTATGAGCCAAAGGTGCACTGTTAAACAAGCAACCTTAACATAGCAGAGAAACTACAAATGAAATTTAACTGGGACCTCAGGAAGAGAGAGAAATGTCTGAAGAAGGGGCCTTGCAGGACAATTGTGCATTTAAATAAACTAAGGAAGAAAACCCAGTGATGTATGAGGAATACAAAGCAAAAGGAGAGGAAGAGAAAGGCAAAAAGCTATGGAAGTTTATGGCAGATGTACATGTGTAAACTTGCTGAGGTTGATATTCTTTAAAATGATAAGTGCAAATAATTTGTTCCTGCACAGTTTAAATACATTCATACGTATGCATTTCTTTGTAGGGGTTACCATAGGCCAGCATCAGTACTTGTGTCACTGTTTTAAAGTTGTGGTTTTACCATCACATGATTAGTAAATCATTCTACTGATGGCCACCGCAGCCATTACTTCAGTCTACTTCATTATTGCACATATAGGAGAACGTCAGTATCATTCTACACCTTGTTAAAGCACCATTTTTACAGCATAACTTGCATTAGTATTGAAGACATGACTATTGTGGTGGCTGTCAACCAATTTAAAGCAACCCCAAACATGGCTGGAATGTGGATATGGCAGTTTATGATATACACCTTCAGTTGACAAAGTTTATGAAATGCCAAATGCAAAGTGTCTTGAAATTAAAACAGGAAAAGGTTTAAGCCTTGAAATTAACATTTTCTGTTACCTTTATTCATACATGTACACTTACAATAGCCAAGCATGGTTTACTGATATAACAAGTTTCATTTTTGACCCCTCGTGAGATTTTTTTGCAACCTTTCCCATGAAACTACCCTTTATTGCCTTATTGTTGCAACCTACATGTACATTGTTCCTGCAATGTATCCATTACATGTACATGTATACTATACCAGTGCTTGACTATTACATGTAGCTTTACGTACACTGTATTTCCCTCAGTAAATTGTCGAATATAATACAATTTAAAAGCTTAACAAAAGATGACTTCATTTGCATGTACACGCACACTGTGATATATGACAAAAGTGTGTCCACAGGAGTCTGTCTACATTACACGTAGTCTGTGGCTACATCAGCTGAATGACAGCAAGCACATGTACAGTGTGCAGTGTACATCTATCAGAGCCTAACTAAGTTTCAGAATCAGGGTAAAAATTTCCTCATAATATGCATCATATTTCATAGTGTTACACTGGATGTGTAACACTAACAACTTGCTTCGTGTATCAAATCATGCATATGACCACTAACTCAGTTTGCCCTTGAAATATTGAGCTGGTTTAAAGTCTACTAAAATCTAGAAATTCTAAAGACCCCAAAATTCCATCGCTATTGACTGCATGCCAACCAAAATACAAACATACCCTACAAACCTACTGGACCAACTCTCAAACACACAGGCCTATTATTCCCTTCTGATAGGTCACCAATGGTACGTGTGCATCATACTTTCAAGTACATGTATGGAGGGCCTTGCCACACAACCACAAAAATGACAGTAGTTCCTTTATCTTTTATTTTTCTTCTTTTCATCTATCTCTTTTCTTCCATGGGAAAGTAGTACTACATGTTAGACCAGGCAAGTAGACAATTGTTTCCCAAAGTGAACCCTGTGTTTCGATGTCTGCTATCCTTCAACTCACAAGCAAACTTCCTGATTGCTGGAATAATACTGAAATAGGATCTACCTTGACAAGAACAAATATCAAGGTAAATAGGACTGTCAAAAGAGGAAGCTACACTGCAAGCCATAGAGCTTGTGATTCTGAAGGGAAAAACTTCCAAGATACTTGCTTGCAATTAAATTGCTTCTGCAACATATGTACATGTAATTAAACAGTCTTATACACATCTGCATTACACAGCACACAGCCTGCAAAATGTCCATCTTGGTTGATTTTACCCCATCGAATGATTACTTTTGCAGGCCAAACTCCGCCCAAACTGACAAGGTCAACTTTCCCAAGATGAACAGTCAAGAACATACATGTATGTAGGAAAGCACTCAAAGCAGCAATGGAAAGCGAGACGGTACATTCAGCATAAAAGTCGCATGCATGCACAATCCATGAATTTCTTCAAATGACCAGTCGATTATTTCTTCTGCAGTTTTCTTTATTTCTCAGAAAGTCAAAATAAACACTATGGGCACCATGAAAGATTTGTCATAGGCCTACTCCCTAGGATAATATACATGTACCAACATTAGCAATGCTCCCAAAGGGTGTATGCTGCTCAGCAAGAGACAAGGACATGGAATGGCTAACAGTGAATGTGTGTTTATGTCACCTTGGTTAGCTTATACAATGCAGTCTCCATACACAGGTAACATCTCTACTCCAAGTTCAAATGTAGTACTAAATTAAACCTTGCTGTGAACATGAATTAAATGCAAAATATAACCATTTCCGTGATCGAAATATTTCACTTCTTGTGATCTTCCTTGATAACTGAATCCTAAATCCAACCAAAAGGACAGCATGGACATAAAGTATCCTGTAAGAATTTTTAAATGTATTTTGGTAAAAAGATTTGTACGATGTACATGTACAATGCACTTACAATTATAAAAGCATGGCACAATATTTATGTAGTGGTACATTGTATCTTCGGGATCTTACAAGTATGCACACTGTTGATGAGTCATTATTTCAATTGTTTCAATGTTTCAGCTTAAAGCTCCTTTTATTTATGTTGAAGTATTTCTCACTGGCGGCAAAAAAAAATGCATGGGGGCGGTGGGGAAACTCCTGGGAACTCCTTAAAGAGCCCCCGAAAAGGTCTGAAAACATGTACATGTATTCAGGGTGAGAGGAAAAATGCAAGTCGCCCCTGTAAATTGAAAGTTAATATGAAGAAATTTGACTGGCTTTTATTTGGATGGGCATAACATACCGATACCCTTGCAACAATGGGCAAGAACATCATTGCAGTCCATCGTTTGAAAACTTCAAAAGCTTGCTTCGTAGAGAATTCAATCAAAGCAGTGTCAGAGTTCAGGAATGAGGAACCTTCTATCTATAGTGCTTTTTAATACGCCAGTCAATCGATATCCTGTGATAAAGCTTTTTTTATTAATTATTCTGCAGCCAGAATTTTTTTTAATAACCCTTGATGCACTGTGAAAGTGTAACCCTAGAAAGTGGAAAAAGAGCCCTGGAAAATGAAAAAGCGGCCCCTAAAGTTTGGACAAGGAGCCCTGGAAATGAAAACAGTACTTTTTTCCCTGCTCACTGGTGAAGTACAATTCTTGACACCAATTCCAAATTCCATCCCACTGAATCCACACCCATATGTGTACATACATTGTATAACATCAAATCCCCACCCTGTCTTGCCACAACCTCTACCCCATCCTAATCCACCCCATCAAATCCCAACCCAAGGGTTGGGCTGTGCTCAGATGACAATGGATGCTTGTTTTATTCTAGAAGAAAAGACTGACATGTGCCTAGATGTATGTACCTGTACATGTGCAGGTAATACAAACAAAAACTTTAATATTTGGGGTTAAATCTCTTCATGTATGTAAACCCTTCCAGCTAATAATTTATTTATAAATACCTGGGACAGTTTTTCTATTCCTTTTGGTCATCACATGACCATGAATTATCATTTGATAATGCCCGCTGCATAAATCGTGTGCTGTCACATGGATGCGAGACAGTTTAATCGGGTCTGATTGGTCAGGAGTCTGTGTGTACGCAATGCATTATTAATGTGCCACACAAGCGTCAAGTTCATTGAAGGGGATTTTATTGGGCAACTTTCCAAAGGAATATACCATAAAACGGAAGAGGGGTGCTGGGGAAACTGAAAGTAAAATTTCTGAATAAAAGTGTTGGAAATCCATGGCATTTTGACTTCGTTTGACTCTCTGAATAAAAAGGTACAGTATATATGAATGGAATAAATATGTGCTTGGCCGGTTTTAACTGACATTTCAGACCTCACCCGCATCTATTCCTCTGAGCCGCTCTTAAACAAACGTCCAAGACCGGCCAAGCACATCTTTATTCCCTTAATAAGGTTCTGATACTGAAAAAACACCAGACTGAAACAAACAATAATGACACACATTATCAGCAATATACATGTGACCACAAGAAAAACTTTAACATTATAATGGGAAAAGCGGACTGCTAGAAGCCAAACAGATGGATGTACACACAGAAATCAGTCTTACATAAGCTGGCATTTGCTTTGCTGCTCACCAAAAAACAAGACCAAAATACATATACTTGTACATGTTTACTGCACAAAATGTAAAGCAATACTGCCAGTACCTGGTGCAAGCAATGACATCAAAGTCACAAAAGCATCCCTGTCTGACAACATCAGGCTGGCTGGAATTGATGACTTCATCAGGAGACATGCAGTCAGCAGGCACAACTGTAGAGTACATCTTCAGCTGAGATGATGGGTCACATAGTAGTTATGGGAAGTGAACAAACACAATAAACATGTAGCTCACATCTTTGCTGACTGAACAACCACAGAGAAGGGACACAAATAGCAATGTGTTGGCCAGAGGAGCGACAAGATGGCTCACGTTGAACAGTCTAAAGTGAAACCTGAAATTTAGAAAGGAAATGGATGAAATAGCAAAGTTAGGTACGCTATCAAATTGGCTCCTAGTGTCCAGCAAAAAGAAGTTATCCACAGTAACTTACTCTTGTACTGACCTGTACATGTTGGGATACTACATGTATATGTACCATATAAGCATTGTTGACTTCAACTGCTGACATGGACATGGAGAACATAACTTGAGACCTGATTTGAAGTCATTTTACTTTTTGTGCAAACAAACTATTGTTTTAATAAATACAAGAAAACAAATGTATACATTGTACTTTACATTCCATACTACAGCACATGTCCGTTGAACAGAAGACCGGTTGCCGTCCCACCCTCCAAATGTAGACATGTATAATAGGGACAGCGACCAGTCTAATAATGTAACCTCATTTCCATGGGCATGATGCTGCGCAATGTTGATTCCCCGTGAAGGAATGCGCACACAACCGATGGAGTTGAGGTTGCCAATGGGGCAACGCGCACCGTACACCAATAGACTGGTCACTGTCCCTATCATATACGTTCAGAGGGTGGGTCGGGAACCAGTCTTCTGCAATGGACATGCACTGCAGTGAGCAGCTCAAATGTGCAGATCACTTGTTGAAAAGATGCAAGATCATACATGTCATTACTGTACAAAGTCTGAATTTTGCCCAAAATAGCTTATAGACGGTCCAAAAAAACCATTGTGACTACGTGGTAATGAGATATTATTTAGTGTGGACAGCTTTTGGGGGAAAGATTTGATTGACAGAGTAAATGGGCACATTCAGAATCCCACAGTGTTACAAAGCAGCAAAAAGTTGCAACTGTGAGGCACACACAGAGTGCCTCACAATTCTGGGACTAATAGATCTGTTTTATTTCCACAGGGTAGCCTTATCAGTTAAGGGCCTTAATTAAACTCTAAAATCAATAAGGGAAAGAGTTCCATATAAGTGGACAAAACTAATTTCCCCTTAATCATCAGAAAGTGATAACATATCATAAAAAGTGATATTTAGATGCGAAAATTTAGGCCTACTAAGAAAACACTTTTTTTCAGACAAGTCTCAAAGGTTTGTGCACAGGGCCATCAAGTGTTGTCCATATCGTGGGAGGTCCTGATTTCGAGGGGCCCTTTTTTCGCATCCTTAGTTTCTGCGCTATGCCACGTGATGTAAACAACTTTGAGTGAGAGTGACATAGAATACCTTTAGACTTGCTGAAGATCTTCTCTTCTCCCCGCTGACCAAAAAAGGTGGAGAGTTAAGGTTTTAGTGGTAAGTAGCACTCGTAAATATCTAGAGTTTATGTGTTTAGGCCTAGTTTACAAGATATAAAAGCATTCTACATGTACATTGTGGGGGCAATTAATATTAATTATGGTGTAGGCCTGTGCCGGGTACCCGCCCGTCGATTTCAAAACCCGGTTCCATTTTTCCGGGCTGGGTACCCGTAAAAAAGTAAATAAATTAGGAACAAACATTCATGCATAAAATGTCTGTGAAATTTCTTATTGAAGGACAGACTTCATGGAAAACCACCGTGCCGATGAAAACCCGGTCCCGCGGTCATACATGAAACTTGAATTCAGAGATCGACAGCTAATTTTGTTACCCACTCCGCCCATTGAACCGTAAGTCGTTTTCCTAGTTCCTGAATTTCCTAGTTCACAAGAGCGAAAAAACCACTAAAATTCATGGGCGATAGGTCACTCGCTACGTGTGATTTTAAATATTTTTTTAAATTGAATAGTCATATAAACTTTGCATCTAATGTCTGCTTAATCAAAATGACCTTTTTTAGAGTTTCCGTTTTTGTTATTTTAGCGAAAACTGCAAGCTTTTCCCCCACTCTCGGATCGCGCGGCGTTACCACGCAAAGTCATCACGAACTCAACTACACGGGCGCAGCAGAAATGTATGTGATGTAATGGGTTCGTCAACTGTGCGGCGCGGGGAGGACAACGTTGATAGCTCACTGTACAGTTTAAAAGTCGAGTCAAACCTTACGCAATTTCTACCTTTTTAATTCATTGGAATTCTTATTTTTCATCTAATTTTCTCAAAATTAAAAGATTCTCTATTAGAAAAGCAATTTTTTACAATGGTTTTAGCTAAAAATGGATTTTTCGTGTGCTTACTTTTTATTTGTGTAGACGTTTTTGTCTCGATCCTAAACCGATCCAGAACTAGGAAAGTTGTCATCATCACTTTCGTCGATCGATCCTGTGAGTCCAAATATAAAAGCTTAGATTTTGAAAAAAAAATTGAAGTATATCCAAAACACAAAGTTGACTTCTGACCATATTTCACTCGAATTTGAGGATTTTTTAGCTGCAATCTTACTGAATAATTTTCGCGATCCGGAACTCGGAAAATGACTGTACCAAACCTATATGAACAAGAGCCCGAAGGAGTTTTTTCTTATGAGGGGGAAACGCTGTTGATGTACACTTGCATGACTGTATTTGTAACTATCAAACCCTGTCGGCCTAAATGACTTTTGTGCGGAATAAGTAGTGCTTACTGTTTGAATTAAGAATATTTTTGTCAAATAAAACAATATGAATGAAAATTACTTTATGTCGGGATTGACGACGAAGCGAGAGCGGACTGTGTAATATTCCTGCGGTACTGGGACTCCATGCGGCGTGCGGTAAGTAGTGATCACGCACAAATTGTGCGGTTGATTGGCATCTTTTTATAATCAAAGCACTACATGTGCGCTACAAACCCAAAGAGTCAGAGAACCAGATTAGTTAAGTTTTATACCAAGAAATATTCCATTTCAAAATTATTTTTAAATTAAAGCAACTTGAATTTCCTCAGTGATTCAGCGGAACTGTGGATGAGGATTTGACCAAAAAAGCAGGAATGATTTTTTCTGTATGTACAAAGCATTTCAAATCCAAATATTTTTTCATTCGAAAAAAAAAGGAAATGTTGACAGGTGCAAGTCACAATACAGTCGGCCAATCAAATATCACTTGTCGAAGTACTTATGCATTAAAATCTCGACAATTTGAACCTCAGGGGAATGGAGTTATCCTGAAAAAGTATTTATAAAACTAAACCACTTCATCGTGGTACGTACCTTCATGTGGCAAAACTTTCGTATCGCTTAGTCATTTAACAACGTGAAGCGCTGCTATTTTTTTCACTTGGGCTTCCTTATGTGTGGTCACATGACCTTTCTTTTTACGGTCACATGACGCTGCAGTATCAGCGATTGGACTGCCTGAAGGGGACTACAATTGGGCCCGCGTTGCAATCAGGTTAGTTTCAGCGTCTTGAAAGCCAGGATTACACAGTTGTAGCTACGTTGATTTATGCAATGTGCTGGTCCTAGTCAGAAAAGAAATGAAATTGCAATGACTCCTGACCCTATATAGACTTCCGATTCTTTCAACGCCGTTTGAAGCATTTTGGTAGCGGTTTTTTGAATCAGAAACTTCAAAATAAGTGGATGTAATGGTGTGGGCATTGTTCGAGTTACGGTGGTATTTTTGTACATAAAACTTAAAGCCTTTTAACCCGTGACGTACATAGCACTGATCTGGTCCGCACGTGACACGACCAGCGCTCACCATTTGTGCACGCCACATGTGTTCCGCGTGTCCGTGGTCATGCAGCATCCGGGACATTTCCTTTGAGCGTTTGCAGATGCGTATATCATGTAGGTGGTTTGCAGCTCTGTTCTTTTTACTGACGTTTCCCGTGAAGATTTGTTTTTCTGTTTCATACACCCACAAAAAATTTGCAAACTGAAGGTAACAATTTCGTTTGATAAAAAGGTAGGAGAGATTAACTCCGACGTTTAGAACAATGTTCTGCTTGCTTCGTATTTACCAAAAAGAACCGTGTTTCGGGCAAATGATCCACCGGGTTGCGCGCAATGCCATTTCTTATTAGGCGATCTCTTTTCCCGATACCCGATGTCAACAAAAAACAGGTACCCGGGTTCTAAAATACCCGCAAATGCACACCCTTATTATGGTGTCTTTTAAAGTTTCAGATTACAATGTTTTAAGGTCGCTATTCGTGTATGACTGAAGTCACGTGACGCCACTGGCAACTGAGCATGTGGGGTAAAGTACAGAGGCTTAGAAAAGACATGTTCCTTATGTCATTTTCTCACTGCCTGGCAAATCATTTTGCCATCACATTTGGAGGGATGAATTGACATGTTGTAAAAGCTTGTTTTTTCCAATTATAATTATTAATTATAAATTCCTGCATGCATATAAAACATCGAAATTAATACATTCTCGCCATTTAGTTAGTATGACGATCCCCTCCAAAATAAAAAAACTTCAGAGGAATATTACTGCTCCACTCAGAAGAGCTACCTGAGGGACGCCTACTGTACTGATGAGGGGGACCTACTTCGAAAACTCTAAGTCACTAATTCCGTGATACTCTGTGTGACTTAGAGGAGACAACGTTTACATGGCATCGGAACGCTACATGGGGTTATGCAATCAAATATTTTTGTGGTGAAATAATTCACAACCATAAGAAAGCTATTAAATCAAATTTTCCCTTGTCAGCATACCTGCTTAATCTATGCCTCCTAAAAGTTTCAGAGCATGAGACGAAGTATTTTTGAAAAAAATGAGCTTTTGCTCACGAATTTCTTGCTTCTACCTGTTGGCTGTCGCTCCGTTCATGCCGTTCGTGTTTATCAGACTCCACATGCGTTGAGCCCACCAATGACAGCGTGCTTGCTCCGCATCTTAACTCGACCATTTTCAGTGGCAGGGGATGACATCTTTAGTTGTTTTCATCATGGACCTGGACGTGCAACATGTACTGCGCCGTGTGTGATACTATCCCCCGCCACTGAAAATGGTCAAGCCAAGATGCGGAGCAAGCGCGCTGTCATTGGTGGGCTCAATGCATGCACAGTCTGATAAACAAGAATGGCATGCATGAAGTGACAGTCAACGGGTGGAAGCCAGCAATCAGTGAGCAAAAATCTCATTTTTTTCAAAAATACTCCGTCTCATGCTCTGAAATTTTTGTTATCCCTTTTTAGGAGGTAATGATTAAGCAGGTATGCTTACTGGGGAAAATTTGATTTAATAGCTTTCTCACGACTGTGAACCATTTCACCACAAAAATTCGATTCCAAAACCTCATAGCGTTTCGATGCCATGTAAACCTTGTCTCCTCCAAGTTCTAAGTCACACCATGTTTTATTTCTCCATGGTCACACGGAGTAGGCTTCTCTAAGTAGGTGGGACCATGGAGGTAGGAAAAGAACCATGGGCGACTTACGTGAATTGCTCGTACTCAGAATCAGTTCGGGTGTGTTGTTCAAAACAATCCCTCAGAAAGTTGGGTGCGTGCAGAACTTACTAGATATTTATGATTTGCAGCATGACTGTTTACGTATACGAATCTTACTTATAAAAACAACATTGTGAGTGTGCAAGTTATGATACGGCGGCATGTTGCGATCTGCAATGACGTCATAACCACACGTCCTAATTGACTAAAAACTACTACAAGAGGGCGCTGTATAAGATAAGTGGGAAGGCCAATGACAATGTATGGTTGCATCCGAATCTCTTGTCTAGAGCTAGACCTTAGGTCTTCGCTCCATTGGAAATGCGTGGAGACGCGTCGACGAGAGACGTAGCCGTAGCTCTGGAAGGCCGCTTCGGACACGGCCTATGTTTGAACATGGTTTGAACAACAAGTCACATCTTAAGTGTTAAAATTTTTATTTTTGAATAGATAAGACCCACGTTATGGTTTCCTTTTCTCATGTTCTTAAAGCTAAATTACCAGAAATGGAAAACAGGACAAGCTTTAAAAAGATATAAGAGAAATATGGAAGGGCTGCGTAGCACCGTGATCAGAATATCGACGAGAATATAATATCAAATCAGTGCTCTGAAATATGTGATTGCCGAGCTTTCGGTAACTGAGCACCTTCTTCACGGCAAGCAGATTTGCAATCACATATTTCAGAGCACTGATTTGATATTATATTCTCGTCGATATTTAAAAAGATATAGGTTGCTTGCTTGCTTGGCTAGTTCCTCGCTTCCGAGGAATGGGGATTCGGACGGGGCATACCTTGCTGCATATGTATGCCTCTTACTCTTGTTCTCAGCAGGTGTTCACCTGTCATTTTCGAATTTCTGGCTGCCTGTGATGTAAGAGTGGTGCCAGGTGTTTTAAATAATAAACACGAGAATTGAGGTTCGAGAAAAACCTGTAGTATTCGTTACATACCTGTACGGAACAAAAGCTTCGCAGAATTACCAAAACAATCTTGACTAAAAAAAAACTGAACATAAATCTACTTTTAATGCCGATGTGTTTAGATTTACAGTTATAAGCATGACACTTTGTTTTAAGCTAAAACGTCGTTGATATCATTTTTTAAGTTCTTTCATCTAAATTCCTGCCTAGACCTACACAAACTTGACTTTTAAAAATAACATCACTTAAAGCATTTCAGTAATCTTTCTGTTTAATAAAGGATGGCAATTACTAACCTGCAGAACAGAAAACTGCAGAACAATTCAAAATTTCGATTTTAAAATACCCTTTTTTACGGTCGGAAATGTAACGTACACAGAAATCTTTCACCCCATTTTCTCCGCAATGTCACTTATGATTAACAAAAAAAATTCACAAAATGAAATCTGAAGCCTTATTATATTTCTCTGGTATAAATACACAGTGCGGAAGATCTCCGCAGATAGATTTTGGTACAGTCGTTTGCTAGATGGTGTCGCCATTTTAACAAACAACAGAAAGTGACCAAGGCCGTATTCCAATACTCGACTTGGGCTTCGTCTCAGGCTTCAGCTGGTTTTTTTTCTACTTCCTGACTTAAGGTTGTAAGAGCCATAGTAAGTCTGATAGTACCACGAAACATCAAGTAAGATGCAAAAGAGCCAAACATTACAGTACTTTAATTTAAGTTAAACGCTTTAGGCCCACGACCGGGGATTGGTTTTCTACACGAAGCCTTAGACGGAGACGAAGTTGAGTTTGACTTTGCCAAATTTTAGCGCATGCGCACAAACTAAATGGAAGGGGTTCAACATAGTGGGTAATCTAAGCTGCGACGGCAATGCAGAAAGCACGGTGGCGCGGCGCAACACATCAGTACGGTACACAGGCACTGGTGTGGGAGACGGTAAACCTGACGGTTGAGTTGGTTGATGGCACGGACGGTCGAGGTGTTGAGGAATTTCACCGGTCGAGTTGTCCCGAGTGGAGTTAGCAAACGGTCGACTTGTCCAAGCCCCCCCCCCAGCTGCCACCCCATGCGACGCAGCAGAGCAGTACCATAGCAATATTCAATGTCCTAGAGAAGTGTCCAGTTTTAATAAATTTATTGAGGGTTCAGTGTTTAGAATAAGATTACTTTGATATACCTCTGTGTCAACTCTCAAAGGTGGACCCAGGGGGCCAAAAGAGGCCATGTCCCCCCAAAAGGAGCCGAACTTTTTGTTTGGAGTATAATGAAAGGCGATTTTTGGGTCAGGTGCAATTCCTTTCTTCCCAAAGGGTGTAAAAAGCCCCCAAATTTAGCCTCGGCCTTGAGAGAGGCCATAAAAAGTGAAACGAATACCCCCCCCCAAAAAAAAATTGCCCCCACTCTAAAACTTGGTTCTGGATCCATCCTTACCTGCCGTTTGAAAATTGGTACAAACAGTGGCCCCTGTAAAGATCTCAGGTACCTCAATCAGTCACATGCGCGAATGGGCGCGCAGATTTCTTGGCCTCCAAAAGTATGATCACTACACGGATGGTGGCATGTGAGAGAGGACCGTCAGGTAGATAACCATTATGTACTGTAGATCTGCGTTTTGCAGTGTACAGAATAGAATGGAAAATTACGCATGCAGTATTACAAGAACTCGACCTTCTTTCGACAAAATTTTCCTTCGAACGTACATGATAATCACGAACGTACACGTATGCGTGAACCTATCAGGTGCAAGTACATGCACATACATGACACTATCACGTGTGGCTCCTTCGTGAAAAATGTTTCATTATACGTGTTGTAACGTTTCTGTGCATTTTCTGTAGTCGCGAGAATGCGCTCCTGTACGTTTCCTATAGGACTACTCTCGAAGGCCCCCATTAAAATTGGCCGTATGTACATTTGAATATTTCATATACTGCCCATAAGCTGCCACGTTGGTTGACTGCTATCTTTGACCGAAGCAATCAGTATACAAGCTAACTAGAGCATTAACAAGAATCTTGAAACAGATAATTTTGATACTTTGGGCGTGAAAGAGTTTAAATTGATGCTGAAGAATAAATAACTAAAATAGCCTATTTTTAATTCATTTGCTTGCATTTCACAAATATTTGCTTCTGGTAATTGATCAAACTTTCGCAGTTAGAAGCTACGGCGAATTTGAATGGCCTTCTTTTTTGACTGGTGAGTTTCTTTTAAAAATAATTATGGCATAATGAATCACGTTTTAATTTAACGTTGGTTAGAACATGCATCCAAATTTCACTGAAGGGAGTGATTTGCCATCATTTTCAAAGACAAATCCACTAAATACGCCAGGATAATTTCAGACACCATTATCTTGTGGCTTCTGGCAAATAAAATGAAAATTGTAGTCACAGTAAACATCGTTCCAGCCCCTAAAAGACGTCACGATGCAATCCTCTGATCCTCTGTAATTATTGGGTTCACCAGGTTCAAAACTATTGTAAACGATATCGACTTGCGGGTCCCCGGCCCAGCTCCATACGCCCTCCTCCATAATGTCATTCAGACCAAGCCAGATGACTTCATAGTTAGGCTGCAGTAAGTCAAGAAGCACTGTGTTATCGACTTCGTCCTGAATCTTGAGAAGATTGGAGCGACGACCGATTTGCCGACATATTGACTCAGCCTCCTGCCAAGTCTTTGCTACCTCGAAGAACATCTGACGGTTAAGTGAGAAAAAAAATAAATAAAATGACTGCAGGAAGATGAAAGACAAAGAAGAGATTAAAAGACACCTTTCACCGTAAAAAGTAAAGACGATCGGGTAAAATTTCAACAAATGAAAGAAGAAATTGCCAAAAAGAATGAGCAGCTGGTAAATCGACGAACGTATAAAGGGATAAAAATAAAGACGACAACGATACGCTGCCAACAGAATCCCGGTTTCATTGTTATTAAACTCTTTGTTGGAAAATATATATTATTACCTTGACGCAGGAATGATCACGGAATTTTACCCATCCTCTTGGGCACTCCCCTGCTGTGCACCGAGGCTCCGATTGTCGTTTGAGACACACAAAGATGGCCAAAAGTAGTATTTTTTTCATTATGACAACACTTTAATTGCAGTCCAACTCTACGGCTGAGTTAACTCAACAGAAAGTCAGTTGCATCCTGATTCAATGACTGGCGGATGGATGAAAATATTGGACGCTTGCTTCAGGACTTTGTGCAGACTGCTTCACAACTCAGGTACATCTAGTTTTATAAGCAAAGACGCATATGGGGGCCGAGGTTGAATTAAGGTGTTTTTTTTTAATCTTACAGACTGCCTATACCGTGGTCAAATTAACAGTTGTGATAAAAAATTGATTTGGTGGTTGTGGTATAAAACGACCCCACTCAAAAAAGCAGAAATCGTTTCTTGGTGTGATGTTTCAACCCGTGAAGGCCTTCAGACCTACGACTGAACGAAGTCCTTTTGTTTACTGGGGCGCAGGTGAATTTTGATATTGAAACATCTGTGTCATAATCACCAACACTTA
Organism: Acanthaster planci; assembly: GCF_054643075.1. Classification (NCBI taxonomy): domain Eukaryota; kingdom Metazoa; phylum Echinodermata; class Asteroidea; order Valvatida; family Acanthasteridae; genus Acanthaster; species Acanthaster planci. The sequence goes on from NC_141779.1 coordinate 7,753,059, forward strand.
TTAATTAAAAACGCCAACGGTTTCTTTATGAACATGGAATATTAGTTTATTAGTTTACCGAATTGTCCTTACAATACCTAACTGAGCATTTTGTCTGAACAAAGAACCACGAATGAAAATAAATACATGCATAGTAAATTAGGCTAAATTTCTGGGTTACATGGTTACATGTTTACTGTTTACATGCAAAATTAACCCAGAGTTGTAATGAGTTACTAATGCTGTTACTCTAGTCAGGTCTTTTTAACGTAGTGACTTGAGTCGAGTCATTGTAACGTCGTGATCCAAGTCGAGTCGAATCATTAGGCAAAAAAGTCGAGTCGAGTCAAATATTTAGCTTGAGTCAGTGCGAGTCACCAATCATTTCAACACAATACAGGCGCGGATCCAGGGGGTTGGGGCGAAACACCCCCGCTCTAAAAAAAGGTTTAAAAATGGGGAAAATAATAAACATAGGCTTAACTAAAGTAAGTGCACCAATACAATGTGTGCAATGTAATGTTTCATCGTTGTTTCCACTTGTCCGCAAAAGATGAGATATTAAAATATTCTTCAGCCTGAACCCCCCCCCCGGAAAATTCCTGGATCCGCCCGTGCAATAGGATTAATAAAAACAAGAGAGGAAGTCATTTAGGGGCATTATCAAATTTACCACTGGATTTCTGAATGCGGTCACACCGCATCTATTGATGATAATAACACAGGCAGTAACTTATCAATCGGCACCATGAGTCAATGCATTTTCTTTTTCGAAAAGAAGCTTGCTATTATTTTTGGGACTCAAGTCTTATTAACACTCGAGTCAGGTCTTCTGATAAAGGACTCTAGTTGAGTCGAATCATTTTCGTTGCAGTGACGCGAATCGAGTATCATTTACCCATCGGGTCAACTTCAAGCATCCAAAAAATTGAAGGTTTGAATGCCTGAAGTTGTGTTTGCGGTCACCTACCATTCCAAAAGCCAAGCGGCCAGACGACTCGAGTCTGAGAAAGTTAAATAGCGCCCTCCATTCATATTTCCTTAACTTAAAAAAGATCAGAAGTTTGCCCATCACAGGTACGTACAGTGTACGTGCACACACTCATTGCGTTTTACGAGACAGTAAGTGGTGCCGGTGCTTGTGACCGTCGCTCGTTTGCACGCATATTGGCACTGCAAGTGCATTATTGCGGTGGTGCACGTAGGAAAATGAGTCACTGCACTTAGCTGAGCCAACTGACCGAGTTTCCCTACCGAGTTTTCTTTCAAGGTAAGGAAGTGTAGTTTTTTCACTGTACACATGACAGCCATTACACTTTTCATCGTGTAAACTTTGCAAACTTGTCTCTCTTCTTTGAGAAAGAGACGAGGAATTTGTTTTCGAGAGAGCTGTGCCGCACTAGTGGCCGTGGCCCCGCACTGGAGTAGAATTCCGAGAGGCAAAGCGCAAGGGTGGAATGTCTGCCCAGCAGTTGCCTTATTGGCCGTTGTAGAAATGGCCAATTCTGCCGGAATAGCCACTTCAGTCTCGGCCCTTGTTGAAAAGTCCGATAATACGTGTGCAGAAGCTTTTCTGTGATTTCAATTTAAGACTCCCCAGATTACATATCTGGAGATCATTCTCGCCGTTGCCTAGGCGTATAAAAATTTAAGAACAAGGAAGGGTATCAAGAAAAAAATGGGATTACTTACAATTTTTAAGCATCATAAATTTCAAGTGTGTGATTAACTCCTTACCTTAGTTTCTATTTTAAAAATTGGACAATGAAACATGAGTCAGTTTGTATTCTGTTCTGTGTACATCATTAATCAACGGGTATTGGTAAAACTTACTGTTCCTATGTAACAATGCATTAGAAAATGTAGTTCATCATTTTACCACATCTTCAATTAGTAAAAAGTTATCGTTTTCCCTCAAATCCTTCACAAAATGATTGAAAAAGTGCCATTATATGAACAAGACCACAAAGATCATTTGTGCACTGCTAGTGAGTGCTACACTGCAAGAAATTAAAAAAACAACCAGAAAAGTACAGGGATCCTATAATAATCCTAGGAAATATTTAAATGAATTCAAATCCTGGGCCTTGAATTTCTAAGAAATAAATATTTCATTGTGCTATCAGTTTTTAAAACTGATTGTAACTTCAGATTTTTTGTACATCCCACTTGTTGCAACAAGTTATACACACAAACTAACCTCCCCATTTTACATTTAAAAAGAGGTTGCTAATTGTTAATTTTTTTATTGTCACATAATCTAAAATAAAATAGGCTACAACTGACATGCTCTTCCATTTTTCACTGATTTGTACAATTTCTGGTTCAGGTCTGAATTTCTCTGAGGATGATGCTGTTGAGACTAGCTTATCACAAATCAAGGGAAGTGTAAAAGAAACAGCGGCTCCAAGATGGCCTTGGCACATACAGTAGGCCTGATTGTGTCCTTGTTAGTTTCAACAGCAGTTTCAACAGGGAGGCAATCGGCCAACCAGGATGCTTTTGGAATTAGTGAGTAGTGACTATGCTTAAAGTGAGAATGTATAATTGGGGATTTAAACCTTCTTGATGAGACATTACTTTTTTACCAGTGTCAGTCATATGGTAAATTATGTTGTTGATAAAGATATTAATTTAAGGATGGTTGTCTTCATCTTGAATGCAGAAAAAGATGCACAAATAAATCAGACTCACTCTTCTGCTAAGAAATTCCCCCAAAGTCGTATACAGCTTCCCCTTTATTGCTTATTTACCTTGCCTATGACATCACAACCTGCACCATCTTAGTATTGCTGAAAACATTAGATGGATCAGGATTGCAAGACTCAAAGACTCAAGACAACCCAGAAAATTCAACTTTTAGGACAGGGACAAGCTACAAAAATGGAACGAGCTCACTAGAATTAGCTGTGTTGGTCAACACCTGTTGGGCTACAAATGGAAAACTTCCTGCTTGACAGGAGCCGCATGGCTTTGTCTCTTTCTGCATGATTTAGTACCACATTACCTAGTTTATTTCAATACATTTATTCATTCATTGAGCTTTAGCTACTTGTAGGAAAAAAAAGACTTGTTGGTAGACTCTATTGCATTGTTTAAAACATGTTAACATAATTTGGAACCCTGTGCCTCTTGATATAGGTTTTTTTACACGTTAACATAAATTTTGGCACCTGCTATGGCCCTGTTACATCTTGGTTTAAATTTTTCACGAGCCCCTCCAAAGAAGTAGTGATAGGGTCAGTCCCAAATCTCTCCAATTCAAGGAGACCCAGATATTGTTTGTATTTAAAGGATCAGGGTTCATCTGACAAAAGGCCAAGTTGGTTGACAATCCGTATAAACCATACATATGTACTGTCCTGAAGATTACACAAAGACACACTGACAGCATAGGCCTAGAAGTTAGAAAGCATTCACCCAATGAGTGCATTTGTAAGGCGTTTGCTCAGCCACAGCTTAAGTAACTCTTCAAACAAGATCTTCTCAAGTAAATTTACAATGAGCTTTGGGTATCATTGGCTTTTCCTTAACCTTAAAAGAGCTTGTTAGTCTGGAATATCTCACATCCAGGAGGTGTGGATTCTACTCCTCCCTAATAAATCAGCTGTCTCATGCCGATCTATGATGTGCACATAAAGACTCTTACTCTCAATACAAATGTAAAGTTTCAACTCATTCAAGTTTTTTTTTTGTTGTTATGACCAATTGAAGTCAAAGGGCCACGACAGTGTTGGCTTCTGTGCGTGTGCATGGGGCACATCAAAGGAAAAAAAAAAGTATTTTTGGACTTGCGTGTCTAGGGAAAATGGGCCCTGTGTGAGAACAGTGTCTCCAACTTTTTAAATAAAACTTTGAAGGCTTGGCACGTGAAAAAAAAAGAAGCAATATGATGATATCGGAAAAATGTTCAGCACAACAGAAAATTTCACCAGTTGATTCATGCGGTAGTGTTAGGTGCTCTTAACATTGTTGAAGGGATTAGTATATTTGGCGCACCAAAAATTTAATTGTGAAACTCAAGGTCTGCTTTTCTCTCTCACCACACTGCCTTCATCGATCCTTTCTAAAGTTGAATGATACATGTACACATATTTTAAGGAATATCATTCAGCTTTGGAATTCAGTGTTTTTTTGTAGGGTTAACTATTTCTTTTTTTTTGTTTTGTAGATATGCTGCAAGTTTTCCAAAGCAGGGAAGCAATTAAAGGAGTTTCCAATACGTCGGGTTCACACATTGGGACAACTTCATACAGAGTTCGTCCTTCAGTTCCAACACTCACATTGCCCAATGGTGCAGTGCAAGAACTAAGCAATCACGACAGCACTGCTTTGAGTCTAGTCATCATAGCCAAACAAGTGTACGAGAGTGCAGGGACGCTCTTAACAATATCAACGTCGGACAACAGTCCCTTGCTCATGCTCAGTTCAAACCTGAGAACAGGCATATTGCGGCTGAAATACCGTACCCTCAACGGGAATGCCCTGAGAGAAGTGTTAACCTCATCCCCTTTTATTGAGACAGACCTACAGGAATGGGCACAAGTTGGAATCGTGCTGTTGGGCACAAGGATGAAGATTTATGAAGGGTGCAAGAGGATGAGGGAAGTGGTGCTGGACGAGGGCGCTATTAATTTGAGCCTCCCAGAGGAACCAATTGTCTATGTTTTACAGGGGTTGAAGGGCAAGAACAAATTCAGTGTAAGTATATGTATGTATATATATACAGGGTGTCCACATAAAAAGTATACAGAGATAAAAATTACTGTAATAGCAAAACTACTTTATTTATGGGAAAGAGAAATATATCTCTAGAAAGGGCAGAATGTCCTCTTTGCAATGGTATACGGCTTGTGATGTTATTGACACAGATGAGTGAACAAACTAGACTGGTGTTAAGGGTACTGAAATTGGCACTGTGACAAGTTTGCATGTGTTATTAACAAGGGTAGACCATGCAAGTGTGCAGAATAACAAATGCCTTTGCTTTAAGAACGCATTTTTGAAAACAAGGAATGTACCTAAATCAATCTTATCTGCTTTGTTTTCGATACTTACCTCATCAGTATAATGTGCTAAGTCCCCCACATGGCCACCATTCCCATCAATGCACATTTGACATCTTCGAAACATGCTCCTTACTGCTCGTCTGATCATTCCAAGGTCTTGACCGAGATTATTGACATCTTCCTCTATTCTTCCACGTTAACTCCTGAACATTAGCTGAGGGTGTAGTGAAAATTTGGTTCTGTAGGTAATGCCATAATTAAAGGAAATCGCCTTCACCCCACATGCTGACTTTTGTTATCAGTATGCAACTTCTCACAGTTCTTAAAGCAAAGGCATTTGGTATTCTGGACACTTGCATGGTCTAGCCTTGTTAATCACATATGCAAACTTGTCACAGTGCCGATTTCAGTACCTTTAACACCGGTCTAGTTTGTTCACTCATCTGTGTCAATAACATCACAAGCCGTATACCATTGCAAAGAGGACATTCTGCCCTTTCTAGAGATATATTTCTCTTTCCCATAAATAAAGTAGTTTTGCTATTACAGTAATTTTTATCTCGGTATACTTTTTATGTGGACACCCTGTATATTTTTCTGTCTTGCTGTGCATAGCCAAAAGAACTACATGCATACGCATGTCAACCAAAGTACTACCTCAACCAAAGAACTTAGTGGATGACCACTGGCATTTTGTGCAAAATGCACTCCAAATTGTTAAAAACGTGTAGCTCCATGGAGCTGGGATCAAATCTTTTGTGAAGAGGTAGTTTAGAAAAGTGCTGGTCAATTTTTGACAGATTTCTTATCCAAATACACAAATCTTTTATATATGTATTTAAATCAAATTAATCAGTTATTGTTGAACTTGACCACAATTTAATTCTGTCACTCAAAGCAATCCATATTTGTATACCAATCTTCATTAGAAAAGCATATATTCCCTGCATCTTCATTTTTTCCCAACTTAATTGCATCTTCGTCTGCATAGCATCCATGCTATGTGGGCCTTTTAATCTACGTAAATAGAGCAAGATACAGCTTCCATCAAAATATTGTCAAAACAGTGGTATTTGTTTTGAATATAAAGAATAAAATCATTGACGTGTGTGCATCTCTTAGTCTACATTGTAATTACATATGCATATATCTTCCAGCTTCCTTGATATGTCTTTGTAAATTACCAGCATAAAAATCACTTAATAAATTGCAGAATTAAACTTTGCCATCAAAATATTTCTTATTTTAATATTTTCTTTCAAAGGAGACAGCAAGATACCTGTGAAAAAACTTTGGCAGGTAGAAGTTAAAGTTTGTGACTTCTGTCAATACACAGTTAAATATCATTAAAATTCTGACCTCAATTAACAATTTCTTCTTGGACAACAAAAAGCCATTTACATGCGCATAGACTTATTTTTGTCTTAGCTACCACAGGGGAAAAAACAAAGCAAAGCAAGAGTAATCATGGTTATCTGTTTTTCATTATTGATATTTAATTGATAAGTCAATGTTTGCACTATTTTCTCATGGGACCACCCTGAATTCTGTGACCCTTTATTGTGCCTGTAGGGGACCTCAGCCACCTAGAACCAAGGCCCTCTTAAGAAAATAAACAAAGACAGCCCTATATTCAGTGAAACCTAGCAGCTTCACTATAAAAAGGGAGCCGTGATCTTCACCTGCTTTTATTAAACCAAGGATCTCTCCATCACACTAGAGTAGACTTTGCTGCCAGAAGTCCCTTTCTCTATTGTACTTTTTTGCCATGCAAGAAGGGTCAGACCTTTGGTTGTGTCCCAAACAAATGATACCAACTGCAAGTGTGTATTAGCTTACTTGCTCTATTGCAGCTACATTTATGTATGTACAAGCCAAGAACAAGGAAACAGTCCCACTGAATGTGTACATCTTCTGCTGTAATCTTTTTCTGTCATGATCTGCTCTGTAAAATGAGTCACATACTCATTAATTTTATCATCCACTGAAGAGATGGTTCTTGACGTCAGATGTTTTGACATTTGAAATTTTGACCAGCAATGATAGCTTAGAGGCATTTTTGGAGAAAATGATCTTCACAAACCTACCATTTTCTCTCTTGACTGAACTTAAGTTCCCACTGAATTTCTTTTTTTAGGACATGCTCCATGTGTGACATAAGACACCCGAAATGAATTGAATGAAATCGTGCAAGAGGGCAAAATGAGCTGGCTTGATATAGCCTCAGCTTTTGAATGCTATCCACCCTATTCAACTCTGTTCACATCTTACTTCAAGACTCAACACTTTTCATGCTGAATTGATGTCTACTTTCAGGGTTGGATTGAAGATTTCTGGCTGTATCCCTCGGAACTAACTCAGATGCCATGGACCTGCCCTATCGCTGAAGGTAGTTAAAATCATTCAAACAGATGAGATACATGTAATTTTGTAGCTGACTGTGACACATTTTCTTACATTTCAATTTAATTTTTCTTCTCAGGGAGGTAAGACACTCCGCGTAAAGATAATATAAAAGAGGAATTAACAGCATACCAACATAAAAAACAGAGAGCATGAATATGACAGCATCTAAAAGGATTGTGAAAATGTGAACTAAACCACACAGTTGATTGGATAATAGGATAATAAATTATAAGTAGGAATAATAAAAATTTCAAATTTATGTTGCGTCAAAAATATATGTGGATTATGAGAACAGTACTACAAAATTACTAATTGAACATGTTCAAATTAAGATATAAAAATCATTGAGAACACAACTTATTTTAAGATATTAGTAATATTATTATCAACAACACAGTGGTTTTTATGAAAAAAATATAATATGAGCCTGTGTAATACATATTATGCAGTTTATGGTATGAAATTTACTGATCATTTTCATATGCAATGTGTATAAAAGTACAGTAAGTACACATGTATGCAATTTCTACTCCAAGTGGTGACTGGTCCATACATTTACATCCTAGATGTGTGACACATACTAGGTGTGTCCAGAGCTAACTTCCAAATCCCAGACATAATGAATTGAAGTGTAATTCAAGGGGTTTTCCTGAATAGCTGAATGCATAGATGCATATAACCTGGAATACAGAGGAATAAGGGGACATTGTATTTTACCAGTGTTGGACAAGGACCAGCAATGATTTGTCCCCCCCCCCCCAAAAAAAAAAAAAAAAAACATATTGGCAGACCCTCCAAAAAATGTTTGGAATTAAAAAGGGGAAAAAGCATGTATTACGTATTTAGAATAGGAATGAAGGGGTAGGCAGTGCTGTGGCTCACATCAAAATAATTTAACTGTTTTGTAGTCATGTTTGATGCGATTTGATAGCTTTGCAAACTTCTGTTTTTATAGGGGTGTTTGTAAAGGAAGCCAGTATTTTCATTGCACTCAGCATTGGGTTGACAAAGAGTTGGTGCAAGGTTTGTCATACCATGTTCGTCTAGCCAGTGTCTGACTTTATCTCAGATGTCAGTGACTCGTAATTGATTTGAAGGAAGTTCACTTTCCCGTGCCCTAGGTAATAAAGATTACATCCATGAACTCTCTTTGTAAGTTTAACCCACCCTCAGTATCCCTCTGTAATTTACAGACTGTGAGACAGAAGGTGTGTCCTTACTGTCTCCTGACTAGGCTGAAATAGAAAGTTATTTGATGGTGTCAGAATTTGAATTTGTGCTGAGATCATGAATGAAACTCCATATAAACTCCAGTACTCCTAGCTAGCTGTGCACGACCGCTGGAGTTTCAGACCCCCTTCAGTGAAAAGTGTAAGATTTCTGCCAGAATATGAAGATTTCTGAGCAAGCTCTTTGCTTTTTTATTAGGCTTGTAATGAATGACTTGGTTGGGAAGGTTACATCCATTCCACAAAAGGTTTTATTAATTTTGTTCTTTATATTTTTGTTTTTACCTATTTGTTTATTGCTTATTTCATTAAACATATAAAGAACTCCTTTACACACACCGTTTAATTAAATACATTTTAAATAGCCAGATGCAGGAACTATTAACTGATCCTTTCTAGACAACATTATACAGCATTCATTACTGGCATATTAGAAACACTCAAGTGCAGCAATGTATGACTAGTAAAACAGATACACTTACGTACATACTGTACATATGTGTACCTGCATGATGTTCACTGAAAATCAGACTTCCTGGGATGTGATCAAATGCTATCCAAGATGCCCCGGTGCTTTTCTGCTTGTACACTTTTACAGATACATTGTACCTGTTCATAGTGTGTGTCTGCTGGTAAATTTAATCAAACTTGGTACTTGACGTGAACATGAGGTCCAACTTTGAATGTTCAGGAAACATTGTCAATGGAATTAGATTTGAGGTGAAATGATTGCATAGCAGGGCGTGTTTCCTAGATAGATGGTATTTAGACAGCATTGCTGAATGTGGTATATCAATACAAAGATCAGGATTGAATTGGAGCAATGGAACAAGCAATAAGCTACATGTAACTCCCTGCTAATGCACACATACTGGGAACACTGTACAGATCAAAGAAGAAATTGAAAAAGTTCTGCCGTACCATCTAAAATTGACAATCATTAAGGATAGAGTGCATTGATAGTTACTTGGCAATAGATACAAGAACTTTATGACCACTGTATATGACATGTTTCTACATGTAAACAGAGTGAGGAAGTCTAAAAATGATCTCTGAAGTGCAGACAAGTAAATAAATGCACTTAGCATGCTTTCCTGTGGGAAGGGTATTGACTTCCTAATAGATTTAGCCACTGTAATCACTCTACATCCAGTCTAGCTATGTTGACATTTGGCCCAACCTACATTTTAATGCATTCTGCCCTGATCAAAATGTCAGACCCTGGCTTTTTTATTATAAACAGTTTATGAGATTTCTGCAGCCATACATGTAAAATGTAGGGTGTATATCTCAGTTTAGGTCAAGCCTGTTTTTCGAATACCCCGACTGGATTTTAAAGAGATCACAGAGGCCAAATCTATAAGGAAGTCAATTCACTTCCCACAGGAAACCAAGCTATGTGTAAGTGCATTTATATGCTAGATGGATTATTTGTCTAACCATCAGAGACAATTTGTGATTTCCTGACTATATACATGTAGCAACAGGTCTCAATTCTGCATCAAATACATACATGTCCATGTACTGTCCACTGAAAAACTAGTATGCATACCCACCATCATGAGCGTCAAACACCTCATTTCGATGTAGAGGAATGCTAGACCTGACTTCCTGAAGACGTGTTGTTTGTTTTGTGGTCTGCCAATGTGTTTGTCTGATGAGGACAACCTAATGACAGGATTGGAATCCACAACATCCTTCCTAGGACATTTGCATACATGTAGCTTGTATAGACCATGAATGTCCAGACAGAGGCTACAAGACTTAACAGTTCTTCTCATCACCATGAAGCTAAGAAATTCGGAAATCACAACTTGTGCAACTTGGGTATTTCTTTAGTTAATATTTGATTGTCTCCCCCCCCTTGTCCTGGATCCTAAGGAGATAGCTTACCTCTGATAGGGCCTTATCCTTGGTGAATAAGGTATGGTGTACACTGATTCCATCAAGTTTCATCAAAGGTCTACTTAACCGAGGAGTGATATATATACCATACAAATGTTACATTATGCCACTTGATGTATTTGCCTTCAAGATGCCACATGTCAACTTGACATAGAATGCATTCATGATTTACGGTGATTCACCCATTTATTGTGGTGCAACACAGGCATGTGAAAGTCTCATAAATCATCACCACATCAACATACAAAAAATGGAGTTTGTACAAACATGTCCACAGATAATAAAAAAGAAAATGTGAAGTCCTTGTGTAAAGTGTGTTGTTACTTTTTACCACATCATGGGATGAAACATCTCCCTGGTAGCCTCAGGGTCACTGCCACTTGTGAACCAATTTGTTAGTGTAAAAATGAAACATTATACATGACTTCCATTGTTTACAGTGGTTTAGGTACACTTACTTCAGGGTTTTTTTATCCCCACCCCCATCCACACCTGTTTTAGGTCTTTCCTAAATTTTATTTAACAGAGTTTCTGTATTGTTTCTGTTTGTAGAAGCACCAAGTCATGAACCCAATGTTGCACCAAGTGGCACTCTGAGTGATGCACAGACTGATGTACAGGTTGACACACATCATGATACAAGTCTTAACACACCCAGCACTTCTCACACTAACCCCGCTGCTAATGCAACCACTAGCACTACCTTAAATACCTCAAGTGATACAGCAGCCAACATACTCAGCGATGAGGCACCAATGGAATCACCAGCCTTGTCTGTTGATAAAGAGACACCAGTCTATCCACCCCAGGCAGCATATGACCAACTAATCCAAGGCTTCCAAGATGCCAGAGCTGCACAAACAGCTGCAGGTTTGTGTTGTCAAAGGATGTAACATGCATGCACACAATGAGAATCAACTGTGAAATATTGCAGTTAAGATTGAGAATAAATACTTTCCAGAGACCTAAAACTGCTGAATTTGGAGGAACATGACTTCAAAGGGGAACAAAATGCAAAGTGTTGTCAAACTCTCCTAGAAGACAAAGTTAATATATTTCCTCTTAAATTACAGTTTTTGGGATGATGCATTCAGAGATGCACAGCAATTTTCTTATTGATTTACCTTTATTCCTGAATTTGAGGAGAAAAGCTAAAATGAAAATTACCAAACAAGTAAGAGGCATAGTTGTAATCTATTCACATCACAGTTTCAGATCCTTTTCATTCAACCAAAACCAATTTTATAAAAGAAATGATTCACAAAATTTGGAGAGCAGTGCAAATTTATACAGCAGTTAGGGAGGGGAGTTTTATGTATAAGCATTTGACTCAAGGTCCTTGATGTTAAATGGGGGGAGAATTACCCTCTTTCACCAGAGCAACCCCAGGGAATACTGCCAATAATCCATGTGATGATCAAGATCATGGATCTTCATCTTCAAATCTTCATTTGGACCTGAGACGGATCTCTGACCCAGGCCATACTGGTGAATGGTGACAGTATCTAACCACTAATTCTTCTCTTTCCCAACTTTGCCATTTTTGTCTTCATTCCCATTCTGTATCAAGGGAGGTCATTTTCCTCTTGTGATTCTGCCCATTCTTAAAATACTTTAGGAAAATCAGAACTGTCCTCTTGAAGTATTTTAACAGAGCAAGTTCCAAGCCCTTTGGGCATCCCTTGGCCTGTCATAGACTCGTCAAAGTAGGCTGTTGCTATTGTAATTATGGCTGACAGCTTGCAGTTGGTAGCCCTGTAGAGAGGTTAACTGGTACCATGTGTTGGCTCATGCTATCCCCACTGGATGCCTCTTGCTGTGTGTGGTAGTGGTTATTGGAAATAGCCTCTTCATTGAAATGCAATCCCAACATGCAGTTGTTGATTTTTTCACTTACATAATATCATTTCAATTAACCTTTGCTTGTGAAGTTGCAAATGAATTGGGTTGATTCTGTCATAGTAGTTACAGGCATATCATGTACATGTATGGGTCTTGAAATGACACTACTTTTGGAGTTAAGAAATAAGCCAAAGTCTGTTCACTTTTGAAGTGAATTTCTGCACACACATTGATAAATGACTATTACTTAGTTCTTTTCTCTCTTTTCATCAGGCTGAGTAATCTTTGACATGTTGCCTTAACACAATATAGTTGTAAATGATTGTGTGTTACAGCTGCAAAAACCTTGGGTGTTCCCACGTTTAGCTGTTCCTAAACATTGACATGTATGCGCTTGCCAGCATATAATTGTGGTTAGTTAATTACAGTGTTGCTTTGTGTTCCCAAGGTTGTCTTCCTTCCTGTCCTAAACAAAGAGCCCTTTTGCACTTTTTGTTGGTGGAGCTTACAAGGTCTGATTCTTTTTTTAACCAGAAGAATGTGTGGGGAGTATGTGTGATTGTTCTGCAAAGTTGATCTAGGAAATGACCTGGAATGAGAAATTTTCTCACAGCTGTAACACCTTGAAACTAGTTTTAGACCAAACCAAACTTGGGATGGAGTTTGAAAGGATGAATGGGAAAGAAGTTGTTGGACTGATTTTGTACTTCATAAATAAGCTATAAACGTTTGAGACTTCTTTGATTTTTAGAAAAGTTGGGTGAAAATTAGAAAAAAATATGTTAAAGAAATGCCTTTAAGACTCCCTCTTCAAGTCTATGCGTTGAATGACTTGATAATAACTTACTGAACGTGTTCATTTGAAATGAGTTTGAAACTTGCTGCATGCAGGTAATAGCAGGTAGTAGTTTTGTTTTTGAAGACATTGACTGAAATATGTCCAGGTATGAGATCCTCATTCCATGTTAGTTGTGCAGAAGTTATCATACTAAGAGTCGGTTACTAATCACTTATGATACTGTAGATACATGTACATGTACCTTCATGTGGCTCATCACTGACGCTGTAACCTTTTCTTTACAATAGAGCCTGGGATACTAGACCAGGACCTCAGCTTGTCGGTCCTGACCCTACAGGAAGAACGGATCCTTGAGCTAGAAAGGATTGTGGAAGAGATGAGTAGCATGATGGGCATGCTGAAATCCCAGGTACAGAATATTCACTATAATACCAACACCCTAACTATTTATACCTAATCGATTAATGTCAATTGATTTTGTGTTGCAAGGAAGTTGACCATGCTTTACCCTCTATTGATGTAATTTGTCCAGTTTGTGAGAGAAAATTTTCCAGATTGGGTGTGCTGACTGGTTTGTTTGCCTTGGTGAGCTGCACTTCCAAAAATGTCTTTTCTTTTAAAATGGATGGTTTTGCAGAATTTTAAAAAATTGAAACTTCAGAAAATCACAGTCACGGCCAAAACTATTTTGCATAAATGTTTGAATGTATGTCCTTTTGTTTGGGACCTGTACCAGGTGTCATCGATGGAAATTCGTCTTGCCAAGCGAGAGATGTGTGAGTGTCGTCAGATGTCTTGCATCTATGATAACCAGGAGTACCAGGAAGGCCAGGCTTGGCAACCAGACCCTTGCACTGTCTGCTATTGTCAGGTCACCAACCATTGACAATCTTATAAGGGAATAAATATGTGCTTGGCTAGTCTTAAACATGCATTTAAGACCAGCTCAGGAGAATTTGGTGAAGGCATTATCAGCATTCACTCTCCAGAGCAAGGTCTTAAATGTTACCGTAAGACCGGCTAAGCACATATTTATTCCCATTCATAAATACCTTTTTATTCAGAGAGTCAAAAGAAGTCAAAATATGAAGGATTTCCCACAATTTTGTTCTAAAACCCTACTTTTATTTTCCTGAACACCCCTGTCCATTTTATGGTATATTCCTTTTGAAAGTTGTCTAATAGAATCCCCTTTAATGAACTTGGCGTGCACGTGGTGCGTCACATGCACACAGACTCCTGACCAATCAGACCCTATTAAACTGTCTCGTATCCATGTGCCAGCGCTTGATTTACACAGTTTCTCAGTGGGCATTATCAAATGTTAATACACGGTCATATGATGCGTTTCAACCAATAGGAATAGAAAACTGTCCCACGTATTTGTTAATATCACTTAAAGGCAGTGAACATGATTTTTAAATTCCCCCCCCCCCAAATGGGATCGCCCAGACAGATGATCCTTGGAAACTGCAATTTTAAATACAACCAGCATAACAAAATATGTGTGAGATTTTGTGTAGCTGTTAGAGGAGTCTATATCAACAGGTAAAAATAAAACCTGCCAATGCACTTTCAGTACACCCAAACACATTTTAACTGATAAGTTAGATATACAACTATAGTTCATGGGCTAAAGGAGAATTTTGATTGGTTTGAAATTAAAGATTCTCTATTTTGGGGGTCTCCATCGACAGAGCCTTGGGCGACCGGGAGACAGGTCCATTTGGAGGCAGTCCACTGCCAGGCGCCAAAGCTATCTAGTGCACTAGAGAATCACTGCTAGGCAGATTGGTGTCCGGGCAATTGCTTCACCCTAACAGATGGACATTGCCATTGAAACTAATCTACAGTGCTGTCAATTTTCCAGCATGTTCCGGCCAGACGATCTTCTGCAGAGACGTCGCGCCAACTGTTCGTGATTCTTGTCAGTCAGCCAACTGAAGAGAATGAGCTGCCTGCGCATGGGCCTTTTATACCCACGCACCAGTCACAGGGCGCTAACAAGGCCAGCGTTCTAAATCGCGCGAAGATGTCGGGGCACAAGACTCCTTTACTGTACATATTACTCAGCTATACTCCATCGAAAAAAAGGGTTAAGCAAGTTTGACAGCTTTTAGACATCATTTTATACCAAATAAAAAACTGTTTGCTTTGCTGACGCGCAGGTCTACAGCGACACACACTCTGACGAGAAACCAGAGGCTTTTGGGGGGCTTTATATGCATGTGTTTATGGTGCTTTGTGGGATACCAGAACAATGGGAAGGAACATTCATTGTCCTTATGGGGTACTTAAATGGCACCCCACGAGAATTTCACAAATAGGTTTTAGTAATTTACTGAAAAAGAAGGAATTCCGGTCCCAAGGCATACTTATTCGCCACAAATTAAAGCATTTTACATATGGGGCATTTGGTCAAAATATCAACCCAGGAAAGATAGTCCAGTTGAAATAGGAGCCGTTTGGAAACACGTTTCACACACTAATTTTTTATTTCTACACAAGAACAAAGGAAATACCCTTAAAATATCAATGTAAGGGTGAGTTTGTATACACATTCAAATCGTGGACCTATAACAATAGGGGACAATAGGGTCCACGGTTGCCGAAGAGTCCACAGTTGGAAAACGTGTACAAAACATATGGGAGGTCTTCCGAAAATGTTGAAGTATGAACAAAAGAGGAACAATAGGGAGTCCACGATTGAAGGCGTTTACACACTTGTGTGTGTGAGTGTGTTATGTGCCTGCCAGAGATCATCTTATAGTAGCCATATAACTGCTTACCATTGCAAGCAGCCATAAATGTTCAAAAATTGTGATTAAGTATTCCCTCTTACTGGTGTGAATTTGCAGTGAGAATTGTGTCCAATCAGACAAAGTCAACATAAATTTCTCTCAGTATCTGCACTGAACCAAATGTTTGTAATACTTTCTCTTTGCCTCCAACTTACAGCAAGGACAGCCACTGTGTTCTTTCCAGAATGACCGGCCGGAATGCCAAAACCCCTGTACGTCCAATCCCTGCATGAACAGTGGAACATGCCTGAGTCTCCCTGGCAACGGCAACTACTCCTGTTTGTGTCCACCTGGTTGTGGGGGTGACCACTGCCAGCACATGAAAAATGTCTGTGCTTCACCTCCAAAGACCGATGGGTGTGAACAGCGAGGGGTCATGTACTACTTTGATATGTTTGCACAGAGATGCGAAATTAATTATGCAGGTGAGAATAGAAGCAACTAATTGTCTGCCTCCGATAGTTTTGTTTTCCAAAAGCTTTTAGAAAATTATGAAGCATCGGTCTACAAATGCAAGCCACCTGTGATGTGAGGCTACAAAAAACTAAGGACAGAGATAAATTAAAAGCTACAACATGCAAAATTGAGTAGCTCTGAGTGGCATGTGAGGAATATTACATCTGATCACAATGAGCTAAAGGATAGTCTGGTGCAACAATCAAACACTGTTCGTTCAGTGTGCTTAGTATCACTCTATACTTCAAAGAATCCAAATTACTGATGTGTAGCATCATGTGCCAGGCACATTGTAAACAGTGGTTGCCCCCAAAGTTCATGCACACAGCCCTCATAGACTGATCCAAGGGGTCACCAGTTACTACTGTGGCACTGCTTGCACTTGTGCTTTCTTAAACTTGAAGCCTGTGAAACTTACAGCACCCTATTTGTGGGAGAGGTATTTACTCTATACATGAATTTACATCTGGTGTAAGAGCGCAGTTGTACCACCGTAATTCTGGTCCCCAGATAAGCCTATGGGAATTCAACTCAAGTACCTGAATGTCTAATGTATTGTTCACAATGAAAAGATTGACTGCTGATTGAATTGTTCTTCTAATGCCCGATACAGTCATTTCATATGATTTATCAACAGCCAAGGGTGTCCGCTCTTACTTTTGTAATGATGCTGTGTCACCACGTTCTTGGTATCAAGGGAACATGTAGCGTAGTGGTTGGGGTTGGTACTGTAACTTCTGATTATAGGGGATTGATTCGTATTGTGACCTTGGGCAAGTCACTTTATTCCCACTTTCCTCTCTCCATCTGAGAGTACATATGGGTACCTGTGAGATAGTTGTTACATTTGATTAGCTGTTTGTGCTGAAAATGGCAGCATCATGCTCACGTTCCTCAAAATGCTGAGATGACTGAGTGAAGGGGTTCAGTAGTATTTAGTGCCTTGATCTACCAGAAGTGTCAAGGATTTATGCATTTAAAAATCATTATTATCAGTGGCATTGGTGCATGAGTTTGTCATTTGTAGCATATGAAAGTTTGTTGAAAATCAGGTATGCAAGACGTTTTGTTTTGATACTCATGCAGGTTGTCTGGTGGATGGGAACAGCTTTGCCACTCAGCAAGCATGTGAAGATCACTGCATGGTTGGAGCTTGTTGTTATCGAACATACATGCGTGGATCGGCTGGCCAGGAATACTTGGATTTTACTCAACTCCTTCCTGGGCATAATTGTGAGGTAAGACTGTCCGACATTACATTTTCTTCCGCTGCCATTTTCCTTTCAAGAATTTCAAAAGTGTGAAAAGAAATGTCTTTGGACATGAAAGTTATATTTTAGTCAGGGTAGTTTTTGGTAATGCATTATACGTGTGGCTCTGATAGATTTTGCCTCATTGCCTCATAAACTCAAGGTTGTCACTGTATTTGTTGTTATTTGCATAACACTGTCTATTACTTACTGTATACAGATGGACAGCTAGGACTTGATGGATCAATAGGTCACATTGATGGGTTAACAAGCCCTGAATATTTATTAATAGCTTGCCTTTATACAGCTACATCAGCAATGCTTCAAGTAGATGTAGCTCATGGAAGCCTGTATGGCCACTGTTAGGAGAATGTTAGGTTGACCATTGACCTGCAGTGCAGACTCAAATCTGACCTTCATGTGGGCTCTTAAATACTTACTGAAATTACTCGACAGACATTTCTGCCTATCTTTGGATTGGTCAGACGCTAATTTAACCATTGCCTCCTTATAAATGAAATTGAATCGTAAACTTTCTCATAGTAAAATGACAAGGTACCACAATTACCTTTACAAAGTTGGACCACACAAGTTCTGACCCTTGATGGTCATGCGTTCAAATTTGCGTGATATTTCTCATGTATTTTTTGTAAACTGAGCCAATTTAGCAAACCAATATCTACAATACCCGGCTGTAGCACATGGAGATTTGAAAGTTCCACTCATGCTCAAACTTCATGGACTAGTTGGAGTCTCTGTGTGTGTACAAACACAATGCGCAATGGGAATCACTCACAGTAGGATGAGTATAGATCTCACCATGTATTCACATAATTCACCAGAACATGTTGAAATGGTCTCAATCTTATGGTTACAAGAAATCCCTGCAGCATTTGTACACGTCATCCAGGGTGAAGTGGTTAATAGGTGTTTTAATAGTCATTTCAAAATGACTGCACAAGTTAATTTAGCTGAAAGGACAGAATTTAGCAGTAAAGCTATTGCAGTGATAAACGATCAATGATTTTATCAGTGACCATTTGTTGGACGTATTTTGCACTTACAGACATTAGCCATGGGACAATGTCGCCAGCTGAACATCTTCACCCCATCTGCCAACCAAAGGCATGAGGTCACTGGGTTCCACCCAGGGAGGTTGTGTGATGAAGTATCATGTGACTTGCCTGATGGCTGTGTGTTTATGGATTCTACCTATGCTATTGGGCAGAGTTTCCGGACACATTGTCAGGAGTGTAGGTGCATGCCTGAAGGCAGGCTGAATTGCAGGTTTGTAAATCGTTGGCATTCTGTCAGGAAGCATTGATTTATTGCATACTGTGTGCTGGCAAACAGTGTGTGTAGGTCACCATCATGAACATTCTACAGTGTGCTGGCAAACACTGTGTGTAGGTCACCATCATGAACATTCTACAGTGTGCTGGCAAACACTGTGTGTAGGTCACCATCATGAACATTCTACAGAGCTATTAAATGAAATCCGGGTAGCCTAGTTGATTTCAAGTAAGTTGTTTTGTTTCTGCTCGAGTCCATGTTGTGTGTAGGTAGATCCTGATATATCAGCCTTACATTGGTTTATGTTTTTCTACTTCTTTCCAAATCAATTCTGTGTAGGTTTCAATACAGACTCTATGGTCACTGTCTTTATTGCTGTCAGTACTGACTTTGCCATTGTTGTTGGCCTTGTCAACTATTGCCATCAGCAACATTATCATTGTAATCATGAACTTCAACAAATACAGAGAAGACTATTCCTTCTGATAAACAAATATCTGAAATTTGAAAGTATGCTAAATGTTACAAAGTTTGTTGACCTATTTCTGAAAAATTAACGATCAATATTACCAAATGAAATGTCATTTCTTGGTATATTTCTATTGGTTAGTCATCATACCAAATGTTATGTTAGTCTTTTAAGTGTCAGGTGAAAAATCATGTTGAATTGACACAGAAGACCTGATAGTGTTCATCCTTTCGACCTTCTCTGTTGTTACTTGCTTCCAGCAGATATTGATGTCAGTACTCGTCTCCAGACTTCACCTTCAAGACAAGGCTCTTTACTGACAAATCTTTCAAATTCCCATTGTTCTTGTCCACTGGAATGACATAAGATCTTGTATTTGAAACTTAAAGAGTGTTGTCAATCACGGGGAAGCCTTGTTTTCATTTGTATCCATTGATATTAAAATCATGAAGCTTAGTTTTTGCAACTAAATTTCATGATTTTGTTGGAGCAAGTCTTAGAAGAATTAAGAGGCCTTTAGTTGTTTTGACAAACCAAATCATATTCACAGAAATATTGATATGCCACATCCAAGTGATGCTAAGAAAATCTATTAAATTTGAGAAGTCAATTCTGCATATCTTGCTTAGCAAGTCCAGTCTGAGTGTTTGTTTGCAAATCTGGTACCCCTAGGTGTGTTGAAATGACAGTTCGTAAGGAACTGCGTGACATGACAAGAGATGAGCTGGATCGCTTTCAAGCAGCCGTACAGCAGCTACGCTCGTCTGATCTGGGTAACCCTTGGGAGCAAGCTCGAGATACTTACATGCGGCATGTCATGGAGGCTAACAACATCCCAGCCTACTTGATTTGGCATCGGGTCTTCCTACGCCAGATGGAGAGGCGCTTACAGGTTCAGACTTTTCTCATCAATTTTTCCACAACTAGATAGAATCAGACTTAGGCTTAGTCTGCACTACAGAACCAGTATTTCATTTGGTTAAACCAAGTTATCATTGAATTACTTAAACTATTTGTTTTTATCAATCATGTCACCATGACTGTTGCCACACCTGAGTGGGAAACCATTGAGTTAGAGTTGCTTGTACAAGATTTCTATGGCATCTCTTGTCACATCGTGGTCTTCTCTACATAATGAGGCAATGTCAAGGTGCAATATTTTCTACAATGATTGACCATTGTGGAGTCAGGGGACCAAACACAGTTCAGTTCCTTTAGTTAGACTCTCTGAGTGTTTTCGAATCTTTGTTCTTGACAACACTTGAGTAACACTTGAATGGTGTTCTTGAGCAGGTTATGAACGGGCAGGGGTATGTTAAGACAAAAAAATTCAAAGTGGCCGACAAATCTCAGATTTTGCAATTATTTGAGGACCATTCGGAAGATGAATGTGAAACAGATCAAAATATGGCCCTCATAGCAGCCCTTCTTTCCGGGGGGAAAGGGGCAAGATTTCTTGGGTTTACTGAAAATGTTCATGTAATTCTGGTCATGCAGGAATCAGAATTCAAATATCATGTTTGTCCTTTGACCAGGACCTTTGAATATATTCTGCACAGTCCACCATTTTGTTCTAGCTGCACCTTGCTCAACCCTCCAACAATCGGGGAGTGAAACCAATCAACGAACAACTTCTCGGGTTTGTTTGTCACATTTGAGACCGCTGTTCTCGTGTCGGGTCAACCCGAGTGTTGTCAAGAACAAGGATTCAAAAACGCTTTCCGCAAGTGAACATAGCAAAAGGAACTGTGAAAGAGATAGGGCATGTGTACAAGTCACCTATGTGTGTGCGAGTCCTAAGTGTTACTGTCCTAGAAACTTATTGGAGGTTTATGTCCTTAGGTGCAAAGTGCCTTGAATCTTTTGATTTTGGATAATACGTAAAGGAATTGTATCCAGTTTTGTCAATTCCTGCATGGTTACTGTTTGATCCATCAGTTAAAATACAGTTTCACAAAACCGTTCAGAAGGGCAGTTTTGCAGACAAGAAATGTATCATGTTGGACATTAACTTTGAAAAATAAAGTATTCATTGGTTTTGAGAAGGAACATTCAACACTGTCACCATCTTGCATTGGACAAGTTTCGCTTTTGCATTTGTCTTATGCAAGTGAATGATTTGAATGACTTTTCCTGTTTAGCAAACAAGATCTCATTTTCTTATTTAACGTTTGCCTTTTCCATTTCCAATATCATTTTCGTTTTGTTTACATTGCAGGAGATTGATTGTTCCATTGCTCTGCCTTATTATGATTTCACTACTGATGTGAGTGACCTTTCTAGAGCCATTATCTGGCAGCCCAACTACTTTGGAGGTGATGGCCGAGGATCGTGTGTGGAAGACCACCCATTCCGAGGTGGTTCACCCTGGGAACCGTGCCTAATCCGTAAATTCATTTACTCCATGCGACTGCCATCTAAGATTGACATTGCCATAGCAATGGCATCCAACGACTTTGACACCTTCAGCATGTGCATGCAGACCATCATGGGGCATGTTTTCAACTATATAGGGGGTCACGTAGCCAGCTCAGGGGCACCCTATGACCCTGTTTTTTATGCCCTGCAATCTTACGTTGACATGATCTTCTGGCGTTGGCAGCAAAAGGTAGGCAATGACGGCAACTTTCCGACAGCTATGCTGGATGTACCGCTGGTACCCTTCAACACCAGGCCCAGGGATTTGCTGCGTTCAGAGTCACAGCTTTGTGTGACGTATGTGTTACCAACTGAAGGCAGTCCCTGTAATCATACCTTCTCAGTGTTTGGTTCAGATGGATATGACAGTGAAGGCTACGATAGAAGTGGGTTCAACAGACAGGGCTTTGACAGGTATGCAGAACGTAGTAATTTGGCTAGAATAGGCCTATGTACAGTGACATCACACTTTGTTTCCATATGTATTTTCCTGTGTGCCTACAGTCTACTGTACACCATAGGAAAGTACACATCAACAGAGTGTAATGTCATCAGTGTAGAGGTCTTTTTTCATAAAGGAAACACAAAAATTACAGAGACCATAACTGACTACTTAAAAAAAAATGTGTTTTCAAGGAAATTCTGTGGAATGCTTTAATTCTGATCCCAAATGATATTGCAATCGTGTAAATTCTTCTTCAAGTCCTCTTTTCCGAAGGTTTCTAAGACGAAGGTAAACACAATAAACTGTCAGTTGGCATTTAAAGGAGCCCCAGGTTACACATTGCTGAATTTTATTCAATATGCTTTTTTAAATTCTAGGGCAGGATACAATGTGGAAGGATACAACATTTATAGGGAATATGATGAGCGAGGTTTGTACACGTATGGTCCAGAGAGACGCTACGATTATGAAGGTTATGATCGAAGTGGGCATGACCAGTTTGGATTCAACAAATACGGCTTTGATCGAGATGGTAAGAGTAGCTGTTTAAAGCAGTTTAAGTCAGCATCTGAACACTTAAAAGAAAAAAATCAGTAGATCCTGCATCTTTGATGTTTAAACTTTGTCAGTTTCAAAACTAGAGCAGAGAGGTTTGAATTGCCTCTTGGTAGAAATTGTTAGTCCAAAAGTATCACTCGCCCTTGATCTTCCCCTTATACCAATCACAGGCTTTAACAGGGATGGCTTCAACATTTTTGGCTATAACATCTATGGCTATGATCGCTATGGTTACAATGAGAAAGGCTACAGTGCGCAAGGGTATGACCGCAATGGCTACAGTAACTCTGGCAGCCGTGACACTACGGGACGCTACAATGCCAATGGCTATGATCAGTACTGCCTGGACCGCAATGGCTTGAATGCCCAGGGCTACGATGCCTTTGGTTTCAACATGCAGGGGATGGACAGCTTCAATTGCAACCTCTTCTATGACGGTCCCTTTGTCTTGGTCATCTCGGCGCAGCTGGATGAGCTCCTGTTTCAACAAACCAAGCAGTTTCTGATGGGCGTGACCCACACCTGCCCCCACCCAGGCCAGCTGCCACTGATGTGGTTTGAGCAGACATGGAGTCTTCAACAGAAGCCACTGTCTGGGGGTAGGACCCAGCTAACCAGCTTCCCATCCTCTGTCACATCAAACAGGTACCACAGCTGAGGGAAGGGGATTCTGCCCCACTAAGAACTTGACTGTCCCATGCTGTTCTTTTAACCTGGCATGCATGTAAAGGCACTCCTTATCAGTAAGACTGTGAAGTTTCTATTCAGTCTCATATATGGTTTTGTTGTTACGATCATTTGATGTTCACAGTTCAAGGCCACATGCCTGCTAGTCAACATGCACTGAGCACAGCAGTAGAAAAGTACATGTACACATTGTTGGCTGGCCTTGGAAAAATGGGCACTTTTTCCAGAATGTTTTTTTTTTATTTCCCAAAATTGGTGTCCAAATGACCACAAAGAGTTTTTAAAAACTCCTAAAGGCTCGGCTCACGAATAAATGCACTGCAGCAATATCAGAAAAACGTGGAGGAGGGTGGGGCAGAATCCACCCCCAGCTCTTTTCAACCACCTGTCAAGTTGGCCTATGACACAGGATATATTTTATGCATAGGTTAGGAGGCAAAATCAACAAATGGTTGATAAATTGTTGCTGATCTAACTCGGCCTAAAACGTCAACTTAGAAGTTGAAATCTTGTTCTTGGAGACCATACAAAACCCCTCTCCCTAAGAAAGAGCAGAATGGAAAAAAGGCTTAATTAGCCAAATTGGTACATGTACATGTATTTCAGGTAGGCGAAGTCTAGCCCAAATAAAGCACCTGATGTCATGCCAGCACTTATGAAGTTTAGTGCCTGTGACAACTGTCTTGCTATGTTCTCTAATGACCTATGACATGCTTCATTTTTGAATTCCAATTTGGCGCATTCTTGATGAGGAGCTGTTGTGAAAAAAATTTGTTTGTTCTCAACACTCTGTGACTTGATTTCCATCTGACACTAGGGCTTTTGGAAGAAACAGGAAAATGGTAAAAAATAATCCAGGGATTCCTCAAGTAAGAAACACAAATGAGATTGCTTACAACGAGTGCATGTGATCTGGGATTGATGTCTGCATTACTGTCCTTTTTATCAAGCCATTTGTGTACCTTTCCTTTCCAAGGTTTTGCTTTGACGTGGAGACCTTTTTAGCCAGCTGTGTTTGTGACACTTCCAATGCAGTCTGCCCCGTCAATCCCTGTGACACCCTGTGCTCTTCCCATCCCAACGCAGTCTGCTTCTACAATTTCTGTGGCACCTGTTTGGCCACCTGGTATGAGAATGGCCAAGAAGTCAACTGTGGTCAGAGCCTCAGGGAAGGTATATTTGTTTTTAATACATGCATGAGATATGATAACAAACGTATTTAGCATTTTTTTAATGTTATGTGGACTAAGCTAGCTCCACATAAGGTCATTCCAACTCTGAAAAACAGTTTTAGCGGCAATTGTTGGGGGTATATGAAGCAAACTTAAGAAAAAAGCCAAGGAAACCATCAACAAAAAACAAGCTTAAAGTAGCATTCACAAAAAACCAGATATGTAAAGATACATGCATTACACAGTCAAGCCTACCTGGCAAAGGAATTTAACTTCAGAGAGCACCTGGGTGCTAAATGAAGTTGGTTTAGCATTAGAGGACCCCAGCCAGCATGCCATTTGATAGATTACCATGTGACTAGAGGGATTCCAACATAAATGACACTCAGCTAATAAATTCTCGTACATAGCTGCTTGTTACGTGTATTTTGCCCTTGTTGGCAACTTCCCAGTTTGTCCAAATAAATTTCATGACAGTTTACCATTTTTTTCATTTGTTAAGTTCAAGATAACTGTATCTGAAGTGTAGTGTGACCACTCAACAGTGATATTTTTGTTTTGTTCCTGTTTTGTTTTTGGATTATGTCTGTTAGATTGTTTGAATGGAACCACAACTCATGCAGATGGCTCAACGTGGCAGCCTGACCCATGTACAACTTGTATGTGCAATGTAAGTAGCTTTGTTACCTCTCGTTGAGTGCACTCATGTATGGGCATAAATCTGAGGGGGGTGGGTGGAGGGTATACATCCCCAACACAATTTAATTGGGGGTTGGGGATTGGGGGTTATTAAATAAGCCCCTTCCCCCCCCCCCACATTTTTATGTTGAGAAAAAAATTAAAAAGAATGTTTGGGACTTCCCAACAACCAAAATGTATTCAATAGCACTCAAACGGGAGAAGTATAAGAATAGACCATAAATATACCGTTCTGATAAAAGATTGTGCAGGAATGTTGTACATCATGATGTACATCTGTATCACGAACAGCGCCCCCTGTATAGTGTCATATGGTGTCCCACCCCCACCTCTCCTTCCGCTATTCAAATGTCATGGCCGGCCAAGTCATTTCCCACCCACCCTCTGTGACGGTCATTTGAGCATTGTGCATGTTGAACTCCCCCAGCAAGTTCAGTCAATGACTGGGGGTTGCCATATTTGCATGTTGTAATGTGCTTTCCACCAGTAGAGCTCCATGGGGTCAGGGCTTCATACCTAGCAAGTCACTTCAGCCCCACTTGCATGATGTTTCCTCTCTCCAACCATGAGTACAAGTGGGGACCTGTGATGGTAGAGTGGGTTCTCTTGGTTGATCAGGTAGGTAGGTAGGAGCTCAGCTGGTGTTTAGGAATTTTTGTTGGCCTGGTAAGCATAGATGACATACAATGCACTATTGAGTGTTCTGTTTTCCATCTGCTTTGCCTTGGGAAAACAAAATGCACAACAAATCAGCTTGGAGGCTGGTATTCCATTAGAAGCGGTCAACAGTTGTATAACGTGGCTTTCTCAGAACAGAGCATGAAGCTGTTGTCTTGATGTGGTGGTTTGTTCTGTTGAATGCTGTTGAATGCCAATGACAATTAATGAGTTTTATTTTCAAGTCTGAATATGGTTACTTCATGGGAGTGAAATTTAAATGTCTGTTGATCGCAGTGTCCATAGTAAAGCATAGTGATAATTTAGAGCTTTTTCTTCAGAAACTCCCAGGAATTGCAGTTTAACTGTTGTGATTAAGATCACTGGGTTACGTTCAAACCCATCTCCTTTGTTTCAGAGTGGTTCAGTGAATTGTCGTTTGGATCCATGTCCCGTACTAAGATGTCAGTATCCCGCCACAGTACCAGGCCAGTGCTGCCCTGCCTGTGATGGTAAGAAATTAATTCATTAGTTTGAAATAAGATTCATATCAAATAAAACAAAGAAATGGACCGCGGTGGGATTGGAGCTTGCAACCTCCAGAATTTTTTTACTGCTGCTGTTCTAACTCAAAGCTATCAAGTTTATCACCAACATAGGGCTGGATAGGCTGATATGGAGCTCCCCCCCTCCCATTTAAGCAGAATGCAGTAACATTTGTTTCATTTGATGAGTTATTAACGAATTTGATGAAATGCTTCTTTATACGTTTTTTGTACGTATTACCTAAACGGTATGGATAGATTTTGCATCTTCAATGGAAGGTTCTCACTTATACAACTGTAATAAATGGATTGCGACACTGCTGGTTGCTGTATACTATTGATAGTTTCTTTGAGACCGCTCCTTAGACAGATTGACAGCTAGGATTTGATGGATTTATGGGTTAACAAGCCCTGAATATTTATTAATAGCTTGCCCTTATACAGCTACATCAGCAATGCTTCAAGTAGATGTAGCTCATGGAAGCCTGTATGGCCACTGTTAGGAGAATGTTGGGTTGACTCAAATCTGACCTTGATATGGGCTCTTAAATACCTACTGAAATTACTCAATAGACACTTTAGTGTATCTTTGAATCAGTCAAACACTGATTTAGCCAGCTGTTCTTTGTAGTGAAATTAGAGCACAAACTGTTCTCATTAGCTGGACTTTCATGAAGCTTTGAATAGTTCAGCTGACCAGCAGAATGTTTGGCTGGCCAGGTCTCAATTACCTCAAACCCTACATTGATTTGTCTTCGTAATGGGTGAAGTTGACATCTTGCTTCTAAAAATACCCAGATAAGGGCGTGGTAAAGTTGCCCTGAACGAATGGGTTTGGTAGAATTAAGACTGGACAGTGGCCTCAGTTATTGCTTATTAATGGCAGTTCAATTTGTGTTGTGTGATGCTTCAAGATATCCTTGGGGATAAAGGAGACACATAAAGAAAGCTAAATAACATAAAGGCACACTCCCAAGAGTTTGGTTGATACAGATGAAGATACAAGTGTTTAGTAAAACAGGTTTATTGTCCCAAAGCCACTTGAAGTCACCAGAGAAGTTAGAGGGTTACTGCTAGTGAAACTGAGCATACATGCAATATAAATTTCACAAATCTGATTGTTTCATAATTGTAAGAACTTTATGTTCACAGATGTATAGTCTGGGTGAAGTTGAAGTGCAAAAGCACAGCTTGTTAGCAGTGCCCAACGTGCTCGTGTGTACTTTTGGGATAATAGATCAAAAATGTTTTCTTGTAGTTACCTCTTAGAGTTTTCATGTAGATATGGTCATGAATAATATTGTTTGGTTTCCTTGTACCTTTCAGATTGCCTTATAAGAGGTGTGTTCATCCATAATGGTGGGAGGGTCTTCGATCCTGATCCTTGCTTAATCTGCACTTGTCGGGTAGGTGGTTTTTCTCAGTAATCATTTGACACTGTCGTGATCGAAGTTGCAAGTTCTGCATTGTTTCTGTAGGTCTTGATGATGGTGTGTAGATAGTGATGATGTCTTTTATTCGCACAGAATGGTAACCGAGATTGTCAGCCGGTACCCTGCTCTGCTCCTCGTTGCACACATCCCATACAGTTAGCGGAGGAATGCTGCCCTACTTGTGATGGTAATAGAACAATAAAAAAGAACACCAGTCTCGACAAATCTTTATTTGATAGTCTGTGTGGCCTATTAGAGATAGCCGTATGTGACTTGTAATGACAAAATGAGCGTAAAGTTGCACTCTGCCATTTCCTATTATTACTGTTCAAAGTCAAAAATTGAAGGGGAGGTCAATTTGGGGGTTTTGTAATATTTGGAAAGAGTAAACTTTCTATTTAATTATAATTTTTTTAGCATGACCAGATATTAAACAACAATGGCAGAAACTAAGATGCAAGAGTTGCCAGAATAATGTCACAAGAATATGTTACATGCATACACCATTGGAAAAGCTCTTCTCTGCTGAATTAAAAAATACCAATAACTCAATTATCATACATTCTGACTTAAGGCTCATTTTTTGGAAACAGGTCACATATGGGCAGTGATGCAGCCATGGTCCAGGCAAGCATTAATGATAGATATTACAGTGATGAATTTGTACAAAAGTCATCAGTCATAAATGTTAACAAGTTTAACTTTACAATTTACACTTCCAAGACAAGAAGGTCACCAGTGTACAAAGGTGTAGGACACATTGCACATACGTATACAGCATAGACAGCTCTTGGTTGAGTTTCATTTTAATTTGTATAATATATAATTTTTGTTTTATTTACTCTATTTAACGTAGATAAAGCCCTATCAGTCATAAACTGTTCTCCCTGTATACCTCTAGCATTATTACAGGAAACAAATCTTCCTGTGTGTGAATTTACTGCAATGTTGCCTGTAACCTTCAATACCAGTTGATTATTGTGAGCTTTACTGACACTTTGGTTATACATGTAGCTTTTTGTCATTTGATGCTCATCCCACACATGCACCCCACTCTACATAGTGTACTTGTGTTAAACAAGTTGAATACCAGATAGTATTTGAGTGATGAAACTATGCCAGTCAATATAACCTGGGTGCATGATCATTCTAGACTAGTGAAATTGAAGTATGCTTGCCATGTAACTGATTTTTTTGGCATGTTTTGCACAAGGGATATTCTATCCATTGGAGTCCATGGTGAACATAAGGCCCTAACTTTCCTCTGTATTATCATTTTGTAGGCTGTTTATATGAAGGGGACCAGTTATACAATGGCCAGTCTTTCCAGCTGGATGTGTGTACAATATGCTCCTGTTTGCAAGGTAGCGTGGTCTGCTCTGCTGTTGAGTGTCCTGACCTGACCTGTCAGCCTCAGGCCACTCTGGAGGGTGAATGCTGCCCTCGCTGCACCGATGAGGGTGGATGTGTCTATGAGGACGTGGCATTTAATAGTGGGGATTTCTTTACGCCAATGGCCAATCCATGCCTTAGATGCTCCTGTCTGGTGAGTATAGGATTATTCTAGTTTTGAACTGCGTTAATATTCAAGAAATGATCTTCCTTTCAGAGTTTTAAATGTGAATGTTTTGATGTGTTTGATTTGTTGAACCAGCCAAGTGGTCCATACACACCACACCAAGTGTTAAGATGGAACATGAAATGTTTTGTGGGCTTAGTATCAGAAGGTTACAAGTGTTCATTTTTTACTCATTTAGAAACAATTTAAGTCTGGACATTTTGTGGGTTACCTGAAAATCTTCAAATTGTTATACAGATATTTTGTAAATATGACAGTAGGAAATTATACAAACACCCCAACGCGATCACAAACAGCATTTATTTAGTTATTCTTTGAAGAAATTATAACAGGAACACCATATGCTTCTTTGATTGGACAGGACAGCAAAGTGCGTTGTAATCCCATTGCATGTACCAGGCCTCCATGCGATAACCCAATATTGCTGCTTGGAGCTTGCTGCCCAGAATGCACTGACAGTAAGTACTTTGATCCTGTAAATCTGTGGTTTAAGTTCATTGATTATTTCAACTTTTCATCTCAAATGTCAAGGAAGCTGTACAACACTTGAAGGTTCCTTAATGTGTTTCATCGAAGCGACTTAGTCTACAGCACCAAAATGGCATTCAGGGATGTTTGTCAGTTCTCATTGCTGAAGAGACTGTTGCTTGGAACTTGAGTTGTAATCCAGTCAATCACAAATCAGTCCCAAGTCAAGTTACATCTAAGGACCAGCAATACCTTCATCGTTGTTTATATGAATTGCACATAGTTTGACTTGAAATTTATTGAATTGTGATTGACCAGTGGTGAACTGTGAGGACCTATGACAGTTTTATTCCCAGGGGTGTCATGAATTTATGTGCTTCAAGGCAAAGACTGCTGCCTTTTTCAGCTCTATTGTACTGCATGCAAAACCTGTTGTAGGCACTAACAAGCAGGCAAACGAAACTGTTGCTGTTCCCACAACATGCACATTTTTGTGAGCTCTTGGACAACACTGAACACACAAACCCATGCAGAATTAAAAATTAACAGCTCCCTGACGCAACTACATCCTTGAAAACACTATCCTAAAACCCAAGGACCATTGATGGCATGATCCACTGCCCCCTTGACCTTCACTGGCCACCTCCATCCCCTTTCAGAATGTGTATACAATGGGATCCAGTACAATAATGAGGAGCGTTGGATCTCAGATGATCAGTGTCAGCAGTGCATCTGCCAGGAGCGTGTAGTTACCTGTCGAGACCTACAACCCTGCTTGGCTACCTGCCAGCATGGCTACACACCTCCCAGCCAGTGCTGTCCACTCTGTACAGGTAAAAGTCCCAAAGTTTCATTTTCTAGTAGGATTGATGCATAAGTACATTTTGTGATTGGTAGAAGGTCTTTGATTTAAACTTAGTTTATGTCATTATGTAGGCAGTGGCCGTCTCCCCTTATTAAAATATTTGTACAACTGACACAGAATTCCAATTGAACTTGGAGAAATCTGGAAAAGAAGACGTCATATTGACAGTAAATTAAAATACCTGGACAAAATAGTCAAATTGTTGCCTGGAGAACTGTTCAGAGATGTACACATAATACTACTGCAAAACCTGAACTCAAATTTTCATCAGCATCACTTTTTTGTCTATGTACATGTTCTTTATTCTGACTTTTTACTCCCCAGTCCCCCAAAGCAATGCTGGAGTGTTGGCACCCATGTTCTAGACCTGTTCAAAATGTTGAACTTTTACTTTGCATGGCCAGGCCAATCCAGGCCAATTATTGCTGGACTTACTTTAGACACATCAGTGGAAGACTACAGTGTTCATGATAAGCTGATTAATGTAAAAGTTCAAAGGTATTCTACACCTTTAAACCTAGATTCATGCAATGGCCAATATGAACCTTTTGTACACTTCTGTGCAGATTGCTTTTACGATGAGCGCCGTAGGCCAAACGGTGAGATCTTTACCAGTGAAGATCAGTGCAGCCGCTGCCTTTGCTCATTCGGAACAGTAACGTGTGAGAAATTGCCCTGTGAACCGTTGCCATGTCAACTTAGTGAAGAAATCCCCGGAGAGTGCTGCCCAGTTTGTAGAGGTTGGTGTGTTGTGATTTCTCTGTTGATGACCTTTGTGACCCGCTCTGCAAAAAGGTGTATTAATTCGCGCAATGCAAAAACTTGAAATGGCCAATTTCCATGTGCCGAGGGTGAAAATATTTGAAAATATCTTGAGGCCAATAGCTTGACCAAAAAGCCTCTTTTACTAAGGAAAACCAAGAGAGTGTCTCATTAAGTTTAATGTTTCTATTTGTTATGTTTAAAGGGCATTATGTGCACCAGTGTGAAACTTATCAATATGGACGATTCACAATAGCGTGCCTCCAAGAGTTTGCAATGTGTTGGCCAATCACAGCGTGCGAAATCTGTTGACCCTTTCCATATGCACATTGGGTTGACAGATTTCGCACGTTGTGATTGGCCGACGCATTGCAAACTCTTTTGAGACACACTATTGTGAAACGCTTGTATTAATTTTTTTCTGACAGGTACTTCTTGTTCATATTTGTTTAGTAAAGAAATTTTGTTTCTATTTAGATCCATCTTTTCGCTTTTGTTGGCACTGTTGAATGTTGTCTGAACTGCTCACAGCAATGTTCAAATGTTAGAGTGGTGAGCACGGATTTTACTGGAAATGGGTCCATCGTGGATTTTCTGGCTTTTGAGGTCAAAAATTGTGACCTTATGAAAGTTTTACACACTTAAAAAAAGTGATGAAACTTACAATGGCAAATTGATCCAAGAATGAGAATGAAAGGGAATGCAGAATGAAACCAACACTCTTCCTACAATTGAACCCACAAGTGAATAATCAAATCCATCGGGTACCACAGTTTTCCTGTGGGTCTCACCAAGACAGTTGTCTTGTTCATGTTTGCACTGGTTTGCAGGTTGCATTGATGATACAGGAGAGCGTCATGATCACCAGTCTCACTGGACACCAGTGCGTAATGTCTGCCAAGATTGTTTGTGTCTGGAAGGCCAAATCACCTGTGAAACTATTCAGTGTCAGACACAATGCTCCCATGCCATCATCAGGCCAGAATACTGCTGTCCAATTTGTGATGGTAAGAAAAAAGAAATTACGGTTGTTTTTAGGATTTGGAATAGTTTGAAAGTAGAATGAAAGTAGAAAGCATTTCTTTATACATAAATGTACTCCATGAAAATCAGCACAGGAGTAGTCACAGACTGTGAACAGACAGTGTAACTTGTCTACAAACACGAAGCTATTATACCATGTTAGGCACATTTCCTTGGCAGTCAGCACCATAGGCTGAAATTACTGTTTGGGGAATTGAACATTCTCATGATATAACTAAGAATCAGTGAAAGACATATGCAATGTGAGAGGAGACTGAGAGGGAATGGGGTAACAGTGGGGTCAGGAGAGGGGATGTTGACATATGCAATGTGAGAGGAGACTGAGAGGGAATGGGGTAACGGTGGGGTCAGGAGAGGGGATGTTGACATATGCAATGTGAGAGGAGACTGAGAGGGAATGGGGTAACAGTGGGGTCAGGAGAGGGGATGTTGACATATGCAATGTGAGAGGAGAGTGAGAGGGAATGCGGTAACAGTGGGGTCAGGAGAGGGGATGTTGACATATGCAATGTGAGAGGAGACTGAGAGGGAATGGGGTAACAGTGGGGTCAGGAGAGGGGATGTTGACATATGCAATGTGAGAGGAGACTGAGAGGGAATGGGGTAACAGTGGGGTCAGGAGAGGGGATGTTGACATATGCAATGTGAGAGGAGACTGAGAGGGAATGGGGTAACCGTGGGGTCAGGAGAGGGGATGTTGACATATGCAATGTGAGAGGAGACTGAGAGGGAATGGGGTAACGGTGGGGTCAGGAGAGGGGATGTTGACATATGCAATGTGAGAGGAGACTGAGAGGGAATGGGGTAACCGTGGGGTCAGGAGAGGGGATGTTGACATATGCAATGTGAGAGGAGACTGAGAGGGAATGGGGTAACAGTGGGGTCAGGAGAGGGGATGTTGACATATGCAATGTGAGAGGAGACTGAGAGGGAATGGGGTAACAGTGGGGTCAGGAGAGGGGATGTTGACATATGCAATGTGAGAGGAGACTGAGAGGGAATGGGGGTAACAGTGGGGTCAGGAGAGGGGATGTTGACATATGCAATGTGAGAGGAGACTGAGAGGGAATGGGGGTAACAGTGGGGTCAGGAGAGGGGATGTTGACATATGCAATGTGAGAGGAGACTGAGAGGGAATGGGGTAACAGTGGGGCCAGGAGAGGGGATGTTGACATATGCAATGTGAGAGGAGACTGAGAGGGAATGGGGGTAACAGTGGGGCCAGGAGAGGGGATGTTGACATATGCAATGTGAGAGGAGACTGAGAGGGAATGCGGTAACAGGGGGGTCAGGAGAGGGGGTGTTGACATATGCAATGTGAGAGGAGAGTGAGAGGGAATGCGGGTAACAGTGGGGTCAGGAGAGGGGATGTTGACATATGCAATGTGAGAGGAGACTGAGAGGGAATGGGGGTAACAGTGGGGTCAGGAGAGGGGATGTTGACATATGCAATGTGAGAGGAGACTGAGAGGGAATGCGGTAACAGTGGGGTCAGGAGAGGGGATGTTGACATATGCAATGTGAGAGGAGACTGAGAGGGAATGGGGTAACAGTGGGGCCAGGAGAGGGGATGTTGACATATGCAATGTGAGAGGAGACTGAGAGGGAATGGGGGTAACAGTGGGGTCAGGAGAGGGGATGTTGACATATGCAATGTGAGAGGAGACTGAGAGGGAATGGGGTAACGGTGGGGTCAGGAGAGGGGATGTTGACATATGCAATGTGAGAGGAGACTGAGAGGGAATGGGGTAACAGTGGGGTCAGGAGAGGGGATGTTGACATATGCAATGTGAGAGGAGAGTGAGAGGGAATGCGGTAACAGTGGGGTCAGGAGAGGGGATGTTGACATATGCAATGTGAGAGGAGACTGAGAGGGAATGGGGTAACAGTGGGGTCAGGAGAGGGGATGTTGACATATGCAATGTGAGAGGAGACTGAGAGGGAATGGGGTAACAGTGGGGTCAGGAGAGGGGATGTTGACATATGCAATGTGAGAGGAGACTGAGAGGGAATGGGGTAACAGTGGGGCCAGGAGAGGGGATGTTGACATATGCAATGTGAGAGGAGACTGAGAGGGAATGGGGTAACAGTGGGGTCAGGAGAGGGGATGTTGACATATGCAATGTGAGAGGAGACTGAGAGGGAATGGGGTAACAGTGGGGTCAGGAGAGGGGATGTTGACACGCAGGCTGTCAGGAGACAGAATAGGAGATGGAACATAGACTTCTGCAGTCATGCTGGGTGCAAGTCTGGGTTTATTCAACAGTGTCACCTGAAATGCCAAACCTGCACAGTCTTTACAAAGATCCTTCAAGTGGTGGCAAACAATAGCTAGCTCTGGTTCACCAAGAATAAACATTGGAAATCGAATGCGTTACAGGTATACACAGTCACTCACAAGTTAGGCCCAAATATACTGAACAATAAACTTCCGTACGGAAATCGTGCCGATGTACATGTACATACTAAGGTGTGCGAGCCCACTAAAGTCAACAGTACAAGAGTTTGCACAACTGACAAAGTCACCATAAAGAGCACTGAAGTTCATGGTTGTTTCGTAAAAAGACAGTGATTTGCGTTTGTGATAAACACCACTAGTATTACATTTGTTCTTCCACAAACACCAATCTATGTTGGACTCAACTTAGTACACTAAAGTTACATTCAGTGTAACCCAGCAAATCCATATAAAAAATGTGGATATATCCTGACTATGAATGTGAGTGAGAGTTAACGATACGGTGCTACCACAGTGTACATGAAAAATTATGAATATGTAGTCCATATGGGTGATACCATAAGCATCATAAGGAGGAACAAATACCTGGACTGCACTTACTTAAAACAAGAGGAGTTCCCACCAAATTGAGACAAAGATATGTGAATGTGTAGTTGAGATGAGGTATGACATGCCATGTAATGACATATCTGAATGGGACCTTCTTTTCTGTGGAGTTTCATATATACGATATTCCCACTCCATTAGGGGTGCACCCCTAAAAATAAATATCATATGACTCTTTTAATGACTCCTTGGCTCGGTGCATTTGTGCTCTGTTTATCATTATGGAGTTAGACAGTGAGTCTGTGTGGCCACATGCATGCTGTCAGATGTTCACACACAGGAGAAAATTTATCAGACTTTCAATATTGGGTTGATTAGAATGTGCAGTCTGTAAATGGAACAAAGGCTGGTGTCAGAATGGCCACACATTGTCCCTGCCAAACTTTAAATCTCCAGTCAGTCAATTTCAGATGTACTCACCAACAGTCTATGTAAGGCAAACACAGGAACAAATAGGAACTTGCTGTTGCTTGAGATAAGTCAGGGGTTCCTCAAGGACCAGCCCATGCCGTGACAAAGGATGTCATTCTGCTCCGTCCCAAAGTTGCCAAGACTGCTCCAGCACAAAACAAAAGCAAAACTCCTGTGCCAGAGTCCAGCTGATCAGTCAGAGGGGTACAAGCAATACGCCAATTTGTTCTGCAGTGGACTTAGTTGCATGGCTGTCCTCATACACCAACGTGCACATCCTGATTGTGATGGCTGGCCCACATTGATGCCAGATGCTAACTGAGGAAGGTCGGGATTTGTACAACACAGAATTTCAACAGCAGATGGAAGGAGGTTCTTGTCAGCAATAGACACCACTGTTCCTTCAAGGATTTCCCTTGAAGGAAGAGTCACCAACATAATGTGGTGAACATAGTAAAACCATCAACAAAGAAAATAAACAAAGATGTGCAACAAGATTGAGAGCAATAGTGAAAGAAATTTGCGAACTGCAGGATTATTGGAAAGAAGGCAGTTGCAGTGGCGACTGAAAAAGTCAAGCATCATTTTGGTGGCAAAAAGCTAGTCTTTTGGCAAGGCAACTGTCAAAATTGTCCTCGTTATTAGGCTCCACAAAAAATTTAAATCAATCAATTAAACCCCAGTTTGTTGATGTTTGATTACGGATTACCAACAATTGTTTGATGAAGGGGTTAAAAGGATAACAAGTTGGGAAAGGTGTTGCAATGTGAAAATGTGGTCTCTTTCTAGTGGAGTGTTTCCTTCATGATAAGACACCAATGGTACTTACCACATGAAGAAAATGCTCAGATTTGGATGGGCCTAAGCTTGTTTCAATGATGTGGTGTAATTTTGCAAATCACGAATCTCCGTTTAACAACATGCATCAACATCAGTCATCATCTGAGATAGTTACAATTACTTAAGGGGTTTTTTGAAGTTGGTTCTATCATTTTCTTATCAAATGGATCATCTGTTTATCCAGGTTGCTTCTATGAAGGCCAGGAGTACAATAATGGCGACTTGATCACGACCTCTGACCCCTGCCGTCAGTGTACCTGTGATATGGGCTCAGTCTCTTGTAGCTACACAGCCTGTGATCCTATCAGCTGTCCTCGACCCTTCACTCCACCAGGACAATGCTGCCCTGTCTGTCAGGGTAAGACCATTTCAATAATAACACAATTTATTGCACACATTTTCACAAGGTACAGCGCGTGACTGAGGAAAATTCTGGAAGACAGATTACAAAATTTGTGGAGATCATTATAGGCTTGCAGTTTTTCTTTCAAATTGTCAAAGGAACTGACAGCAAATGTTCTGTGGTAGGGAATTAAGCATCAGAAACCAAAAGGCCCTGCCCTGGCTTTTTTGAATGTGCGAGGGATTCTCAAGTTGTTGCTGGAGCAGAGGCAATCATGGCTTTGTATGTTGAGGTATTGCAGTGTTGTTTTGAGTAGTGCTGTGTGCATGAGGATGGCTGTTTGGAAGTTGACTTATTTTTGAACAGGTAACCGGAGTAATTGTTGAAGGAGTGAGAAACGTATGTATTTGGGTTGTGATAGTGTGGTTGAGTTGCGTTATTTTGAAGCTGTTGGGATCAATCTGCATCAGTAGTCGAGTTGCAGTAGTTGAGTCTAGACAGCGCAAGAGGACCTCATCAGTCAGAGAGGACTGGAAACACCAGGGGCGATATCACAGGGTTGTCATAATACCTTTGTTGTGGCTGGTTTCATGAAATGGGCACTTAAAATAACTACTGATTAATTCGTCCATCCTTTGAGCAAAGATGCTCACACATTTGCATCAGATTTTACAAAACAAGTCTTAAATGTACAAATATGAAATTACCATAAATATCCAGAGTTCTAATCAAATAGGATATCATTTCTGTAATCTGGAGACTGTAGGCTTAGGTCCAGCTCATTATGTCTCAGCTCACTCTAAATTGTTCAAATTATCTTTGATTTTGTATTCTTTTTACTTTATAAACCTCAAATCAAATTATACTTTGACTCAACAAGTTGGGAACCCTTCGGCAGGTTCATTTCATCAGTGTTTTGCCATACTGTAGCAGTGCTGAAATTGATTGAGACTGCTTTCCTTTTAAGATTGTGAGTTTGAGGGACAAGTGTATGAGAATGGTCAGGAATTCTACTCAACTGTGGATCCCTGTCAACGCTGTAATTGCCAGGTCAGTCAGGTGCTAGTTCTTCTGAGACTTGTTGGCAGTCTTTTTGAATCAATCCTTCTTTGTAAACATTCAAAGTAATTGTTAAGTTCAAATTCAATTTTAGTTGATATGGGGGAATAAGTTTAAAGTTTCTGAACATGTTATGTTACATTGCCCCTTTACAGGGTCAACAGATTTCATTGAAAATTAGTTCCATGACTGGATTTCAATAAAACTGTTGAAAAAACGGTGTACAATAAACTTTTGTGTGAAACAAAAGTCTGAGAATAGTCAGAACTTCTAAGTCACAATCCCTGATGAAAGATCTCCTTGGAGTTGAGGATGTAGGCAGTTAACATTCAGTGCCCTCATTTTGTTAGTAGAAAGATAAATGTGTGGTGAAATAACTGTGTGGTCAAATGTCATTATTCAGAGAGGGGAGGTGGTCTGTCAGAGTATTGCATCCACGTGTAGCACACCTTGTAGCCACCCAAGCCGGTTAGCTGATCAATGCTGCCCAGTCTGTGATGACTGTGAGTTTGACAGGAGGATTATACCTAACGGTAGCCGTTTCAGGCACCCAGAAGATCATTGCCAAGTCTGCACCTGTACTGTGAGTATCAATTGAGAAGATTGTAATGTGAAAGAGTTGCCGTCACAGCCAAGTTAAAGTAATCACCTTTAGGGCCTAACCCATGTGGTGATAGACGGTGGTACATCTTGATGTCCTGACCAACATGTGGTCTCCTACATTCCTAAATTTACAGGACTCTCATTCAACTGTTTAATGTTCATATTTTTCTGGCAATTGCTGATAGTGGAGGTCTCCCTAGACTCAACTGTCTAGGGTTATTATCACTATTTATCTTAGGTTATGAAACCAAGAATACCTTAAAACTACTCTAAGGCCGCACTGTACATGTAGGTCATAAGGCTGAAGAAACCTGTAGCGGGAGACAATGAGAAGAAGTTACATTTCTAGAGTTGAGAGGGTAACATTGGAAGAAACTTTACAGCCTCAAATAAACATTTCTTTACTATTTATTGAAGTGTACTTAAACATTGCTTGTAAACCTGGCTTATGAGATACAGTGTGACCTAGGGGAGTCAGGTTGGTGTAGTGACTCTTCCTTGCCTTCCATGTCTGCAGCCTGGGTTCAATTCCCAGGTCAGTCCACATGTGGATTGGGTTTTCAGTCCCTATCTGATTCCTTGGGTTTTACTCAGAATGGTCTCCTGGGGTTTTCCTCCGACCTCTAAAACTGTGACTTCTTCTCATACTAGTCTCCTCTCTTCAGATGTGGGTCATTTGGCAGCTGCCTGAGGTGCTCTTGTATGCGTTCAACTCACATTGTAAATCTGAGGGCCTCTATGGAAAGCAGTGCTATGCACTGATTGGAGCTTACCCTAATTAAAGATGACATAAATTAACCTGGGTTACAGAATGTGCTCAAGATGAGCAGTTTTGGGCTTGTTGATCAGTTATGACTTACTCAACATGAAGTGTTACTTGTCCAGTGATCTAGGCCTGTGCTGCCACATATTTCTGAGTCTTTGGTTTATTTCATTCTGTTGCTCCAATTTGTGCCCATGTCTCACTCAACACAATTAATCTAACTGCCAACTAAAAACACAGAAGTCCCTTAACCTCAGTCTGTTGTCCAGGTGGAGGTTTGTAAACATCGCTTGTATCATCACTGGGCACAAATTTGAAAAGTTGGTTTGGAATCCTGAAAACGATAGGCTATTAGAAAACACTTTCCTACCATTTACCCCTTGATTTTAATTGGCAAAGAATCCAAGTGGTTAAAATTACAAGGGATGTTCATCACTCCTACAGGATGGCTCTATGTTTTGTGAGCCAGAACCTTGTAACCCGGTGTCGTGTCGTAACCCTGTCATGCTCCCTGGTCAGTGCTGCTTCCAATGTGAAACCTGCATAGCGAGAGATGGTCGTGAGTACGAGGACGGAGAGCAGTGGATCAGCTCTGAAGACAAGTGCTACACTTGCACATGCAGGGTAAGTTTAGCGGCAAATGGCTAAATGTACGTATGGTGAAGTTGAATGAGATATTTGGGGTTTTTATCAAGAGAATCTGGAATAACATGTGAAACATGTGATAACAGATGTAAAAATTTGTGTGACAGAACGTGTGTTCACAGTGCTTTGGTTTGAAAGTAACAATGTTACATGTAATGATGTATGTTTGTCCTGATTGTGTCATTGGAACTGCAAAGCGATTTTGGCCGTGACTATATTCTTGTCAAAGAATCAGTGTGTTGTAACAAGTCTTTAAATGTTATTCTTGTCATCGTTGTCAAAGTTTGAAGTCAAACTGCAGCTCGTGCATTATGGCTTATTATGATATTTTTTTCAGAAGAGCTGTTGAATGTATCATCTCAAATAACTAATTTTGTTGCAAAGCTTGAGGAGCTGCATGTCTATTACCATGGTTCAGTTCATGTCTTGTTTTTGCCTGTAAACAAAAGCAGTTGTTGCATGTTTGTCATGGTGTCTATACATGTCAATTCTGAAATATTTTCACAGATTTGAATAGTGCTTTGTAATAATAAAAAATGATTTTTTTTATGGTTTTCAGTTGTCAGAATGACCTTCCAGTTTGGGATTTTGCTTTTTTTGGGGGTAGGCTGACAATACTTTTGGGTGATGTAAATAGCAGCGATGGTGCAATGGGTTTCAAAATGGGAGGGGGACAGTTG
Organism: Acanthaster planci; assembly: GCF_054643075.1. Taxonomy (NCBI): domain Eukaryota; kingdom Metazoa; phylum Echinodermata; class Asteroidea; order Valvatida; family Acanthasteridae; genus Acanthaster; species Acanthaster planci. The sequence continues at coordinate 7,794,018 of NC_141779.1, forward strand.
TGAGACCCTCAGGCATGAGCCATTAATAGGCCACTCCATTAAGCCCCACCCCATTATAGGACCTGCAAAAGTGGGGGGCCAAGTTCCCCTGTTGAAAAAGTATGGGAGAGGGCACTGCCCCTCCTGCCCCGCTTCTGCCACCAGTGCTATATATTTTGAGTTTCTGTATTGGTTGTGTCTAGTTGGGGTAAGTAGTTTCACTTCTACCCTGTTTAATGCTGGTACTTAGTTATGCAAGTGTGACTGCATTTGAGTTGACACTTGTGTGACCTCTCACATTTTCTTGAGCCTAATCCAAGTAATCAACCTGCCAAGCTGTCTACTTGGGTAACTTTCCCATAGTACAGTGTGAAAATATGGTAGTTTAAGCAAACGTTGAAAAGGAATGACTATAGTGGCAAACTGGCCCATGTCAGAAGCTCTGCAAAAGAAAAGCCAGAAATGCGTGTTTGGATGTCTGTAGCTTGCAACCATTTAGATTAATTTTCAAATTTAATTGATCTCTCTCGATGACCGTGCCTGGGAACTTTAAATAACCTGAGATCATTACTTTACAACCACAGATTATCCATGTCAATTTATAATTGTGAGGAACACACAAATTAGCATGATGGAAGTAATCAAATGCACTGTTTAAGTATACTTTATTAGGTACCCACTGCCATTGATCAGGTCTTCAAGAATATGAGAACATTTTTCATTGGTAAATTGTCAAAAAAACATGCAGTCAAAGTGAGAGTGACTTTGCATCTTATTACCAGAGTAAAAGGAATGCATGGACAGTTTTAATGTAGTCCCAATGCTGCCACAATTTCAGTTTGTACAATTGCTTGCTGTGGTCCTATTCTTTTTGCTTTTATCTTTTGTTTGCTTTACATCATCTTGATAAACCTGTCCGTGCATAGGACAGGCAAGTAAGCTGTGAACGCTTGGCTTGCCCTGAGCTTGAATGCAGCAACCCAGGCCGAGCGCAGGATGCATGCTGTCCTGAATGCCAAGGTTGTGAGTATGATAGACGCTACTTCCGTAATGGCCAGGAGTTTCTCAACCCACTCAACCAGTGTGAGCATTGCCAGTGTCTGGTAAGTGCTAAACTAAACTAAACGTTATTGTATGCATTGGACTTTATTGGAAGAAAGTAAGCAGGGATAATGGTCGCATTAGTCCTATCCTCAAGTAACAAGTAAACTGAAAAACAACATGATACAGCAGTCATTAAGCATGTGGAATTGGGCAGTGTGGTCTCAGTTCTTGAGCCTTTCAAGAGCCATGAACAAGTCAAATTATATCTGAAAGACTTGATTTTGAGTCCAAGTGTTATTGTAAATTTTTGCACATAACTTTGGTAAGCAGTGTGTTTAAACACACAGTCCTACTCATTGGAAGCACTCAGCACAGTCTTTAGTTTGATGGGTAATGGATTGCCTTGTATGCCTAATACATCAAAGAATTGGTCGAGTTGAAATCAAATCTTAAAGTCGTACAGAAAAGGCTTCAAATATTGTGACGTTTAGGGTTTTGGCGGTAGATTGGCCACCCAGAAACGAGTATCCAATGAATTTATTCAACACGAGAGAAATAAGAGGCAATTTCTGTCCACAACCAACTGGGCCAATGTCGGAAACATGTGAGGTCAAATTTTGTGTTTGTGTTGGGTTGATGACGTAACAGGGAGAAAGACACAACAAGCATGCATGAAGCATGTATGAAGATAAATGTCAGCTGGCATCACTGCGACCCAAATGCATTAAAATGAGGAGTTTTAATGACATGTAGAAAATGCACAATATTATACATTAATCTCTAAGATGCATAAACCTAAAATCTTACTCTTAGCTGGTCAAAATAATTGTAAGATTTGTTCCGAAATGAAGGAATATGAGACATCCAAGGTGGAGAGGAACGTAACTTGTGTGGCATACATGTGAGAGTACACTCGTGTTCACATGCAGTGGCAACAGACTATTCACACACCATGGAGAATAACACATCAGCATAAGAGTACCCAGACCTAAATCTTGGGCTAAATCGCGGGCTACCTTGTAATGTGTATACATGTGAAACTTTTGAAAAAAAAGACAGCAACCCACATGCATACTCGTTTGCCGAGTCTACAATTTTTAATTTAAATTTTTGAGATAAACACCTATTGGATTCTCCTCATGAAAGTGAGCGGATTCAATTCCTATGGCAGTAACTATAATTTACTTGTCGATGAATGAGAACTATGGCACAGAACCTGTCAGTGTTGTGGGGCTGCTGTGGCAGTCCCAAAGCTGGTGGTGGTCCATTGGCACAGCATCGTACACCAGCAACTGCAACACAAGCAGTCGGCCAGGCTTAATGCGTCACTTTTCTAAATTCGAGGTGCTTTTGCAGACACTGGATATTTGTCGAAGCAGTCCTCCAAAAATCCTTGGCATATTACCTATCTGCAACAACCAGGAAGGTTTAAAATCTAGCCTTAATGCGTTGTCCCGGAACGATAGATTCAACGCGTTATTGCACATGACTGGGGAATGAGTGTTTCTGAATTCGGTGAAAAAGGGACTCGCGGAAGCCCATTTTGGGACATTTTTTCGATCATTAATGGGAAAAATGTTCCCTTATTTCATGTTAATTTAGGAAGATGGTCTTGTCACCTTTTGTTTAAAGGTTGTAATTGGGGAAAGAATGGTTTCTTTACCCTGCCTCTTTAAATTAGTCATTGTCCATGTTGTTATTTTTCCAAAATGTCCAATTGATTGACTATTGATTGATTAATTGATTTCCAGACGATATTCTTTCAAAACAATGAACAATTTAGACACCATGATTTATCAAAAGAGGATGAATGGTGATGGCTGGTAGAAAGTCTAAGCTTATATTTGGCCTTACCCCCATGAGAGCTAAAAAGGGTAAAAGCTCATTCAGCTAAATTTCATTCATTTAAACAGAAAGATAATATTGTTCACAGTGGTTACGTCATCAAAAGTGATATATTTGACTCCACAATTCTCTAAAATAAATAAATTGAATCTCGAAGCAATTCTGGAAAGCTGATTTTTAATCATTTTTTGGTTTGTCCTCTTTTCTAAGTATATCGTTTTCTCTGGTGAGTAAATTCTTCAAAGGGTGTAGGAGTTACATTTTGTTTCTCTGTGTTTGAGTTTGCATCTGCATGCATGTTGAATTTGTTAGTGTTTGTCAGATAACTACCTGCCACATGTGTGGTTACAGGGCTTTAATTGTGTCTCCATCTGGCATGATCTTTAATATTCTTTGTCTGTGCCTAGATTGGCTATTTTTAGTGGTTCTTGTTTGTTCTTCCTGTCTACCAGTAGATCAACAATCAGTCATCACCTGAGTGACTTGCTTTTGTACAGCTTCTCTGTTGCAAAAATATGATTCCCAAAGAAACAGTCATCAAGATTATTACAGATAGCAAGTTTAATAGCAAGTTTTTATGCAGTGCTTTAACTAAGAACAAAGCATTTTCCATTGTTACTACCTCTGCTCATTGGCCCATGAAACATTCCAAGTACCATCTCAGCTCCATGTAGCCATTTTGGCACAAAGCAGCTAAATCAACCACAATTGCTCCAGGGTGGAGAGAAGCTATGAGTAACAAAGTGCCTTGCCCAAAGGCACACACACTATGACCCCTGGCTGGATTTGAACCTATGGCTACGAATCCAGTGGTCTTAACAAGGCCACAGCACTCCACACTCCTTCAAATATGTAAACTTGGAACCTGTTGACTGGTTACCTATGTTTGTTCAAGACAATGTATTATTTTTTTTTTTAATTGAAGTTAAGTCTTCAGTTAACTTTTCTTCTGACGCCCTTCAGTGTTTTGACAGGGACATGAATTTTATTTTTAAGTGTTGTTCAGTGAATTCGCTCAAATGCATGAATGTAGCACAGCAACCTTTTTGTATACAGTTATCAACGAACAGTATAGCTGTCAGTTGTATTTGTCATCCACTGAAATCAGTCAATGTAATGGCCCTACCTGAAATAATTTGAGGTTGAGGTTTTGCATCTTGGTAGAAGATATATGTAGAAATCACCAACAGAAGTCATTTAATGAGAAGCCTCTCAACCTTTGGACTTTGTTCGTGTTCAGTTTGAAGTGTTGACTCAAACATTACACTAGCATATTGAATCATCGTTTGGAAGTGGGGATAATTTTGAAGGTAGTGTTACAATTCCCCAACCACCTACCTTTCAAATCTCTAGCAGACAGCTTATTTGTGGTCACAACCCCATTCATATTGCTCAAGCGATATTCATGGTAAGAGTAAGTGAAAAGAAGAGGCTTTGAAGTTATGAAGCCAGCCACTGATATGAGAAGCAGATTTGGTGTTACCTATTAGAAAGAGCCAATGATTGTAGAGAAATTGTTGAAGGTATTGGAAAGTTTTGTAGTGGATGCTGTTGTGTCTACTGTAACTATGTCATGAAGACATGAAGAGAAGCAGTCATTTTAGCTGTGACGTCAAAAAGAAATGAACCCATTCAATGTCAATGTTATTTCCTTTGTCTTTAGAATGGCAACATCAATTGTGAGTCAATAGATTGTCCTCCTCTACCCTGTCCAAATCCTGTGACACTCTCAGGAGAATGCTGTCCTGTATGTCTTGGTAAGTTTTACGATCTTTGATGAATATGCTGCATTCTTCTCAGTCACTAACATGAAATGCATTCTTAAGAGCTTTACTCTGTTTTTTTTATCAGAAAGTTACTCCTGTGTTGCAAACTCTTTATTTTCTTACCTGAATTTACCCCTTTCTGGAAATGTTGTCATAATTCAGGTTGATGGATACAACCAGGAAGTGTTAGATTTCTGTTCTAGATGTTTTGATGATATTTTTTCTTTGTTCTAAGGTGCTGTTGAATAATTGTTGTTGCTTTTTGTTGTTTGATTTTATGGGATTCCCAATGGACCTATTTAGTCTATCAAATTGGCTTTAAGTGCTGTTCCTGCATACATTAACTGTCGTCACCATTTTACTCAATTTCTTGTATGTTTAATATCTTTTACTTTTTTCCCCACTGCTTGAACTTCAATGATATGAATTGTTGAACGTTGAGCAAACTGGGCTTTTGGTGCTGGACTCTCTTCATTCTTTATTTCCATTTTCTGTTATCAGGTCATAAAGTCCAAGTAGTGTATGTCATTAATTGAAATATTGCCTCATGGAAATAAAACCATCTGGTACTTGGACTATGAACATTTCGAGTGTGCCAATAACTACTACCATGTACAAGGTTGATTTTTTTGTTTTAACTAGTCTTACATGTACATGCATACTGACAGCATTTATTTACCCTTGGAACACCCAGAAGCACGGTTCTGTTAGAGCCTCTTGAAATTTGTTTTCCTGAAAAAAGGCGACCATTTTACACACTTTCAATGTCTCAGTCATGTATGATTCTGTTGTGATCATTTCTGCATCTCTTTTCACTCAGATTGTGAACACCGTGGTAACACCTATCGAGATGGTGAGTCCTTCAAAGATCCAAGCAATGAATGCGTTGACTGTCTGTGCCAACAAGGCCGTGTACAATGTGACTATGTCAGTTGCTCTCCTGTCAGCTGTGACTATCCAATCACCAGAGATTGTTGTCAATCTTGTGATGGTAAGTACACGTAGTCAAGGCTGTTCCTTTATGAGCAGTTTGAGAGTGAAACCATGCTCTGACTGTCAGGCAACCTCCTCTTATACTGGTACAGAAGCTCAATACAGTCTGGCTGAAATGAATAGAATTGTTGTTCATCACTCTCATTTTTTCTGTTGGTTGCAATTCTGACTGTTGTCACTACGTTGCAAACTCACTTTCCTGTTATTGATTCCCCTTATTTATCATGAAAACAAAAGGCTGTTGGGAACTGGCAATGTCATTTGTCATGTTCGAAATCTTGGCTAGAGTATTCCAAACATCCTGCCTTCAAGTGAAACTGGTGGGGGACTGAGTCGTCCTCAATGAATTTCTCCTCTTCCTGCTGCTGCTACGTACGTGGGTGGCCAGGACAACTGTGCAATAGGCTTTGATCTTGGTGCTGAGTCTGATACCGTGCTTGGACCATAGGCGACATTCAAGTCATCTGTATGAGGCACAGCTGTGCTGATGCAAGCCATGATCTCATTGTTGACCTTAGCATTCTGTGAGACAGTCCCACCCAAATAGCAGAACTTATCTATGGCTTTGAGTGGTTTGTTGCCAATGGTGATGACACGGTTTGTCGGCAATGTGCCCGGCCGTGGCCAACCCTTTAAACAGAAAAAAATTATTTGGTACCCACTGGCTCCTAATGGGGGAAAATCTAGGTGCCAGTACTTTTATGAAAGTTAAGTAATCATGTGCACTGAATATTCATGAACGTATGCGTACACATGTAGTATAAATACCCTGTGTTTACATCGTCCATCAGTGCCATTGAATCATGACCCGGCCTGGCACACGTACACCACATAACGTGCATACAAGCACCGATGAGGTCAATCTACAAAATCAGGGTTCTCTCCAAGGGGCTTCAGCCACTGATGTTACAACATTCATGGTTTCAGCATGTGGTGGGACACTCTGCTGCATGAATCGTGCTATTTCCGACACTCTAAATCACAGTGACACCCTTTAATTTCAGAATGAGCTCTGTTTCAGGCTTTAATTACATATACACTGCACCAAGAAAAGCAGCAAAAAAAGATCCCTGCCACGGTTTGTAAAATGGCCCTGGTGTCCGTATACAGTGCATCCCCCGATGATTGTCGCAATAGTGATGATTCCCCTTGCACAGGTGTACTATCATGGCATCTTTGAAGCCCTGGGGAACAGACACGTCGTCCCAGATGTGGGTAAACAGCTCAGTCAGGCTTGCAGTGATGGTGTTGCCACCACACTTGAACACCTACAGAAAGATGCAATCCTTGACAGCCGCTTTACCAATGGACGTCTGCTTAATGGCCTTGGTGACTTCAGCGACTACTGGTTGACTCATCAGCTCCTCAATGATTGGAAACTGGGTGCCTCGCCCAGCAAGCCTGGAAGCTGTCTGAGTCCCTGAGCATTGTCTCGCTGTCAGCCAAATACACCAATGTATTGCCTTTACACGTAGGACTATAGACCATCATCAGTCCATCGTGAAACGGCTTCATGTTATTCCGATCCGCAGCATCCTAAAGATCACTAGCTCTATCATCCCACCATTTATCCATCATATTACGCAGAGTGATCTGAGCTATCTGCCTGAGGTGATAGGAGGTGTCCTTTTTTTGAACAAAGGTCTTATGGTCCACATAATCCAGGTGGAAGATGTGTAGTGGGATCCATGCTCACTGAGCATGGATCCCACTACACATCTTCTGACAAGGGAGGCAGGTCTTGCTCAGTGTTGCTGTAGCGATATCATACTGATGTACTTCTTGTACATAATTGCTGTTCTGTGCTGCAGTTTACTGGTGCTGTCCTGGAGGGTATTGCACATTCCATACTGCAGTGTTGATCTTTTTGTTGTTCTATTTGTCTTTCTACTGCTGGGTTGGATGACCAGTTTGTTACTGCTAACAAACAGGTCTAGTTGGAGCAAGCTTTCTTAAGGGCTCTTTGATACCCCCCTCTCCTGTTGGAGAAGGTAGTGATCTCCCTGAAGAGGGCTGCCTTGTTGCCGGGGCAGAATACGAACTGGGCTGTTGCTCCATTTGACACCAGAGCAATCATCACATCCAGGCTGCCATACATGTGGCGTTGTGGCTAGGAGCTCCCAGGAGCATCCTCCTCCTGCCCCCGTTGCCACTAATCCTTTGCCGCAGGACGTGAAGAATGTTGGAATAAGCAGCAGGAAGAAGTTAACCTGCACCATGTTGATTACGATAGAAGTGGGGTGTGCAAGCCCAAACCCACCCTCTCTTCCTGGGCCCCATCGTCGACTGCAGGTGCAGAAACTGCCACGTGAAGTCACCAGGGGCAGGCGCAGCAACTGGCCAGTTTCCTCATCCCGAGGGCTGCCCTCACAGCGAAGCTGTTTTTACCTGGAAGACCAGGGATTTTTAAGGCAAACAGTAGCTTGCCGCTGGAACAGCAGGCAGACTCAGAGGTTATGACGACTAGGCAGCCGCCGGATACCGGGCAGATGCTGCCTGGGTTTTGATGATACTAGTTAACCTATAGTTTGGGCTGTGATTGACATGACGCCAGGGTGTGTCCACATGCTGGTGGGTCTCCGCACCATGTCTCAGGGGGCCACTACAGCTCCGAGATCCCTTGGGTTAAGCCTGGGGTTGCAAGATATCTAGTTACCATGTGTTGCCGCTGGGAGGCACTGCAAGAGTCTTGATGGAGAGGCTATCTTGTGGCAGGGGAGACTTACATATGGTTCCCTTTTTGTCCCAAGACAGCGCTGGCCAGCAGCAGCTGCTGATGGTAGAGAGCAGGGGTGCAGTTCTAGCTACAGCTACTCTAGTGCGCTAGATGCATCACACGCACCCTGTGGCAGATCCACCAACACACGATGTGAAACTAGACAGACTATGGTGAACCTCAGTTAACGGTCCAATTTACTCAGATCCAGCCTCCCGTTTTTCTGGGAGATGTCAGATTGCATTAGAGTAAGAAGTATATTCCAATTCAAGTCACACGTGGGTCAGGTTGGCTGCTCGTAACATTTAGTACACTGTAAGTTATGTTCCTATGTTCTGGAAATGGACATATTAACACACCCACTTGTCACAACTCTGTTTCTGGTTGAAATATTCAATTGTGCTATTCACTCATGTCATTAGATGATTGGTCAAACTAAAGCACTGCAGTTCAACAGGTACATCTAAGTTCAAGTCCAAGTTTTCCCAGCAATCTTCCTCAGTTTGGTTCCAGCCAGGGCTCGTCCACACTTTTACATATTGTCATCATTATGACAAAACCTTGGAGTGCTTGTGGTGCCAGCGATGGTATGCAGTGATTGCCTGCATCAGTTTCTACTCAAGGTTTCTACCTTAAGGGTTGATCATGAATATGCATGTAGCTTCCCAGGTGAAGTCAGTGTTCATAGAAAAATAATACAAGTCAGAGAGCAATGTACTTGTCTTCTTTGCATGACTCTTGCTCCAAACTTATTTTACGGTATCTCTTTCTGGTCTCCCTCAGGATGCCTGTATGGCTCATTGGAGTTACAGAATGGAGAAGTGTTCAAGGATCCCAACAACCCATGCATTGAGTGTACATGCCAGGTTAGTATCAGTCTACTCCATCAGTTTATCATTGTCTTGACTTATTGTTTGGTTGCCGTTAAATGCAAAGTGGTGTAACGATAAAAGAACCTTTGCTCCAAAGTGGCAAAGCACAAAGCCAGTGCACATCCTGTTACAATTGTGTCATATTGTAGCGTGTCCTACGGGTTAGGGTCCGACGCTAGTATAGATACACACACAGCCACAGATCGCTGTTCTGGTCAAGAAATCTCTATTTTATTGCTGTAGCATCAACAACAATGTGTTTTTCAGACAAGCTCTAAACATGGTGTCCCTCGGCAGGGACTGCGAAGGCGCGAGGCGGGAAAACCGCGGGCCGTTCGCATACCAACGCGGGCAGCCAGCCAACTCCATGCGGGTCCGAGCTGGCGCCCCCACCGTCCGGACCCACTGGCTCTACAATATATTCATCAGGTTCAGACTTGATCAGTCTGTTCTTACGTTGTGTACATACATCCAAACCAGCTTTCCCCATTCCCTCTCTCTGGAGCTTCTTATTTTCATTATTTTTCACTTTTCTATCCTTGCCTTTTGTGGGTTTGGGGGCTTTCAGAAACGTCAACATCTTTGCCTTTTTGTATCAGGTCCAGAGTTCTTTGAGTAACCGTTCATAACAGTGCTTTTAAATACATGGATGCTCTATATGTTCTAATATCGATGGAGATTCCTAAGGTACATGTATGTCATGCATGTTCTGACATGGACTTGTACCATGTATGTACATAGCCAACTGGGTGGCCATATTTTGGATTGCGTGTCAATTTTCCCCAAATCCCGCTATAACACTGATTCACACACCTTAGCCAAAATGGTTGGGTCTGCCCTTTCTCACACACACACTGAGAGACAAAATATCACTTGTTTTGTCTGATATACAAGTGCTGATTTCACAGTTATATAATTCTGAACCTAATGTATATATTTATTGCATAAACGTATCCTCTTAGTGGTAGTATTAAGAAAATGTGGCCTTTAATTATAAGTAACATGCTTTTCTGATGTTCCATCTGATCTTTTTTTTTTTTTTTTTTAAATTTTTCATTGCTCATGCTCTATGCTGTGTTGCATCTCCAAGATGCAACACAGCATCTCCAAGATGCAACACAGCACGCAGAACGTGCCACACGCACCAAGGCCATATATGCATTCTTATGGACAATTTGCACAAAGAATATACCATAAAATGGATAGGGGTGTTTGGGGAAGTTACAGTAAAATTCTAGTTGTTTTTGGAAATCTATCATATATTGGCTTTATTTGTCACTCTGACTAAGAAAGGTATTTATGAATGAGAAAAAACATGTGCTTGGCCAGTCATAAACCAGTAGAACAAGTGCTGATAATTCCCTTGCCTGTGGCCCGGACATTTACGTGTCCATTCTCCTGAGCCATGTTTAAGACCTGTCAAGCACATATTTATTCCCTTATTCATTGAGTGTAAAGCCTTCTGTTAGAATATGTATTTATTTATTTCCCTTGGGGAGACCTATTAGTATGAAGGCACTGTTCTCCATAGGTGCCCAGCAATAACAATCATTAAAAATTCATTAATATTAGTTGGAAATTACTCGCCAAAAATTACAAGTCCAATAATACACAACACATTAAAACAGAATACAAACATATGAGGTATATATAATTAAAAACAAAAAAAGATAATGACAAGTTAGCGCGGGAAACTAACAAAACATCAAACTTAAAACAACAAAAATGAGGTTTAAGAATTAATGCATACTCCAAAATGAGTTTTTAAAACTCACTACTGATGTAGGAAGGGGACACTTGAGTGGAGTTGGGAGACACCCAGTCTGACCCAGTCTGTGACCGATTTCCTACATGTAAATGCACAATGCATAGTCTTCTAGTGAACAGTAGAAGCAAGTGTCATCTTTGGTACCCAAATGGTACCTATATGTATACTTTACTTCTAATATTCATGGTGTAACCCTAATAGTGGGTGCCAAATATGTATTTCAAGTTATAGAAGAATTTGGCACTGTTCTGAGCTGGTTGTTTGACATTCATTTACTGTAGATCAGTTGCTGGTGATTTAGATTTAGATCTAATAGACCTCAAACATAATGATTGTTTACATGTGCACTTTTCCATAAAGACTCAATGAATTGTGCCTCATCTCACTGCCATAGGAAAGCACACATTATAACAAACAATCTAGTCCCTTTGATGAAACCAGGATTTCATGGTTTATTTTGCAGTAGGAAAGTGACATTATTTGCTCAATCAATCAACACTGCAGGTGGCTGGTCTGCCCTTATCTTTGAATTATCTTCCACATCCACTACTGCAAACTGTCTGTCACATGCTCCACTACCGGTTATTACACAACTTCATAGATTCAGGATTTGCACTAATTAGGTGTGTGTCCATCAATTTCAGCAATTAAAACTAGAAAATGTGGTTTCCTAACTTCATAGAAGTAAATACCACATTCCTCATTAGCTTAATGAAGTTTGCTGCTAGTTGAGAAAACTATAGGCAAACCTCACACACTGTTAAGTCAGGTGATATTAATTGCTCTCCATTGGGGTTTTGCACTTAACTATAACAAAATCCCTCAGGGACATTTCACTGGCTGGCAAGAGATGCTCAAAATACTGGTATGGCCTGGCCAAAAGCCCAAGTTCAGGTGCCTGGTCAATTCTTGTTTTTGCTATTAAATGAGAATTCATGACATGCCTATTTCAACTTGCACATGGAAATACCCACATAAAAAAAATTACATTGACGTACTCTGTTGAGATATGTGCAGGCACTGAGGGTATGTTTGAGTTTGCACATTGAAACTCTGTTCAGAGTTATTATTGCAGTTGTAAAGATTCTCAGAATTTAAGCACCAGTTATAGGATATATAGGATAGGATGTACATGTATGCTACACATTTTCTCACTGGAAAATTTCTCAAGAGAGGACACACATTGAAATTGTGTGCCTTTGAAATACTGTACATTGTTTAACAACATATATTGTAGTTCTAATTAAAGGGCCTACCACAAATTTTACTTTTGTATTTATTTTGATGCAACTTTCAACTTTTACCTTATTAAAACTATTGGACATCTTGTCTTAAGATTATCGTACTGAAAGTGCACCTTTTAACTATTCCAAACTTTAAATCTTTTTCATGACAAATGAGGATGCTGCTGTACTTTAGTGAGACACTATTGGGATATACAGCTTTTCAGTTCAAATTGTTTCCCCAGAGTTTGCCCTCTGGAATTGTTTGGAGAGACCTTTGTTAACTGGCTTGTTGACATATACAGAAACAACATATCATTGTAGAAGAGAAATTTTCAAATGCAAATTACCCTTATTTCTGGGCAATTTAATGCTGACATTGCTGTGGGGGTTTCTCCCTGAAATCTCTGAAACTAACTCAAATCTGCAGATATGCATTTGCTTTAAAATAAAAAAATTAAAAAAAAATTAAAATAAAAAAGGTCCCAAAAATGCCCTTAAAATGGCATGACAAAAATTGATTGTGAGATTAAATGGAACAGAATTACACATTGTGCGTACTGCATACAAACTACATGTTGCCGAAGCCCTTTATGATAAAAAGCTATACTTGTGGTTGCATAGTCTGAAATTTGGTACTTTTTCTACAAGAGTTTACCTGAGTGTTCCAAGATTTCAGCAAACTCTTTAACCTTAAAAAGTTCTGCTAAGTTCTTTTTGAAAGATAAAATCAAAACTCTTTGGCATATTCATCGATATGTTTAAATGGTGACCTCACTGACCATCACTGTTTGATAAGAGGTAATTTTTTTTAGACAAAAGTACTCAAAACGTAGTCAGTCACATTCTTTTTTGTACGAAACATGTTGAATCGATTGTCCTTCATCTTGGTTCCTTCCTCACTGGTTCGATATTTGGCAGTACTCTTAATCTCACTACCACATTTTTCACTGTAACACAAATTCAGCATTTTATTCTACATGTAGAAGTGTGGTGGGGTGCAGCAAATATAAATCAAATAGACAATCAGTTACCAACATAGAGAGAATACTGAGTAAAGAACACCTTTCTATCCAACCCGCAGCTGGTCTTTGGTTCCTTGCAGTTTCTGCTGGGTTTTGGCTGTGGGCAGTTTCATTAGGCCCAACTTCAATCATGAACAGTGGTAACTGGTATGTGCAAGAGGTCATAGAGCCAGACAAAACAACTGTATAAACAGCTTGATTACCCCTGAGTGGCAAAGCCATTGAATAACAGAATGCTCAGCTGTTATCACCACTATTCGTAGTAGCTTAGAAGGATTTGAGAGAGTACTTAAACTATGAGCCTTCCCTCCCATAGACATCATTTGCACAGGATCCTGCCAAGGGGGATTGAGATCCAGGAGAAAAATACAATCAAGGGGTACTAACAGCAAATGAACTGTGAAGCATTTACACTGGATCCTGATCCTGTTTTGATCCTCCTTTTGCAAGAGAAGGAAGGTCACTGAGTTTAGGCTGTCAAAGTACTAGCAGTCATTTTTTGCAGGGTATACAGTCGGTGCAAAAACCTATGCTTTAGGTCTACTGGCTTTACCTGTGACTACATTTCAACTTCATCACTGTTGCTACGGCACATCAAGCGGAGTTGCCGCTCACTTCGGCTTCAATTTCTTGCTGATATTGGGCCCAAATATTCACAAATATTCAATATATGTACTCAACATCAAATTACCATTCTACACTCGGCTGTCTGTGAAATAAATTTTGCTTTTACTGCCCTGTATGGGACACCATGACTTTGAACTATGACCAAGATAAACTTTTCAGAACATGTTCTGCAGACGAAAAAGCTGTAACAATTCACAAGAATTACGGACCTAACTAACTGAAGAAAAGCATGCAAAAAAGATTATGGGAACTTGAGGCAGAATTGGTTGGGAAGTACATGTTCGTTTATCTAAATTTACACAGTATGGTCAGGAATGAAGTGACAACCATATTGTGCAGTGGACTGCATGAGAACTAGCACTGAGTAAGGCGTCCCTCAAATGAAAAATTTCAATGGATTTTTGGACTCCAAAACTCAACTGCACCATGCAAACTGAATGTGGATGTTTAAAATTGAAGGGTCTATAATCCACCACTTGCATTTAATTGCCCGATCTGATACTTTCTGAAAGGGGGATCGAGAAAGATGGATTAGATTCGGATCAGACCCCGGATCCACCTCACGTTTACACTTGCTTATCCCCCTTTGATTGCCTTGGTGGATCAGTGTAAATGTGGTGATTGTGCTGTAAGTTGCATCACTGGCACAGATTATTGGGAATCAAGGTACACCAAATTAGTTAATTTGTTTGGTCTCTTGACTTATTCAGCAGCGTATCCATGAAGAAAGCAACAGTGTTGTGAGCAGTGACCCCTAGATAATGAGCTCATCATAGATCCCAAGGCAAACCTGTCAGAAACTGCTGGGAACTGGAGGGTATCTTTTTTTGATCAGCAAAAATGAAATCCAGGAGTGACAGGAAGCTCTTTCGATGAACAAGTACATATCAGAGGGGAGATAAATACGAGAAGTAGAAATAGGGGGAGTAGTACTAGTAGAATTGGCCAACTCTTGGGTTGCTGCTCCATTAATGGCATCTGGGAACCTGATCTGTCTCCCTCTGGACTCTCAGGACCTCTGTTAGACTCTGTGGTTTCATCTGGGTTTAAGTTTAGAAGGAAAGAATCAGTCTGGTACCAGGCTCGTGGATTTTGGAAGTTAGATCTTTATGTATCCTTCATATTGGGATCAACTTTCAATTTCAACATTTCACACCTGATTGATTCAGCATTAGTACTGACAGATTAAATCTCTGAATATACACGTGGACAGTGACGTGCTATTTCACCCAGCTCACAGTTTTAATGTTTGAAACAACTTGATATACATCCTGGTCAAAAGGTGTGCTTTACCTCACCAATATAACTCAGATCTTTGGATGCCATGCCCATGTCCAAAAAATGGGCTAATTTTTGGAACAATTTTCTGGGTGGGAGAAAAAAGAGTTTGCTTTGGAAAATATTGAAGGTTGAAAACAATCGTTGGTAAGACTTTCCACGGTAGCTGATCCAGATGACCATTCAAAAATCTGCTATTAAACATGTACACATTGACATTGTGCCTAATTCATTAGCAGTTACTGTTCACTGTCCCAAATTTCCATGTTTTTTGTGTGTGTTTGTTTGAAAAGTTCAACATTTCCACAGGTCTGAGCTATGATGAACCAATAGAAATAGTGTGTGAAATAGAATCAATAATACATTTCAGTTTGCTAACCTTGGGAACCTGGTTTTGCTTCACCCGGAATCTCAAGGCTTTCATTGGAGTTTCGTTGGACTGTGGTTTCATCTGTATTACATAATAATGAAAAAATCACTTGAAAGTTTGGTTTTTTAGTGAAGTTTGAATTATTCCTAATGTAACCATTTTTCTAAGTCACTAGTTCCATAGAAACATATAGATTCTTCATTTCTGCAATGTTACATTTGATCATTTTTTTTATAATGCAGGGTTACCAACTGCTGTGCTCTGAGCATGACATACATTTCAGGTTATTTTTATGCTGTCATAATTCACATACGGCTTTTTAAAAAAATTATACAAATTTTAAACAAATGGAGAGAAAGCAAATGGGCAAAGTTGCAAATGGGTGCAACGGTTGTGGGCAGATGGGTAAATGAGTGTTCAGAAATACCTTAGACAGTCTCCTTATTCAGCAACATGCAACCTGATTGTGTATCAACATTTGATAATGCCCGCTTAGATGTGATAATGCCCACTGCCTAAAAAAAGCTCTGGCACCTAGATACCAGACAGTTTACTTCATCCCTATTGGTCAAGAGTCTGGATGCAACACAGCACACAGAACGTGCCATGCGCACCAAGTCCATGTAGTGAAATTCTTATGGACAATTTGCACAAGGAATATACCATAAATGGACGGGGATGTTTGGGAAAATGACAGTAAAATTCTAGTTGTTGTTGGAAATCTATCATATATTGACTTCTTTTATCACTCTGACTAAGAAAGGTATTTATGAATAAGAATAAACATGTGCTTGGCCAGTCATAAACCAGTAGAACAAGTGCTGATAATGCCCTCGCCTGTGGCTTGGGGATTAGTTGCATCCATTCTCCTGAGCAAGTCTTAAATGCACGTTCAAGACTTGCCAAGCACATATTTATTCCCTTATTTATTGACTGTAACAGTGCGTTCCCACTTGAATTGGGAAAAGGTGGATCTTGATCCAGCATTTTGGTGTGATCGTTATCTTACTGCAACGAAACTGCAAGTCACGTTCCCACTAGCGCTTGATCCACCTTTTTGGACGGAAATGTCGAGCCCGAAAGGTCATTGAGTTCGGTATTGCGCATGTGCTAGCTTGCTGAGCGCGCGCTCTGTGGCAGTGTTGCGTGCTGGGGTGGCATGCCTGTGACCCTGCGGTGTTTTGGGTGCAGAGTTCTACTGACGTGACGACCTTGAATTGGACTGAATGTTCAACCTAGTACATTGTCTCTTCAAACTTTGCTTCCGTTTTTGATACTCTGTCACACGCTGCGGGCTATACGCTAACACGGAATTAGTTTTTGATGGAAAGCAAGTTAAATTACACAAATGAAAAAGGTTAAGAAACGGACGAATGTGCAACGAAAATTGTGAAAGGGCAAGGCACACATAGCAGCATGCATGCATTGTGCATGCGTGGTGAAACATTTTGCTAGCCCGTAGTTGTTTATTGTGCATGCTGTGCACTTGAAAAATTTCACATGAGCTACACGCCTAAAAACATTTTTCTTTGTTCATCAGACCGCAAAAGTTTCGCGTCACTCGTGCACGGACGGATGTTGACAGGTCAAATTGCCGGATCAGATCCACCTTTTGCATTCCCATCTGATCGTGATCCGCCAATTGCAGGATCTGATCCACCAATTGGGGGATCTGTATCCTGCTCCAGAGGAGGATCAAGAAAGGTGGATCTGATCCTGATCTACCTTATAACGGTTAGCGTTCCCACTACACACTATTGCCGGATCTGATCCACCAATTGGGGGATCTGATCCGGCAATTTGGCAAAAGGTGGATCAGATCCCCCAATTGGTGGATCAAGTGGAAACGGGCTGTAAAGCCTTCTGTTAGAATATGACCCAGTCTGTCACTGATGTCCTAAATGCACAATGCATAGTCTTCTAGTGAACAGTAGAAGCAAGTGCCATCCATGGTACCCAAAAAAGTAGGAGAAAAATACATGTACATACCCTTGTTAGAGGAGATGTTTAGTTGGGGAGGACGAACCTGCACTCTTTGCCAGAAAATTTCTAGCATGGATGGATTCTGAAGCTGACACTCCATTACATCATTGGGTCCAAGAGTAACTTGAAATTGCATATGATATTTGGAGTTGATGAGCTTAGGACCAAGCCCAGGCAATTTCTGATCATTTACATAGCACACCGGTACAGTTCTGCATCCTGCACGGTATTTACAGTAAGCATTGTAAAGCCGGTCTGTCAACGTTGCATTCAAATGGCATGTTAACTCTTCATCATGCTGACAGACTGTTAGATGGCAGAATCGGCGTTTTAAAGCAGCTGGGTTTAATTTTGATATCCCCCTGCACTCAAAAGGCACTGTTTGAACTTCACTGTATGACGATTTGTCAATCATGGTGAGGTGCGTTCCAGATACATTACGCACCCACTCCAGTGACACGTTTTCTGAAGATTGAACTTTTATACCATTTTTATACAATGATAAAATATTTCTAGGGTCGTTGCTCGCACACCTGACAGATATAGGTGCATCCCCAATATGGATTATTGTTTTTTGGCATTGTAGCTGACCTACCGCAGCACAAAACGTCACGGATATTGCCCAAATAGTGCAGATAAGAGCAGAAAATGCCATTGTGTGGTCGCAGTCCAATGAACAGTGACGTACATTCTGAATAAGACAAGCTCAACTGGAACATGTTTTTTCCGGGTTCACAATTTAACGTGGAAAAATATCAGAACAGGCAAAAGCATTTTTCACATTCCAGGGGCTCCAACTTTGTCCAAACATTTTGATTTATTTTGATGTGAACTTTTATTGTTTGTATCAGACTGGATGACTTAGCAATTTCTGAATAGTATGACCGCCCTCTATCATCCAAAATGTAAGATTGCAATCTCTCAAGTATTTTAGTCAAACAGAAAGTTTCAAATCATTCTATTATGAAACCTGTTATTGAGGCAGTTTAGCTGTATAGATGTGTTCTGAGTCAAAAAGGGTCATGACATATTGTTTTCATTTACAGACCCATTGGTAAAGTTTTCTTGTGCTTGTGTATAGGGTGGCAATGTTCAGTGTAATATGAGGGAATGTCCCCCACTTCCTGAGAACTGTGAACAATTCTACACTCCAGATGGTGAATGTTGTCCTATATGTATTGCAATAACAGGTGGGTACTATTCTATAAGTAATTCTATAAGTAATAAAGTAATAAGTTAAAGTGAAGTAATTTTTAAAAGCAACAGAAAGAACATTATTAAAGTTCTTTTCAGTCTCATAACTCTACTTTGTCATCTTATCTAGATAACATTTACCCATGCATATTTCTCGAATGCTTTAAGCATATTACTAAGCTTTGATCAACTGCAGTATGCCCTATAGACCATTCTTCCCACAATGCATAGCAGTGATGCACCAGTAATCTTTCATTTTCTTCCTGTCAGATGGCACGTCTCTGACATGGATCTTTCTGACGTAAATTATTCTGAAATGGTATTAGGATGAAAATACTCTTAAGCAGTTTTGAATAAGTTCACAGCAAGTTAGTCTATAATCAGTGTCCTGACCTCTCCTAACAAAGTCATTTCAAATTGCACTATTGCATTTTTGTTTCGTTTTTCCTATATCGAAAATCGCACACATTTGAGTTATAAAACAACTTTTTTGACAATGTGAACATTGTAGAATAATGAAATCACATTTTCAAAGACAAGATATAACAGTGCATGCAATTTGATCTTTTTTTCTCCAGAGAAACCATGCATCTATGGTGATGTTGAATACCAGAGTGGGGAGAGTTTCCGTAATCCCATCAACCCATGCGAGGAATGTTTGTGCAAAGACAAGAAAGTGACTTGCCAACGCCTGGAATGCCCTGCACCGGGCAGGTGCCAACACCCTTATGACGGGGACTGTTGTCCTGTATGTGAGGGTAAGAACTGCATAAATTAATGCCCAGGGGAATTGCCACAAGTATCTCTCAAAAGGCATCATTACTTTGCCTGAGATGGAAGACATACAGTAGTTAAGTCTTGCCAAATTCCATGCCCTGTGCAGCACAGAGTTTTGTACAGTGTATAACAGTAAGTTTCACTGCCTATGGGATGTCATGAGCTATTGGAATTTTGGAGGAAGAAGTCCAAGGATGGGACTGTTGTCTTTTGAAGGTTCCTTTTGAATATTAATTATGCTGTCACTGAATAGGTCCTGTCCAGTGTAGGTCTACAGATTTTGCCTGTGTGCTCACTCTGATGGTTGCATCTAGATTGCTAAGACAGCCATCTTGTGAAATATCAGATTAGATATAGCACTCAGGATGGGACCATTCCTACTCAAACATTATATCTGTACATGTTATAACCAGTGCAGTCATGCCATACTCCTTATCCACTGTGCACTCTGTATCCGCAACATGGAACACAATGGGAGGTTTGGAAGTTGTACATGTACACATCAAGTCAGTCATAGATTAGCACATATACATGTCATCTAACATTGGACAAAACTAACTGTAAACATCTTTGTGTATAAGGCTGTGTGGAGTCGCATAAAACAGTCATCTGACTCTCCTCCTAATGAGAAGCACTTTGCATTGCACGTGCATTGTGGTGGAAGCACACAAGGCAATACATGAATGGTACACTGGTTCTTACCACAAAAATAGTGAAAGGACATAGGAGTGCCAGGAACCAGTGATCCCTGCAATGACATGGAGTAGTTGCATTTCAATTCATTTCATTGCATTGCAGTGTTTATTTTGAGTAATTTATATCCCCAAAAATTTTGTAAATGAGTGCCTTAACCTAAGTTAATGGTAAGCAATCGGTGGAAGAACAGCCGAT
The DNA here is from genome assembly GCF_054643075.1 of Acanthaster planci. Lineage (NCBI taxonomy): Eukaryota > Metazoa > Echinodermata > Asteroidea > Valvatida > Acanthasteridae > Acanthaster > Acanthaster planci. The sequence continues at coordinate 7,814,369 of NC_141779.1, forward strand.
GATGTGAACAACAAGAGTTTGTATATGAGGAAGAGCTTTGTATTAGGGATTGCTTTAAAGGGAACCTACTGCCGTGACCATTTACAGCGCATTACATGTCAAAACAAACTACATTTCCTTATATGAGAATGTGTGGATTTGTTATGCAGACTGCACTTACCTAGGTTTGCATTACTCCAATGGTGCTACATTTGCTGATCCAGAGGAGGAATGTGGACAGTGTCACTGTGAGGTGGGTAGACAACCTGTCTCATGACTTTCTCTTATAGACCTGTCTGTCTGTCCCTCCATTTGTCTATCTGTGCATTGAAGCTGCACTGGGAAACTCAAAAAATGTTTTGAGTGTCCATCAAAATTTTCAGCTGTTTTCTATTTGTGCCTGTCAAACATTTGTTTCTGTTTTACCATGCTTTCTTTGTACAAGTGAGAAAGTACCATTTATGGGCTATAGGCACATGACCACTCTCCTTGCCGACCCAAGGCAAATCCAGGCTATATAGTAGGACTCCATAGATATCAAAATGCAGTCAGCGGTGACAGAATGTGAACATGGAAGTTCAGCTTTCTGACCTACATCAATGTTTCTTTCAACATTAATTAATTCTGTGTTCTTATTCTGATCCATGAGGTTGCTGATACCTATGTTTCCTTATGTACAGGATGGCAATGTGCGATGTGAACCTCTGCCATGCACTCCTGTATTCTGTGAAAAGAAGTACATACCAGAAGGAGGTTGCTGTGAAGTGTGCCCAGGTACGACATGGACACTTGCTATCACTCAAATACAACATGAACCATAAATAGTTTTTTTGCACATGGAATACAATGAGTTAGGTAACATACATGTACATGTATCTGACAGTCTCTCCACATTATGAAAGTTGACAATCTATGAAAAGTCATAGTCATGTGGTGTGCACTGATTGGGCTTTATTTCTTTATGTGTTCGCAGTGAAACATGGAGTCCAGTACATTTGCTGGCAAACTGTTTTTCATTTGTAAATGCTAACCATAGTAAACCCCAGCAGTGGTCACTTCCTGTGGGATTTTGATGATACAGGAGTGAACAAAAGACCTTTTGCTCTGGCTGTCAGATTCTGTTGGGTTCCGCAGGGTACCTAAAGAGAACCTGAAGAGGGTTAAGGTTAACTTGCAGAAACGGTTTGGACAAGATCAATTGACTTGCAAAATAGGACTAGGCTAAAAGCTGAGATTCAGTTTCAATAAAGAGCCTTACATTTTCACAGTCAAACAGGAAAGAGTTCAAAAGATGAAGTCATCAAACCTTACATGCAAGAAGTCTTCAAAAGGTTTTGACGAAATCTCTGCTGACTTTTGGATTTATAGAAGCAGACTGTGAGATCGATGGTCAGATCTACCTTCACGGAGAGTCATTCCAAAATCCTAGGGATCCTTGCCAGCAGTGTGAATGCAACAATGGTGTTCCAAGATGTGCACCGATACCATGTGACCCTATAGAATGCCCTCATCCAATCAGAGAGCAGTGCTGCCCAACGTGTAATGGTGAGGAAAGTATAGCCATATTCCTCAGATCCACATTTAAGCTCTTATTACAGTTAAATCTATTCTTGTCAAAGGTATTCATTTCTTAGATATTGATTATTGTAGCAAAAAGTAATATAAAGTGAACGATTTTGATAATAAATTATTGTTAGATGATTAATAGCGAACAGACCATCATCTTAAGAAAAGCTTGAATTGTGTCCAAAACAGGCTTCCATGGCTACGTCTGTGTCTGTTAGCAATATGTACCCATGAATGGGCAACCAGCAAAGATTAAGACTTAACCCTAGACACTAGATTCAGTCAAAGCTTTGTAAACAAAAGAATAAACAAATCAAAATGCACTCTGTATAGAAACATTCTTAGCCTACACATGGCCCATGTTAGCAATGTCTGACTGTTTGTGCCTTGTATTGTTTTCATTTCAGGGTGTACTTACAATGGGTTGGAATACAGAACTGGTGAAACATTTGAAGATCCTGAGGTTGCCTGTCGACAGTGCCAGTGTCAGGTATCAAGTAGTTTGCAGGGTTTTTTGCTAAACACTTCCAAGAATGGGTTGGGTATTTACTGCTGTGCTCTCTCCCCATTTTCATGACTTTTTGAGGCAGATTTTATCCTTTCCTATGGCAGCATTAAGTCTAGATCTGTCAGTATTAAAAGCTGAGTGGAATACCATGTGACCATTTCATAATCAATCAGAACTAATCATCAAATTCATATTACCAAATGGATGCTGTTATTTACTTGTGAATACTTAAAATACATTGTCCAAAATGCCTAAAAATATGCTAATTTGTGGTTCCTTCAGAAGAAGCAAAATTTCTTCATAGGAGATGAAGAATCTTGAGGTAGTGATGAAGAACCACAAAGCTCACCCTTTTTATTGACTTACCTTTTTCCCATTTGACATACAAGCTCATCGACAGCACTGCAAATAACATGCTTTTCACTATGACACTGAGGATGCCAACACTGACATATTTCTGGTTCTCAGTATGGTTTTGTGGAGTGTGCGGCGCAACCCTGCCAGCAGCCACTGTGTAAGTTCCCTGTCAAGCCGTCTGGTGAGTGTTGCCCTGTCTGCGATGATTGCTCCTATCTTGGCAGGTTCTACAGGAACCGAGAGACCTTCCCTGATCCTGAAGACCAGTGCCAAGAATGCATTTGTGTGGCAAGTAACTTCTTGATTTATATCTCACCCACTTTAGGGGATTTGGGAAAAGAGTTACTTATGTTTTTTTCTTTTTACTTTTCACATAGTATCACAAAATGCTTGAAATTAATAAATCAAAACTTATCTGATGGCGTTAGATTTGGAGGTGTGACTGACATGGTTGAATGGCAGATGCTTACCATGTTACCCAAGAATTAGCATTTGTTGTTGTCTTCAATTTTAACATCAACTATGTGATTTTTTTTCTGAAGTTAACGCATGTCACATGTAACGGCAGTGCTTAATATTCTCAGTGTGAACATCCATATTTGTGTAGGATGGTGATGTCACTTGTCAGCCCTTGCGATGTCAGGAAGTGTCTTGCCCTAACCCAAGACAAGATGAATGTGGTTGCCCTGTGTGTGATGGTCAGTAGCCTCCTTGTTTATTTTTATCAGTTGGTGCTGTGTCCCTTGCCCAGCAAAGTTGCCATTTCATGTGTTGTTTGTTTGTTTGTTTGTTTGTTTGTTTGGGTTTTTTAAAATTTGTCTTGTAACAGGGGAATGAAAGTGTGAGGAAACAGTTTTGTGAAACTGCATAGAGTCACATCTGTGGTATGCACACAAGGGTATGTGCCCCTTGTGCACATTACTAAATTCTCTACTAACATGAAAATTGGTGTGAATTGCAAAAGAAACTGTGTGGGTGAAAAGTGAGATTTTAGCTTTCAAGAAATATGGACGATTCATTAACTATATTGCTCATAACCGTCTGGTAATAAGGAGTTCGATGTTTTTCATGTTGGGGATAGAGTCCGTTGAAAAAAGAGTCAAAATGTCAAAGGAACCGCACAACTGTTTAACACCAGTTGTTAGTTTTGTCATCTGTGAAAGACACCCCAACGGCAGGCTCTTGCCTTACTCTGCACATTAGCTGAAAGCCATGGCCCGTGGCATTGCCGTGTGTTCCAGGTTCTTTGAAGGTCATGTTGTAATATGGTACTAGCTGCGTTGTGTTGTGTCATACATGTTGCAACATCATGGTGTTTTACTCACAAAGCCTGAATTTTGTCAGATGCAACAAAGAAGCATAACAAGGTCACATATGTATTGCAAAGAAACAATGATGATTTAGTAATGAGTTATGAAACAGTTAACGTGCCAACAGGGTTTAACAAAAGTTAAATGTGATTAGGTGTTACGGGCAAGGACTTTGGCAGGCTCTGAAACAAAAAGACAATTCCACAGATGGTGAAAAGAGTCCCTTTGAGGTGCAAGTATGCTGGAGAAGGGGTGAATTCACATCCAATGAGCAGCCAGAAACAGACAAAACAGTGAAGGATGCAAGCAGACTCCTGTTATTGACACCTCCAAAAATACTGAATTGTAGACTTATTTTACAGAAGATCTCTCTTCCATAAGATTCAGCTCTCAAGCGTTTCCTCAGTCAAGGTGAACTTTCTAGTGCTTCACAGACTAGTCCCCAGCAGATCATAGGGCCTTAGACAGAAGTCTGGATGAAAGTTCCATACTATGAGTCCAATCCCAGTCCGGCCGTATTCCTGTAATCCTGCCTCTTTAAAGGCTTTTCTTATTTTCTAGATGTAACTCCACTCGACATCCTCTTGAAACTTGGATAAAATATATATGTTTCCAAAAAATTAACGATAAACTTAACACCAGAAAATTGTAGAGTACCCAAGAAAGTTCTAGTCATTTACAACGCTTGCTTCTTGTCTCTTGAGGTCAAATGCAGGTCACACACAGATTCTTACTACCAGTTCATAACAAAAATCCTGTGTACTCTAGCTGTTTGTGGTATACATGAAAACGATTAATCGTTATTCCATTGATGTGGCAAGTTAGCTTGCAGTTATTCCATGGCATCTACATTATGAGTTTGACTATCTTTACAATTGTCTGCATGTTCATTGTGGCTCTGTTTTCTCTGTCTTTGGTTTCAGGATGCATTGTCGATGGAGTAGAGTACATGGATGGATCACAGTTCCCTGATAGCAATGATCCATGTCGAGGCTGCACTTGTAGGGTAAGTACTTCCAAAGGCTAGCTAGATGGAACACAGTTCCCTGATAGCAATGATCCATGTGGAGGCTGCACTTGTAGGGTAAGTACTTCCAAAGGCTAGCTAGATGGAACACAGTTCCCTGATAGCAATGATCCATGTGGAGGCTGCACTTGTAGGGTAAGTACTTCCATAGGCTAGCTAGATGGAACACAGTTCCCTGATAGCAATGATCCATATCGAGGCTGCACTTGCAGGGTAAGTACTTCCAAAGGCTAGCTAGATGGAACACAGTTCCCTGATAGCAATGATCCATGTCGAGGCTGCGCTTGTAGGGTAAGTACTTCCAAAGGCTAGCTAGATGGAACACAGTTCCCTGATAGCAATGATCCATGTCGAGACTGCACTTGTAGGGTAAGTACTTCCAAAGGATATGCAGGCTAGCTAGATGGAACCCAGTTTTGCCGGGGGGGTTGCCGAATTTAGGATGCACACTCATGTCTCCTAAAAGACACAACATTATCAAAAACTAAAGATTTCAGGCGGTTTACCACTGGTTCAAGGTGGCAAACCTCAGCACAGTGTAGCATCACATTGCAGGAGAAAAGAGTATGAGCATGAACACAAAAAGTCTGTGTGCACACATAAGTGCAATATGTATCATGTTGACATTAGCATAGGACATGTTGCTGAATCTATCTCTTATTTTGTCATCCTGAAAATAGTGATTAATGTGTATTTTTTCACACTTGACCATGAAAAATTTTGTTATCCAGAATAAGAAAAGTAGAGACGGACAGTTGTTAGAAATTGTTTAGTTGTTTGCTAATGACGTTTGATAAAATATTTATCACTGTCATTTTGTCTTATAATGCCTGATCATAAATGATGTACTCTTTAATTTGTATATTGTTCTCAGGGTAACCGAACGTGGGCAATTACACTGAAGAACTGCGGTCAGGCACACATTTCAGACACTGCACAATATAACATCCATTGATGCATGTAAATCCTCTGTTGATTGACATGTTGATTTTTACTTTTTTGGCTTTAAATATCATGTTTTCATGTTTGTTTTTGTGTTGACAGCGAGGCCATGTGGAGTGCCAGCATCATGAATGTCCACCTCCTCGCTGCCTGAATCCTATCACTCAACCAGACTACTGTTGCTCTGTGTGTGATGGCTGTTTCTATGACAACAATCCCTATGACAATGGCCAGTCCTTCCAGGACACCGTTGACACCTGTCGTATCTGCACTTGTTTGGTATGATCAATTTTTTGGTGTCCTCAGTGCTCTCAATGTTGGTCATTCTTGGATACGCATGACTGGAGACTGGAGAGGGAGTGTTTCAAGTCTTTGGAATGCACTTTGACTTTGCTACAGAATCATCACGCTCATTATTGCCATTGGGAACAGCCTTTCAACACTGGGTGGTTCCAATTGTTCTAACATTGGTTGGCCTCACCAAATTCTTGTGAACTTCGAACAGCCCATCTTAGCAGGTGGCATACTTTGAAGGCATCATGTTCCTTCCTAAAATGGGCCTTGTTTTAAATGAAGCATTTTCATCAGCCCTAAGGGCTGTACTCATAGTAGTTTGCTGGGGAATATACCTAGAACCTGTCATGAGAGCCTGTGATTTGCTTTAGATGTTAGATAAGGTGGTGCTTTGTAGTACCACTCACCACTACACTCACGCTGGCATGACAGGCATACAACAATGTTCCTCTTGCTTAGTACCACCCATTTCATCCATTTTCTCCTTATTACAATAATATGCAGCCACAATTTTCAACAAGGTAACTGACCATTTACAAATTACATCAAACTGGAGTATGAGTTTGGCTTCCAGAGGTGATATTGCCCCTAAAAAGGTATTTTGGCAAAAACTTTCTGAGTCTCGGACACAATTTTGTTTAATTTTTTTGGTGGAATGACGTTACGCAGCGTCTCTTCCACGACTGTGTATCTTGACGTCTTGCATGCCGTTGGCGTTCGTTATGACCATATGGAAACCAGGCTTAATTGTGGCAATCTGATCCTGCTTCCTGTTATCTTAACAAAGGCAGGATTTTTCCACATGAAAAGTCATTTGAGAAAATTCATACAAAGGCAGACAGATCAGTTTAAGTCACAGAAATCTTTGTTAAATATTTGTTTGCCTGACATTTCTTACATTGTTGACTTGGCCATGTAGTGTAGCGGCAGAGCTATACTGGTTCCCAGCCCATCTTTTATCGTTCTAATTCAGCAGCGGGAACCAGTGTAACTGTACTACATGTCACATGCGATTTTTAAGTGATGACTAAGGAAACGAAACTTTCTTTCATTTCATGACTGGACTTAAGTGATAACTGCCCAAAGGGTAAATTATGAAAGGAAATGGACAAACACTGAACAACATGCATGAATTTTGTGTCATTTATTATAACTTAATTTTTGCATTGACCCAGATTTCTTGTGCTGAAACATTTGTTAGGCAGATTGCCACATGTCTGAATGGGCAAGAACCCAGAATGGGTGCATTGGCAACGAAAAAATGCTATACCAAATGACTGCTATCCACCTCGAGCAGAAGCACCCCCTCATCTGTTGAAAAGAGTCGTGTTGGTTGGGAGTGTTCTATTCGTTGGTCGCATTGTGCATTTCCTAGTCAGTCATGAATCAGCGAAGTTCCTACCAAAGGAGCCTCCATTCCTAAGAAAAAAGCATCCTTTCTTGGTCCAGTTGGAGGCCCATACGGAGCATCATGTTTGTAACAGCAGACTTGTACTATACTTATATCAGTCATGATGTTGTATTACAGATGTATTCTATACTTCCTTGTTTCAGAATGGTAATGTTAACTGTGCTCCAGCTCCATGCCAACCAGTATCCTGTACTCATGGAATGCCAGACCAGTGCCTCTGTCCATCCTGTGATGGTAAGACAGTCATTCCAGCCATGCAAACTCTTTGTAATTTATTATTTTATGGCACTGTATATGTACCCTTCAGTTAGAATATGACCTTTTACATCGAGGAGCCCTTTTTCATAAATTTGGTAATCCTTTTTGGCCTCATTCTACTTTTGACTTAGCTTTATAATCAAGAGGATAATTAGTACCTTTTAATTTTATATTTAATACATAATTTCATGCATGGCTCATTGGTTAATTTTTTGGTTGGTTTTATTTTTGAATTGTCAAAATAACAGTTTTGATTATGTATAGTTACAATCTATTGAACAACAGATTATAAAAGCAACTCAGGCCACAATGTATGCTACCAGTAACGGGATGAATAATAGCATTGAATGCACATATACATGTATTTACCAAAGTTCATTTGAATAGCTTGTGACTTGAATTGAGACTAAATGACTTTATTTTGTTTTATAGCAGTAACAGGGGATGAATAATAGCATTGAATGTACATATATTTACCAAAGTTCATTTGAATAACTTGTGACTTGAATTGAGACTAAATGACTGCATTTTGTTTTGTTAATTGTGTGTGTGTGTTTGCCAGGCTGTATGTATGAGGATGTAATGGTGAGGAATGGGGAAATCTTCATGGATCCATCAAACATGTGCAGAGATTGCTACTGTCAGGTAAGGGCCAAACAACCAAACTCAAGTGATTGCCTACATTTTTTCCTTTCAATAAACAATAGGAAAATTCACAATACAATACACCATCAACAGGTTTTATACCACAGAGAGGCCGTTATCAAGTTCATGTTGGACAAAAGCGTGGCCGCCTCACTGTGATTTGCTTTTGAGCATATGCTAATTAACTTGGGGAAATTTCTGATAGATAGGGACATTCCGTGCATTAGAAAGAAGAAGAGATTAAGTAAAACTGTTACTCGAAATACACTTACAAATCCAGAATAATTCAAATATTCTGCACAAAGTCGGTGAATGGAATTTGTTGACCATTTCCAAAAATGGCCTCTCCATGGCAACCTTTTGATGGCATATTGTATTGTGAATCACAAAATATCATTTTACAACACCTGAATAAATTCCTGTCATCTTATTGGTGGTTCACCAATCACGTGTTGGTACGATCAACAGCTTTTCACTGATTGTACCATGTTGAATTTGCTGTACTCATGCATGTACAGTACACACAGTCATAGCCCTTCATTCAAAGCATGTTATACTACACAGATGCATGTTATGCTAGGAATGAGTACAGCCTTTCACATGAACACAATGTTTTGGATGACACCAATTAATCACCAATAAATGCGAAACAGTGTTCTGTCTTCTGTCAGATGACTAATTTCTGAACTTGTAAGTAGTGGTTATGCAGAAAGAAACATGTTGTCAAGCATACAATTAGAGCAAATTGCAAGACACACGAATGTCTACTTATAAGCATTAACTACATCTTAATTTAAGAAAGTAAAAGTTTTTCACAATTTTCTGTTACAGTAAAGTGGTAACTTTGTACACAAGAAGATTTGGTTGGGCTTTGTATGAAACGATGTACATGTTAACATTCGTTATTTAGACAGCTTGAATTTAGAAGCCACTTATTTTAGAGGCACTTGTGTTGTTTTCAGATTTGTGTTCAAACTATAAGTTTGTACTTTAGTGTTCGCTTAGTCATTGGTGCAGTAATTCATAAACAGAAAATTGTAGTAGGCCTGATAAAAAAATGATGTCATTTGTTGCTGTGTAGAATGGCTCAGTAGTGTGTACGTTACGAAGCTGTCCACCTGTCCAGTGTGCAAACCCTTTGCGGAATCCTGGTGACTGCTGTGACACATGCCCACAGCAAGGTTAGTTGTTTACTGTGCAAATTGTCAATATGTAAGAGTGACTTTTTTTAAGACGTGCATTTTCCCCTTTCTTTGAGAAATTTGTCGGCAAAACTCATGTTTTAAATAATGCATTAGCATTTTGAATGTGCAGTATAACAGCGAGAAAAAGAATTTCCATGCTTTTTTGTTAAGAAAACTGGTCCATTTTTGACAGAATGCAGGCGGCCAGAAGACTTGGATCCTTGCCAAGATTGTGAGTGTGTGAATGGCGAGTGGGAATGCACCTATCGTCCTTGTCCTAATGTTACCTGCCCACATGCTGGTCAGGGACAATGCTGCCCGGAATGCAACGGTGAGTATACCAATGCAAAGCATGAAGATTTTTTACAAGAAGCATCACAAACATCATAGGTGGCAATTTAGATGACAGAGAAGTAACATTTTGTTGTGAACTCTGCACCACACACTTCAAAAAGCTACTTCACATCTTTGCCCCCAAGAAGTGTTGATGGTGTTTAGATAAACCCAATATCAATCAAGGTTAAACTAGACATTCAGAACTTTGTTGTTACTTTTGATTTCAATATCTTTCAGGCTGTACTTTTGGTGGCAAACCCTGGGGTAATGGAGACAATTTCCCTGATCCTGTAGACACCTGCCGAACCTGTCAATGCAGTGTAAGATCCTTTAACCTTTTGCAGACTGTTATTTTACAGTGCTCCGGCCTCAGGTGTTGTATTACTTAAGGCACAATATCTTGACATTCTTCAACTTTCCATAAGGAGTAGGGACATCACGAAGGCTTATCTGAAAGGGTTGGAAGGTCTGGAAGTCCTGACGTGACAGTGAGTGAATGTATGCACATCAACTTCTATTTTGCTATTTTGAATAAAAATTGCCATAATGTGTTTTCAAGTCCTTTATGTAACTGCCAAGAATAATTCAATTGCTTGTTTACATGTCCTCTGGTGTGACATTTCTGAGATCCATCTGCTTGTGTTGTTTTAATGCATTTTATCATTTTTAACTGGCGAAGCAAGACTAAAGGGTTTAGGTGTATTGAGTTCAGTGCTGAACATTTCAAAGTTAACTTAATGTGAGAGCAGTACCCTGTAGACGACATAATTCTGTAACGTAACTGAGCAGTCTAAGTGGTTTCACTGAAGCTTCTTGACAGAGATTGGAATAATAAGCAATAACTGTCAAATGTGGGAGAATTTCTAAGCTCCAAAACATCAAGAGACGGACGTTGGAATACCTAATTAAGTAGAACTATGGATCCAGGTGAATAACAGACAAAATGAGATGGTACAAGTCAGACAATAAATAATGTCACAGAACTATCAGTTTGTTTATTCAGATAACAGAAGAGGCAATCACTCACTAGTAAACAATGTCATATAAAAATGGCCATGTCACATGCAGAGCTTGTCAACGATATGTGTGTCTACCACACAGGCCAGCCCAGAACTGCTTTGAAGTAAAGCATGTGGCTTTTCATGTACGCAGACAAATTGCCAAAAATAGACAACTCAGATACAGGGTCTGAAAATAATAGCAATACAAACGGTGGTTAGACTGGCTAACTGTGGTTAGAGCTTAGACTGGCACTCTAATCCTTACAATTCTTTGGAAAATGCACATCCCTTTTTTCAACAAAAAGGAAGGAAGTAGATTCGGGGCTTTTTAACCATTTATATGAGCATTTAGTGCAAAGTAAAAATTGTAGAGTACAACAGTGGAATTGGATATAACAATTGTAAAGACATGGTAGTGCTGTTGAATATGATGAGGAACAGATGTCTTTGTTTTTGTTACAATTAGTTCTTATCTATAAGCATTGGAAAAAAGGCAAGTGTCTTAGTAAGTTTTACTAGAATAGAGTTTGGAATTTACTTAAGTTTAAAATGTAAGATAATGAAGCATTGATCACCGTTTTTGTTTATGGTGTTTTGACAACTTACATAACTTCAATACCATAAATGCCTCAAAAATAAACTTGCATGATGTGCCTGTTATGCTTCAAACATTTTGGCTTCATATTTTATTTCCTGTAGCACGCAATTTCCTTCCTTTTTTTTTTACACCAGAATGGGTTTGTAACCTGTCAAGATCCTGTCTGTCCACCAGTTGAGTGCACCAATGCCATCATACCAGCTGGTAAATGCTGTCCAGTCTGTACAGGTTAGTAACTAGGCATTCGTATTAACTTTCTGTCTCTGTCCTAATCAAGTCAGAGGTGTTTGATATAGTTAACCATGTTCTGTGTTATTCTTGGAAGCCTTGAGTTAATGCCTGCTTGCATTCTAGAAATGGATGGCTCAGTACTTCTTTGGCAAAGAATACTGTTTTTGCATTACACTTTTAGATATGAGTTTTTTATTTTTTTTTTCAATGCTGTGCTTGCTCCTTGTTATTTGCCATGTTGTAAAAACTGACAACCAGTCAGTGAATGTTCATCTGATCACCCAGCAGTGCTATGGATTTTGTTTTCAGTTGTATTGTGACAAGTTTGTTGGTAAAATGTGCTAAAATCAGGATAAATGTTGAAACAGGTAACTCTTTTGAGAGAAACAGTTCAAGGGAAAATACTTAACATGTCATTCTGAGATTGTTGATTTTAAATAGCTCATTGAAGATAAAATTCTTGATTTGGGTTTTCTTTATCCTTTCCTGTAGCTTCAAACAGGTTTGTTGTGATCTTTCTGCATTGCGTAAATTAAAACAATTTAGTGTTATAATTAAATTGGCCACCTGCCCCCCCCAAAAAAGAGGAATGTAGAACTATTTGTAAGAAGGTTTAGCCCTAGCAGATGTTGCCCTAAATGACTTGCCCTTTGAACATGCTGCAATTTGTTAGCACTCTGCATTTCATCACATGTATTTGAATGCAGTTGAGATCAATGTCTCAATATAATTAATGAATTTGATAAAAATTATATCCGTAGGAATGAATTTTAAAGTTTGTCATGCTTCTATCTTTTGATTCTGTATTAGCCCAATCTTTCAATTGGGCAGCAAAAAATTAGTCTATAGACTCATTAAATTGTTCCTCTGCACGGAAATCTTTAGTAAAAGGCGAAAGATTTATGCGGATGCAGAGAAACCAGAGTGATGAGGAAGGGTTGTTCAAGGTATATAAGTGAAGCATGTACTGTTAACTTCATGGTGGGTAACCTGCTCAGCAACAAAAATTGTCTCTTTTCTCTGTAACCTGTCAAAAATTTCAGAACTTCAATCTAGAATAACATTAGTAAAAATACATCAGAGTATTCTGTTCTTTGTTGACATATGGCAGTGTTTTCATAAAAAAACAACAGATTTTTCAGGAATTACTCATCATTTTAGTGGTAGATGTAAACTATCTGAATATTCATAAGTAGGTGTGGCTTTAAAGTACTTCAATGCACGCACCACTGCACGTGCATTGTGCATGTGGTTATGCCCTGCATACAGTGTACAGTGTATGGTACATTGTATACTTTGTGCTTTGTGGACTGTACCATTTTGTGATAGGGGTGCTTTGGCTTCTTATGGCCTTGCCCTCAGAGATTGTCCATTCCTCAGAGGTTAGATAAACAAACCCATAACTTGTTTATACATACTCTGCTGCCTCTTGCTTTTCTTATAAAGTATAAATCTCCCCAGCAGCAAATCAGGAAGAACTGAAAAAAATACCCTACCAACAATACATGCAATACAACATTATAGACTGTTAACCAAGGCTATTAACCAACTGACCTGCATGTACATATACATGTACACATATCGACTTAGGAAAGAAGATATTCCATGCATAAATTGTATTCCTGTGGTTGAAGTACCTGCTTTGAAATTGTCCAGGAGAGAGTGATTTGACAGTAGGTTGCCCCTGTTGCCACTGTTTGCCCCATTTCTACTTTTATAAAGGAATGCAACGTTGTTTCCTTTTCCTTTCTGCATAGGACAGTGCACTGTGAATGGTATTACATATGACAATGGACAAACCTACACTCCCTTGATAGATCCCTGTCAGCGATGCACATGTAGGGTAAGCTGTGTTTTGTGAATGACCCTCAACCAGTAATGCTGTTCATTTTACGTGTAGTTCACTCTAAATGGAATGGAATAAGGAACATCCTCAAAGACAGTTTATAAAAGTGCCCCCTGGACTTGGAAGCCTAAAACACAATAGAGTTGCTGAGAGTAAAAGAAGCCGCTGCATGATGTTCCATAGCAGACCCATGGAATCAGTTACCAGAGCCTTAACAACTACAGTTCACTTGTTTGCTATCGAGTTGTGCTAGTTACAAAGGTTAAAGATGATGAAAGAGAGACTCACCCATCGTTCTTGTACAATGTGCGTGATTAGTGATTGTTCTAGTAATGGAGTTTACAACATGTGTTTTATTCACAGAATACTCAAGTATTCTGTGCAGCTATAGAATGCTCCAGACTGTGTGCTCATCCAGTACAAAGAGAAGGACAGTGTTGCCCGATTTGTGACGGTGAGAGATACAGGAAAATCAACTGGAAAATACTTCTTGCCTCTGAGCAGTTTCCACCGAGATGCTGTGAAGAGTCACCAGTTTTCTCAGACTTTTATCTTACAGGAATGGTTCGCCAAAAAAAAAAAATTATCAGCAATGCTTCAAAGGAAAGGGAGACAGCATTTGTTGGAGAAAAAAGACTAAAAATAATTTCAGACCTGTAGAGTACAGACTAGTCCCACTCTGCCCACCCCTAAAGAATCCAAATTCATAGTAAGCTTATATGCCAGACATGATAACAACAAAGGGACCTGAATTAAATCGGTTTTATTCAGAGTCCTCATGCCTTTTTTTTGCAGTTACTGTTGAAGAGAATTTCTTGTCTGTGCTAGTTTGACAACTTAGAACCCATGAGAAAGAAAAGATTAATCGCAAAACAGCTTTAATTAAATTTATGAGATACGAGTCGTCATTATCAGAGAAGGCAGATGCGTTCATTCTCTGCCTTCAGCATGCACCTGTTGAAAAAGATTACGCAACAGCTTTTGCTCAACATGCATGAGCGAATGGGGTTTACGGTCCACTCCTTTTTTTACTGTACACGAAAGCCTATGTGACATCCTGAGGTGTGGCACTTGCGTTGAAACTGTCCACCATGAAAGCTGGCCACTGCAAAACAAGGCTTTCGTTTTCCTTCCACCTGCCCCACCTGCCAACACTATTTCTAGGCCATTTTGATGAATGAACAATTAACAAGTATATGTGTACTGAAGTTTAATTATTTTCAGAAACAATTTAAATGATACTTAGGATGAGCAAGGCTCAATAACATGTAATGGTTAAATGATGCTTTGTAATTATTCAAATGAAAGAAGAAATGTGTAATGGTTAACCTGACAACTATGTATTCCAGAAACATAGTTCAAAATTTAATTTTGTTTCATTGTTAATGTTTAATTTATTTATACAAATGAAATAAAAAAAACTGTGGACTCCTAACCCCAGAACATCAAAAGCCAAAAACAGTTTTGGCATTTTTATCTGTTACTTGGAAACCCATAAAGTAAGTTAAGACAGAAACAACACTTTTGACTTTCCATGGGTCCTTATGAGACTCTTTAAGTTGGGAAGCTAGTTTAAAAGCCTGTCAAAAAGGAATTAACCTCAAAATAAGTGTACTCTCCCTGAAAGCTGTATTCTGTTCATCACTTAACACCAGTCGTTGGACACAATAATGTTGCAAATTTCATTCCAATGAATGTGTTTTAATTTTCCCAGGGTGTCTCTTTGAAGGTGTAGAGTACACCAATAATGCTGTTTTTGTTCACCCCAACTACGTCTGCCAGAGTTGTACTTGTCAGGTGAGATGTATGAATATAAATGTTATATGCATAGGATAACCTCCAGCAGTAGAAATCAGTAAGACTAATGCCAGTTGTGACCAACTGGAGATTGATATCCTTCAACTGTGAAGTAGAAAGTATTGCTTTGTGGCTTCTTAGTTAAGCAGAAATTGCACCACTGTATTTATAAACGCTGTACAGCAGACATGTCCCTGGCACAAACCTTGCATCTAGTAAGAAACAAGCAAACAAAAAGTGATTGCCACGGTACCCCTTGATCATCTGACTGGTCAGCCAACCCCAGCAAGCTCTATGGCGAGTGGTAAGATATCTGCATTTTGTTGGAGGTCATACGTTAGAGTCCCCCTCAAGTAAAGGTTTTGGGTTTTTTCCACAAGCCCTGGGACAACGTTGAATATACAGTGTTTATAAATGCACATCAATGTAGAGCAGAACATGCAATGTAATATTGACAATGCCCCAATGCAAAATAACATCTCATAAAAAAGTCAGAAGCAGTATCCGTCACATGGCATTTGGGCTGGTATCCTGTTTCTTTGAGCAGATATTTTCTATGCAGAGCAAAATTTCTGTGCTTAGCAGCTCATGATGAAATTGTTCCCAGGAAATGAAACTGAGCAACTCAACTCTAATTTTATGGAAGGATCAGGTCTCACCTAAAATGTCCTAAATTTTTTTCTGTATATGGTTCTTTTGCTAACTTGGTCCTGTAAAACTTGCCAGTGGGGAAGGTAACATTAACAATTGACTAACAGTACTTTACAGGTTCGGAAGTTTACTTGCTGTTCAAGTTTACTTTCTGCCCACACTTAATTTCATTTTTCAAATTGACAACAGTCTCTGTATTGAAGTTTTACCTAAGAAGTCAGAGAATGCTGTTAGTCAGACTTGACCTAAACTTGAAATAATTTAATATTTTGCTGCACTTATTTTGTTAAAATACTCGATTGCCACACTCCTGTCTACAGGATTGATGTTAAGAAAAAATTGCGCAATGATCTTGTCAGTACTTCACTTACAGATTTGTGCCTTAAAAATTTAAAAAATCAGTTAATGCTATTTGAACTGTTTGAATATAATGTTTGATTCTTGTAACTTTTTTCAGAATGGCAATGTTGAGTGTTCTGACATACAGTGTCGACCTACTAGCTGCCCAGCCCCAATCACTCCACCTGGCCAATGCTGTGCCCAATGCCAAGGTAGTTGCTGTTTGCATTAGATATTGATGGATTCTATTTACTTTTGGGGTTGATAGCTTGAAAAAATATTTTCTATGTAAATAAATGCTGAAAGATGCAGCACAGTTTTCCATGTTTTGCTGATACTTGCTTAAACTAGGGTCCTCAAAGTAATATGTCTTTTGTGTTAAATTTATTTATCAATATCCACATCCCACAAACTTTCAATTCTCCTGAATGCTTATCAACAATTAAGATATCCCGGGTGTTTTTTTCTGAATGCATAAGGCCTTGGATTTCATGGTAATGTTATCTTGCAATCTGTCAAAAATTGTCATTTCAGAGTGTGAATATGAGGGACGGGTGTATCTGGATGGTGATACATGGATGTCATCCACAGATCGCTGTCAGCAGTGTGAATGCAAGGTATACATACTATGTACCTTCAACCAATTTTTCTATTGATAATCAATAATCATGCACAGGGGTTGAATACCTTGCCTTTGGTCTCAGAACGTGCAGAGGGCCCAGCCAAAGGTCAAAGAACCATGTAACCCCAGGTTTCCCTGAGATTGAGCACTACTGCAGTGGGCAAGCATTTGAAAAGCTACGGTGTTTAGCACATTGCAAAGTGGACAGTGAGGCTTATTTTCATGCAAAACAACCGCAAACATTTTATCAAATGGATAATGGTCACCACCTTTGCCACGTATAGTTGTCATAATGCCGATCAAGCACTAGGTGCTGACTTTGCATTTTCTCACACTTTCTGCTAGTCTTCAAAGCTTTTAAGTCTTTCCAACGACTGAAACACTGTGCATGAGGCCACGGTCTGCCTACGACAATAATAGATGTATGTAGAGTCACGTTAGTGCCTTACTGTGAAGCTTGCTCATTAAGAGTCCTGCTTACTCATGAATTCCAGAGCAGTAGACTCTTCACAGGAATAGTAGATGTTATTAGATTGCTTACAAGAGTTCCAGTACAGGCAGGCATGACATACTCTCTCTGGTTTGTGCATGTATGGCATTACTACTTTTTGTCTGTAATTGCACAAATCTGTAGCATCTCTTTGTGAGTGCCATTTCTGGGCTGAGTTCATATCAGTTTGTCACCATGCCCCAAATTTGTTGGTGTTCAACCAGAATGCACCAATTCCATTACAGCTTCTTTGTCCTTAACCCCAGGGTAATCGTGTGGAGTGTAGTCCCGTTCCATGCCCCAATTCCGACTGCACCCATCCAGTGCAGGGATCCTGTTGCCCAATTTGTGATGGCTGCCTGTTTGAGGAGAGTATCTACAACAATGGTCAGAGTTTCCGACCAGATAACTGCAGGGAATGCAACTGCTTTGTAAGTTAAATGGATTAATTGTTGTTGTCTGATGCCATGAACAATTGTACCCAAGGAAATCATCAATCTAAGAACTGTCATGTACTGGAAATTATGTCCAGTGTTGGTGTTGAGTACCTTTTGAGTACTGCCAAACTGGTCATGTGCGAACAGAGCTGGGAAACAATGATATTAGATGGTAAATGCACTAGGGTAAGATTATAGAATGTACAGACATCAGACTATCACCGTTGTGAAAAATTTAGTTTTTAGAGCAAAAGTACCCAAAAAGTAATCGGCCAATTTCAGTAAATTACCTTTTTGAAAATGTATTGAAATGGCCAAAGATTTAATACTCCTGATGGAATGGGTCCAAATTTGGTTGTGTGCTTTCCTTAATTGCAGAATGGCAATGTTCTGTGTGTCTCCCAAGAATGTCCCGAGCTGAGCTGTCAAAGCAGGGTACGCGATCCTGGCCAGTGCTGTGAAAGATGCCAAGGTAAAATGGGTGTTTGCTTGGGAAAAAACATGGAGGTGGCATTTACACATTTTAACAAAAACTTTGACTCCTATTGCAAATGTTTGCAAATAATGGAATAGAATTCAGGTGTCATTAATTGGACAGGTCTGCAACCCAGCAGTTTTGCTTTACAGAAAAACATTAACATCTTGCATCATATTCCATTTACAAAGAATTAGAGAAAGGTTTAGTTGTACCATTTTAATGATCGTAACATCTATTTTGTTGATGTTCCTTTGAAAAGGCCTTTCAGTTTTCTCTTTGAGTTCACAAAACAGTCTTTAGAAAATACAACTGAATAATTACTCACGAATGCGGCTTACCCTAAAAGGATGTGGAGAACCCCCAATTTCCAAATACACTTTTGTGTCAAATGTGAATGCTATCCATTGTCTCAGCACCAAAAATTCAGAGGCCTGTAAGAAATATTATTGTCAGCAATGAGGAAATGCTTTGCTCTGTGTTGGACTGTAAGTGACTGTCTTCTGAAATGCTTTGCTCTGTGTTTCACTGTAAGTGACTGTCTTCTGAAATGCTTTGCTCTGTGTTTCACTGTAAGTGACTGTCTTCTGAAATGCTTTGCTCTGTGTTTCACTGTAAGTGACTGGCTTCTGAAATACTTTGCTCTGTGTTGGACTGTAAGTGACTGTCTTCTGAAATGCTTTGCTCTGTGTTGGACTGTAAGTGACTGTCTTCTGAAATGCTTTGCTCTGTGTTTCACTGTAAGTGACTGGCTTCTGAAATGCTTTGCTCTGTGTTGGACTGTAAGTGATTGGCTTCTGACTCTGGTCACCCAAGCAGTCTGTTTGTTTATATGCCTGCTAACTTTAGATAGAATCTTGCCATTCTAAACTCCAATATGGGGGTTAGGAATGGTATCCTCCAACTGTAAAAATGGTCTTAAAGTGGCACTCTTGTAAAAGTTTCAAGAACAGGTATGTTGTATTAGAATAAAACTGTGATATTGCTTAAAGGAGAAACTTCACAAATTATTTGCTGCAGTAAAGAAGGGTAAGGTCAGCTGTTGATGTTTTTCCATACAGGTTGCATGTATGAGGGCTTTGAGTATGGCAGTGGTGAATCATGGGTGTCACCTTTGAACCCTTGTCTTAACTGTCAATGTCAGGTGAGACGGACTTCAGTGTTTCTAAAGTGTTGCTTTTGTGTTTTTCCGATATTGTTAATAACAGCCTGAAATATGCAGTTAACTTTTAATTGAAAGAAGTCACCTTACTGGATGCAATTTAGATACTTTAGACTTTCGGTAATCCAGCTATGACACTCTCTCAAGATATATGAGTTCTTCAGCCCTCAGTTGGTGGTCTTTCACTTGTTCTTTTGGTCTAGCTAGACTCCAGCAGACCAAGTCAGCTTTCCCTTGCCATTTATTTGATGGTTTGGAAATACTGTTACGCTGTTACTTCATGCAAACTTTCTCCAGCAACATTCTCGGTGTAAACATTACTTTTGCATTAGTGTTCATATGTAAATGTTAGGTCTTTAATATGGCAGTCGGTTGCTGCTCTTACTGTGCGTGTGTTTTGATTTTGAATTTTGGCAGGAAGGAATCACTCTGTGCACTGAGATTCGTTGTCTGACACCAGATTTCTGCACTAACCCTATCAGCCGGCCTGATCAGTGCTGCCCAACATGCCCTGGTACATCACCAAAAATCATATTTTTGTCCAGGGGTTCGGTGGGGATTTACAAAGTTTTTGTCCTTGTATACTCGGACCACAGGACTGGAGAATTTTGAATATATTCAACCGTATGAAAGTGATACCTAGTATGCCACTTTAGTGTGTGATTCATTTGAATTAAATTTGTCAGTCATTTTTTTTGTCAGGTTGTATGTACAATGGTGTAAACTATGAAGATGGCCAGCGATTCCGACCCTATAATGATCCTTGCGAGCTTTGCTTTTGTGAGGTAAGTTCAAGGTTAATAGTTTAAATGAAGGGTTTATTTCCAAAATGAGATATATCCATTTGGAAAACTTGCCATTATTCCACAATTATGAAATGTTGAAGATCTGTAGCAGTGAACCACGTGTCCTCAAAGTCTTTTTTTAACAATGTTGACTCATTAAATATGTGTTAAGCTGTCTTAATGCTATAGCAACTAACTGCAAGCAAATGAGAGAGGGTAAGCAAAGGACCAAAATGGCACATATCGCATTTTGGTAATAAACTCTTCAAATATTGGGCAGTTGAATGAATAATACCTGAAGAGATGAAGAAGTTGGCACAGTGAGGTTGGCAGCTCTGCTTTTTGTGCCTATTCAGCCTTCCACCAGTGATATCTTGCTGTGTGTCACTGATTTGCAGTGACTTCATTCCAATTCTGCTACAGCTGTTGTCTTGATGGTTAGCCTTTGAAACTGACCAGTGTGTTTCACTTAAATCAGATTGATGCAGGAATGCTAACAATGATCAGAATCTTGTCTAAAAGAAAAGTAGAATGAGGAAAATGCTATTTCAAGATCTGGTTTCTGCAGTCACATTTGAAGCTCTAAACCACCTTCAAGTCATGGTGTACCCTTTTTTAATAGATAAGACTTGAAGCTTTTCAGGGTGGAGATAGACTAAAGAGAGGGCTTGCGGCAACACCATATGGATAGATCTCTTTAGGGAGAGGTATGGTTCTGATAAGAACCATTGAGTGTCTACTCGACGGTCCGACCATTGAGCTCTTGTCCTCCTCCTCTCCTAAGAGATCTGTTCACATGGTGTTACTGCAAGCCCTCTCTTCAACCCTTTGTTAATGTTGTGACAGTAGACTGTGTACTTTGGATATCTGTTGATAATATTCCACTCTGCAGATTTTGTGCCAAATTCAATCAGGTGTGGAGGAATGTCCATAGCATCATCTGGTAGGTGTATATTAACTGATAGCCTTGTCTGTTTCTCCCAAGCGTGGAAGTCTAGTGTGTCTGCGTGAGACCTGTCAAGCTCTGCTAGATTGCCCTCCGACTATGGTGCAACCTGCACAACCTGGAGAATGCTGTCCAACATGTGTAGGAGGTAAACACATAGACAGACAGACAGACAGATGTGCAGCCTGACTTAAGCTTGTTACTTTGTTATTATCCAGTCAAGAAAGTTGCTTATCATATGTAAAGTACATTTCTTTCTTTTTGGGCGGGGAAAATGGCAAGGAAATCATGTTTTTATTGAAAATTCATCCCTAAAGTCCATTACTTAGGCCATGGAAGAAACTGCTCCTTCAAGCACCCCTGTATTTCAATTCCCCCGACCAGAATGAGGTTTTAGTGTTTTGATTAATTACTGCCAAATGAGTCATGATGATTCACTTTTGTACAATTGCACATTGCAAACCATCAGTCCCTGGCTATCTGTCAAAGCAGATTGAATCTATTGCATTCACAGAATAAACTGAGCATTCCAATGAACCAAACATGAATGGTATCCCCTGACTAAGCTTGTTCGATGGATGATTTGGTCATAGCTTGTAACCTGCCAGTGGCAAGGTTGAATTCATAACCACAAGATTCATGATTCATAGTCTGCCATATTAGAGACCAGTTCCCGGCTCACACTGGACTCATTTCCCAAACGCTAAAGTTATTATGGTGTTGTGAAATTTATTGCCAAGTAAGAATTCAAATTGAACTCAGGCCAAGGCCTTCTCAGCAAGTCAGTGAGAATGGTCAAGAAGATATGGTTAAGGTGAAATTGTTTTTAAAAACAGAGAAGTTGTCTTCACAGTAGTCTCAGGAACAAATATTTTGTCATATTTCAGGAATGTAATGTGGTTTGTCAGCCTTAATGCTATGAATTTCACCTTTGTCATCATGAATGGTTTCTTATAATATTTACCAACAGCACTCACCTCCAGCTGTACTTTGGATAATGTTGGCACCATCATGCGCCCCTATGGTGACCCCTGTCTGACCTGTGAATGCAAGGTATGTTGTCCTCACAAAATCCTAGTTTTAGAGATTATTCATTGTTGTTCATCGAACTTGAGTCATTGTTCATTTATCTTTGATTCTAATAATGTGTCAGCTGACAGATATTGAGGGACTCGTACTGTTTTAAGTCCCACTCATTTAAAGGAAACCCAGTTGTCTCAATTTGATCATATTTGACCATGTTTTATATGCACAGAGAATTTTTCTATGAAGAATGTGCATGTAATTGTGTTTGAACTTCGGAGGTTTTGAGTTAGAGCATTCATCTTTATTCACTGTGTTTTTAGAAGGCCCTATACTTACAGATGCAATGTTCCATTCCACAAGGCAAAGCCAAGTTGGGCAGAACATCTTGTCACCAAATTAAGTTAGTCTGTGGACCGCATGAATGGGAAATGTTTATTATTTGTGTTCTACAATGCCTCAGTAATCCCTGCATCAACTGTATGAGTTCAGGCATTTCTAAGTTGAAATAGAACTTGTAAGTCAATGGCACATGATTTATAACCCACCCATCAGATGACAGGGATTGATTCATTTAGGCTGTGTTGAGTCCATGTGCAAAGTGAAATTGAAATATTTTTTTCATGCATATTTGTAGAATATTTCACAATGGGAGTGTGTTTCTGACATGTGTCCAATGTTGATGTGCCCACGGTCTGAGCAAGAGACCACTCCAGGCCAGTGCTGCCCTCGCTGTCAGCGTAAGTCCAATTGAAGCTATTTTTTGAGTCAGTCTTAACTCATAACTGAAAATTACCTTTCAGTATGTCGTCATTGGAGTATCAGTGCAGAGGAAGAATCTGCAAAAATATTCAGTTCTGTTCTTTCAGGAATATAAACATGTATACTGAAAGAACTGATGTATGGTTTCAACAGAAGCAATGTACAAGAAAGTATGCCCCAAGCATTTGCTTTGATCTTCATTTTGATTGTTTGTGTTTAGTTTTACAAATACAAGTGCATTTTTGGCACTTTGTAAGTTATCATGTTTCATACTTAAGAAATTCCAACTGAAAGTGCACATCCTAAAATGTTGAAACCAACGAAGCCTTATGCAAAAGGAATGTCACAGTACATTATCGTACCTTC
Source organism: Acanthaster planci (assembly GCF_054643075.1). Lineage (NCBI taxonomy): Eukaryota > Metazoa > Echinodermata > Asteroidea > Valvatida > Acanthasteridae > Acanthaster > Acanthaster planci. The sequence continues at coordinate 7,837,717 of NC_141779.1, forward strand.
TTGGTGGCGCAGTATATTAGGCATTGCTCCTAATTTTATGATACCATCGCCCCTAATTTTAGTTTTAAAAAATCAAAATTGCGACTAACATGTCAGCTACTTTAATTTCATGCTTTTTGGAAGCTACAAACTGCACTTTCACATCTGCTTTTGCAACAGCATAGAAATCTTTCAAGTTTTCCTGAATTGACAGATTATTGAGGTTGAATGTTTTGCTCTCATATTGTATTATCTTATAGGCTGTCATCTCGAAACTGGCGAGGTCTACTTTGATGGTCAGACCTGGAACCAAGATGACAACATGTGTATCACTTGCACCTGCAGTGTAAGTCTCCCATCTCTTTTGTCAGTTTTTGGTTTAAAATATGAGGCACATCTTCATTGCAGTCTTGCCCAGAGGCTGCCTTATTCTAATGTTGATCTGAATTATTTCATGTAATTGACAATCTAAATCTTCCACAGAGCACAGAGGAAACAGTTGTATCGATGACTAATTTTGTGTTTAGCAACAGTTCTTTTGTATATGCAGAACCCCAAATTCCCACATGCATACAGAGGTGAAACAGTGAAGTGAATTATTGTGATTTTTGCCTCCAGGGAGGAGCTGTTGATTGCGAGTTAGAGAGATGTGAATCCATCGTATGTCAGGAAGGTCAAGAGTTATATAAGCCATCAGATCAGTGTTGCTATTCATGCCGAGGTCAGTTGCACAAATTACCATGAATCAATTTGTTACATCAGCTTGCTCAACACAAGTAAGGACTTGTCAAAACTGCTGGTAGACAGCATGCACAGATCACATGGTTCAAAGAGATTAGTTCGTATTGGCTCTGCATGGTTTGGGAAGTTGACAAACTGGTTCCAAGTTGGAGTTGAGCCCCTTCAAGAGCTATATTGACTGACTGGTGCCCATGCATTTTGTTTTCTTGTATTTGTTATAGATATTGCATTATATCTGATCCATTGTTGTCTAAAATTTCATTGAGTTCAGTAGCTGTCTTCAAACATTACTTATAATGTAATTTCTTTCATGTACATGCAACTATTATGATATTGGTGTGTACCTTATCTGTGTTTCCTCATAAAAATGTATTGTCATGAGGAACTATGTAAGCAAACTGTTCCAAGAAGCAGCACCTTGAGTTATTATTGCTAGGCCTGACTTCACATTTATTGTATTCCTGCTAGCGCGTGAGTCTTTAACATAGGCTTCTTCTCATCAATGACCCAGAAACCCAGCAGCCTTGTTTCTACTCTGGCCGGCAGTATCAAGACAACGAACAGTGGCAGAGGGATGAGTGCACATCATGCGTGTGCCTAGCTGGTCAAGTACAATGCCAGACTTCAAGATGCCCACCACTCACATGCCAAGCTGTAAGTTGGTGTTCATGTGAGTTCAATGAAACTTAGTTTGGTGGGAATGCTAAGCCTAGACAGAATTTGTAACGCTGGATCATAGAGTCAAGAGCTTCAAACCAGCAGCTGGGCAAATTTTGTAACCTTTGGCATGCTACTTTGACCACACTTGCCTCTCTTCACCCGAGAGTATTAGTGGGTACCTCACCATATCTGTGTGGGCAAAGATGATCATTGTGTTCAGGCATTGGCACCTGAAATGGCAGCATTGAGCTGTGTACTCCCTTGGGAGCTGAGATGGCTTTAGGAACGTTTCTGGACTCAGTGAGTAGGGATAGTAATAATGTTTGCGCATAAACAGGTTTCCCGGATAAGTGCACTGTATGAGATAATTTTACCATTGTCATCATTTCTTTCTGATCAGGATGAAGTTCCAGCCCTTGAGCCAGGTCATTGCTGTCCAAAGTGTCTGTCCCGTGAGTATCATCAACGATTCTTGGAATGAAAAATGCAATGACTGCACAAATCTGTGCAAAACTGAGCCAGTCTTTTCCTGAAAGTCTACATAAGCCACTTGGATCCTGGGATGCTTCTCTTGAAAACTGCCACAAAGTGCAGCCTTTGAGTCTTGTTAGAAAAGGGGAAGATTAAAGTCACTGAATGGCATGCTGAAGTAATGTGTTTGTGTAGGCTAAGGCAATGTGCTGTAATAACCCTGTTGTTACACTGACCCATTTTTAATAGTAGAAAGTTGTTCAAAGGTGTGTGTGTCCTCGGGTATTTTTAGGGAGCCTTTGTTGCTAATTAAGCGAAATGCGATAAAAAATTACAAAGAAAATTATATTTTTTATTTATTTTTTATGACTATGACTATTTGTTTGAAATCCTGGTCTAACAGCAATCGATATTCCTCACCTACAGGGCCTGCAACTTGCATAGCATTTGGTGATCCACACTATCGTACATTTGATGGCAGACTCATCCATTTTCAGGGAACCTGCAAGTACATCATGACCATGGATTGTAAAAATCAAGACTTTATGTAAGTCTGTAGAAAGATAATGGGGTGTTTTATAACAGTGTACAAAGCCATTTGGACTGGTGCTCAAGGTGCAACATTAGTATTAATTTACTTATTGAGCCAATGAAGCACTCCAAATGCCTTTCAGGGAGAAGCATTGAGTGACAAAGTGCCTTGCCCAAGGGCACATGCACAATGACCCCAGGCTGGATTCGAACCCACAACCTGCAGCTTTTCCCTCAGACCACAAATCCAGTGTCTGTAACACAAATGCTACAGTACTTCACACGTACTTTTCATGACATTTGTTCAATTTAAAATATTCAAATTGTACGATTGGTTCTATTTTTAAAGGTGGTTGACACCAACCAAATTTATAACTACTGCAAACACAATGAATATGGTGTCAGTGCATTGCTGATGTCAGCCAGAAAAGAAAGCCAACAGAGCTCATAATACTAAAAGGGAATGTATAGAGACATGCATGTTCTTAGAAGTGGGAATTTTTTTGTGTGTAGTCTTAAAGTTTTGCCTGTTGTAGTTTCAAAGGGAGATAAGTAAAAGAAAGCCAGCTTTAAACGAGTATGTCTTTAGATCAATTTTCAAAATGCATATCTGCAAGTTGATATCTTTGCAGTCCAAACTGTTGACTGGGATTTTGAAGTGGTTATTACATCTTGATGGTTTCCTAATTTGCAGCGTAGAAGTTAAGAATGATGACCGCAATGCAGCCGGTCGAGTGTCCTGGACGCAGGAAGTGACCATCATTATACAAGGGGAGCAAGTGGACCTCGGCCAGAATGGAATGGTCAAGGTAAGGTAGCTTGAGATTCCTGATGTAGAAGTGATTTTGAATTAGTCCTTTTGATGGTAATTCCAAGGAACAACTTTATCGTGCATGAAGACCTGTCTTATTGGTTTGTTGGTAAATTATCTAATTCTTTTTTTTTTCTTCCTGTTTGCTCTCCATTTGGTTTTGGACAGTCAAATTTTGACTAAGCATATCTGCCATGCTTTGAATGTGGCTGTTTCAAGAAGGACTTTGTAGTTATTGGAATTTTGTTTCAGCCTCAGTATCAAGGACAGTTGTTAACCTTTTGAGTAATGTGTTTTGCATAAGTGAAGATGCATCTGATGCTGTTAAGGATGAAAGGATAGAGAGAAGTTACAAATTGACCCGACTTGAACTGTTAGAATGACACTAAACACTCAAATCAAGTAGCCCTTTTTTATTTGTTAGGTGAATGGTATAGCTGTGAAGCCACCATTCCTGCAGGAGCCTTACCTGTTTGTTGAACAGCGAGGATCTTCCTACTACGTCAATACCAATGTTGGCCTACAGGTTTGTCTTGGTTCTTTTTGCCGACACGTTTCCAATAGTCAAGAATTCAATTCAAATTCAAACTGATGATTACATTGCAATTGGTTAAAACAATGTCAAACATGATGTACTTATTTTTGTCTTTCATCTAATGGATAAGCTCTGATATTAATTCTGGTATTCTGGTTTTAATTTTTTTGGACATTGATCAATATCATAGTAAGTTCCTTTTTTGTGCTCTTTAACAGTCCTGCAACATTTCCTAATGTCAGTTATTTCTGTCAATTTTATTCCATTAGTATCTTAAAAAACTGAAAAAAAAACATGTACAAACTGAGATTGATCTTGGAAATTTGCTTCCTTTTGACTGACATTGTATGTCTGCAAAAAGTCATGGTGTCTTTATGTGTATTTAGCCTACAAGGCTCTGGAGCTGCGCATGCCACCTTTTGCCCTTCCATTCATTTATTTTTCTTTATTTCAATCTTCACAGGTCTTGTGGGATGGAAGTAGCTATGTTGAGGTCAGTGTGCCCGGGTCCTATGCCAGGGAGACTTGTGGATTGTGTGGCAACTTCAACACCTACCCTCAGGATGATCTGAAAATGAGAAATGGTCAGATGGCCTCATCAGAAGCAGGCTTTGGCAATAGTTGGAAGGTATTGTAACTGTTGCGCACCCGCAAATCTTGGAATTCTAGCGCCCCCTAGTTTTACTTGTTCTCGGTCCTTACATTTCTCAGGGTCTCTTATTTAGCTCAGCTATGCATTGTGGACATGCAGCAGAGACGCTAATTTTGTATTAAGTTATTCATGCTGTACTCTGGCGTGATGGCGTGATCCTTCACTCCTTTATCCTTGTGTTTTCTCTGCTCAGTTTTGGCATGTCGAAATTCCCCTCCATGTGGCTGCGTGGTTGGGCATGGTAAGGTTCCTTGAAATGCTAATGTCCAGAAACCTCAGACTTTGTAACTGTCAATCATTCGCCACAGATGACTGGGTAAGCACTTTCACGCACCCGGCTCTACACTTTGTACACGTGACTTCTTATTCTGTATTTTACATTGTTACACACGACACTGAGATTCTTGCACACGACTCTAGCAGGAAGTCATGTGACCCATTGAGATGGAAGATTTTCATTGGTTGAGCTGTTCAGCGATGCTCATATTTTATTAATTCCTAAGCCTCTAGAATCCTATAAATAGAGCAGATTTTCCTTCGCTCGTCGGTCAGGTGCGGCGGACCAAACTCTTATTGCGAGAGCGGAACCCAACGTAGTGCGGCGGTTGGACCCTTACCGAGAGAAGTGCGATAGTAACCATTCTTATGGCGAAGAAATGTAACCATATGAATGGCCAGCTAGAACTTAGCTTGGACCGATGCGAGAGCGGTACGAATTAGCCCAGGGTGCTAGTGAGAGTCGTAGCGGCGCATCACCGCTACATCTGAACCGATTGCCGGGCGAGACACCCCCTTGTCCCTCGCCACCCATGTCCTGCTGACTAGTCCAGTCCTCCCCGTCTCTACGCTGAGCCAATGGTACACAGTGCGGCGATCTTATCATTGCGCTCATCACATTGCGGTACATACCGGCGCTGGCCCCGCCCAACCCTTGCTAGTCACCGTGGTGGTCCGGGACAGCTCCCACCACGGCCCGGCCTGATGAGTGTAGCCTAGCTGTGCGATGCTACACACACGTACCGTACCCACTCCGTCTGACTTGCATTTCCAATGGTCCTGCCAAACCATAGTTTAGTTACACTCATATACACTTTGCCTCTCTATAACTTTGCCTTTTGTGTGTTGTATTATGTTAAGCTACACCGTCTTCCAACCCACATTGAACTTTGATGAAGAGAAGTGAGAGCAATAAACCAACCATACAGTTTGACTGTCACCCAAACCCCTTGTTTCACGTCCACCCTTTAATAAATTGTTGACCCCAAATATCACATCCTGTAGACACTAATGAAGTCCATGCTACCATCGACTTGATATTTAGGGAACGCAACATAACAAAGAAATTACCAGAGTTAGCCCTTTAGTGCTTTTCAAACCCAAAATAATGGTTTTGGGGGTTTGGCCACTGCCAAAATTCATCTCTGCCTGAAATCTCCAGCGATGACTAAGCTATCATGAACGTTTGAATGTGTCACATGATATAATTTTTTTAGGACTTATCTCAAATCTCGTCCGGGAAATGTTTAGGATAAACTGTGGAAGAGTGTTGCGGTGGAATGTTGAATGTTACTGGAAAATTCCCCACAATCTTCCCGAAATTAAGTTATCAGTATTTGTATGTACACTCTCCCCCCCTCTGCAGTTTTGGCCAGGCAGGCCACTCAAGGACACCTGTGGTTTTGATGACAGAAGAGCCACTGGCAAAGGACTGCACTCCTTACACAAAGCTTTTGGAAACTTCTCTAACTGTATCATTTGGAATAAATATACATCGACCCTTTCATAAAATACAAAGCTTCTTCAGGTTTTTTTTCTCCTGCTGGGGATGGTCTTACTTCAGGCAAATACAACTTTATTTGTACTGAATCTGGTAATATTATGGCACAAAAGGACATTAACAAGAAGAGATCCTGTAATATCTTTTTTGTTAACCAAAAAATATTGTGACATAATATACAGAAAGTTAAGCATATTGTTACTTTGTATGTTATTATATTTTGATGTGAAATTCTAATCATGATCAGACAATTCTGGCAAGGGAACCTTTCAAAAATATCTAAGTGAATACTGCGAGTTTTGAATTTAGAACTGACTTTGATATGGAGGTATAACAACCGTTAGAGGTAACACAACTTGTACATTTGATGAGTGAATGAAGCAAAGCATACTTGCATATAAGCAGAGGGACTGACAAAGTCTGCATTTTTTCCCAACAACAATCTGATTTAGTTTTCAACTCTGAACATATGACCACAGAGAAAGTCATAGTGTGTTGAGTGATCCATGGTCAGTCTCTGGAAACCACAAACCACTTAAAATACTGACCACTTATAAGCCCACTGGTAATGTAAACAGTCCTTCACAGTAAATGACCTACTAATGCAAAATTCCTCCACAACTTCCCCTCAATAAATGCACTGCTTCTTGCACTCTCCCCACAATTACTGCAACTTGTCCCGGATTTGAGATGACTCCTACAACACAGTACACCAACAGATTTCACAAGTTGAGCCATACCTGTGTATTTGTACCTGTGAATAATTTTAGTATTTTTGTGTGTAAATTCAGTTCAACCAGTTTCCATTCATTGTAGGAATTTTGTGACTGGTCTAAAAGTTTCAAACTTGATCAAAGCTCTTATCTCCACACTTTTGGTTTGTCTTCTAGGTGGAAGGTTTCAACGGTGATGGATGTGAAGCCAAAGATGTTCAACCCTGCGATGAGGCCAGCTACCTTGCCCGCAAGCTGGCCAACGCCAAGTGTTCAGTCCTCAAGACCCAGCGGTTCTCCCCTTGCCATGACCTGGTCTCTCCTGAGCCGTATTTTGCCTCCTGCGTCTATGACATGTGCGCCTGTGGTTCTAATGATGCATGCCTGTGTGATGCCTTGGCGGCCTACGCAGCTGAGTGTCGTCAGGCTGGACTTACACTGAGCTGGAGGAGTGATGCACTTTGTGGTAATGTAGAATCAATGTTTGACTGCCAGCAATCACTCAGCCACATCAGCACATACAACAATATGCTCACTGAAAATTTAATCCATCAAGTTCAATTACATTGTGGTATGCTGAGAACTCCACATGGAAAAGCCACTTTTCTGCTTCTTTTTGCTGCTTAGATTTGTTCACAAATTTTTAATGATATATATAAAGTCACTGGCATTGCTATGTTAGGGTTGTATTTGATAGTGTAATGTCAATGATAGTATTGGTAACCCTTTATACCAATATCATTGCATGCATATTATCTTCGTGCAATTTAGTGAGGTTAGTTACTAACAAGCTAAGTAGAAATGGGGAAAATGCAATAGCCTGAAGGAATATGATAACCTCGTTTATAACTAAATGGGCAGTGACACACTTACTTTCCATCGGACAACGTTTTATCTAAACAAAGTGAAAAAGGAAATTGGCAAGTTCCATTAATTGCCCTGCTTGGCAATGTTTTCACACAGTGTGTTGCAGATTAATCATTTCTTTAAGAGTGTAGTTGCACCAGTTGCCATGACAACATGCCAACCATAATCTAATAGTACACTATCATTTTTCTCATGATTTGGGTTGCTGAGGGAACAGCATGAACTCCACCGGATGGCATTATCTTGAGCTTACCCTGGCCTGGTTTAATTGAATTAGTAAAGGGAGGCTGTAGGCAGTGTTGAACAGACTATTTCCCTGTTTTGTTTTAATAACAGCAGTCATGTCAGTGCATTGGGCAAGTCATTACAGTAGATTCCCAGTATAGCACTCTTGAGGGGACCTAACACAATGGAGCGTTATGACCGCACAGTGCTATAACTGACTGGATGGACATGCAACATGTGCAATGCACATGTGCACAAGTACTTCTATGTGCATGTATAGATACATGTATCCACATATATGTGAATTTTACTTACATGTATTGGCAGACGTATGTACCGTCATTTTCGGAGTATATGCCTTGTATCTGGTTATCTCAATATTTTCATGACACCAATAAAAAGAAAAAACACCACCAAATCTCTTCCAAAACTGCCACGGGACGTTGTGCATGCTGCATCGCAGTGGAGCACATACACTGCATCTACACGCACCGCGACATCCTGAACTGCATACCCATTTATGGACGTCCAATCGCTGACTTTTTCCAATAACCATACGACCATAGAAAGTGATATATCATCAGAAAAACCCAAGTGAAAACAGACCCGACATGTCATGCCGAATACAAGAAAAGAAAAAATGTGATTTGCTACACGAAGATACATGTACAGTTTAAGCGGCTGAGTTTATCGGTAGAAAGAAACTTTTAGGTAACAAAATACTACATGTAGTATCTCACTGTTGATTATTTGTGTGCCAAACTACACCATGAGAATAAATAAAGGTGGGAAAATAATCACTACAATGTAGCCACAGCAAAGCAGATTAAGTTTGGTTGTAATAACCGCACTATGTGGGTATGGCTCACTGCTGCATGGACAGTGTCTGCACCCTGTGTGATTTGCTATGCTACTGGTGTCCCACAGGATGGCCGATCGTGGCGGACTTGCCATGCGGTTTCATATGCTTTTATTTTTAGAGAATCTGCCTTTCCAAGGTAAAGAGCGCTGTAACCAGATTCATTTCACATGTTTTATGGGGGGGGTTTATATCCCGAAAACTGCTATATTCACATTAAAGTGTACACAGTGAATGGGCGTGCAGTTGGGGAAATGAAAATAAAGCGTATATCGGTAAGAGCGTTTCATCAGGGAGCGCTATAACGGGAATCTACTGTACTGTTGATGGTAGTGCAAGCAAATTGTGTCATCATCATGTAAAACTAAGGAAATAATTGAATTAAATTTTCAGTTTGGAAATAGTTTGTAAACAAAGTTTATTTTATTTGTCAATGAAAAAAATGAAAATGAGAAGTTGTATATAAATCCAAACTTGCCTTGCACTTTTAGAAGTTTCTTGACAATGGCAGATGCATTACACTGGCTATGCTGTACCAAATGTCTAGCCCTTTCATTTCTTCTGTGGACAATGATGGTATGTCTGTATTTCTCAGGAAGTGGTTATGATTCAGTTTAGGTAGTGGTTCCATTTTCCTCCACCCTGTGCCCAATTATATGCAGTCTTTTACTCCTCTTAAGCTCTATTCACACAAGGGAGCAGTAAAAGAAAGTAACAGAAAGCAGTGCAGTGGTATACATTTTAACAAAAGGACAAAACTCAGTTAACCCCTTGACGATGGGAATTTCTTCCTGAAAGCCAACTCCAAGAATTCCAGCCTTGCTTGGCCACGAAGGCCACCTGCCAAACCGCAAATTCTCAGTTTGTGGCCCTGCGTGCTGTGCACGCTTTGAATTACACGGTGAAAAGGCCGATTGTTCGGTGGCATGTGGCTCTACTCACCCTTCCACATTCCCGTTGCCTCTTTTCAAAGTGGGGACTATTGTGAAGCTGGTGATTATGATGCAAAATCTGTCTTTTCATTTCTGGGCTATGCACAAAGACCAATTACCATATATACAAGAGCCAGGGTCTGCCTTCTTTCACCGTGTTCGCTCAAGTGTGGGCCAAGAATAATAGCTGAAAAGCGGGCTGAGGATCTCAATTTTTACGGCGGCTATAGCTGCTTCCCAGCGCGAAGGGGTTAATGACTTTCCACTATTTCACACTAGCACCCAGTAGGAACAATAACCAATACAACAAAGTCTGATCCACTCTCACTCCAAGAGATTCCCATTGTCTTGGATTTGACAGCTGCTTCCAGCATCATTTTAATTGAGGGCACTTCTGAATTTCAAGTATCAAGCTCTCTGCTGCTTCTCCCTTATGATACTGTATTTGCGTCAAAGACTGTAACCAGTCTGTGAAGTCATACCCAACAAGACTGTTGCATGGTCAGAATATGCTGTGTCAGCTCAGATGTCTTTAAAAATTGTGCAGGTTTCCAAATGGACATTCTGTCCACTCTCATTGAAACAATCCCTTAGAAAATCCCTTTGTTCTACAATTTCACTGCCCAAATTTCTATTAAGATTTGTTTCTGTAGACAGAGTGTTACCTTTTTATTGATTTATGAAAACATTTTGTAATCAATGTCAAAATTGTCTTCCAGATAGTTAGCGTATTTATTGCTCTGTTCACAGCCATTAACTGCCCAGAGAATCGCGGCTTCATGTTTGACGAGTGTGGCCCAGCCTGCCCACGGACCTGTGCCAACAAGGACATCCCCATGGGAGTGTTGGAGGAGCATTGTATCCGACCCTGTGTTCCAGGCTGTAACTGTGCAGCCAACATGGTCATGCATGATGGGGAATGCGTTCTGCCTAGGGACTGCCCAGAGGATTACACGGTCAATGCCACCATTGTAGAGTCTCCCGGTAACAACTAGGTGTAATTAGCTGGCCGGTCAGTATTGTATCGGGGCTTTCTTTAGAGAACAGTATTATTAGGGGTTTATTATCAAGTTTTTTCAGTTGATAAGTTTTCTGTTAAAGATTGTAATAAAATGGTGCTTTGATCTCACACTGCCTTCATTTTTAAATTGTAGAACTTGTGCTGTATATTTTATCAGGAATTGAAAGTTGATAGTTTTTGTGTGAAGTACCAGCACAGTGGATATTTTTGTCTTAGAATCTCAAAGTTAGTCGCTGTAGTTTTCAGAAGCTGAGAGGACTTTCAATGCTGGACAAGGATGTGCTGTCTCCTGATTGGTAATGGAAACTGTTCCCATAGGAAACCTCACACATGTATACAGCAGGGGTTTCAATGCATATTAGGCATTAGTGCACTAATCAGAGTGGTCATTCCAACATTTGACTTGCTCTGAATTCTGTTTGATCTTGCCCCAGGGCATTCCATTTTCCAGAAGAAGCATTCTGGAAAGGTTGGTAACATTGTCTCATTTGGCTTTGAATTTGAGCTAGACATTTTGATTGGAAATCAGGCTCTTAATGTTGCTACTTATCCCTCTAACTGCATAAATCTCACTAGTGTGTGCTAGCCATAATGAAAGGGTAAATGGGAAAATGTGTCCCAAGTGGCCAGCACTTCTTTTCAGTTAAAGGCCTTGAAAAGAATTTTTGCACAATATGAAATCAATAGAAACTCACAACATTTTTGACCCCACAATATGTCCTTCATCTTCTGGATCCCAGACTGGACAATACGTAAAACAAAGGGTCCAGTTTGCTCTGTCTAATATAAACATACACAGAAATACTGGAATAAAATGGCCTTAGGTCTCGTTTTTTGTGGGAGCTAGCCATGAGTGTTATCCCACTAATTCTTCCTCAGGTTCATGTCTGCCTATGACCTTCCTTGTTTGTTTTAATCTTTCCTCTTTGAACTTTGCACTAAAGGCAGAATTTACCACGGCCGTGATTAATTTTATCTCTTTTGTTTATCTCGTCAAACCAGTTCTAAGCTCCTGTTAAAACACTAATGCATTTGTGCTTGGACATTCAGCTTAGGAACAGAATTTCAGTGGGTAAAACATAAAAGTTTTGATGCAATAATGTGAGTTTAGCCATTGTTATCTTACTGACCTTTTGTCAGTCATCTTCTCTGAACCCCAGAAAAGGAAAAGGGCTCTTTCTCTTTTTTTACTTTCATAACCTGTGTGTCATGAGAGAAAAGGGAATTTTTATACACATATTACCAGTTTTATTTTTTTTACAGTAAACAGTCTTTACTTTTTTATGCGTGATTCCTTTATGGTTATTACAAGCATTTTTAACAGAGATGTCATCTCTATTTTCTGCCAGCCTTAAGTGCAAGGATTTTTTACACAGAATTAACATGCCAGCATGAGAACAGTTTGCACTTAAAGAATACTGGTGGTCATTGTTTTCATATAGCTGTGAAAACGCACTGACTTAGTTTGAATTAGTAACTAATTGAGTGAAGGAGCAGCCAACTCTAACCTGATACAGGCTCGCGATCTTAGTGAAAAGTGAATGACTTCAGTTAGTATTAAGCAGCAGTGATATAATCTCCAAACCAATCACCAGCATAGGGAGAAATTTTCAGGGAGGTCACTAGACAAATTTGCTTCTGTTCATTGACAATGGTAAATAATTTGAGTGGAAGAGGACTGCCTTTTAACGCTACAGAGTTAGGTTTTTAATTATTCCACATATTTATTGGACCGAGCATATAGTACTTCTCTGATGAGACAAATCAGAGATTCAAAGATAAGCAGGTTCAGACTTGCCTTCCACAATAACATGTCATATAAGGAAGATACTATGCCCATATCTGATCATTAACAAAGGCAATCATACAGTTTATGTCCAATCCTTGATTGTTTATAATCTGCCATATTTTTTTCTGTGGGGTTATGACATTCTCGATCTTATCAACCTGACGAGGTACATGTACAATTCACCTACATTGACTTATCTCTTATGAATCGGTTTCAAATGACATTTCAATTCTAACATCATTCGCTTAGTCCATTTTCATGATTGCAGAGGTTTACAGTTGCAGACACACCATGCTGTAAAGATGAGTTTTGATAATCAGTGATCTATAATTAGCCTGTATTTTTCTCTGGATTCAGTCCCAGTTTACAACGATCTTGCACGATGGGTCACACTCCATTACAACCTTCATCCCACCGAGATGTTTAATTTGGCAAACGCTTCATGATGTAATGATCCATATCTATGTATTAAAGCATTGGAGCTGGTAACAAAGCGCTGATGTTTCTCAATCATGTATGAGCCAAAATAATCCAGCAAGATGCTGTTTAACTTCAATTTGTAAACACAAGAAAAATGCTAATAAACGTCAGCACCCTGTGCTCTTGCATTCTTAAAAAATAATCAGATGAAAGTAGCCGAAGTAAATTCAACATGGCACCAATAACGTCTTTGTAGCATGCCAAAATGACTAAGATACATTATGTATAAGAAATGTAATGTAAAACCAAGCAATCAGAAAAGTGATGTCTTTAATTGTATTGAAGATATGAACACTGTGAGTTTTGTTCCATCAGCTTTCCACTTACATCTTTTTTTGCATCTCTCGAGTCGCGTATGCCTCAACGCCACTGATGAAAGGCCACTGATACCCAAATTATAGTTTGAATGCCTTTAAAAATGAGTTAGGTAGGCTTGCGGTTGCACCATGTACAAGGAAGAATCTCTTTTATGAGTGTGGTTCTGAGAAGAACCGATGGTGGACATTTGACGTTCCGAACAGTATGCTCTGTTCGTCTTCAGGAGGGTGAAGACAAATCAATCTAAAAATTAAAGTTAAATTAAGTTTAGGTTCAGACAAGTTAAAATGACAAGTCAATCTTTAGCCGAAACTTTATTTCACCACTCCAGATCTCAGCATTTATGCGGCATCGAAAAGAAAAATTAAAAAAATTACGATGCTCAACTTAATAAGGCTCCTGATAATTTAATTTTCAGTAAATGCCGGTATCGCGATCTCATTTATCTGCCGTGCTCGGATTTCCGGAAGAACGCACCGGATAGATGAGTAGTTTACTATGTGTTCATTTATCAGGCCTGCTATCCAGTCGCGCACACGTACGGACGTACGTATGCTGGTTAGCGGTTGAGTCTGGCACGTTCCGCGAAGTCTTTGGTGATCCACAATTTCTACACATTAGGGACGCACTTTTTTTCAGGAAAAGTGTACACAAATATTGTTACCGAAATAATTACTTTGCATAATGGCCACAACGAAGAGCGGGTGCTCTTTTTTCTCGACAAATACCGTAGGTATGATGGGACATGAAGTCGGACAGTACGATCTCCCCAGTATACTTCCGGCCAGGCACGCGTACGGACATGTAACATGCTTACTTGTATTCAGCCCCACGAACGTATACACGTAATACGTGCGTGACGGTCCAAATGTATGAAATCAGGACACCTTCAATGGTACACCTTCAATGGGAATTCGGCGCTTATGTTCTGTCGCAGTTCGAGTCGCTCGGCGGAGTTCGGTTACTATCTGGATATCCGAGCACGGCGGATAAATGAGACCGTTACAGGGGTTTAAAATTTCAGAGAAATTCCTCCCAGTTTTCCTGAATAATTTCTTTCATCTCCCTTTTATATATTGAAAACTTTAACCATCAGTAAATAAAAACAAATCCCAGTCAATTTTCAACTATACCTGAAGTCATTTTACTGCACATACTGCATGAAGTCATTTGGCCTTAAATGAAGATGACACAGTGACAGAGTGAGGTCTTTGCATTAACACGATTTTCTTAGGGTAGAAATGACCATAATTCTGTCCGGTTTTTGCAGGTTAAGAGAATGTTCATTAAAAACGACTGGCTCAAAAACAACTCCAGCAATATCTAGAGAACAAGTAGATTGAATGCGTACTAACTACTATATGTATATTTTCTACTTTCTACTGGAACTCCAACAAACGGTAAATTTGATATAGGTTTTGGGGACAGGAGTTGATCACCACCTTCATTGAATAAAAACTCTGCATTATAAAATACCCACTTAAAAGGCATCGTTTTGCCAAAATAGTTTGTTGGAATTAACAATGTGTGTTATCTCCGCGCATATGTCTGTATTAATTCAAGTAACCAGTTTGTGAAAGCATGATGTTACCAGTGTAGTGTTAAAACCTTAAGTTTATATAAGTTGAAGTTGGATATTGGTGCTATTTTGTAATACTTGTGTGCTAAATATGATTGAAGGTACAACTGGCAAACGTTAGCGCCTACGACATAGACACGTTTTGTACTTGTGGAAATATTCGTTTTTGAGTAGAACGTTATGTTGTGTAATCTACGTACGACTCTTGAGCATGAAATATTAGCCATTATTATTTATCGAAATCACCTGTTGAACATGCATGCATAGAATGATGATGGAGAAGATTATGGATAGAGCCTTTTTTCTCTTTACATTCATATAACGAATAACTTAAAAATTATTTAAGGATTGTAATCTAGTTACATGCGATCTGCCTTGTGGAAAATTGAAAAGAGAAATTATTTGCGAGAGCCCATGCCACAAATCCATAAAGAGGAATTGGTCCGGTTCGCGTTGCCACATCCTGTTTTGCTCTGCACAATGTGGCTTTATGTTTTTGGACAAGGTGCATCCTTTCTGTAATCACGTTTGATCGTTTTCGGTTCAAGGAAGAGTGCCCTTTGCATGTCAATCAGCCTGTAGATTTATTTTCGGAAACACATTCCGAAATATTTTGATAACTCACGCAGAATGTAAAGTTTGGTCTTTTCGGTCAGAATCTCGTGAAACTGTCATATCGAATTAAAGCTGTGAAAAGTTATATTATATCATGCCATCATGGGCTTTATATTAATTTTTGTGGACTCTCTTAATTAGTGTGAACTCATCTAGGCATAGATGAAGCAGGGTCGGGGTCAATCCACATCCCCATTGGCTTTTCAGGGACCTGGGTCTAAAGGTTGGAAGACCAAACCATGTATAGGACTTATCTTACTTGTACGGTAAATGAGCAAGAGATACTGAATGGCTTTTACCCTCCCCGTTTACAAACAAAAAACTTACCACCTACCCCAGCAAAAAACTTAAATCTGCCCCTGTTTTCATATTGGATTGATAATTGGAAACGAGAATAAGTATGACTTTCCTATCCAGTTAAACTACCATTTAGTGGAAAGTTAAAAACATGTAATTACCTTACTGTTGTCTTTTCATCACTTGGAATACAAGTGTGTCAAAATTATGTAAGTAGCGTGCTATCCTGTTGGTACATCAAAGAGCACTCTTCATTTGTCTTAAAGGAGCAGAAAACGTAGCTGTCCAGCGGCAAATCAAAAAGCATAATGCTTGTGTCCTTAACACTCAAAGAGTCTCGATGTGATGTGCAGTAACTAGACATGCGCAGAGTGACTTTTTATCGTGACGAATGATGCTTTCGGAAGATAGGAATTGCTAATGTCTGGGCCCGTAATTTGAAGGAGATGGCATTGTTCTTGTAGGAAATTTAGATATAGTTGGGTGCCTGTTGTTGGGTGCCTGTTGTAGGGTGTCTGTTGTTGGATGCCTGTTGTAGGGTATCTGTTGTAGGGTATCTGTGGTTGGGTGCCTGTTGTAGGGTGTCTGTTGTTGGGTGCCTGTTTGGTATACAAATCAGTTTGAATAGGGTTTACCTTTCAGGTGTTCTAGTTCGTCAGTATCACACCTTAGTACGCAGTCATTGGAAAAGTCTCCCAACGGCACCATTTGAGGGTTTACACTAAGCTTTGGTGAGTCAAACAGGTGGTCCATTTGCCACACTTTTCTGAACTGTTATCAGTAACCTAGACGTGTTCAGTGGGGTAATTTTAGGCTTCCTCTTGCAAACACTGCAGCATCGTCTGACGAGTCTGTAGGCGCAAGTCTTGCTCGCTGCTCTTCTAAACGGTTCGCTACGTATGGTGTAGACGACTGGGTTTACTGCACTGTTCAAGAAGGTTAACCAACTGAAAACGCATCTAAGCGTGAGACTAGCTCGGTAACTCGTGTGAACCTCGAGCAACACGATTGTGGTAAATGGTAGCCACGCCAGACCAGTGAATCCTAACAGAATCACAAACGTTTTCACCGAGCGAAGCTCGCGTTTCATAAACAACCAACGCCCCGCCATCATCGTCCCGCCATTCCTTCCGCATTCTGCCTTAAGTTTCTCCAACACCACCATTAGAAGTCTAAAATACATCAAGCACATCAGGATGAATGGGAGAATGCCATTTGTGACGACAACTATCTGAATGTGAACCGGGTTGAAGACGCTGGTGAAGTCCAGACAGGAGAAGTCAGGCGTGTCTTTGATTTGGTTGAGTCCTGAAAACGGGAGAACAAACGCCAGAAGGAAGGTGTATATCCACACAATCGCTGTGGCCGTTGCAGCCACGGTTTTGTTGATAATTTGTTGATAAGTTAGGGGATGCATGACTTTTACATACCGGTCCACTGTGACGGAGAAAAGTGACAAGCAGCTGCAACCTGAGGCAAGTAGCAGGGTACACCATAGCGTCAGGCACATGATGTATTGATCGTTAAAGGCCACTGGGTTCAGTGTTCCCACAATAACAAGAACCAATGTCAACCCCTGGATGGTATCTGCCATGGCCAGGCTCACCATGAACGCGTTTGTGATGGTTCGGAGTGCCTCGTTCTTCACAACAAGGAGCACAACAGCTCCGTTTCCGAGGAGTATGAGAGGGATCATGAGAACTTCGAGCATGACAGAAATCACGACCACGGATATCGGTGCCAGTGTGAGAGCAGGCGGTGTTGGACTTGAGTTTGTGGCATTCGTGCACATCAACCACTCTCCGCTGAATTCTAAGGATGCGTTGGTGGCCGAGCGCAGAATTCCTTGGTCGTCGTTTGCGCTCATGATGTCCTCCTCTAAGGACTTGCAATAAACGGCAAGACTTGTTTACAACGATCGCCCCTCACGAACCAGTTGTCGGTTGTTTGTCGTATGGTTAGTTTGTAATTTTGATTAAGACTGAGTTTACATATCAGCTCCAAGCTCTGTCAAATCCAGATTTGTGCTCTTTGCCGTGACAACAGCTGTGTAACATTGTTATCTGACGAGATCACAACAAAGTGCATTTGCCCGGATGTGACTTTGGTGCAGAGTCCCTTATTAATAGCTTGATTAATGCAGGGGTAACTGCATGGCTGAGAACTCATTAATTTTCTTAAGTAGTTAACTAGAGTCGGGTCGCACTGGTTAGCAAGTCCTTTCCGTGTACAAACTTAGACCGTCCTCTGTTGCTAGGCTGTAACATTCCGGTGCTGTAATGCAGACATTACGTCAAAACGATGTACGCAAATCGCCCGTCCAGCATTTTTCAAGCATTTACTTATGGACTGTAAAGGCATGTGAATTAATTAACTCACAATAAATTAATAATACATGTAGCCACTGTTTGGCATGTACAAGGGCTTTTCCACTACGAACACAGGGCGAGAGTTCCCCTCGTTTTCTCAGTTTTCTCCAAATGACGCAATCTACATTCAGAACGTGCATCTTGGCATGAACAGAAAAAAAAAACCTTTTTAGCTTGTCATAGTTGAGCTCTGAAGACAAATGACACTGCATTCGATTTGGATGCGTCCATATTTATTTGAACAGATAAAATCAGAGAAAACGTGTTTTCCTTAGAGGTGCTCTTAAAAAACTCCATGTCAACCCTATCCGCCCCCGAGCTGAAGTGCACCCCCAATCGGCGAAAGACAGACAGGTGGTTACAAGCGGGTTCTTGCACGTGTTCTGCGTGTACGCAAAGACCATACAAGCTGGAATCGAATAAATAAGTCACGTGTGCTTCGTGTAAGTGCCCGCCTATGGGTGCAGTGCCCCAATTCAAGGAAAATTCTCCGCCAGGCGGAGGCGCACAAAAAGTACCCCCCAGAGATTGTTTCGAAAAGAGGGGTCTGTTTGGGCCAAGAAATGGTGGGATTGTTTCAGTATGACCCAGGATTATCTCTGTAGATTCAAGGGCACCCATCTGGGGGCAAAGCAGACAAAAATGGGATTGAAAATTAGTCAGAAGAGCCCCAGGAAGGTGAGGGATGTCTTTTGAAAAATGGCCGCTGGGAAGACTTGGCAACATTCACTTTTTGGGGGGTGAGTTTGTTTTGGGCGGATAATTAAAAAAATTCATTGGTTAACCTACTAAAAATTGAAAATCAAATGAAATCTGAAGGACCAAACAACACATTGTTTTTTGTTTGAGAGGCCTCAGGGACTTCAGTTGCCTGCCATGGGACTCCAAACTTGGTTGATTTTACACAATTTTCAATGGAGCTTGAATGGGTTCAGTGCACCCCTAGCTACGGTGAGTACCAAAAAATACGCCCTCTTTTGTTCTGCTCGGAGCGGATAGAGTACCGAAGTGACTACGTTAGCCGCAAACTTAAATGTGTAAAAAATTAAGGCATTAGAACGAGAGCGTGAACCAACACGCGCGCGTACTCCATTTATGTTCGCACTGCACTTTCTGGTTCACAGTGACGTCACACTTAAGTGCTGACTCTATTATTATCGTCATACCTCCCTGAAAATGTATTCTAATCACCAATTAATTCTAATCACTTTTCATGGAACGGTGTAGGGCTCGAGGTCTGTTAGAGTGGGTGGATAAACGTTATACGTGACATTATACTCAATTCTACGGCAGAGACACGAATAAACATAGCCTCAGCAAGATTGAGCCTCAGAAACAGCACCAGACGTTAAATTATAGTTTCTTATTCGTCCATTAAAACACCTTGTTCGGTTTAGTGTTAATGAAAGGCATTGCATAGAATTATGTTAAAGGAAGTTGGAAAATGTGTTAAAATTTGTGATGAATTATGTCTAAATGTTTTAAGCCACATTAAAAAACTTACCGTGCCGAATACAAAGGAGATCGTTAGCTTGTTGCGTGCCATTGTAACTATTGTTGCCGGCCACGAATGACTGAATTAATAGCGAGTAAGCCTTTCTTTTACCTTTGTTATTAAAGATGGCGGCAGGTGTCTTCAGTGGGCTGATTAAGGGATTAAATGGAGTTCACAGTATTGACGGCCGCGTTTTGGCCTGTTAGTTTTACATGGATCTGGATCTCGACCAGTGAACACAAATTAGGCGGGTTCTGCTGTCAGTGAGCCAACACCCAATCACTGATCACGATCCACAGCCGCTTGGCCTGTTTGGCTCTGACGGGTAAGCCTGAATCGCGATCAGTGATTCAAAAGCTGTGTTGCGCTACCCATTCGGCTGCTCCGTCTCAGGCTTCGTTATGTGTTTTTATTACCAGCTAAATTTGATGTTGATTTGACTCGTAATAGTATAGTCCGATAGTGCCACAGAAATATCATATAAGATTTTCAAGATGTATATTTTTTTGCGTTGGGGAGATGTTAATTATATATAACGGGTTTGCCCTTACCCAACGTATATTAATAAGCACTGTATGCACACTGACCGGCCAGCCGACCCCGGCAAGCTCTGTGGTCGAGTGGTTAAGATATCTGCACTAGTAAGCAGGAGGTCGTGGGTTCGAGTCCCACCCGAGTAAGCTTGTGAGTTTTTTTTCGCAAGCTCTCGGACAAGCACTGAGCATACAGTGCTTATTACTATACGTTAGGTAAGGGCAAACCCGTTATATATAATTACCATATAAGATGCACAGGAGCAACATATTACAGTACTTAAATTTAATTTAAATGCTTCAGGGCCACAATTGGTGATTGATTTTTTTTTTAGACGAAGCCTTCGCAGAGACGAAGTCGAATATAACACCTAGGCCCTGTGATTCTGAACTGAAGTACATTGTACACGTCAATTTTGTATACAGCGCCCTCTTTGGGCGAACTGCAAGTTTCGACCCACGATCATTTCTTCTAATTTGATTGTCCTCATTTTTGGAAAAAATGCTGTTGTTTCCTTTATCATTCAAAATGACAGTCAAAAGTGATACTTATCGTCTGGTCAGTTCAGTTGCATGCTTGCTGGCTCGTGGTAAAAGAGCACTCCTTCAGCGAAAACTGTTCTCAATGTGAAAATGCTTTAATAGCCTATGCTGATTCGCGTTTTCGTTGTCTAAATCGTAATTGATAGTACAGGTGGTGATAACATCAACTGTCTTCATCTAACCTATTCAGCACTGAATTAAATATTTTGTTAATCGCGGTCGAACTTCTTGATTGTGCTGGAAACGTTGACAGTGTTAAACGTGTTTCTTTTTCCACTGTAGGTTCACAAGAAAAGAACAGTTGCACCCATGCCCCATAATGTAGTGTTCCAAAACTATTCTATAAATATTCATATATGACCCGGAAATGCATACGTACGACATATGTCCCTCGATGAACTTTCGGATCCATCCATGTCGATGTCCAAGCTATTAATAATAAATAGCAGCTCTGTTCCGATATGTGTGCATGAGGTAATATAACACGACAAGCCTACTGTACACTTTATGTTCGGTTGGTTCACGTTGGCAGCGTTTAGATTGTAATATTTCACGTTGGCATTGCTGGGCTTCTTAGTGGTCCCTCCACCTTTGTGTGCGAAATAAAGTGAAGTGAATGAAACACTAAGAACACTGCACATGATACAGGACAATGAGTTCATCTAATTAGACTGTCAATTTCTGACATACAGGTATAGTATTGAAGTCGTGCAACAAGAAGCAAGGGCAACACACCTGCACACAGTGCATCAATTGCCACTGCAGCAAGTGTTGAGTTCACGGGTTGCCAGCTGAGTGAGTACACCCGGCAGTACACTGCTTTGCTATGGAAGCTGACAGGAGATCGGATGTGAAAGCCCCTCCATTGACAGGTACATGGACTCGAGCGCTTGTGTTTTTGTTAAAATTGCTGACTTCGTGTGTCATTTTTTTCTCAGTTTGTTACTGTGACTAGTGGAGATATTTATATTACTTTTAATTCGCAAGCTTTATTGGAATTTGATCAGTTGTTCTAGGTCCACTCCAAAGTAGGGCCTAACCTACTTATGTATACTATTTGGAGTATCTGAGCATGGAAGAATTTTCCTCCAAAGCCCCTCCCATGTCTATATCATTGCTCGGCCATGTCAACCATTGTATTAGGGCTGTGCCGAATAACCGAATATTTGATCGATTGTCAAATATTTGAATATTATTTTTCAAATTTGAATATTTGAATATAAAATTCATGAAAAGAAGAGGAAAATTTTCTTTTGTTTTAAATGAAAAAAATTGAACTATGGAGGCTTGGAAGCAGATTCAAATGAAAAGCATCAGATATCTTACGATTTAAAAGTAAATTATTTATTAAGCAATTTAAAAGGAATAGAATTTTCAACAGGGCAAGAAGTCTTGTTCTTCTCTTCAATTTTGCTAAATCCTGGCTGGAGATACATGTAGATGTGAGAAGCTACCATATTGATCATAATGTACAGTTGTGTGTGTTATTGCAACTGATTTTGTATGTGGTTTGTTCATCAACAATCTGCCAGTTGGTGCGACCAAAATCAGATATTCAATCAAATTGAAGGTCAGATATTCGAATAGTGAATTATTTGAACTGAAAAAAGTAAAAAGTATCAAATTGAAACGTTAGAGTCCTAGTTACTCAGACGACTGTTGTAATACATACTGGTACTTCATGTACTGTAGCTTATGGTCACTTATGCAGTCACCGATGATGCATGTAGTTCCATGATGATGTTTCCTATGAAATTCATCTCAATCTTCATAGCTGGGCCCACCATTTCTTACTACAAATTAACTTGTTTTGGTAGTATGTTTTTAGCCTGTTTACTGATGAAGTAACAGTTACATGTAGATTGAGTAAGTTCAGCCCTGATGCTCATTGGGAAAGTTTGATTATTGGAGCCCATTACGTGCCATTTGCGGCACAAACTGCAGATTTCTCAGACATCGTTTTGGGTCCAAGTGTTTTCTGCCCAGATTTAAATATCTACTAATTGTACATTACTCAATCAATGTCATGGATGTCCTGAACATTACGGCTGAATTGCTCAACCTAGGCGATAGTATCTTTCAATCATGTCCAAATGTTAAACTTGCTTAGACACAGAGGATCAAGTTGTAAGCCTGTGCCAGGTACCCAGTTGCCCACCCATTGATATCAAAACCTTGTTCCATTTTTTGGGGGGCCAGGTACCTGTAAAAAAATCCACATACAAAATGTATGTGAACTTTAATAGTGAACTGCAGAATTGCTGAGAAAAACACTGTGCCGCTGCAAAACCTCGGGCACATGATCTGCCCGAATTGCATGCGATGCCATTTGTTAAGTGTTTTTACATTTTAAGGGTAGGGGGGGAGTAACCTGGGTACCCAGTATTGACATAAAACAGGTACCCAGTTCCAAAATACCTGTAAACACACACCCATAGATCTTTCCTTTTTTTGCAGGAGCATAGCTATCAAATTCAATGTGGCCAATCAAGAAACCAGTGCCAGCCTTCTTGTAACAAAATGACAATTAATTCATCCTCACATGTTCTGTGGCACAATTGGGCCAAACTGTACTCCTTTTCCATGTTGGTGGACCATCATTTGTGGTTAAAGGGAGGCTTCAATTACTTTGTGTTTTGCGTGGTCGTCAGAAGCAAAATATAATATTCCATAGCTCCAGGCGTACACATAATGTAGTGATGTTGTATGGTTCCAGTGGTTTAAAGCAATATTTGTTTAAAACGGAATGTGATTTCCATACATGTAGGCCAAAGGATGCAGATAGGATGATGAACTCGTTCCTACACTACAAGCAACTTGTACAACCACTTAAGTTTCAGTGACTTAAAGTCAAAGCTTCATGACAGTTTAACTTAAAGTTTACCGCCAGATTTTGCTGTGTGATATGCGTGCCACATGGAATTGCAAACATTTAACTGGTAGTTCGGCTTTATGTACCCACACTTACTCACCCGACAGTTGTCTGGGG
This sequence comes from Acanthaster planci, assembly GCF_054643075.1. Taxonomy (NCBI): domain Eukaryota; kingdom Metazoa; phylum Echinodermata; class Asteroidea; order Valvatida; family Acanthasteridae; genus Acanthaster; species Acanthaster planci. Next base: position 7,861,498 of record NC_141779.1, read on the forward strand.
AACCAGTTTAAGGGCCGGCTTCATTTGACCCGTAAATCTACTACATGTATTTCCCCTTGCAATTGCTGCAACCCTGTCATGATATGTGGAAGTTGTGTTTCGGTAAGATTGATAATAAAATAATAGTAATAATTCATTCTTGAAAAGTGCCAGACATTTTCAAATAATCTTGAAGCTTCTTAGAATTGGATAAAATTGCAATAAAACAAAACGAAGGTGATTATAGTGAAATACATTTAAATCCTTTAAAAGATTACAATTAAAACCATCTTTCAACTGGTTTTAAGTTGGGATTGTGTTAGGTCCAAGTTGTGAGGAATAAACTAGGAATTTCATTTTCATTTTTGCATTTTGCAAAAATTCTGGAAGCTGAATGCAGCCATGTCACACCTTGGCATGCTCCACTTGCACTGGGTTGTGTAGTGTGTGCTACATACCTGATGGGTTTCCAGTCTAATATACCTCATCACAGGGAATTGGAATGGGTCGTGGTGAAGTGTGGGTCCAAAGCATAGGGTGTCAAAAATGTGCATCTCCACACCAATGCATGATAGTGAGCGACTGACTTGTTCCAGCCCCAATATTCAAGGTACATGTAAAATGTGAAAATCAGAATTTCTGAAACAGTCTAGGTACAGTGATTCATCGAGGTCCATGTTGACAGCATCGGTACATAATAAGTCACATCACAGAGATCGATCTGTAATCAAAATAACTCACATTTTTACCAGACTCAGGCCGAGTCCTTCAAGTCTTTACCTCCAAGGCCAAGATCAGGTCCAGTATGTGCGAGTCTGAGTCCATGAAAAAGTGGACTTGCGTTTTCTGAGTAAATGCTTCACTATCCACCAAAACCATCAGATTCACCCCCCCTCCCCTCACAGCCCTGGATGTTTAATTAGAGTTGTGACATGAGAAAATCAGCATTACTACTTATGATTTTGTTGACTGGAGAAATTTCCTGTTTTGCCACTTATCTCATCACTTCATGGAGCTGCTATGGTGGTCAGGTTATGGTTCAATCAAATTCATTGTGAGTGCATACTACAGTCTAGTTCCTGATGAGACGTGCATGTAACTTGGTGAGTTCCATGTATAAGTCATGCATCTGTGGGAGTTACCAGCTTGGGGCTTCAGTCCCTTTCCTATAGAGTACCGAAGTAAGATATCACTGTAAACCAGAAAGTGTAGTGCAAGCCACTTGCGCATGTTGGTTCACACGCTGATTCTCGCTCTAATGCCTTTTACACACACACACTTGTGCGCGTGACATAGTCACTTCAGTACTCTATAACCCTATGTGTTAAATACAAATGATGCCACAGTTTGTCAGTTTATCCTTGTTCAGGAGCACTGCTGACTGGTCAGCTAGCTTTGGACTTGTGTGTCACAGTATTTTCCATATATCACAGCTTCTCTGTGTCCACTTTGCCTGATTCATACAGACCTGATTTTGGCACCTAGTTGAGACGCATGTATTCACATTGGCTCATACAAGCTACATGTAGTTTAGAAACATCCTTGTTTGTGTGACCGGTCTGTCCCGTACCTGTTCTGTGCAAAACACAAGAGAAGATGTACGTGTAGTCGAGCTTTTAAGATGTGGAAGACGATATACTGTGCCTTACAATGTATATGTATGCTAACAATGTAATGTGCATCTTTCATGTTAACATTTTACAGTGTGCTATCATTGTAGACTCGTAAGTTCATAAGACTTAAGTTAACAAATTAAACAGGCCTATAGGCTGGGGGGGTTGGGTTCAAATGAATCCCCCCCCGACTTCTGAGTTCCCCTCATTTTTTTTTTATAATAATGTTCATATACCATTTGCTCGTTACTCAGCTCCTGATTGAGGGCGCTGGGTGACGAGCAAATTCATATGCTGTGAATATTTCTGTCCTAATTTCCAGGGCCACGATGTGAGCCTCACACTGCCAAAAGGTCCACTCTCTAGTTTGACTACCCCCCCCAGTCTCTGGTCAGGCAAGGGGGCCTGTTAAACCAACATTTCTTTTCAAAGATATCAATCACCCCTCCCCTGAACAGTTTCTTTGTGTGTGGTGATTCACTGATAAGCACAGCAATATGTACAGTGCATGCAGTGTGCTGTGCATTATGGGAATATTGGTCTTTGTAAATAACGCAGGGTTCATTTTGTGACAAATCAGCATGACAACATTAGAGAAGCTCTTCATTTGTAGGTCAAACCATAGAGCTAAACTGTCAGAGTGGTCTGACTGTGTCTATATGAAACAAAAGCCAAACTGGCTAGTGGCTTAGACTGCATTGGAAAGTAAATATTTCAGTCTAGACTCGAGACATGCATTAGGCTGGCTTGCAGTCAGAACAGCACACTGATTTACTCGTCACCAAATCTACTGTATTTGTATTATGAAAGAGGTGTGGATGTCTGCATCAGGCCAAGTGTACAAAGGTGGTCCAAATTTGTGTTGTTCACACTTGTTCGTTGATGAGAATGTTTGGCAGTCAACCGGGGTGTCATGTTGCATAGGAGGCTGTTTAATGAAGCACAGCTTGTCAGTAGATACTGGTATTTTTCACCATGATCTTATCAAATGACTCGGTTCACAATTCAGAAGTTTAAGGATCATACGGTATTTTGAATTTAGTTCAAAAGGAAAGACCCCTCAGACAAATTGCCAGTAGCATCATTTTACCTTTTTTTTTGCTTTATTGAAGAATGTAAAGTCACTATGATAGGTACAAGTACATGTCTTCATTGGATACTATCATGAACACCCCCTCACAGTCTCAATAGTCTCAATTCTCCCCTCCCCCCCAAAAAAATCTACACAGTAAATAGAATTAATGGTCAAGTTACTCAAATGTTAGCAGTTTCAAAGTTCTTATATTTTGAGTTTTACTTCCATGTTAAAATAATGTACATCTTGTAGAGGGCAGACCAGGACATTGACGTAACAAAAGTTGTTAGATGTGTTTTAACAGTAAAACTGAAAAAGAAAGTCATGAAGCTAATTGTATAAAATGAAGTTTAGCATGTAACTTCCTTTAATAGACTGGTCCGTTAAGCCCCGACCTGTTGTTTCCAGACCAACCACAGCCATGATTTATGTCTGATATGTGTGCACAAATGTTTAACATGTGCCCGCACATGTGAAGCACGCGGCTGAAACATGGACTGTAATGTGGCATTAGAGAAGAGCATATAAAGTGCGCACATGCTCAGTCCGTTGGGATTACTGAATCGGACTATTGTCAGTCTGTCTCTATTATTCTTCACTTCCCTCCTGTTCATTATTTATGGTTTGATAGAAAAGAACGTTTGTTGAAATGGCATAGAATGAGATGGGATGAGGCTTTTGTATCAGGGACACTGAATCAAACCCTAGATGAGTAATAATGTTTAGAGCTAGTCCATCAGGCAGGGAATTTGCATTTAAATCGATTATTCAAGTGATCACATACACAGCAGATGGCATCAAGATGTTGGAATATTGCTCATACGTGCCATGTGTTTTAAGATCTATTGTTAATAGAGGTATTGGCATTACATGTTTGGCATTACCAGGAACCCATCCGATGTAAGCATTGCAAACTGAAATAGCATCAGTGCAAATGTATAAAGTGCTTCTTGGAATTACCTGTATTTGTATTGTATGGTTATGTATTGTATTTCATTGTACAAGTGGTGGTGTGTGGGGATAGAGTTTCATTTTGTTGCCTTTAATGGCAAATTTGTAGAAAAGGGAAATGTTTGTATCTTCAGTGTTTAACAACTAAAATATGTTTGCATTGATCTTGGTGATTGACAAGGATACCAGTATGTAAGTCAATCAGAGATCATTGTACACAAGTTGACATTTCTCCTGAGCAGTGACTGAGCATTTTGGTAGTTTAGAGTACGGTATAAAAACTGAATTCAGAAAACCTTGTGTTCATTAATAGAATGATTTTGTGTTTCTTCAGTGATCTTGTGCATATTGCTTAGGAATAGAAAATGAGCAGACTGCACATTTTGCTCTCTTATTCTGTTTGAATTAGGAATCAGGACCAGGCTTTTCTTTAGGAAGTACATGTAGATGTACATTTACTCTTCCAAAGGAATAAGTTGAGCTTTGAATTTATTGGTCTGCTTCAGTGCCCAGTGGTAGACTGAAGACATTTATTCTAGCTGCAGTGGCGTGCACTGCCAGTCCATACATATAGGCAGTACAAGTACGTGTATATGCATGCACCTGTATCACAGGCCCTTAACCAATTGAAGAACACACTTGTTCCGTAACTAGGATATATTGCTGAGGTAATTTGCTGTGATAGACACACTGCCCTCAAACTAGAAGTGAAGTGCAGATAAGGCATGCCCAAAATAATCTTGAGTGGGAATACCCTTGTTGCAAAAACCCCAACAAAACAAATAGGAAGGTCAGGGAACACATACATGTAGGAAGGGCACACATTGTACTGACAGTTATGTTTCCTTTGCAATTGCACAATCCAAAATATTTATATGAAAGAGATTTCTTGTATTTACACACTCAACCGCGCTAGAAATTAGTCCCATCAGGTTTTTATAGTTCAGTATTATGCATGAGCACGTCATAATGTGTTTGCAATAAAGGTACTCTGTAAACGCAAGTAGACTAATCCAAATGAAGTAGGCAGACTGTAATTACTGGCCAACACCTGCTCTGTATACTTGGTAAAGAAGGGACATAAATAAACATATTGTCCAATTACGAGATAATTAGCAATCAAGCTTTGGATAACAAGATATACCATTTTGAATAGTTCGTTGGTTTTTTACTGAGTTGTTGTATACATGTACCAATATGTGCAGTAAATGTACATGACAGAAAATTAATCAACAATGTGTCCCCACCAATGTCGTTACCTCTACATGTAACAGTCTTGCTGAAAAGTTGCTTGAAACACAGTTTTTCACAACTTTTTTCTATTTGAACTGCATTTCAAAGTGACTAAGAAGTTTTCTCTAATTTTCCTTTTTTGCATTACTCACTTACTGTACATGTCACAAGATAAACTTTCTTTGCTTTTTAGAAATTTTCGGTCAAGGGGATCATGGTTACGATACGTTCAGGTAAGTGGAAATCAGATGGTTTCTGAAATTGATCTTTAGTTAAACTTTTTGTGAAGTACGAGTATCTGGGTATCTAAAAAATCATTACAGTCTTTTTCATATTAAAATATTAAATCCAATACTGTAAATTCAAAATATAATTTTTTAAGTGTATAAAAGAAAATATAATTTTTACATTCTAATTGAGGGACACACAGACATACAAAGATCTTAACTTTTTCCGGACGTGGTGAAGTGACCAGTATTTGATGCCATTGCACTTTAGCCCTGCATATATTAGTTTTAACTAATTTGACTCATTTGAATATTACAGGATCATTATTACGTGTAGATGCACTGTTTTTTGGCAGTTGTTTTTACCTTTTACTGGTAGGTTTGTTATACGACATGTATCATGACAAATTTAGAATGCCATTTCAACTTGCAATTTTTTTAAACATTGAGATTTAAACGTCTTTTGTCAAATTGTTTGCCATGAAAATGGTTGGTACAGAATTCCTGCTATTGTCTACAACCGCCGGACTTTTCTGGCCTTTTGTGAAGCTAGGAAGAGTTCATTCCGTGACTGGGGAAGCATCATGGATTTGGTTCTACGGAGGGGAATATTGAAAGATGATGAAGTGATATGGGGCGATATTCAAGTCATAGCGTCCATCCCTGAATACAGGTGAAAATTGGTACCAATACATATTGGACATCATGATATTTTACTACTGCTGAGTGAATTTCAATAATTCATTGTTCGAATATTCAACCTTCCATGAATCTGCATAAATCCCTGTTATCCAATTGGTGGATCATTGATCAAATGTCATTGAATTATTCATTTTATTCCATGGTACCCATTGAATAGAACTTCATTTTCAATTGACTGGTTCCCCTCCCCCATGTCATATTTCATTTCCAATTCTTAAGACAGAAAAATAATGTTGGGAATGGAACCAGTACAACATTTCATATGGTACCACCAGTGGGTGGCGTTTTGGATGTGAATCTGTTTTTGTAAAATGGCAGACGTTAAAATGAGGCGAGGACTGTTTATTCTTCTAAGAGAAGAGGAGATCACATGACAAGGATTTATGCAGATATTGTATGAAACAAAAAATGAATGTTTCACTTTGGTACAATGGTGAGAATTATTTCATTTGGTTACAGATGAAATGTTCCAATCCAGTCGGGGATTGCACTCATCAATATGCATTATTTGTGTAATATCTGATTCCCACCTAAATAGCTTGTGAAAAGGAACATACATGTACCTGTGTTACCACAAAAGAAAGTGAAATAGGAAAATAATTTTGTGACATGAAAAGTGTTGAGAAGTGTTTTGTAAAGAGAGACACATTGTCTTGAAGTGCTGATATAAATATTGTGCTGTAAAAATACCAGTTGGTTTAATTGTGAAGCAGAAGCAGAAGTCATTTTTGACCTTAGTATTTGGCCTATTGATTCGTTTGTATGTTTCTCTTAACACCTTGACATAAGGCACTACAGTTTTGTTACCATCAATGTTTCTCTAATTTCTTTTCATTGAGTTTTTACCTCTGTTTGATTCCTAACACTAAATACGTAACTATTTCCTGTTTGATCAAATGTTCAAATATTCAAATATTCAACACAGCCCTACATTGTTCTGGGTCCATTGTCATATGTATCCATTCAGTTGAAATTAGTTTCAAAACCACTGAATTGCTGTGCAAAGTGAAACATGTGAATATAGGCGTACACATACCGTCCCCTGTGCTGGATGCATACTGTACATGTCGGCCCAACTTGAGAATGCAGAGTTAGTAAAAGATCATTGTACCAACAGCACACTTCATGAGAGCATATAAATGGCAGAATGCTTTGATGTTACAGTGACTTCAGTTATTTGGAAATCAAATGACAGAGTAGGCTTACTCTGAGACACTGAGAAGAAGATCCTTTGGGCCCTGGAGTGGGTTACACTGACATGAACAATGCACCAATTCCACAACGTCAGGTAACGATGTGCACTGAAAGTTTATGCACATGTGAAGTGTGTTGTTTGGGGTTGTTGACTTGAATAGATTGCACCCCAATATATTTTTAAGAATGCACTTAAGATGTCTGGAAATTTCCTTCATGTAAGCAGCGTAATGTTTACATGAAATTATTTGGGATGTAAGAGTATTTTGTAAAGGCCACCGTATGATGCCCTGATAATTGATATTACACTGTTTTTCCTTTCCAGAGCAATGAACCCTGTGCCCATAGTCAACAAAAGGAATAACAGCATAGTTGTAGTCTTCGTTGCATTCCCTCAGGACCTCTCTGAAGCTGACCTTATCAAAGGCCAGGAGTACAAGCAGAAAGTCCTGGTAACCAAGTCTAGAGATAATGGGTTGACATGGAGCAAGCCACGTGATATCACAGAGACAACATTAGGAATGATGGATCCCCGTCCCCATATATATGCATCAGGTACGCCAGAATTGTTCAACCTTTGAAAAGTCTCAGTAGCAAAATAAATAGTGTTTTAAGCGTACAGGAGAAGTGTTATGGATCTCTCCACTATTCATGTGTGATTTCTATTAGTACTTGTAATATGTTGTTTGGCATTACAGACATGTTCAGTGGGACATTGTGACAACTTTATGCTTTGATGCCTTGGTTCGTTTTGTCAATGAACTTGTGAATTATTGTATACGTGTGAAGAAATGCAATGCAAATCATTCTGCTTGACAGTTTGTATGTACATTTGGATTTGAAGCCTTTTTGTACTCACAACATTTACTCAGCAACGAGGACTACTTCAGTTTCTAGGTCTAAAAATTCTGCCCAAAATATGCATCTGACTTCTGATGATTCTTTTAAGTACATGTACTGTATGTTGCTATTTAGCATGCACATGTAGCAGCAATGGAATGTTTTAGTACAAACCTCCAAAATGCATTTTTGAGTCTCAGCTAGCCTTGATTTCAATTTTTATATTCTTTTAAGGGGTATTTTGCCTTTTCGGGTTTTATGTTAATAAGGATTTCCATATCTATGACCAAAACTGAGATGTTATATAACTCACTATTACATTGGTTATGCACCAAAACCTTTGCTATTTCGTTAAATATTACTTTCCCGAATTTTCTTTCCTTTGATGATTCATTGTTGTGTCAGCAACATGCCAATAAGCAATCAAGAAAACTATTCTCAGAAATATGTTTTCAGTGAGTAAATTCAAACAGAAAAACTTATGCACTGAACCATTTCTTCCCTGGATGACATCACAGCAACAGCGCCCTCAGTTGTCCAGGAAAGTATGGATAATTTTGAATGTTTAAAAGGGCACTTTTTAATACATTTAACATAATAGGGATAGATTTCATACATTGAAGGAGAGTATAAAGTTGCAGAAAAATTGTGTTTGAGAAGAATTCATTGCTTTTACGCTTTAAAGAAATTAGATTAGTCAAGGAAGTAAACGCTACTGCCGTCTGTTTTTCAGAACTTTGTATTGTGTGGATACCTACTGCACGTCATTTTGTACAAAACCAGTTTTGAAGTGTTTGAAATGGGGTATAGGAATGATCCTGTTCTTGAGATTTGAAAGTGACACAGAAGGATCCGTTTCTATGTTGTTTGAAGGCCCAGGGCATGGAATTCAGTTGAGTTCAGGACGGCTGGTTATTCCTGGCAATGTGTTCTGGAAACCACCACATGAACCTGGTGAGACATTGCTTCATCATATTCTGTCTACTTTTGGCCTCTTTTGGTTCTTTTTGCAGTTATAATTCCTCCAAGTCACAAATGTAAGCTGTAATAAAATAGCTTACAGATAAGCTTAAGGAAGTAGAAAGTGTGGTTTAAAGAGAACATCTAAAGAAAACATGTTTTTCTCTGATTTTATCGGTTCAAATAAATATGGAAGCATTCAAATTGAATGCAGTGTCATTTGTCTTCAGAGCTCAACTATAACAAGCTCAAAAGGGCTTGTTTTTTCTGTTCTTGCCAAGATGCAAATTCTGAATGTAGATCGCGTCATTCAGAGAAAACAGAGAAAACGAGGGGAACCTAGCGGAAAAAACCCTTGTGCATGCCAAATGATGCATGTAGCCATTGTTAGGCAGGCACAAGGGTTTATCCACTACGAGCACAGGGCGAGGGTTCCCCTCGTTAGGTTCTGTTTTCTCTGAATGACGCAATCTACACTCAGAACGTGCATCTTGGCATGAACAGAAAAAAAGCCCTTTTAAGCTTTTTATAGTTGAGCTCTGAAGACAAATGACACTGCATTCCATTTGGATGCTTCCATATTTATTTGAACAGATAAAATCAGAGAAAATGTTTTTCCTTAGAGGTGCTCTTTGAATACTTTTGATTTGGATTGCGGATGTGGTACTGGATTCATGGTAAAGCACATGATGAATTTAAATGTGTGCAAAAGAACTTTGGCAATGGATTGGACTTGAGTTTGATTATTGTTGCTAATCTTTATCAAAATTACTCTTCAGTGATTTAAGTCATTATTGCAATAGTGTAAACATACAGCTAAAGCTTAATTTGGTTGTTTGGAAAAAAATTACGTATTTATTGAAAAATTTGTCACTTCATGCACAGGCTTCCTTTCAGAGCTCAAACACAAGATTCTGGAGTTCTTTGATTGTTTCTACAATGCCCAGTGTCGTTCCATGGTGATATACAGTGATGATGGAGGAGAAACATGGGAGCGGGGAGGCAGTGTACCAGCTGCTTTTGATCAGGATGGACAGCTAGTAAATGCCAATGAATGCCAGGTAGGGTTGGCGCATCTTTGTTAGCATTGTCCCTCATTTTTTAGCAAAAAGTTTTCGAAACTAAAACCTTGTGAAACCCTTCGCTTCCATTTCTGAGAGATTATGCTGAATAACTTTTGTAATGTTGGTTACAACCACTGGTCCCCTCAAAACCGATTCACTTGTAACACACCATGTCTGGCCACTCCTGTAGCCAGCTACACATAGACTCTGTGATGTACACGGCTTGGCCACTGTACATGGCCAGCCTTTGCAGCAAATGATGCCGCATAATGGGGCCTCATAGTATGAGCAAAGCAAATGACAAACTTATCAGTGAAGTATTGTGAAAAATAATTGTAGATTGAATGATTCTCAAGAAGTATCATTTGCAGTGCTTGGATTTCTGTTAAAATATTGGCTAAATATATCTTTGCTTTAGCTCAAATCATGCTTTTTCTGCAAAATTACTGGCCCGAGTACCATAGAAAATGTTGATACCGGTAGAGTGGGAGTGGGGGTTAATTTGAGAAGAAAAGAGTACATCTTTTGGAAATTATTCTTTAGAATAACACCTTTTTGAATATTTAGTGATTTAGATTTCGTAATTACATGTACATATACTTTTCAGATTGGGGAAGGATGCAGTCTGAGACAAAAGGGTGAGGGTCCTGAAATTGCAAGATTTAAGGCTTTTTGTAATTTTGAAAGTACTACTAGTAAAAATAACAAATCTTATTTATGTAGCACATATCACTTTGGAAGTCCCTATGCACTGATTATTATTATCCCTGCACATTGGGCTCACAACAACTAAACATTCCTGAAACCATCTCAGCTCCTTGGGGAGTATGCTAGTTGTGGGCAGTGAGTACATAATTATAGTTGATTATAATCGATTGTGTCAGAACAAAAGATCTGGGTTCTGGGATCAGCCGATTGCTCTCTGTTTTTCCTTTTAATGCTATAAGAGATTGCAAAACATGGTAAATCATCTTCTGTGGCTTGTAATTTGATTGGTCTTCTCTAACTGCCTGGTTGAAGACTTTTGGAGTTCTTATAGACGGTCACGGGAATGGAATGAAGTTGGGTTCCATTTGTTAGTACTTAACAAGGCCCGCTGTCAATGGCTTGCATTGTACTATATGTACATTTTTCTTTGCTGGTCAGTCATCATTACTTGGGACTTTATAGGGACTGTACACGATGCATTCATGGAATTTTTAATTAGTTTTGTTTATTACAGTGACCTGGCACCTGTTCTGTGAATAGTTTAATATTTATCTGAGGTTGGCATTCCATCCATGCACCTGTCAAATTGGTAATATTGATAATTCATTTCAGTTAAGAAAATATCAACATACACTCTCCAAAGTGGCTGCATAGGAAAAAAGGCTTTCTCCAGAATTTTTTGAGATACTGATATTTTACGTGGTATACATGGCAAATGGTTCAAGGTCTGTTACATGTAATTTTGAATGGATTTTTTTCGCTTAACCTGTTCCATTTTAAGTCCAAATTTTATCTAGATCAGTGCAAAAATTGTCCTAATGGGGAGTTGACCAGCTGTTCAAACAGTCTTTTTTTCAGGATAAGTACATCGTAACATTGTATTCAAATTACTTATGTTCTTGAGACTACAAGTTTCACAGCGTACATGTACATATTACGGCTGCTTTATGGGCAGGTGTTAGCTTTTGAGTCGGGGTTACTTTGTTTAGCTTTGTTGAAGTACACATTATAAATATTGTTGAGCATGACATATTTTGCAACCCTCATTTCATTCTTTTGTATGAATGTATTAAAGGCCAGTTGCTCCTAATTATGAAACCAATTTTCCTAAAAGCCATTGGCTATGACAAATAGATTGGAAATTCAAGTTGGCAACTACAGGTAGGTTCAAGATAATCGCAAGCAGGTTGATCAGTTAAAATATTGAAAGTGCCAAAGGCAGCCTTACTTTATTCAGCGGAAAAGAACAACATGACTGGCTGTCCATAGATACTGCATCTGAAATGGTGGGGTAATTAGGATCATGTTACCTGTGGCATAATGCCAAGAGAGATTATTAACTCCATTTTTTATTGCATATGTATGTATGAAGGAACATGTAATCCTTTCTCATGCTCATAGACACGAAAACTAGTTGTTCTGTTATGAAGTGAGTTTGCAGTTTGCGTATAAATAGGCCGATGTTCTCCTTGGTAGAGCCACCCTTGATCCTGTCTGTCTCTTCCTATTCAGTCCTTTCATTCCTCCTACTTTTTAGTTGTGCTGCATTTAAATATCTTCAGAACCATGGAATATTAAGTCTGCAGACAGTGATGTAGCATTCACACCCAAGTATCAATTGCCTTTCTCCAGACTTAAGCCTCCTTGCCCCAGGGGAACATGAAACTCTAGTAGAAACAACATCAATGATAAATGCTAAGACGATTAGGGCACTTATGGCTAAGTCACGTAAACCTGCCGGCTGGCCATTCCAGGGCTAAAGGAGTATTTTTCTTGGCCTATTAACTGCACAGCACGCAAACCATCCTCCGGGGAAATCGACCAGTCAAATAATACTCAGCGTGTCAGAATTCCAGGTCTGCTAAATCCAGGATTCAGTGACAGATGGCGTGGGCGTTCATTGCATATTGATTTCTCTTCCCTGAGTCAAACCTTGGAGCGTCATTGTCTCCTGTATCATACCCAATTATTGGTTTAGATTATTGAGGCCTTGACAAGCATCGTTACATGTATGACTCCCTCCAGTTTGACGTAAATATGTTACAACCTACATGCATGTACATGTTTACATTTCATGTCCATTTTCATTTTGATTTTCAAGTTAGTTATTTTACTTTAGGAATTCAGGATGGTTCTGCTAATGGTTTACATGCATTTTGGGGGTGAATTATCCTCAGTAAAACTGACAGCTATTAAAGTAAAAGTTATGGGGATTGAATGTGATTGGAATGAAATGTTGCTTGAAATATTGCCCCAATTCATAGCAGTGATGATTGATATGCAATGCTGATACAGCAGTGTTAGATACCATTTCAGATGGTAGCTGCAAAGCAGTAATTTTGTGCTTGTTCTCAGCACAGTGTTTTGTTAAAGCCAATGGATCAAATTCATCTTTGTTTTTGGCTTAGGAAGGAGGCCTCCATCCCAAAGCAGATGTATAGCCTTCATCAGCTCCAATGAATATTAGATAATGAGGATTTTTAATTTGAAAGTCTTGGATTGATTTTAATGGATTGCACTGGCAAGTCGTTTGGTGTAATTTGAGTTGACCAGTCAATCGGATTTGCCTTTCAAATGAGGTTTGGGTCTTGGGTATTTTGCAAGGTTGTAAACCATGGCAAGTTGTAATCAGACATCATTTAATCATTGAGGGCTTGTTTTAACAGTAATTGTCCTGAGCTGTACTCATATATATGCTTATTGAAGCCATTGACAATTAGGCTGAGCTTGCTGGCGTATGTGTCCTGGAAACTGTGGACTTTACCACTTGATCTGTTGGAATGCAGGATGAATGCAAACTCATACACTGAATCTGAACCTCCCGGACAACACAGTACAGTACACATGTACATGTGTGTGAAGTTGAAGCACATTCATGCACATATAGATCAGTCTCTTACCAGAGAGGCAGGCATATGGTATTAACTTGCTCAGATAATGCAAGAAGTGTCAGGTCATTGAATTGCATTGTTGTGCAAGACAAGGCTGCAAGGGAGGTCACTTTTCCAGCATACAGTTTGCAAAAGTACATGTACATAGCGTTCATTTATGCAGATGTTATGCCTTTCTGTGTTTGAAGGCAGTTGTAACTGTGTTGTCTGATCAAAGTGGGATCACTGGAATAAATGCAGCATATGTTTGAGATTGCAAACTGCGAATGCCGACAGGATCAGCGTGGAGAAGTCCATACACATGCACCCCATGATGTAGGTAACCCTTCCTCATGTTTGTTCCTTCTAACTAACAGAGACAGCAACACAGACATGGCTTAATAATGAGGACTGTGTAGCCTATTCCTTAAATTAGCCACTGCATAAACAAACCCGACAATCATCCCCCAGAATCCTGGCATGAAAGCAATTGCCAAGAGAGGTCACATGAGCCATGAATAATGAGCTTATTGCACAGACCCAAAGATTGATTTTAGTTCTGCATGGGTTCCCTCACAAGTGCAGTGTGATTTTTCACACAGATGTTAAAGAACTAAGACTGCTTTTTGTTGGGTTGTGTTGGTTGCAATTGAAATACAAGGAACACACCTATAGCTTGGCTCCATCTTCAACAGTCCCGTGCTTTGTTTAGATACTGCACTTAAAATGCTGTTGGAAGGTCTCAGGTTAGAATCCAAGTGGCATCAACATTTATACATCTTGATTTCTTGTTCAAGTATTGAACGATACTGAATACATGTAAATGTAAGTCCCATCAACTTGTTCCCTTAGAAAAACACTCTAAATAATATGTACAAGGAATTTATAAACAGTGCTTAACATTACAAGTATTGAAATTGGATTATTTTAGGTACAACATAAATCAGCGTTATTAACAACTTATAAACTCTTATTCCTGAACATTACAAATTCTATTGAAGAGAATGTCAGAAACCTATGTATTTGTGCAGACAACCATGGGTAAGACATACAGGTGTAAAAGAAACCATGACCTCAATACAGCGTCGGCCGGGGCACAAAGGTTAGCATTGCATACCTTGTGTGGATATTCCTTTGCTTGTTATGTAGTTTAGTAATCTTGATGAAAATGCTGATTTTTCTTGCACTGTGAACACCAAATTTTTGTTGATGGTTTAAAACTTATGGGCTACACCCTAATCCGCAAGTGGCTCCAAACCCGCTCTTCAGGGGGGGGAGCATCTTGTGGACTTGGGCAAATGCACATGACGTTTCACTATCTGCATTGTATAAGGAATGGCATGCTAGTACCCACTCACACACAAACTTGAAAATGATGCTTTAAATTGTTTAAAAAGTACCAGCACCTTATTTCACAATTAGTTTCAAGAGATACAAATTCAGGCACATTGAAACAATCATAAAATTAATGTTATGCAGAGTGTCTAGTGTCTGTGCATGGTACAGTATGGTGTATTGGTACATTTGTCATAAATTTAAGCAGTGAGGTTTCCACATGTGCATGCATGCATTTCCCTTCAAATGTCTTATGGGTCATGCCAGCATATCTGTAGTTTGGTATCTATCATACATGTAGATGATATTGCATAGCTATTGAAGCTTTAAGTGTGTACATGTATAAGCATCAAAGACTATCTATTTCTCCTTTTAATCATTGTCTGTCACACTAGGCCAAGTAATTGTCACCTAGATTAGTGGGGGGGTTGTCAAGGAAAGTTACTATAAAACTACACTTTCCCATAGTTACTTAGAATTCAACACTGACATGGTTTCTATGAATGGTTCCCTATACACTGTGTGCCAAGAGGTTGCTACACAGTGTCATGCTGCATTATGAGCTAGTGGTCAAACATACATGCTCCATGCAGTTCAGCAAATTTAATGTGTTTTTTCCAAGCAGCAATAGGGATGAATTTATAATACAGTTTACTGCCAAGAGGTTGCTATGGAGAGGCCATTTTCAAGTTGACAGTTGACAAAAGCATGAACGCGTTGCCACAATTTGCTTATAAAATAATATAAGAAAACGTCAGTTGACAACGTGGGGAAATTTTTGATAAATTGGAACATACTGGTACCGTGTAACAGTATAAAGAAAGGATTGATTAACACTGCTATTTCAAATACACTTATGAATCTTTCCTGACAGAAAACATCTCAATAAATCCAGTTCCCTCTGCACAGCTGTTGACCAGAATTTGTAGCTGCCCAACCCCCACCCCCAAAGAGTTATGCCCCCTTCCGCTAATGTCCATGCATGAATGTGGGTTGAACAAAGAAATTAAGGGGACTAGTATTTAGACCATTATCCCCTATGGAAACCACACTGGTGTTCTACCAACTGTTTATTTTTTTACAAACCTTGTGAAACAGATGGGAGTATAAAATAATTTCAAAATTTTGTGTAGGCTGTCAGCATATTGATTGATCTCACATATGGTTAGCATGCAGAAAGTTGCTTCAGGATTAACAGTTGACACCAAGACACAGATATTTTTTCAAATGTTTGCCATCCTTCATTTTCAGAAGTCCCCCAAACAGCTAGTCTGTCTCACCCAGTTTTGTCTGTGTACTTTCATCAGATACCCTAGTGTCTGTAGACATGTCTCCTGGTAAAATTCCAGCACATTTCAAAGCTAGCTGGTGTTGTCATTACAGGATGCAGTTATTCAAGTCAATATTACTCTATTGATTGCAGTATTTACAAGGACACAGTGACAGGGAATATATACACAAACCCTCTCAAATTAAAATAGTACACCATAAAAACACAACAGATATCAAAAACAATCTCAGATGAATAAGGAGAAATAAACATAGAAATACCTAGCCTGACAATTCTTGACTAATTAAATTGTTATTCCAAGGGGAAATATTTAATTGTTTGTAGTTGTTTTCTGCTGGTTGTTGAGTGAACTGTCACTATTTTCAAACACACCAAATGCATTTTTCATGCAAGGGGTTGTGTTTTGGTGGTTAGGGTTTAGAATGTGTATTTACTGGTTCATACCTTTTTGAATTCAGTAATGTACTTTAATTCCAGGGAATTTAGTATTGATGATGCATGAAGACTACTTTGACATCTATGAAGATTAATTGTACATGTACATGTGTTAAGAAAACCAAGCAAAGTCATGGGATTTCAACGTATGGATGTCAGAAAATGAATTGAAACCTTGATAATCCAGCTCAATTGTCACTAATATTCTTCCTTTTGTTAAAGGGTCCCCAGATGAATTTTCCCAGACACACTTTTTGTGCAGCTTTGTACTCTTCTAATGTGTATGAAAACTACTTGACATACACCTGTACATGTATCCTTTGTGGAATACAAATATTGGAGAAGTGGACTGTTTGAAATATTTAAAATTATTTGTTTTCTGAACAATTCTAGAGGGCACTGTTGCTGTATTATCATTCATGGAAGACATTATTCGGTTTCTGTGTCTTTCTGTTAATATTGTGAACCAAACATTTTCTTATGAAAAATCTTGATGAAAAAAATTGCTCATTGGCTTATTGCAAGGTACTCAGAGTCACATAATGCATAACTAAAGTAATGGAAGTTTAGGAGAGCAGACTGTGAAACATTCCTGCATTTTGCTTTTTTTGGCACAAATCGGTGAAAGATGGAGGTTTCCTCACTTGGATAACATCACAGTTTTGCTCATGATTTTGTCACTTCTCACTAGCAGAAAAACCATAAAGGAATCAAATAGCTTTATAAATAGCAAAACAAAAGTTGAAAATAGGTTAACTGAAGCATAAAGGTGAATTTTCAAAAGATTTGTAGATATTTGTATTGCATGCATGGGCATTTATTAAGACATAAAGAAATCATAAAGGAAGGTATTCATAGACAAAGATATTATGGACATGTGCATACATGTGCATGACCACTTACTCAATTTTACTGTGTGTTTACCCCGTCATGGGAAATGGTCAATGCCCCAAAAAAGTCTTTCTTCTCTGGTCAGAGCGAGCGTCAATTTCAAGCATGCACGTCAATTTTTTTTTTCTCTGCGAGAACTGCATCAGCTCCCTCTATTGTCACACTCAACCTATGCCTCAACATATTTGCGGGCAGCTCAATCTTTTACTCAGGGTGATAGAGCCCGACAAGATTGATGTTGAACAATGATAGCAGACTATGGATACAAAGTTGTTTGTTGTCAGCTCATAATCATGATAAAGTTAGTCTAGTGCCATGACTTGACAATGTGTATCTGCATTGTCTCTACAATCCAACCCTGGAGGAGGGGGAGAAGCAGTGTTGCTACAACAATTCTGGACATCAGTCTGACCAGAGACAAACAATTTTTTGGCTTAAACTGATTTTTTTTATATCAAGAGGCTTAATTTAATTGTCACAATTTGATGCTGACTTGATCAGATGAGGTTAGAAAATCACAAGCATAATAATTTTGGTATACGATCTACATGTAGTTCAGAGACAAAAATGAAATAAAAGTCATTTCTAGGAAATGAATTGAAATAGCATTAGGACTGTATTCAGGAAGGGAATAAAACAGAACCTTACAATAGGGATTGATCATTGATGTTAAGGAAACAGTTTGTCTCTTTGAAGAATTGACTATGCACCCGTATGAAACTTATGATGGTATGGACAATCT
Source organism: Acanthaster planci (assembly GCF_054643075.1). Classification (NCBI taxonomy): domain Eukaryota; kingdom Metazoa; phylum Echinodermata; class Asteroidea; order Valvatida; family Acanthasteridae; genus Acanthaster; species Acanthaster planci. The sequence goes on from NC_141779.1 coordinate 7,879,608, forward strand.
TTACACCATTGTTTCAGTCATTTTTGATGCATGTCCAAAAAATTCTGAGAAAAATTGGCAAGTTTGTGAGGGACTTGAACCAACAACTTCTGTCTTATAGTGGTGCTGATATTGGAACTATCAAGCCACTTGGTTTGATGAAGTTGGTGTGACTCATTTCAATTTGATTCTCATATAGTGGTGGTTACTGCAGTCAGTGGCTACATACCGAGGATATTCTGCATCAGGAAGATGTTAATCATTGCCTTGGAGGACCCTTCCTAGCTTTTTGTTGAATGGTGTAAGTGGGCCTTCTGTATGAGATTTGAATCAGCCAGGGCCAGCCTCGCATTCTTCAATCTACTCTGCCACAAAATACCATCGGAAGTTACATCACTATTTCAGCAATATCAGTGTTGTTTTCTAATAAACTTCAGGTGGTTGAGTTTGATGATGGCAGGGTTTACATCAACAGCAGAACCCTGGGTGTTCAGTCACCACGGCAACAAGCTTTCAGCCAAGATGGCTGCTTGACCTTTAACCCTGGAGAGCTGGCCACTCAGCTTCCTGAACCTGGACACACCCTGACCAAATGGATTCCTTCAGTTCGTAACTTTGGTGGATGCCAGGTAAGATTGACAACATGAATCACCCTAAATAAGTGTAGACTGAAGAGCAACACTGTACCATCCATTCTAATTGTGATAAAAATGTCATAGACTCAATGCTCATTCCTCATGAGTACCTCCTCACTGAGTCACTGGTGACTACGAAAGAGGCAGGGCCAGTAAGACTTCTTTGAATATATCGTCACTTACACAATCCATTAGGCACAAAAAAGTGTCCAGCATGCATTCTCATTGTGATAAAAATGTCATAGACTGAATGCTCATTCCTCACGAGTTACTGGTGACTAAGAAAGGTAGGGTCAGTAAGAGTGCTTTGAATACATGGCCCATAAGGTACAAAAAAGTGTGCCACGTGTCAGCTTCGATGAAAGTTTACTAGAGCTGAATTAACACTTGGATCCCATGAACAACTTGGTCTGATGTGGTTCTTGGGGTTCTGACGGTAACTACATTTTAAATGTGATAACAGTTTTCAAATGTGATGAGTTCATTTTTATCTGTACATCCCTCAACAAATGTTCTAAGATTGCCACAGTATTATTCAGTGGGTAACACATCTGTAAAAGTTCCCTTTTTTACCCCTTTGAAGGCCAGCATTTTTGGTTTTCGTGCTCCCCGTAATGTGCCACCAGAGGCGTACGACACTGGCACATGGATCCTGTTCTCTAACCCCGCTAGCACGGAGACGCGTGTCAATATGTCAGTGCGCCTCAGTCGCAACGGGTGCCGGACATGGAGTACCCCTTGGCAGCTGAACTCTGGGGCCAGTGCTTACTCAGACCTGGTTGGCTATGAGACGCGCAGCAATGATGGGACACCAGTAATGAACTTTGCTTGTCTGTACGAATGTGGAAGTTTACACCCTTACGAGAGGATTGTGTTCCAGACCTTCTCTCTGGCAAAGATAATGGAGGGCATCGGCATGGCAACCAAAGCTGATCCCAACCATCATATCCCAGAAAGTAGAGCAGATACGCAAGATTAACTCATATTTCAAAAATTGTAATTTGCTTTTTTCTGTGTAGCACATTGTATTTTTAAAAATGACAGTCATCCTCAACAGTGTCCATGTCTTTGGATGTTTTTCAGAAAATGTCATTGGTTTCTATTAGCTGCATAAGAATGCAGTGTTTTGATCCAAGAGTTTATTACTGTAGCACGTTTACAAGCTTTTATCAAGTGAACAAAGAGTTTATCCAAAACTGTAACATTCCAGATTTGTTCTTACTTTGCCTTTACAGTACTGCTTTTATTCAGTTAGAGTACTATATTTAGGATATTTATATTTCTTTGCTGTTTCTGAAATATTTGCAGCTCTCATTTGAATCATTGAAAAGGATTTGACTTTTTTCAGTCCTTCACTGTCTGATGTTTGTGCTTTTGTAAAATGTAAGTTTTAGTGGATAGGAAATGTCCTTTTTTTCAAGGTTTTCCATATTTGAAGAGTTTGACTTGCTTTAGTTTGCTGATGTGACTTACCGTGTATAATTAGATAAATTCTTGAGCTGAGGCCTGGTCTGTGAGACACAGATACAATTTGTGCAACCTCATTCTCATTTTGTGAAGCAGGTTACAAACTTCTGCATATAACATTCATAACAATCCTATACACTTCATAATGTACTCAGCATCACAGAGTATACCCAGTACCTGCACATCAATGTACAAAATGTTTGTAGCATGGAAAAACACATACTTCTTGAGGGCAACATTACACCTTTGTGCCACACCGCTGTCTAAAACAGTTCTATTTTGTTCTATTTTGAAATGTAAAGTTTAACAATAATATGATTGTAGACCCTTTATATAATGTTCGCAGAGGTGATAACCGTGTTCAGGACTTCCTGAGGAAGTGCCCTGTAAGCATAATGTCCATCTCTAAGCTTGACCCGAAGTTTATAGCTTTGTATAGCTTAAAGATGAAGCGAACAGCCAAAAACAATGTTTTGGAGTGAAGTTTGGCTGTGCTGTGGACAGCCTCAAGAAGCAGAATATATTTGTCTCCACTTTAGTAGTAAAGGATTGTAGATTTCGTCATCACTGAATCACACTGGAAGTTCTAGACATTTATGTATTAACACCACTCCAAAGCAGTCCAATACTGTTCATCTCTGACATCTGTTTACCCTGGTGCTTCATTGAATCAAAATGGATACAATTAAACATTTTTGTTCCTGGCCCTTTCACAGGTTCACAAAAAGGGGCTTGCCGTGAGGGTCTTGCACCTCTGAAGCCCAGGTACAATTCCCGACTCAGTCCACATGTAGATTGGGTTTTCAGTCCCTACATGTACCTGACTCCATGGCTTTTACCCAGAATATTCCTCTTGGGTTTTCCTCCCACCTCTAAAAAACCTGTAACCCTTTCTACAGGTTTCTTCAGGCTTGCAAGCTACAGTGCCTCAGGGGCTTTTGGGAGAATCTTTGGTTTCATTACCAGAAATAATACTAAAAGAGTGGGTTTTTCTGTTCTGAATCTTTCATGTGTGCACAAAGAAGTCTGGGAATTTAATTATCAAAATGTGACAAACAATGTTGCCATTTTTACCAGAGGTAAATGTTCAGCTGTGATTGAGTCCATTCTTAAAATAAGGAAGATTGTAAAAAAAAAAGTGAATCCAGAAAGTCGTAGTGGGTTGTCTGATTACACCCACTCCCCACTTGCAAGCATGCATTTTCTTGCTGAGCTTTGACCACAGTGTAATACTTGAGAAATCATGCAAATAGTTTGAAAAGATATTAACCATGAACCTGGATGATAGTTTTGTAGCCCTTGCTGTAATTCAAGTCACTGGCTTCAACCATGCTAGTGTTGATTTTATCATTGTAATCAAGTTTATTACAAATCATCACCCAAGGAAGTTGCAAGCTACTTAAATGACCACAAGGCATTCCTTTGTTGTTCATTGCCTGTTACTTCTGGCTGCTCTTGAGAATTGACATGTTCTACTTGTTGCAGAATGGAATGGTGTAAAATCAAGGATGTGGTCCATCTGTCACTGCTGTCTTCATGGACGTGCATAGTCACTATTGCTTTTAGTGCAAGACATTAAGATGTTCCATAACCAAAACAACAAACTTGTACCCTGTTTAGTGCATAGTGCACAGTACAGTTCTTGAGCATTTCTGGATGTGGAAAAGATTTCTTGTGTTTCGTTTTGCATCATAATATCACATCTGTTTACCCAATTTTGTTGTTTTTTTTTTGGTTTCTTTTGCTATATGTAGGGAAATTATCATTAATGTAACTAGTTTTTGAACGAGAGGCTGCATTAGGTTGGCAATCATAGACGTGAGGATTTGGTGATCCAGCTCCCTATATTTCCATTAATTTGGACCAAACATTGTACCAGTGCTTTTAAAGCACAGAAAAATGTGCTTTACTCATGGCTGTATAATGATGAAATATGCAAAATACTACACATCTCTAAAAATACAGCCATATTTAGTCTACAGTAGATAAGATTCACAATTGGTAGATGTTTAAGGAAGTATAAAACACAGGTAATAAAGGAGAATTTGTAATAATTTTGTTTATGGAATTTTCTGGTCTTTGTATGTGAACAACCATGTTGATACAAATGTCATGTAGATATAACTTTTAAAATGGGAATCGTGATTTTAAATCATTTACATGTATTTGACATTTATGTTTATCCTGGCAAACAGTGTTGCCCCTGATGTTGAGAGTAAACAGTGTAACTTAGAAATCAAGGTTTCTAGATGCTTCATATTCATAGAGCTGTCTGTGGAAAAACCTGCAGAAACTAGTGTCCCCCCCCCAAAATACATATATACTGCAGGTGCAGGGCATACTGTCCATTTATAACTTGGTTTTTAAAGAGGACATTATTAGCATGATGATGCTTTCAATTTCATCTTATTTGATATTGGCAATCCAGGGATATGGCCCCAATAAACACAAGCAATCAAAATTGAGTTTGTTCCACTTTGTAGTCCAATCACTAGACCTTGTTGAAATAACAAAATGCAGATCCCACCTTTACAGTAGGATCTTAAAGGGGTGCACTGAATCGTGTCTGGGGCAGATCTAAGACATTTGTGGTGAAGGGGGGGATTCAGGAAATGTTTGTTCATACCAGAGGTGGGGGTGACTACATTATCGCCATTGGTGAGCCAATTAATCTCTTTGTATTGTCCGTAGCCATACATGTAAAATGTTAACATGGACTGTATTTGCTTGCACTGTTTAAAAAAATAATACATACATTTTTTTAAATCCTGAAATAAAGAATAAATTTGGTCAAGTTGTGCTATGTGACTATAAACATGTTGGCTGTAAATTAGGACTAAAATGCTCTAAGTGTACCTTTGACCAATACCTCAGCCAATTGCCTCCAAAACATATCATCACACTGTTCTCTAGACCATGTTCCATACATTTCACTTAAATAAATGTTCATTTACCATTTTCGCCAAAACAAACTTCCATTAAGCCATGTTTGAATGTTGTCATAATTGTTTAACGTGAAGTGTCGCGTACAGGTTTTGACTTGCCATTTTCCAAACAATAGTGCTTGGTAATGCATGACTAAAGAAATGCTATCAAGGTATCATTTGAAACTAATTGGCCCCATTTTTATGACAAACACTACAGTCATACAGCACGCAAGTTGGTCAAATTGACCTAGCGCACTTGTAGAATTAAATGTTGGACATGTTCATGTAGCAGTTGTATAGTTAGTGGTAGCACCATGCTAATTGTATTATGCTAGCAGGATGTACATTTGTATAGTTCGGACATAAACTGGTTATTGCAACATCCTGAAGAGTGTGCTGTGTTTGGCTTCAGGAAAATGTCAAACCTTGGACATGTGTGTCCAAGGACATGTAGTGCTGTTGTTTAACTTTGCCAATTGCCACTGCAGTTGAAATTGTAGGGTTTTGAGTGCAATGAATCCTGAGCAATAATTAACAAAATGTTTTTGCATTTGTAACTCACTACAGATATTTTTATTTTGGCCACCGAAGTTGGCATGGACCCTTTAACTGTGTTGCTAAGCAACTAATCTACTGAAACATTCAACAGTCCTTTAAATGTTGTGTATATTAAGTGCACCATTACTACTTAGATCGCCCGCCGAACTTAATTGCTACCTTAAATATGTAGTTTAGACATCATGGTTTATTAATTTCCATGGTGGATTGTTGAGATTCAAATACATTATGAAGCATTAAAATCACTATTGCCTTTGGAATGATACTTTACAGTGACGACAGTTTTGATGCTGGTAACACAGGTAGAAAGAGTCCTGTATTTTCCATTGGTTTTAATTCATCTTGTGTTCATGTCAATCTGCTCTGTTGCAGTAACATTTACTGGTATGTCTCAGTTGTTAGATTAGATGTTTTACTTTGTTACTACATAAATAAAGGAATAATTTAAATGAAATTTTTTGACAGACTGTGGACAAATATTTTATTTGTAAAATTATAGGGGACTTTTTCATTCCGAGTTTTTAAGCATTTCCTATCTTTCAGAATTAATGGTCATTAGCAAATGTAAGTTTTCATTAAGAAATGTAAGTTTTCATTCATTTTCTATTATGTATCACCGAATCTTTTCAAATAGGTTTAATTTGGGAGCCTGTCCGATAGACTGGTTGCCATGGCATGGGTGTCAATCGCCTTTCAAAGGTGGGGGAACATAACCTTGATTTGAACTCATGTGAAAGCGAAGCTGGAAGTCCTAACAGCATGGGGTCCAGACCCGCTTAAGGGCCCGCTCAAGGGCCGCAAGAAATTTTGGATGTTAGATGTTTTGTGGTATGATATGAGGCAATTTCTTACCACTCTTTTAGCAAATGCTTTTGCACAATTTTTTCATTCTTTAAATAATTTTCAATAATTTTGTGAATGAAAATAATGTAGGCCCACTCCACTTTCATTTTTATTTAGGGTGCAGAAGAAAGTGGAGGGAACAAATGGCATGATATCCCCCACTTGAAAAAGTTGGGGGATATGCCCCCCCCCATTGACGCCTATGTGTCATGGTTATAAGCAGTGCTGTCACCACTCAGTGCTATCCTCATAACAAAATGGTACATGGGACACCTTGCAAGGTGGTTGCTCGACGAGGCTGTATTTGATGCATCGTAATGGGACTTACGGAACCAGTATGGCTTCCTTTTTGTCATCATCATTGGAGTAGCCTGATGGTGGCTAGTGGACATGACTTGTGTTGCAATTTTGCCTTGCTTCATGCTTGTTTAACATTTATATTTGCAATACTTTTCCAGACAAATTAGGGTACTACAGCTGTGCTACAGGGAGATATTGTCCATTTGGAAGTTTTCTAAATAGCGAATCCAGAATTTGCTCAGTGGAAATATTTGTGACAAAAAGTGTTCATTGACCCACTGTCACGAACTGAAACTATGAAGTGCCAAATTGAACAAATTAGACGGCAACAAAATGTCCAAAAATCTGACAGATTGTAGTGCACAATAAAGCTATAACACTGTGACTTCTGTTTCGGATGACTTAAAACTTTTGCTGATACATAATATATAAACGCAAAAAAAATTAAAAAGCATGAAAATACTCTCAAAAGAGAACAAAAAATAATGAAAAACAAGTCAGATGGGAGACAACTCCGCATTTACCAGAATTGGACTAAAAGAATTGCACTGCATGGGTCCTTGAAACATTTCACCAATTTTACATTTGTGTGATCATGTCCATAGTTTGAAAAGAATCCTTCTCCAGAGTAACTAGTGATGACTGCGATCACAGCATGTCATTACTTAATAGGAGGTTATTGGGAGATTTGCTGCCTACATTCCCATGGGAATGGTGAGTGAGCTACAGCCTGAAAGTGAGATGGAGATGAATTATTGAGACTCTGGTGGATTAGACAGCAGTGCTGTAAATTGAATGGATTTCAAGCATGAGTGGATAATGTCGAAAGGGTTTTTTTTTTCGGGGGCAGGAAGAGGGTTGCTTCCGACTGTGCAGATGCAGGGAGAATAAATCACATCTTCCTGTGGCTCGTGCGAGGTCCAGATACGACACTTCACTGCCCTGAGTAGAGTGTATGCGCAAAGCACTAACAGTGCCCGTTTGCATGTGCTCCAAAACTACGTCCATTTTTTTCTCGTCGGCACTGCTATCTCTCACTTTAAAATGTTCCAAAGGCATCGTTTTGAATCTACATGGGCGCGGGCAGATTAAGTAAATAGAAGATATTTTTACCATCGAAAAATGGCTTCATGGATTTTGGGGCTGGAATTCTTCAACTGTGCGTAAATTCCCTATCCGCCTCTTTGAAGAGCACTCCCAATCGGCGAAAGACAGACAGGTGGTTACAAGCGGAGTCTTGCATGCCTGTGTTTTATACGGTCTGTGCAGCCTCGAGCTGAAAAACATTCAACCAGCCTGCCTTTTCTTTGCCGGTGATAGAGCCACGGACATATATAAAAAAAATTGGACTTGTAACGCCTTTGTATGAAAAAGAGGCAAACCAGCGGCCATTTTACCGAGCCGAATACAAATGCGTGGGTTGGCTACCTTCTATTGACGTCTAGAAGAACAAAGGCGGGCATTGCCAGGACAGCTTTGTATTCGGCTCGGTGAAATGGCCACGAATGGATTCAATGACTCTATAAGCTGATTAAGGGCACTGCGAGCAAAAATTTAAATATTTGGCATCCAAATCGATTAGGCTAGTAGCGTACGTTAAACCGCAGCTAGTTTTCGGTTATTAATAGGGACGAGGACCAGAAATAATGCAGGCGATTCACAGTATTGCGCCTCCAAGAGTTTGCAACGCGTTGACCAATCATAGTGCTCGAAATCTGTCGACCCAATGCGCGTTTGGAAAGGATTGCACCACTGCACTCACAGACATCAAAACGCATAGACCACCAGTCTTGTTCATATAACCGTGATTTACAAAAACGTGATGAATCGTTATCACAGGAAGTAATGATTGTTGAGGTGATAGCGCCTTGTTCATGTATATGCGAGTACAGTACGCGTGATGGTTCGCGGTGTCATGGAACAACTGGAAGTTCTTGGAACCAAGACAAAAGAGAAAACCTGTGCAATATACGCCGAGATACCACACACTGTTCTCGCACGAGCTGAACTGTGGGCTAGTATGGTTTCCAAATCTCAGATTTCATCTCCCGGTAGTCGTCGCTCTCGCTGCTGATTTTATCTCTCTTGTTTAATACCCAGAGACAATTCTTGCCTGTTAGCAAAGTTGTATGTGCTGAAGCGCATCAAGTCAGTTGTTACACTGTACTGTAATAATTTGAAAGGTACCTCAGTGAATACGATCAAACAAATGCAAAGCAGTCGGCCACGGCACAAGGCAAATGTGGACGTCTGCTGTTTTGTTCTTGATACAAAGGTTTGTGTAGTCATATTAACTAAGATGGATGAAGTAATTATGAGACACTCAACAAAAAGAATGAACAAGTTGATAAGTAGGAAATAATGAAGCAGGTATTTAGCGATGTCATGTATTTAAGCTTAACCTCTACAACTACCAGGGGAAAGCAACCGACATGAGGAACTAGATATTCATAGTTGATTAAAGTTGATATACAAAACAAAACAAGCAAACAAGTGTACACACAAGATACAAACAAGACAAGGGAAATGTATGATCGGAATACGGCCTACCGAGTTTTAAATCAGGTTAAGAGAGCTGATTATAGTCAATCTTATTCAAATAAGACATTATCTTTATAATAAAAGAAAATTAGGATTACTGCTAATAGGTCATTAAGGAGACATTCCCATAAGAACGTGCACAAATTTTCCAACTTTACTGTCCCATAATTCAATATTCCCTGGTATGATCTGTACCAAACTTTGTCTGTTTTCAATTTAGACCCTAATCTATCATCTCTCAAAATTTGGACGATAAAATTCGGCCTCCTTCCGGTAGCTTGAAAATAGGAAGACACTGAAATGTTTCCCTAAAAGCCAATGTCTCCCTAATGCTGAAAAATTTACCACAAAATGTCACCCAAATGACCTATTTGTAAATATAACAGCATTTATAAAGCACATCATTCAAAGGCGCCGATATATTATCATTTTCTCTGGACACTGAACATTCCTTATGCCATCTTATCTCCCTGGCCCGATGCTGCCATCAGGAGCAAACGGCTAAACCTAATAACCATATCTGCCCTCACAGGTCCCCATTTTCTCCTGGATAAAGAAAGGCGCGAAAGGTAAGGTGACTTGCCAAAGATCATAAAATACTGGCATTAGCTGGATTCAAACCCCCTACCCTTTGATCGGAAGCTACAAACCCCGCATGGGCCACATGCCCCTCGAACGGTAAAATAATAAGCTTTTAACTTCTCACATGTTTAATACCTTACTCTAAAAGTGAAACAAGTGGAAACAATTGTGAATGTGGACCTAGAACACACACTCTATCGGTCAGAAGAAAGCTTTCATATTTTTTACTAAGCTTGAACACCGATTTAACAGATTTTTAATTATTCCGATTTTGCTTCATCAGCTTACCGGTTGTGGTTTTAAAATGCCCTGGCCCATCATGTTGTAATCTGAAACTATGCCCCCCTCCCCGGCTGCTTCAAGGCTTGGTTCGTCGTATATTGTGGTGTATAGTCACGACAAGCAACGAACACAGCGTTCAAAAAAATCGAAATCACGACACACGGCACGCAACACCATTATATTCTAGCGCAGAAACGACGAGTGTGATCTATCCAAACACAACGAGAGTTGCTCAGAATGTGCTTCTGTAACCCGAAAAATCAACACACCTACTATCATCCCCACCCCACCCCACAAATAGATCTGGGGGCTCACTTAACATAAGATATGAACTTTACTGACCAAGAAAAAACAACTGGTTTTTCTACAGAGGTCGAGAGATACCCGTATAAAAGACTGGAAATACAGACTTGTACACAAAGTTTACAAAATGATCTACTCAGGCGACAATGAATCCGAAACGTTGAATGTTCTATTGCAGCCGGATTCGCCTCGTAAAATTGAACGTTCAGTCATCACCACATAAAGTTGTTCATTCCACTGCCATGATAAATATCCATTGTTGGTGTAATGAAAGACTTTTCATTCTAATACCTATGCGCGAACGCCTAAGTCTTCAAGTGTGCGCTTTCAATTTATGATACCGCGTGTAGTAGAAGTGGACATCATGATGATGACGTGTGTCGAAATCTATTGAGAACTGCCAATGCCAGAGTACACACTGCTACACCCATAGGATACTCTCATTTCATTGGTGTAAAGTTTGTAGAAACGAGTATACCATCACTGACGTCACTCATGCCGCCTCATAGGGCCAGGGCAAGCTCAAGCGACGACTATAGTTAACTAAAGTTGACCAACACCGCCCGAACGACGGATGGTTTGGACCATGGCCAACTGGGGCCATCCCCCGGACATGGTCGCTTTGCTGGGTTCTTAATAACCTCCACAACACTTCAGTTTACAACATTGGGTATGTCACCGCCAGACAGTGCAAACCCTTTTGTTACCTTCCTTACACCTATTCGCTAACGTTAAGTGAAGAGAATTCATGTGTAACAACACAGGAACAAACCATTAACGATAATTATTAGAAGGTTTTCTATGTTCATTCCTTATTCCATGCCGTCAGTGTGAAGATTTAATTCATACTAAGTAATAATCTCACACAAGAATACATTAAAACAGAATTGTTAAGACATCTTCTATGTCTACTCCTTCCTTATCCCATAACTTTAGTGTGAAGAATAATTCCTTCATATGTCAGTCCCATTCGGAATATCTGATTAAATATAATATTTCAAAGTCATTCAAAAACGGGGTGAAAAACCAGAGATAAAAAGTCTTGCAAGAAAAGTACTCTGGAAAAACCCCACTAAACGAACCCACCTTACATATGTATACTTGTGGGGTATTTCCTTTGTTCTCGTGTACAAAACTCCCACACAACACGGAACAAATTTCAAGTCACTTCCATTTCAACCAAATTCAGTGTCCTAGGTGGAAATTTCGACCGTATGTCCCTTATATAAAACACTTCAATTTGCGACGGATGAATGGCACTTGAAAATTCCTCCTTTTTGAGTAAATTTGAAATATCTATTTCGTGAAATTCTTGTGGGGTACCACTTTAGTAACCCACAAGGATCAAAACTGGCCTTGTGGGTACCTTCCATTGTTCCGGTACCTCACAATGCACCATGTACAAGCGCACGTGGACAAATTGTACAATGTGCACAATTGCAAAGTCTGCTATGGTACAAGGCACACATTTGGCACAACTTGTGCGTGTAATGTATGTGCTGCTGAAAACTGCACCAAGTAGTCTTAGCATAGGTTACGATCTATGATGTCATTGCAGGAGTGCCCGGAGGATTGAAAAGAAACGAACTAATACAGTTAGCATTATAAATGCCATGTGGGGACACCATACAAAACATTAATACCTGGGATCTCTAAATAAAGATTTAGGACACTGTTTTTACGAACTGACGATGTATAATAAGGTGTATAAATGACGCCCTCATGCATCCTACCAGGACTAATTCATCTCGTATTGCAGAGTAACAACTGGCCCGTAGGAACGAGATCATACACTCTTTATTCGCATTTAAGAAGAGAGAGCACTCTCGTTTGAAAATTCATGATAGGCGAGTGTCAATTGAAGTTTTTCAGACTGGGATGTAAGAAAAAAAAACAGTGTTAAAATTTAAGTGTAGGTTCGGCCTGTCGGTGCGCAGATGGCCCGAACTGTCCATCCGCTCCTTTCATACCAACACATCACTATGTATCCCTCCGCCTAGCGGAGTGATAGTTACACCTATTGAGAACTACATTTCGTTCTTATTCACCCCGTTCAACCAAACGAAATGAGATTATAAAAAAACAGTTTCATTTATCATTACAGAGGGAACGAATCACATGAAAATAACTGTACAAGATTTCAACGACTGTGTACGTTGCAAGAATCACAGTAAGTAAGTAACGATAATATTTTTAAAAATTGTATTGTAACTGTATGAATCGCGCATGCCCATCGTGAACACGCAACGACTACTGGTCGAACTATACTTTGCGCCCGAACTTGCCCTAACGGAGCCCCGTGCGCCGCCTGCACACCATTTTCACCCTGAATAAAGCAATTCTTCAAATGACAAATGTGAGCAGAAATCTCGAGTATATTCATTCCTTGAAAATTTACAACTATAATGTTTAATATACCACAGAAGAAAACGGTAACTGCAGTAATATGGATATGTCTTTAACATCTCCGCTACTTTTAAAATACCATGAGTCCCCAGGGTAAAAAAAAGAACAAAACAAAAGTGAACATAAACGGACCCCTCCCTCGACAAAAATGACATTGTAGATATCTTGACCGACAAGGTACTTATGGAGAGTCACGTTTAGTAAAGTTTTTGTCCGTTCGCTGTATAAGAACTACTGATGTGTCATGAGTCAGTAAGACCTTGTTTCCAATGGTGTGCGCATTTTGCCTTAGCAGACGCATGAACTTCTCTCGTTGTTTCGAGTGTACCGCCGTTCGGAAATGCTTCATGTGCGAGAGAAAATCCAGAAGCTGTGCGCCTTCTTCCGAGCTGTCGTCGAAGCAGGTTGTAATGTCGATGGCAAAACGTGGGATGTCGAGAGTGTCGTGCTGGATGTTGTTGGCAATCAGGAATGACTGCAGAGTCTGTTTCGTGTAGTAACGGTAGCCAGCGATGTCAGGCGAGAGAAACTCACTCTGTATTTGAGACAAACTGTCTGTATCTGTCAATCGTCAAAAGAAAACAAAAACAAAACAAAAACAAGGAGTGTAATTTATTAGTGGATTTTATACATGTATAAAGGAACTCTTTTGGGTTGGAACTTCCCTGCGAAGACTGGTTGTAGTTTGACGCCTGTTAAACTCAGAGAGTGTCAAGTTGCCTGTACAAAGTAGACACCGCTTCAAAATTGTGACATTTCGGGCTATGAATTTAAGGTTAGATTATTTAGTAGACTGAAATTAATTGTTCAAACAGCCATACCCTCGAATTTGGCGGTCTGTGATTGTGATTTTCCGGGGAAGGAATTTCGAAGGCCAAAAGTTTTAACTCCAGAACACAGTGTTGGGGGTCTAGTCATAATTCCAGTCTACCATTTTACCAACAAAACTGACTAAAGGTGGGGGGGACTATAGAGCTATCTGTGTATGACCAGAGCTGTGCTTGACACATATACCCCCTCCAGCGACACCTCTGCACTCAACTTTTTCTTCACACAAACGTTTAAGTGTCTGGACAGCAGTCTTCAGTGTCTTTACGCCTTTCTGGACATCGTTGAGTATCTGAATCCATAGCGGCGCAAGTGTCAACAGCCAGCGGAAACTAGTTTGGTGGCTCATATCCACTGCTGGCAATCCGTAGGCCTACAATACAAAAAGCTGCGCATTCAATGTAAACACACTTAGTTTTTTTCATCATTTCTCAGTGACCATGAAATATAGCTGGTTGGTTTCCTTTCTCCCAGACCTTTGATATACAAAGTATTAAAACAGCACTGAAGCTTTAGTCATTCCAGGGCGATGTGTACCTTTTAAATTCTACCTTGAGTGCCAAAATTTTAAAAATGCCAATGGTTTGCTCAAATAATTTCAAGTTGCTCGTAACAATGGCTTCAATAAGGTATTGTTTGTACTTGGTACAATGTACATACAGCTATTTCACCTTGCGCCCTTGTCATTATGCAATTATGCATGTCACACTTTTGGCGTAATACTATGAAAATTGCCGACTCCGAAACAGATTTTTAAAACCCGAAATTAAATGTTCACGTCATCAATCCGTTCCGAGCGGAACAAAAGAGGGAGTGCTTATTTGGTACTCACTGCATAGCCGCGTGTTTGTAATGGAGCTCAATGGCGCATTTGACGTGGATCGGAGCACGCTGAGTACTAGTACGCATAACGAATTTATTCCTTAATGTATAATGCTACGGTCTTTACGTACACGCAGAACGCGTGCAAGAACCCGACTGGAAAACCTACAACCATCTGTCTTTCTTTTGCCGCTTGGGGTGTACTTCAACTCGGGGCGGATTCTCTGTCTGTCATCATCCGGTATGTAACTGACGTCTCTTCAGTTTAAACCACGCCCACTGCACATAGAGTTACATGGAACCTTGGAACCGGACGTTAACGTGCAACGTTTAAGGTTGCACTCATTGAGAGCGTTCGTTTTAATAGCCATCACGTGATCCTCGTGCCTGCCCTGGTGTCAGCCATTACTACCCCGGCTGGCGAGCGGGTCTCTGGAGGCTGCCCGAGTGTAATGAAGTCACGGATGGACTGTTCGTGCATGGACGTACATGGTGGAACGTGGCGGGGACTTGACCTTTTTCCCAGAATGCCTTGGCGAGCACACTGCAGCGTTCGATACCCTCATTTCGAGGCTTCCCTTGGTGTAACACTGGTGTATTCAGGGAAGCTAATCGAACGCACTCACTGATCTCCATTATGAAGATCAATGGTTGCACTACACCAAATACGCGCCCATAGTAAACAGTGCAAAATCAGACCGAAATAGCGCCGCCTGTTGACTTTTGGGAAGAGGTTGGCCTCCATTTTTTTCACTGGAAATTCAAAATTATCGCCAGATCACTTTTTGTTTCAGGTGTATGGGGGTTAACCACGATTTTTCTTATTCGCCTATCCCCAAAGATACCCCAAAATAGTAGTAAAACTATGCGCTCAGCTAGCTCTGAATGTAGTCGCCAGCCTCTCTCCTGGAAACTACCACTCCTAAATTCTGAATTTATTGAAACACTTCCATGATCCCTCCTGATATGACATGTCTCATTGTAAAACCCCGACGAAATGATGGAATGCACCCTTAATAGTGTTCGTCCAGGGATCCTGCAATAAGTGGTGTGTCCGCGTGTGTGAAGAAGTCACTTACGAACCAGATTAGCCCTTTATCTGATATTCACTATTTCGGATTAGATTGAACGAAAACGCTAGCATTATGCTGATCCATGCAGTAAACATCTTCCTGCAGTTGTTATTGCGCATTTCACGATAGATTTAATGGATCAATGCATATCGCAGCGTCTCTTCCGAATTTCACCCAAAGTATAAATTTTATTCAGTTTGTTCCATTTCAAGAAATTTAACTACATGTATAGGCATTTTAACTATACTTGTATTCGATACCTGATAAAAGGACGATTACCAGAAATCCGTCCTCTGTCAACAGGTCGTATAGAACCGGAACTTTTTCTTCCATGCGGCCGCCGTAGTAAATTGAGTGAACCGATGTGACGACGTCAAACTTGTCCCTCCTGTCGCTATGGGCTAAGTGCGCCTCCAACGTCTGCTGCTGCCAGTCGAACCTCACGGCAGCTGACAGTGCGTTGTCGCCTCTGACCAGCCTTTCATACAAATTGATCTGATGAGCACTGGGCTCAATGACACGATTGTAGACGAACTTAAATTTTTCCAGAAGGGCTTGGAGGATCTGAATTTCTAGTTCTCCTGTTAAAAATAAGTGTAATGGGCCGTTCAAGCGTTAGGGCCTTATTGTTCAAATTAACAGTCAAAATACAAACGTTTCAAAGGGGAAAAATTGAACTTATTTTTTCGTTCACTAATTCTAAATGCAAAAAGCTCAAGCAATAAAAGGGACAAAATCTGTTAATTTCCGTTATAGGAAGATGGAGGCCACTATCGAGATGGAAAAAACACACTAACCTTACCGCATAACGCTGGACTTACCGCTGCAACCTTTCCGCTTACTTATCGGTCCATCAGGAAAGAGAATTAACGTTTTGCTATTTTCTGGTATAATTCAATTTTCTAAACTTCCATAATCATACCAATAAAAGAAAAAAAATGGAAAAGACCCTCACCAGAGCCACTGCCTACACCCATGTGCCGTAGCAAGCCATCCTCAGCAGATCTCTTGGTATCATCTTGTCCCGTAAGTCTGTGCTCGGTGCCTCTCCCGCGTAACTTGTCCCGAATTGCCGCTCCGAGCACTTGGCGGTACCATGTCTCGTAAGTGTACGGCATGTCAAATTCCATGAATCGAGAGAAAGTCTGGTAACACTGCTGGTAATATTTTGCGTCCAGCGGAAGTGTTGGGTGGAATTTTCCAGAATCACAACTCTCCATTTTCTTCGATTTTTGTGTCCAATTTTGTTTCTGACGGTATAAGTTCAACTAAGCGAACCTTTCTTCATTGCGGAAATCTTTGGTATTTATAAATACAATACGAAAGTACGTGAGAGTTTTGGTTTGTTGCGTTTTACACCGAGGACGCAATCCATCTCCATACTTACAAAGGGGAGAGCTTGTCAATTTCATTGCATTCCTTTTATATTATCTAGATCGGCCTTAAATTCACTTTCGTCCAAACCCGTTTACGGTCACTGGTTACAGTGTTGTTTCCAACAACGTGTCAATGCTGAACATAGCCTTGTGCCAGTTAAAATAGTTCGAATTTATTATCAAGGGCAGGCCTATTATTCCGATCCCTGTCCTTTATTCCTTTCAAGTTCATCAAAGTTACCGTGGAGATCCAACAGATTGTGTTGTTCTACACGACCTCTTTCCGCTGGAAGGAAAAGAACAATAAATCTACGCTTGGTTCATCGCATTTAAGGCGAAATATGATGACGATTGTAGTGAAACCCTAGCCTGTGGTAGTAGCATAGCAGGAGGCGGGGTTCATCGCAAAGTTAATTGGGATGAGTGCGATTGATCCGATGACACAAAGATTCCAGATCACACACAGCAGATAGGAATTACAGTCAATCAATGGCTGGATTTATTAGAATCTTGAAGAAATCAAAAGTTAATCAAGGTGGTAGAATCAGGAAGCTGGTGCATGAAAAATGTGAAGATCTCTGGTCACAAAATCTCTCCGGTAAAAAAATCCCTGGTAAAGAATCCTTGGGTGCAATGCCTGTCTACAGGTGTGTCGGACCCTGTTAGAATGCCACTTGAAGATGTTGGGTCCTACTAAGTGTCATTCCCACGGAAGTGTGTTGACCACAACACACCCCTCTCCAAGAAGGCTGGGCAGGAGAAACCATCTGCCTAATTAGTCATCTATATGTTTCCACTTTTCCCATAGTTTTTCCTTTTCCGACTGACCATATGTTTTCTTGGCCAATCCATCTCAGAAGTGGGCGAATAACCTTAAACTGACTATAAAAATTGAGACCACATCCTGGTACGTGATCTTGAGAAAGTCTTATTTATGAAACATGAGATCATTCCTTATCCAAGAAAACTTAGTGACTAAAGACCATACTGCATCAATTGTTCCGAGCACATGGCCCACCCATTATAAGAGACTCGGGTCGCCCTGTGCTCCTCAGAAGCGATCTGAGACCCATGATGAGAAGGCTGTCTCCAGGTGCTGTCTGCACTTTACTTGTGAGACAAAAGTTGTTGAAACTTTTCTCTTTCTCATCACTGACCTGTGTGCTCTGTTGGTGCCTGAATTTTTTTTCTTATTAAACATCTTGATGTACTTTGCCTTGGTAAGTTGGTAGGGCACATCATGATCAAAGAATAAGTGCTCAGACGTTAATCACACTGCAACATCCGCACTTTTTAAAATATTTCAGTTCCTATTGTATATTCCATTTAATAATTCTTGTTTTTTATGGGAACGATCATTTAGTGGAGATATTTTTGTACTCTTTATGTTTCACTATCTTAATATTAGGAAAGAATCTTTGTGGAATAGTTTACTCGTGTTTTAGGAGTATTTTACTGCATCACTGCTTTCTGTTGAATAACTTGCGCAACTTGATAAGCGTGTGTTTTATTGTTATATTCGTGTTCCCCTACTCGCCAACTTTTCGTCATTGGTGCTTCAAGGAAAATGAGAATTCCAGATTTTTTAGTCACTGTTATGTAGGCCCACACAATTTAGTTCACATGCCATATATGGTTCCTGGCCATATGTTTGTTGCCATGTGCATGGAAGTAAGTGTGTAATTCTACCCTAAACTGACCTTGAGTAAGGCCAGCCACCTTTAACTATTTATACGTTGCTCTAGCTTATTCTACATGTACTTCGCATTGACCAGCTCGCCTATGATTGCCTATGAAGTTTTAGCGAACTTTCCCTGATATTATTTAGTGTATTTTTAAATAAGGTTATCTGGGTGAACATATTAGTTATGTGTTACTTAATCATAATCTTGTTTATTCCTTCGTATGACTTATTCGGTTAGTTTCATTGTATCTTAGTTTTATTCCTATTATGCATAGTTAGGATTATGTATTAGTTTTGGCGTAACTAAACAAGACTGTTGATCTTTGATTAATTAGAAGAACCGATCTGAGACCTGATGAGAAAGCTGTCTCCAAGTGAGTAGTGGGGGGGGGCCTGTTTGGTACACTTTTTATAGTACACTTTTTATAGTACACTTTTTATAGTACACTTTTTATAGTAGACTTTTTATAGTACACGTTTTATAGTACACTTTTATAGTACACTTTTATAGTACACTTTTATAGTACACTTTTTATAGTACACTTTTTATAGTACACTTTTTATAGTAGACTTTTTATAGTAGACTTTTTATAGTAGACTTTTTATAGTACCCGTTTTATAGTAGTCTTTTTATAGTAGACTTTTTATAGTAGACTTTTTATAGTACACTTTTTATAGTACACTTTTTATAGTACACTTTTTATAGTACACATTTTATAGTACACTTTTTATAGTACACTTTTTATAGTACACTTTTTATAGTACACTTTTTATAGTACACATTTTATAGTACACATTTTATAGTACACTTTTTATAGTACACGTTTTATAGTACACTTTTTATAGTACACGTTTTATAGTACACTTTTTATAGTACACTTTTTATAGTACACGTTTTATAGTACACTTTTTATAGTACACGTTTTATAGTACACTTTTTATAGTAGACTTTTTATAGTACACTTTTTATAGTACACTTTTTATAGTAGACTTTTTATAGTACACGTTTTATAGTACACTTTTTATAGTACACTTTTTATAGTACACTTTTTATAGTACACTTTTTATAGTACACTTTTTATAGTACACTTTTTATAGTACACTTTTTATAGTACACTTTTTATAGTACACGTTTTATAGTACACGTTTTATAGTACACTTTTTATAGTACACTTTTTATAGTACACTTTTTATAGTACACTGTGTAGAGTACAATAATGATAGCACACTGTGGATTAAAAATTCAGCTTGGGACAATAAAGTCTTCTTCCCGTATCGATCGAATCTCGGTATAGCGATAGTAAGCCAAACCCAAAGACCGCTAGCATGTGGGCGCCCTCTCTTCCTTAGTGTCCAAAGGTTAAGTCAGACCAACGCTCACTTCCAACGTACACAATGTAATCATTAACACAATAGTCCGCCGTCACAGCTCAGCCACTACGTACAGTCTATTATCTAGAGATTATCTCTCTCATTAACCGGCGGCACGAGCCGCCTATTGTCCGAAACCAAACACCCACGGTTTGTTAGGATTAGTACTCCCAATCCGATAATTGCTTTCGGAGCAGTTGACCCACGGACTGTTGTGTAAGGATTATAATCCCTTTGTTTACGTCCGGACCTCCAGCCAGGTCATGGGTCTATTGGGGAACATTTTAAGATTTTGGGTCAACGTGTACCCTAAAACAGTGTACTATCATTATTGTACTCTACACAGTGTACTCTAACAACTGTACTATAAAAAGTGTACTATAAAAAGTGTACCAAACAGGCCCCCCCACCTACTCAAGTGCTGTCTGCACTTTGCTTGTAAGACAAAAGTTGTTGAAACTTTTCTCCTTCTCATCACTGACCTGTGTGCTCTGTTGGTGCAGGGTACTTGCCCATAGGTCATGTCGCTTTGGGGAGCCGACCCGGTTCGTCTCTCTACCGTCTTCACTTTGACCCTTTTCCCCATCATCATGCTGGATCTGTGAGCCTATTGACCTAGCGAAGGACTGCCAAGGACTTGGAGCTGCATCCATGTCCAATGGTCAAAAGTTGGGTCAAGCAAGATCAAGATCATAGAAGCCTGATTTAGTTTTTTTTTAATTTCTTGATTGTATAAGGGATTGCATTTTTTCTGTATAAGTTATTTTGGTTCCTTTCCAGTTATTGATTGGATTGCTTTGAATCCTGTTTTCAGTTTAAGTGTATGTTTTAAATTGCCTGTCCATCCATTGTTGGTATTTCTTGTATGTTGCCGTGTACTTTGAGTGATTGTATTTTTAGTGTATTCATGCAATAAGATTATTTGAGGATCAACATAAGAAGCTGTCCTTTTGGATTCTTTTGAGCAGATTTTCCTTGTAAAACAATTTATTGAACCGGCACAGGTTTCGACTATGGCAATCGAGAGCCAACCTGTGACAGGTGATACAAAAAAATAATAATAATAATTCACACTAAGTAATAGTACTAGCGGTACATCCATGCAGCAATGGCGGCCCAAAAGTACATGACTTCAGCACAACACTAAAATACACGCAGCAAAATACTCCGGCTAACAAAATTTCGAATAGACACTCACCATAGGTTCTGGAGATTTAGGCCCACCGTAGCCTTACAGGGCCGTCATACTACCGAAGGGCGGACACCCCAAAAGGTGAAATTTCCAGTGACAGTACCAAAACCCGACGTGACACGGAGTTGCCAATGAATGGTTTCACTGTTAGCCGGGAACTAATCGGAAAGCACGCCTTGCTGCCTGGCCATACCACTCGTGTACACAGTGAATATTCTTGCACCCATTAAGGTGAGGTTTATCAGCTAATAAACATATTAAATAACACAGGGAGATTGAGTGAAAGTGAAAATAACTAGATTCCTTATACTTTAATATAGGCATTTGTGACAATTAACAAGGTCCCTCGTGTGATTGTCAACATCGAATTTATTTAATAAATAGCGTAGGCATTTCAAGGCAAAGTGCCCTATGCGCGCTCCTGAGCTGAGGGCAGGTTCCTAAAAATATGGACCATTAGATAATGTTCAACTTTGTGGGTTCATTTTTCCTGAAGTGAGTAGCAATGAATTAATTTTCAATGTTTGATGTAATGAGGGAAGTCATGGCAGATATCTGGAACAATGATGACCGTGTCAACCTTTCAACTAAATTGGAGTTAACTAATTAAAGTCTCGAACGTTAGCAATTTTGAGGGACATAAACTCCCTGTTAAAATCCGACCCAATAGAATTTACTGAGGAGTGATAATCCCTGAGGTTATTTTATACAGATTTATATGTGGTGAAAAGTGATAATATTTACACATATTAAAACCATAATCACGGAAGTAAAAAGTACCTCTCACAATTAATCGGGTCCCGAAGTCGCGAATGTCACTCGATTCTGTCATTAGTGTAAAAAAAAAATCGACTGCAAAAAAGCGAGTAAAATCATATCGATGTACAACACAAGCTTTAAAAAAGAGTGCAAAAAAGCACCGCCAAACCATCATCCTTTTACAGCTGGACCGATCACATTTTTTCAAATATGTTCCCGAAAATCGCAGTCCAAAATACCGATCGTGGCGATTTTGCGGCTTCCATCAATCTCTCGCGGTGACGTTAGAGTAACATTTCGCTTCAGGGTGCACCCTGGTAATTAGGCCAGAAATACGTCCGCCGAGCTCATTAATAAAAGCTATACACTCAAAATATTCTATATTAGAGGGTCCTGAGAGGCATGGAACTGAGGAATTCAAGAAATATGAGACTGGACCTCTGGGCCGGACTCGGGGCTTCCAATTCTGAGCAATTTGGATGCAATCGGGTATGAAAGTGGCACTATTTGAGCCATTTTGCTGAGGGAGGGTTTTTCAAAATGGCTACTTTTCTGGACAGGGACATTTTCTGCATTTTAGGGGTGGTCTGCTTCTGGTGAAAATTTCTCAAATATTCATTGGTCAACCCCCCGAAAATTGAAAGGAAAATGAAAGAGGACATGTGGAACATCATTTTTCTGTGCAGCCTGAACACCTGTGAGAGTTGTGAGTATTTTTAAAATGTTTGTGAAGTATGGGGATTTATCACTGCTGTCTATGGGAATTTATTTGTAGTGGTGCACCCTTCATCGCGGCCTGTTTGACCTTTGACATCAACCCAGATAGTGCACCCTCTTTTTTATTCGATATTCATGAGCCCCTCCACGGGATGGCAACGCTCCGCGATTTTTCTCTTCAGAACAATTTTTCTCAAAAGAAAATCCGTCATTCCGAATAACGTTCGCAAAAAAAATGACATTCGAAACATACGATTCATGATGAAAATCTAATGCTCAGAGTTGTTAATTTTAATTTTATTTTTAGCGGAGTTATCTCCAAAATAACCGGCAAGATGAAAATCGCGCATGGAATTTTCGAGCCCTACATGTGACAGCATTTTGGGCATTCTAGAACGTCATGCAGTTTCTGTCGAAATTCTCGAATGTCATCAAAGGTCTGTAAAATATGACGTTCGCAACGAACATATTGTACTCATTATAAATTTTTGATGCAGCCAAACTTAAAGATAATTTTTGGTGGTCGAACGATACAAGACCTGGCAAATATGTTGGTATAGTGAGAGTGATTCTAAACGGTAAGAGAATGAAGAGAGCCAAACTTTTCTCATCATTTTCCGTCAATTTTGCGCTCTTTTCTTTGTGGCTTATATTTTTTAAAAGTTATTTCTTAGGTGCTTTAAAATACATCAGTCGAAAAATATACTGAATTCTCCTTCTTGTTGAGAGAAGTTTTGAAATCAAGTCCTCTGGTGTAAACACTTTGACATAAAACTTTAAATGAATTCAGCCCCATTTGATTTGCACTGATAGCCAACCAAATGTCCACCATAAGTACATATTATGCCTAATTATCCCCATATAATCATTTCTATAAATCTGAAGGTGCTAATTTGTATTTTACATGATCAAAGTCACTCTTTTAGAAGTTTTGAAAAATGACATCCGGAGTTGCATTTTGGTCTATTTTATGAAGAACAACTGCATAGGCTTCATATGTAAATGAGGTCAACCCTAAAAATAGATCAGTATCTCAGGCCATGAGAAAACATCGCCCGTGCATGAAAATAAAATACACATTCCCACATTGATGCAGCAAGCAAACCATATTAAATTCGTTTCAAGTCACCTCTGACTTGGTGAGTCAAGATAACAAGACTGTTTGATTTGGCTTTGTTGACCTTTAAATTAAGGATGTATAACCTGATTCTTAATAGGTTTGAACCCCCAAATGAATTCACATCCATTGGCGTCAGTCGGTGGAACACCATCAATGAGAGAGTAGGATATTAACATCCTTCATGTTTTGTACCAGGTCTTTCTTTCAAGGTGCATTGTTTTTTCCACGTACTCTATCAAATCTCATCAATTTGTCCGGCGCGACTTTGGATCGGGAGGGTCAACGTACCCCGACACCAAAACAAAAAACCAAAAAACAAAACAAAACAAAACGATCAAAAAATAACTAATAAAAAAAAAATAAACTTAACAGTTGTAATTTCTAAATGACATCCTGTGAAGGTTATTATTTGTACATCAGTAACAATGTAATGCACTACCTACATGTCCGCCTGTCCACGACAACCCCCCCCCCGGCCCAAAAAACCTGGTATAATATAAGACCCTCGTGATCAAACACAATTTGACATGAGAAGTACTATATTCAACGGGGCATACAGGCAGGGGCATATACAGGGGCAACAGAGGCCACGACCCCCCCCCCAAAAACGATGAGTTTTTATCATAGTCAAGATATTCAGGGTCTTAAATGGAGGCTGTTGTATGGACAGACAGACAGAGCCATTCTGTTTAAGAAAGTGTTTCTGAGCAGCTGCTTTAAGAGCAACCCCAACGGTGGTAAAAAAAAAATGGGGAATACTCAATATACCCACGTGGTATCGAAGTTATAAGTTATACATGTAAAGTGGCACTGTGACTTCTGAATAAATAGTAATAATGCAATAAAACTATGGACTAATTCTGCGGGTTCTTAAAACTTTCCACGTTTGTATCGTTGGTGGCGCGACGCAGAAATGCTTTTTTGATTACGTACCACCGTGGAAACGAAAAACATCGTGACCTCGAAGGACCTGGTTTCGTGGATATGTTTTTGTACAAAGGCCTGCACGCCTGAGCTGCGAGCCCAGCCTTACACTTTTTTCAGAATAAAATAACGACATAAAAACATTGAAAACATCTGTCCTTCACTGTGAATTTACCAGGCCATATTTACCGAAAGATCTTGATCTCCTTCACCGCCTCGTTCATCAGCATTATTACTTAGATACCACGAGTATATTAACCTGTATTCCCCATTTTGTTTCGCCACCATTGGGGTTGCTCTTTAACTTGTATAAGGAAAATATAGAGAGTCTTTCCAAACAGTAAACAAAAGTGGAATAAATTGTCACATACCACATTTCGTTATCTCGATTAATGACTTTGATGGAAAATCCATATGAAAGGATTAGATGAAATTTCGAAAAAAAAGTCGGTATAATGAGTAGATTTAGGCACATTCTTCCTTCGAGCGTTCTGTGTACTTAGTGTTGTTCCCTTTATCTCTATCATTAATTGAACTAACACGAATCAAATTATGATAAATTAATGAAACTGCAGAAAAGGACCGTTTGTATTGTTTGTAAGGATCACTTTAATAAACACACCACTTCTTAATTTAAAACACAAACTTCTGTTTCATATGAATATAATTTTTTCAACAAGATGTTTCTATGTATAAATTTGCATCTAATTAATTTCCTGAACGTTACATAATCTTTTCCAATTCGATAGACCATCAACATACCATTTGTTAATTCTTTAAAACAAACTAATGGAAATATCTTCCATCGTCTATACTTAAATGCCCTTCAATTAATACATTCAAAAACAAACTGAAAACATTCAAGATTCTCTTGTTATTGTCTAGTTTTGTCCTGTATTGTTGGGCACCGTACGCCGTAAGCTTGACTGCTACGATGAAGCATCCACATTGTGGGAATGTGAGTTACTGAATTGAATCCTTTGATACTTTAATTAACAATTATTAAAAACCCAGTCAAATTCCAGGATGTAAACATCTAACTCGAGAGGTATGTCTTCATCCTAAAATGTTAGGATCCGTGAACAAGTTCATTTTCTCCAAGATCTCTCCTCAACAGGTTGTCGCAGCATTCTGCGTTCGTCTGCAATCCAGCCTTGCGGCATCATAACATTTGTTATGGGGAAGGGATGTTAAATACTCGGCTCCATCCCTTTCTCACGCGTCTGTTGATGTTTGACCCCTAACTTTGACTATGACTGTTACCTCCTAATATTACTGAAACGTAAAACAACATCAAACAGAGCCAAATATTTATTTATTTAGTACTTTATTTAGGCATTCGCCCTTCGGGACTCCAGTCGACTTGAGTCACTAAAAAAGTGACTCGAGTCGAGTCACTGACTCAATGATAACTCTGCACTAAACTACAGAAACTTAAATGACCATCCCCGTTTACTGATTTGCGCAGATAAAATGTTACCGGTATGGAAACATGGAGTTCCATGCTAACATAGTACATGTATACCTCGAAAACTGTGAATTCCTTGATAAAATAGCCCTTAAACGCGAAAAGACTTGATCTTCCTTCATGGAAACGCGGATACCGGAATTACGTACGTGATAGCATGCATGGAAATGTGGAATTCTTGGGAATACGTGCACACCCTTCAAACGCGGGAAATAATGAGAGCCTATCTTCTAAAAAAGTATTCGGTTAGTATTCGGCTTCGCTTCTCTTTGTCTCTGATACCGACCGATGTAGGTCGAGTGTGTTCTGTTATGATAAAGAAATAGGGCCTACTTCAATATTTGGGGAGTCAGGTTGACGTAGTGTATCTTTCCTCGCGTTTTACTTCTGCGGCCCTGGTTCGATTCCCAGCTTGATCCACATGTGGATTGGATTTTCAGTTCCCATGGGTTTTCTCCCACTTCTGAAAGTGTAACTGCTTTCCATTTTCTCCTCTTTACAGATGTGGGCCGTTTGGCGGCTGCCTGAGGCACCTTCAGTATGCCTTCGACTCACGTTGTAAATATGTAGGCCTCCATGGAAAAGCAGTGCTGTGCACTGATTGGATCTTACGCTCATTAACAGTACCACGAGGCCATTGAAAGTGTTGTATGCTGGGTGCACTGTCCCAATTCAAGGAAAATACTGCCCCTGCAGAGTCTTTCAAAAAGAGGACTCTGTGTGGGCCAAGAAATTGTGAACTTGTTCAAGTATGGCGCAGGATCAATAGATTAAGGGGCTCTCATTTGGGGGCCGCAAAGCAGACAAAAATGTTATTTAAAATTTGTCAGAAGAGCCTGCGAAAGTTGAGGGATGTCGTTTGAAAAATGGCTGCTGAGAAGACTGGGGAACGTTCACTTTTTTGAGGGGGGAGTTTGTTTGGGCGGATACTTAAAAAATTAATTTGTTAACCTACTAAAATTTGAAAACCAAAGGACCAAACAACACATTGTTTTGTTTGAGAGGCCTTAGGGACTTCGATGCCCGCAATGGGGCTCCGAACTTAGTTTTGAATTAGTCTGGTACGTTCACGCATTATATTGATCTAGCGCCCTCTCTGGGTACATATGAATCCGCTGGCCTATATGAACTGGTTCCCTGCCGTCATCCCTCGGATAAGTAGTCGAAATCCTAAATCATATGTTCTGGGAACTAGACTACTGGCCTTGGACGTCGGAATGGCTGTGTACCACTGATGTCAACCGGACCGGCTGCGCTAGCCGAAAGACAAATAAGGCCGAGGCCTATGCATCGGATGCATATGATGGTCGATGGTGAGTTAACTAGTAATACGGAACATGTTTCGTGTACCCCACCCTAGCTTACTCCCACTCACAAACTTCATGCAAGAAAGAGTATACGGACAACATTTGATGCCCCTGTGCACAAAATTCCTCCATGGTGGGAATCAGTAATCTGGTAATAGGCCTAGCCCCACCACTGCGTGGCATGGACACTTGCTACCATTCGATCCTTACCCATAGGCTACATAGTACATCTGTTTCTGTTGGCGTGGTCAAATCTTCGGCGCACTCTCTTATAATCGTAGGCACAAATTTGTTGGCATACACAAATGTTCCTTAGTCTCTCCGCTTTCTAATGACCATTATTTGAATGATTTCACTGATGTTGTTCTGGTATTTTCCAGTCTTTTGCCTTTACCCATTCAATCTCACGGTCTCAGTCTCACATACCATCTTTCGATTAAAATGTGTCTGTTGAAATTTACGTCACTTGACCCTGGCCCACAGACGGCTGTTCCATTTGCTTCAACTTTACAAGAAAATGAACTGCAGTCCGTGAGACTGCTGACAGAAAATTGCATACGGATGTGTGGCTAAGGATGGGGCGGTAGCAAGTGTCTGTGTCATCCTAGTTGGGTTAATCTGGTAATGGAACTAATTATGATATTTATGAACTTTATTTGCTCGGACCTTTTCATCCAAAGCACATGAAAAATTAAACTCGTTAGATTTTCAAATTTCAAAATGATTGGTTGTCCCATGTACAATGATGTAAAGTAGAGTTTAGCTGATATTACACTAAAGTGCATTGTAAGGGGATGGTGTCTAGACTGTTAAGACTGTCAATGTGATTTTCTTTTGAACATTTGTGCGAAAGGTACTAAGTAAGTGTTGGACTGGTGTTTTCCAGCACCACACTACTTTCTTATAGAATATTCCTACTCTTGTTACCTCAAACTTCAACTGTTACATTGTTTGGACTTACCTCTGGCTAGAATATTTGAATTTTTTTCAGAATTTGTTTGGAGTTTATGCTTGTCCTGGCATTCAGTCAGTAATTGGCGGCGTGACTGAAATTCTTTGCTGTGCATTGGAGACTATGTGATGACGAGTACATGGTATCGCCTAGCCATGGCACAGAATGAGTATGCACTGTCTGAACGCCTAATCCGTGCCATCAGTGGCTGGACTATCAACCCTCAGGTACAATAGCCTCTCCATTACTTCATGCAAGCTTTGGCTGTCTAAAGCAACTCCTTCAAGCTTTGGATACTGGTTTGGATTGTAACCCATAGCATGCCTTGATTTGAATGTGAGTGGTTCCTGTAGAGATGTGTGACATTTTCCGTGATGTTCGGCACAAACTTGAATCTTGGTGCAAATTTACTGAGCTCCATCCAAGGTTGATTTGCCTTTGCATGAAATTCATTTATAGGATTATCATCTCGGGAACAAGAACTACTTGTACAATAAATTTGCACAAGAGTTAAGATTGCGCTGAACAAGGATACCATGTGATTTGGCAGTCTCCTTTTTGTTTGCATGAGTATGTGTGCTACCCCCCCTCAGTTCTGTTGTACACACACGTAAAGTCTAAGAATTCTGTGTAGGTAGAGTGCGTGTTGAATTGGGCCACTGAGCATAGCCTGCTGTTTTAACAAACATTGCTGTGTGGTGGTGCCAAGGAGTGTTTCAAAATATAGGTTAGAAACATCATACAGATGTGGTTGTAATGATACTTAAAACTGTTTGCATTTAGCTAAGTACATTTATCATGACATGTTTCCACATCATTTCTATTTTCCTTTCCTGTCAGATACTTTTTTGTACTCATCAAATGTTGCATTATTTTAGTAATGTACATGTACACTCAAAGCCAAAGCTTGTCATGTTGACATGATAAAACTTGTGTTTCCCAAGTAACTGTAACAACAAGAACATTCATTTATCAATTTTTTCAGTGTTTTCTCAGAACTTGTGGGAAATAAAAAGCATTTGCTCCTGTTGGATTCAACCCAGTGACCCTCTGCTTAATATCAGCAGCTTTAATGCTTTACCACATGGACCACCAAGCTTGTGTGGTTGGTTTGGATGGATAAGTCACTCGGGACCACAATTAACAACACAATTTTAAATGGAATTTCAATAGGCCTATAACAAGAGCTGCTTTTCATCATGACTGAGACTCAACACACAAATTATTTTCAGTGTAAAAATCGTGTCTTCTGGTATTGTAGGGCAACAAATATCTTGTCCATATGCTGGTAGTAAGACGAACACCATTTGTTTTCTGCTGACAAGAGCAGACCTTGTTCCTCTGACCAGATCCATTGTTTGCTCGCATTTGTTCACATCTCACTTACATTGCGCCTTCCCATCTCAGGATACCGTTGAAAGCTTAATTGCTGAAGGAGCAAACATCAACCGAGCTCATGGTACCTTACTGCCACTCCACTGTGCATGTATGGCCAGCGACAGTGAATGTGTCAAGTTATTGTTGAAAAGCGGTGCTGAGGTAGGTTGCCAGTTTTCTTCCCTGCCCCCTCCTCCAAAAAGAAACCAACCAGTGGATTTAAAAGTCTTTTTTTCACTTGACATTGTGTTCTTTTCTTTCTTTTACGTACCACCCATAGTTATACTACTAAATAGTAGGCCTTATAACATTCAACCCTCACAGTGGACCAAATCAAAGTCCTCTTTGCCGTGTATGCCCCCTCCTTTTACAAGAACTTCATGCAAAGGGATGTGCTTCTAAAACATGCTTCTGAAGGGAAAAACTCAAAAGGTTTGTCATTGTAGGCCACATGGAAAAAGGATAATCAGTATATTTCAGTCTGTCCTGTGGTTCATCCAAACTAGCCAAAGTAAGGTTGTCGTTACCTTTCATGAAGTAAGTGGGTTTTTTTCTCTTGTGGATTTATTCAAAGGTTAATCGTGTTGATGGTTATGAGCGTACTGCCATACATTATGCCGCAGAGAAGGACATGGCTTGTTTGTGTGTTCTCCTGGAGTTTGGGGCTGATATCAATTCCCGGGATGGGAACTATGACACACCCTTACACTGGGCCTGCTTCCGTAATAATGTAGAAAGCACTAGAGTTCTTCTTGAGCACAGTGCATTAGTAGATGCAGTGGATTTCAACCATGACACACCACTGAATTGGGCCTCCCTGAAGGGCAACCTGGAATGCATAACACTACTGCTTGAATATGGTGCTGAGACACACATCAGCAACTGTAATGGTATATCGCCTTTGCACCGTGTCTGCAGTCTGTTTGCCATGGGCTTGAGCAGAGATCGGGACCGCCGGTGCCTGGACATCCTGGCCCAGGCCACGGGCCAGATTGACCTGCGCGATCACAATGGTGAGTTCCCAAGTGTTATCAGTAACGACTCAGAACTGAAGACCATCATTACGGGTATTTGTTGCTCGCCTCGTCTCCTACGACAGCTCTGTCGGTACAGGATTCGTCAGTCCTTGATCGGTGGAAACAGACAGAAATTGATGGGACAACTGCCTCTTCCTGCTCCTCTTCAACGATATCTTCTCTTTCAGAATGGTGAATGATCATATTTGTAGCTTTGCTACTCAAAGTAGCAAAGTATTCAGAAAACAAACCATTTGCCATTTTGTCATGTTGTGGCCAATTATCATATGACTGATTTTAGAATGGAATCAGACATGTGTGTGGGTAATTTTGTGGTCTACCGCAATGATGACAGAAACCATACTGTTGATCTAGAGATAAACTAAATTGGCAAAGTAAAAAATGTGCATGTATGAAGTAGGTAATAGTTTTGCACTTTATCACTGTGGAGTCACCCCTTGAGTAGGATGGTCATTACACAACCACATTAAACAATTAACTTTTTTAACCTGTTCAAACTTTACATCATATTTCTTTCTCCCCAACACCTCCCCCCCCACTGTATAGAGTGCATGGTAGCCATCTTGCAGGGCAGTTCTTTTGTTCCACCGGCAAACCTCTTTTGGGCATACCCTGTGTAGCAAAAGCACTGGCCTGCTAAGTAGATCATATTTTGCAACACATTTTGTTGGTTGTACCTGCATGTATAATTTGGTCTTGCTTATTTTATTAAGGCTTCCACTGAACCTGCTGTTTTCAACGTTGTTTTAAGATATAAATCTCCTAATCTCTCTAAATAGTTTTTCATCTGGAAGTGTATTAATATTGAAGTTCATATTTTTCGAGAATGGTACTAGTCTAGGCAGATTAAATATTCAGTCACACTGTACATGAATGTGCAATTTGAAGAAGTGGAAGCTTTTGGAATGGGACATTGGATCAGTTTGCTGTTGATCTTTGTCTCGTGCTTGTTGTGCAGTCCATGCGTTGACACACACAACTGCCTTTCGACTTTCAAAATTCTTTTCATGAAAAAAAAAATGAAATCTGACACACCCCTCAGTTTACTTCACCTTCCTGCTAGTAAGCCTTGAATTGTCTAACTGTTCTATCCATTTTTAAAAACTGGGCTTTGTTGTTTCTATTTCGGTTTTGTTTTTAAACCAGAAAGTTACTGTATTTTGAAGAGTGTCATATTTTGAGAAGCACTATCAAGCAGAACCCTGCTGTATTTTAAAAGTGGTTTTTGGCAAATGCAAGGAGCCTGATTTGAAAAGCGTAAAAGATTGTGCATTTTATTACATTCTGTGGGTGGTCCTGTGTGTCCCTGTAGTTCATGCATTTATTCATGATGCATGTAAGTGCTGTGTTTTCACCTGTATTGTCTTCTTCATCAAGAATATTTATTGAAAATGCCGAGTATATTTGAATATCTAATTGAATATTTAATTTTTATATATGAAACTTATTTTGTTTATAGATGTTGCTGGTATCCACTTCTGTACTCAAGGTCATGGGTCAGAGCTATTTTCCTCGAACTCACTCTTGATACTTTTTCCTAGCTAATTACATGTACATGTATATATACCCAGGTCACTTCCTCATGTGTGTTTCAATTTTCATGGGTAAGGTTCAACTCGGCCCATTGCCCACCTGAAAGCTTGCTAATTGAGATCTTGCTTGTCTGGAAGTAAATAAACACCTTGGGTGCGTGTAACAAGCACTAACCTTTGGAGTTTCCTTGTCTGCATCAAGGGGTGTCAGAATAGGGAGGGGATTACCTTTTGAATAAAAGGAGGTGTTGTTTTTCACCTATCTTGTGACAGCAAAGTTTTAGGCAAACTGGACGTAGCATCATCCCATTGTGTACAGACTTTTCCAAAACGGTATCTTGTCTCACTTTTGATTTGTAAGCCTTTGAAATCCAAAACGAAAAGTCATTTAAGAACTGAAAAATGAAGGACGTAGGGCAGCGTTTGGAGGTCCATTTTGGGGAAGGAAGTTGGGAACTTACATGTAGATGCGTTAACTTGAGACGCACGGAGTAATTTTTATAAGAAATAGATCCTGCAATATCTGATTCCGTCATCAAATATCTTTATTTGAATTAAGGTAATGTGGCGCAAGATATAAACACCAATTGAAGTTATTATTGCCGGGTTTGACAAACCGCAGTTCAGATGCGGCTGAGGTAGCGTTTCAAAAAAGATGTAAATTACATGTGTTCTCCGTGTATACGTACATCATCGTTTACATCCTGGATTACAATAGTGTACTGAAGGTACGTTCTTTATTTCAGGTAAGTTATTTTATCCGGTTATACAGTTTTCTTGGTGGTAAATTAATTTGTTTCCAGTGTAAACATTTGTTAGATTTTAGTTATCAAGCGATGTCTCGTCAGTCACACAATATCGTGAAGCAGACCCCACTCTAACAACCCTCAGCCAAGAAGACCGGCTGACGAGTACGTGTGTGGAATATTGGCGACTTCGGTGCGGAAAACTGTGCGTGAATATCGCAACAACGCTGGGTGGGAAAAATCACTGCAACAGAAATAAATTCTCAGATAGACCCAAGCATGTATTATTCAACTTGCAAAAATCTTCGATAAATGCCTTGCTAGTTTCTATCGTTTTCAAAAATGCCTGTTTGACATTTCGTTGCCGACTTTGGACATCGTATGCACGGGTCATACTGCACTGGTTCTCGCCGCAGCGAATTTGTTTAAGTCATTTTATTATCAGGAACCGGTGTAACTGTGCTTACATGCCACATGAATTTTTAAGAGATGCTTCAAGGAAAACTTGAATTCATTTCGCGATTTTATTTCCAGTGAGGGCTACCCAAAAAGTGAAACATGACAGGAGATGACACACATTTAACAAAATGCAGGACTTTCTTCCTTTTTTCAATATGTACTTTTTAAGTTTTAACTTTTACTTTTTGCGAGTACGTGTTGGCGCTATGGTCCGAAATCGTCATACCGAAACATTTTGTGTGAAGCACACGTTTGAATGGTCCAGACTTCGCGTATCGGGATGGGATACGCATTTGCAAGGACAGTGTAAGACCTTTTTCCTGCTATGTCACGATCGTGCAGAACCTATGATGTGTTGTGATGGTAATGAGTGCATAGTGTTGTGACGGTAATCTACCCATTCAAGATAAACTAGCAAGCATGCAGCGTTCGCACGTGTGCTTGCACGTGGTTGAAGCTGCCCGTAGGAATATATGTGATCACCGTTGCTCAGGCGGTCCACAAGTGGTGGTATCGTTTACATTTAGTCACGTGGGTGGAAAAGGTCTGTAGGACAGCTCGTTGAAGTTTGAGGTTTGGTACCGGCAACTGCACAAGAAACAATTCAACTGAAAGTCTTAGCAAGTTCCCTCATCATCCCTCTTTACATTTTGGAACTTCTATGGGTCACCTGTTTACCAATTTTTTGTTTGAACAGTTTCCTGAATTTGTGAAATTTGGCAATTTGATTTTCGTAAATTGTAGTTAAATTTGTGAATGTATTGGTTATTTTTGGGCACTGAATTGTGGGAAATTATCATTCAATCTGGCAGAGTCCCGCAGTAACGTAAGTTAGCGAGGTGGAATGTGCATTTTCCTGGAATCTGTAAGCTGAGCGCGCGCCTGGGAAGCTACTAGATTGTCTCATGTGGTGTTGTGTACAAAGTAGAAACGAATTCTTCAAGTCGATAAATGATTGGTCGATCATCCGCAAGTTGGAAATGAGGCAACTAACATCCCAACGCATACACCCTTGTGCATGCACATATGCGAGTTACAGTTACGCCGTGAGCTCGTTGTGGGAATCGTGTATCTGCTTTAAGCAGAAGTCCCCCTCATCGGTTGACAAAAGTCAAGGTGGTGGGGAGTGTCTATTGTGTTGGTAATGCGTGCATTTCATAGACGTTCTTGAACCAGCGAAGTTCGTTCCGACCAAAGGGGCCTCTGTTGCTAAGAAAATAGCGCCCTCATTGGTCCAGCTCGAGGCTCATAGAGAGGGTTATACTCTTGAACCGTATAACCTCCATCGGGTACGGGAGGTTGTGAGATCAGTTGCGTCGATGTTGTGCTTGACAGGGGGAGCAGAAGAGTAGGCCTACCTGTTTTACTGAGTGGGAAGTGCTGTGCTAGCTGTTCTTTAAAAAATAGGGGCCTTCGGAAGAAACGTATCAGGAGGGCAAGGGGTTTTCGGAGCTGGATTTCTAGCAGTGCTTTGATGTGAAACCTTTGAGTCCCAAGGGATTGTGGTAGAGTCCGGTTGAGTGATTCTCATGCATGTTGAGTTGCCCGATTAGGCCAAGGGATCAGTTAGTCAGCGTGAGTATTGCCTATGATCCAAGAGGTTTACTGAGAGCTCCTTGAAGTTGCCAATCCGTTAGCTGGTTTAGTGGAGACTAGTAGTGATGTGTTGTGGTGTGCGGTAATCGAGGTTTACAGTGTACACGTTGATACTGGTAAGCCTTCACTGCGAGATGTTTTACTTGGGTTGATACTGAGAGAGGTTCGGGTAATTTGCGTGAAGTTGCTGAAGAAACCCTCAGGTGCTTGATATTGGTGTGCATATTAATGAACCTTGCTCATTTATTGTACCCATTGAAAGAGAAAACCAGAATAAACCAGCTGTGAGAGTTGTATAGAACTCTTCCGCGTTCCTCTTCACTTTTCGGCAGAGAATTTTTCAGTCCTCACCCGTACTGCCGACAAAGTAACGGACAGGCTAAGCGCTTAGAACAACAGTTCGCCGTTCGTGTACAACCGCCCATGCCCGTGGGAGGATAATAAATATTCTGGGGTGGAGGAGGGCCGTATGTAATGTATAATTTTCATCTGGAATCATAATAAATTTATTTACTCTGGTCATGACTCAAGCCATCTTGGTTCCTCGTCCTCGCTCAAACGCTTGGGGTCTGTACCTTGATCCTGATCTACTGGTCCCTAATCCCATTAAACAGCACTTATTTTTATAACTATTCAAACAGAGACTAAATAAGAATAATAAGATTGACATTTAATGAAACCTTGACACAAATGTCACTAATTAATTAGTATTAGCTCGTCAATTCACGAGGTTTAACTCTCAGACGCTTACCGCGGAGTGTCCGTGTGAATCTGAATGCTGTTTGCATGTTTTTCAAAACCGGATGGTGACTCTTCAGTTTTATATCACAAGAGAGTGCTGATAAAGTTAAACTAAATGATTGTTTTCGCTCTTTGAATAGTGATCTTGATTGCCGATCTATTTCGTGCTATAAACTGATTGAAACTACAGTGCATAGTTAATTCAGCTGCAAAGTTGAAAACCAACCAAGAGTTTAACCATGGCGTGATTAATATAATTTAAGTCTACTACCGTAGAGGGCAGTTACCCAGGTTACTATGGACAATAACTTTAGGCATACAGTTTTTTAAATAGTGGATCTGAGAAAATGCTTTAATTTTAGTGACCAAAATGCACCCGTAAAAGCACCGTAAATAACAATAATAATTTTTTATCGTCGACTCTTTTCAAGATCGTCGCTCGTGACAAAAAGCTTCAGCTCTATATAACGTGATAACGTGCCATTATAAAACTCAAGACCAACTCATTCAATTGAATTTAAAATACGGACAAGAAGAAAAATCAAACTAACCCTCCGCCACTTTTGACCGTTTTATCTTATACTACAGCTTGAAATGTATTCTAATTAGCCTATACCAAATTCAATATGATTCTACGTGGTTTTGTATTAAACCTCGGGATCGGATTAACGTGCACTGATTAAAATCCGAATGAAATTTTACAAACCGAACGTCCTTACAATTCGAATGTATTTTCCAAAATCGAATGCATACAGACCTGACTTTTTTATGATTCAAAAACTGAATGAAAGTTTACAAACAGCATGTTTACACAATTTCGTTGTGACTTTCTTAAAATTGATTAAAGCTTTCAGAAAACCTAACCGGTGTTTACGATCCGAATGCATTTGTTCCCGGCTTAAAAAGAGCTGCAGGTTTTAAATTTGGCAAAAGTATTTCATCGCACTGCCATTTCTACGATGGCTCGTATTCGCCTATTCCTAGCGCGTATTGCTGTATTGCTGTAAAATAGCGTTATATCGCTGTATTGACCATACATGTGATGAATATTTATGAGTGTTTATGAAGTCCTCTGACTACTCGATCGTGCCGACAACCGACCCTTTAGTCCTAGACGTAAATGGTGCACGCATGCAACGTCAACGAAAAGTCCCAGATAAAATCCCGTTAATAAACTGCCTACCCTTCAAATTAAGAATGTAGACTTCTGAAACTATATAACCCAACAGGTTATATAGATCGACACAAGAGGATGACTTGGGACAAAGTCGTACTGTAGTTGATGTGGTTTATTCGGCTGGCTCGATGTGCGGCTCTCTGCCTGATTGTCAGATCTCATATGAATTTTACACATTTGCTGTACATTCCATTTTTCATCCATCATACAAGTTTCCTTGCCTTATTAGGTATTGGCTACTTGTCTTCGAACATGAATACAGTGTGCATGAATATGTTTGGTTCGTTTGGATTTGAGGGTAGGGTTAGTCAAATTAATGAACACTGACTTTTCCTTGTAAGGCCAGTGGGCTGCCTCATGACCCATCCGGTCCAACCCTGCTTTCCTCCCCAAGGGCCTTGTGGTTCAACTAGTCATCAGTGAGTCTCGTTACTTGGAAAGCGGTTCTACTCTTGAAGGTCAATCCGTGCAACTTAAGTAGCAATACAACATGTGCAATTGTAACATGGTGATAACTACTTGAAGCCTTTACCAAGCTGTTGCTCTCCATTGCTTTTGGAGCCCTCGTAGACGTATGATAATCCTCCACAAACCTGAAGGTTATCTCGGGAACCACGGAAAGGTGCCTTCCATTTACAGCCATCGTGACACGCGAGTCCCTTACAGCATCGTTTTCAGTTGCCGTGAATAAAATTTGCATAAATATTAAGAAAGTCCTATAACGCGGAGGTATACGCCAAAGCACAGTGACATACGGTAACGCAATGGCATGGCGATATGGCGATGTCAGAAAAAGTTTTTGATCGTATTTTGATCTGGATTTTAGGCTAATAGAAAGCACTCGATGTTTCCACGTAACGAGGTAGAGTCAGTATCACACTGGAGGGAGGGAAACGAATTCATACTTACGGCACTATTTTGCTCCCTTGGTCATCTGGCGTCATCGGGAAACATGACTCATGCAGCAGAGTACTATTTAAAAAGGCACCACATGCACGCGTGCGCAATAATTTCACCTTTACCCTTGCACGCGAGGGTTTGAAGTATTGTGGGTACAACAGGGGGGCGCTATTTAAAATGGGTAAATTGTGAGTAAGCTAAAAAAAAAAAAACGAAAGAAAGAAAATATTTTACCAAAACTAAGGGAGAAAGGAACATTTAGGATGATTTATACTTACATACTTACGTCATTATGTTAGGGAGAAACGACTAAATGTATCGTCCGAATGGTTATTACTGCATTCCATGTTTCAGAAAAACATTATCATTCAATTCCGAGTTTCGGAGACGCATTTTCTTTGAATTCCGAGTTTCATCATCATTGATTTCCGGAATTCTGAAATACATTATCATTGAATTCTATGTGTCCGAGATGCGTTATCTTTGGAGTTTGCACTTCAGATATATGATCGTTGAAATCAGTATTTCCACAAGGCGTTACCGTTGAATTCCGTGTTTCGGGGACAATCTATCTTTGCAATCAGTGTTATCCAGTAGGCCTATGTTTCTCTGTTTCAACGAAAAGTAACTCAGTAACGCGGTAACAAGGATGGCCATTTTAGCTTATGTAAGTATGTGATTGATCGCTCGTGTTAAGAAAGTCGTGCCTTCATGCCGACTTTCTTGCAGGCACGTGTATTCGGATATTTAGTTTGTGCGCATGCGCGTTTAAAAAATGTCTATCTCTTGTCTTGTTAATCTCGGGCGGTTTGAGCGACGAAAGACTTTTCTAAGACTAAGGGATTGGGTTATAAAACTTGATCACTTCAGTTCAAAGTGAAAGTTTGTCTTTTAATGTAATTAGGATTCAATCGCTACGACCTCAGCAGCTTTTTTCATTGCAAATTATTTATCTTAGACGGGATGGTGGCGTATTTTCGCACTGTATACTGCGTCGTGTTTTCTGATTTCCCTCACCAGTTATGTCACAGTTTGTTTGGATGAACTTCAAACCCCTGAAGTTGAGTATTTGAATAAGTTGTCAACATGAAAAATTTTGGAAAATCTGAAGTGACTTGAAATCGCTGTTGAAGTCAAACAATTGGCGTCCGAAAATTGAGCACGTTCCCTCTTCGGTGATCGCACTTGCGTAGGCCGTACTATCCGTAGGAATTGGCTGTGGTTTTGAGTAACTTGAGAATGGGAAATAAATACATCCCCTGGCAAGTGGCTTCCATTGGTTTACGTGTTCTATCGCTGTCCTAGTTCACCATCATGCAGCTCCACGTGACAGGCTGGGTGGACCGCTCAACACGACTCTTGTTAACGTCATTTTGAGCATGCATTTGTGTCTTATGCATGACACAGACAATGGTAGACTGGTCACGTGAGAGTGATCTAAGTGTCTCAAAAGTTTCCCATTTGTTTGGAATACATTTACAGTCTTAGACTTGTGGAGTTGTCTTGCAGCTGCGTACATAGTGTAAAAGAATAACTTGGATGTCCTGTTACCTGAATATTGCATGTTTGTGAACTAGCTACCAGTCTTGGTTGACCAAATTAAAGATGTCATCTGATTTTAAGCAAAACAAATTCTGTTATTTAACGGAAAAAAGTGTTCCTTTCACAAGTGTTGTGCCTTTTCAGATGTTTGCCTCTCTGCTATCACAAAGCTGATCGAATGGTAGTGAAACGAACTTGACCGGTTTCTTCATTTCTGCTATCTATACAGATGATCTTCTTTGGGCGAAAGTGGACGTGTATATACTTTTCGTTTGTTGGGCTGTAGACAAGGCTGGTGTCACTCCTCATCTGGTCTCGAGATTTCTCG
This sequence comes from Acanthaster planci, assembly GCF_054643075.1. Classification (NCBI taxonomy): domain Eukaryota; kingdom Metazoa; phylum Echinodermata; class Asteroidea; order Valvatida; family Acanthasteridae; genus Acanthaster; species Acanthaster planci. The sequence goes on from NC_141779.1 coordinate 7,919,459, forward strand.
TTATAATACGTGAAACAAATAATGGAGGGCCTGATGTTTCGATCCTAGCAGAATCTTTCTCAAAGCCTTTGAGAAAGATTCTGCTAGGATCGAAACGTCAGGCCCTTCATATTTTGAGATTTGTAATTTAGATCATTGTAGTCAGCAAGCAGTTTGCAGCAGTTTTGGATTACATATCTTTGAAACAAATATAAATTATGGTAAACAACAGTGTGTCCCAGCTGACGCTATGCAAACGGATCTTTTTTGATTGATGGATCATAGTTTACTTGAGTATTGATCAACTAGTTTGCGAAAGCTTGTCGAGTAATAATTATTTGTTATATCTACGACCAAGATGATAAAAACCGAATCGATCGTTTATCTTTTCTGAAATTAAATTTCATGATTCTTGAGCTTCTTGATTTTGCGTCAGTTCAGTATTGCTCGCATTTCTGTGTACACTGTTCCCATACCAATAATGATGTATTTTGAGAACCTTCCAAGTAAAAAGAATGGATTACAGAGATAAAGATCATCCACAATATGATCGACGTGTCGGACTCGTGTGCAATCCCATAGACTGACCAGCCTGGCACATTTTTTTCCCTCATGTGACAGCCGCACAAGGAATTGCAACATGGGTACCGTACGTGTAAGGCACCGAACTGCTTTTCTAAATCTAGTCAAGGTCCATGTGTATTGATTGGCCAAATTCTGACGACAAACCCTGAACAAAATCCATCCAGTACATAATGAAAGATCGATTGTATTCAGCTAGGAAGAACAAATACTTGCACAATCTCAACGGACACCCGCGATCCATTTGATGGGGGGAACTCCCAAAATGTACTGAGTCAAAAATATGCCCAGCACGAACTGGCTACCAACCAAAACGCCTCATTTCTTTGCATGTGTTGTGATTGGTTGCCCTTTGTTAACACCAAGCGCTTTCTTCAGCTTAGCACTTTTAATGGGGATCAGTTCTGAATGCCAAAGAAACTCATATGTCATATTCACCTGTCGCCAGTCAAGACAGGTCACATATCAATCACCACATTGATATAAAAAAGAAGACTGGAAAGGAATGGGTCACTTGCGACGCATGACTTGTCAGATGGGAGACGTACCTGTAAACATGTACTCATTAGCGCTACTGACAGCAGCGCAGATCATCAGCGCAGCGCTTGCTATCGCACCCGACCCAAACTCCTACAGATGCCCAAACGGCTACCACTTTTCTGTTGGAAAATGCTACAAGATAGTAGCGGACGCCAAGGACTACGCAGAGGCTCAGACCCACTGTGAGGTAATGCGTTTTGGGTACTTTATACAGTATTAAATAACGACCATATACAGTTGGGCTAAACTCAAACAAAAGAAATCTCCATAAGGAGCAATTTATCCAGAAAATCAGAGTGGTTCTGATGGTACCCACCCTATACTTACACGACTCACTTTCAAGGTGCCTTTCCATAATGTATGTCTTTGGGTGCGTTGCGTACACGATGCGTTCATGCGTTTCACTTTCACGGACAGAAAAACTCAATTAACATAATAACCGCGCTCTGTGGACATAGCCTGGGGAGGCGGTTGTGGATTCCGCTCGCAAATAACTTGGCGTCCCCTTGCCCAATCTTTTGGAAACTTTACCTGCATTTTAAGACGTTCACAAGAATCATCATAACCCTGCGCGTGTCAAGCCGCGTGCATTGAGCACGCATGGAAAAAGTACATTGACGGACGTGTTGCCTCAGAAAACAAGGACGTTACGCTAAAGCCGTCTGTCCGAATTTCACGAAATTGGTGTTAGACTGACGACAAAATGTTACTTTTAAAATGCGAGACAAAAACCCATCTCCTGAAGAATACGTTTGGGCGGATTCCGCGATGCGGCAATTTGGCACTGAGTTTCACAGGAGGGGGCCGCCATTGCCGCTGTCCAGAAAAACCATAGGCCTACAAGAAATTGTTTGCAAGACACTGTTCGTTCATGATATCTTTTCTGATATGTCACTGTCGCTATACTTTTTGTTACATGGAAGCCCCTCCCAAAATAAGGGGTCTCTTACCGGTACCGATTTAAGTACCAGGCCTGACCAACCTCTTCGCCTTTCAAAGATGAAATAAATGAAGCGATGTCGAATCTCATGAGTAGTTTTTCAGGTTGTCTTTTTTTTTGTGAAGTAACGCATTATATTGTGAAAAACAAAAGGATTTGAAGTCAATTTGCTGGTCACACTTGATTTTTTTTCTGTTTTTCAAGTAAGAAAATGTCATTAGGTTAATGTGGAACATCCCATTCAGAAAGAAAATACAATTCCATATCCCACAATCCACCTCCTCAATTTACGCTTCTGAGCCTGTGAAAGCCTGGTCCTGTCCCAAAATGTTCATTATCTTACAGAGCACCGGTGGTACCCTGGCTAGCCCCAACAGCCAGGAGGAACTGGACGCAATCTTGCAGTTGGCCAGCCAGCACCCGGAACAAGTGCCTTCCCTGTGGCTGGGCTATACTGATGAAGGTCATGAAGGGATGTTCACGGACAACTTCGGCAAGGTCCTGACCCATGCACCGTTCCCTCAAGGGGAGCCCAATAACTGCTGTGGTGGGGAGCATTGTTTGCAACTGTTTAAGAACGGGCTGCTGAATGACATGGGCTGTCACAGAAAACTCAACTTCGTCTGTTCTGCGTGTGTACAAGGTAAACGTAGAATGATGACAACGAAAATAATGAAATACGAAGTACATATTGTATTATTAATCAACGAATAAAGCCCAAGAAACTGATTAGTGGGGAATAGCCTTGACGTAAAACCCATCCATTCAAAGATCAGGTGAGAAGTGGGAATTTTCCCAGTTATGGAGTCTTGTTCCTGTTACCTCTTCCAGCCCTGATACAAACCGAATATTCCAACTGCCTTACATCGTCGCGTCTTTTACATCCAGAATCAAATATTTGGGAGGCCAAGTTTGAGGGCTTTATTATGTAACCTCATAGCCTCTCTCTGACGGAAAACTAAAATTGAGGAGCTTTTGCACGCTTTGTGGAGGAAGGGAAATCGTTTCTTATTATTTAAATGTCATGTCTTTGCAGTAGCGTATTCATGTTTACGTACACTTAACGCGTGTGATCTTACTTTCTCTCCCAATCTGCCCGCTCGGAAATAAGATGAGAGATGCCGTTGCCCTGCGCTGTGGCACGAGCACGCGGGGCATTGCTACAGGTTCTTCGGCCGGCGGCGGTCCTTTGAGGATGGCGAAGCTCACTGCCAAAGCTACCACAACGGTCACGGTCAGTCGGCCCACCTGGCCTCCGTGAGCTGCCGGGCTGAGAACAATTTCATCACGGACATAATTGATCAGTCCTGGCCCGGCCAGGGACTCAAAAGGTATGTGTCGTCATTTGCTTATAGTTACATGTACAACCGAGAATTCTTCCTTGAAACTATAACTGAACTATACTCCCGCGTAGAACTCAATTACATAACCGTTTTGTTGGACATTCTGTTGGAAAACATTTTTCGTGCAGTCACTGATACTGAAAATCCAAAAGCTCGATTTTTATATTGGACACTATATACCGACATTGATTTTTCTCCATAGGGCATGGTTGGGATTTACGGATAAGCAGCATGAGGGCAACTTTGAATGGACTGACCAGTCCAAGGTGGAATACACCAACTGGAAATCTGGAGAGCCGAGCAACGGAGGGGTAAACAACCATACATGCGTGTCTTATTTTTCTATAGATTTTATTGAACGCCTGTATATCGATTTTATAGAGCTGGATAAATCCCGTGATGCTGCTCGTCCATTGAATATTACGTAACATGAAATATTCAGACCAATGCATAGCTCACATCACAAAAAAGTGCAAATAGAAGTACTGTGCGGAGACCTTGCAGAAGTTCATTTTGATAAAACGAAAATGCTCATGAACATTTATTATTTGTATATTAGACTATCAGCGATTTTCTTTTTGGGGGCGTGGGACTTCGAAAAGTGAATGGAAGGGTGTTTAACCACAGAAGTATCAAACAGAAGGGCACCAAACAGACTTATTCTTTGCACTATGCCATCGCCTTGCTGACCGGTTTATATTTTATCTTGGTTGGTCTCAACACTTTCATCAAATGCCACAAGTGGCGTCTACAGAGGTGGACAGACATGAGGCGACATTAAAATTTTTTAGGAATTGAAAGCGCCAGCTTTTTTGAAACGGTGCTACCACCTATCTTGGTGGGGATTATCTTTTAGCGACAAATTTGCAGTCATTTTACGTTGTTAATGAAAGCAAATTAAACCCAGATACCCCGCTGCAAATGCAGCTTTAGATGAGTCGGGTCGAGATTAAGTTGTTTCACAATGTGACCTCCTGCATCCATGGATGAATCTATAACAACTTTAACCAAATGTTTTTCCTTCCTTCATCCACAGAACAAAGATTGCGTCGTGATCAACTTCATGGCAGTGGGCAAATGGAACGACATCTCCTGCCAATTGAAGCGATCTTCCGTGTGCAAGATGCCGGTATTTGACCCGTACAGAGCGTGCCACAAGCTGGCAGATATTATCGAAGATCTGATTGGCAAATGCGACGCGGCTGTCCCCGCTAAGTAAAAATCTTCGAAGCAATCCCTGTGTTGCAGAAGTTAAGTAGACCTACAGAAAATCATCTCAGATATCCATAAACAACGTTCAAATTCAGCTGAAGTTTCGACTACTCCACATCAGAAAGATCTGTTTATGGCGTTTAAGTTGCCCTTTCTTTTCTGCGTGTACTGAATACATTGGTTGTTAGGAAGTCTTTGGACTTAAATTTTCACAATACGCCTTGTTTTGTCACAGTGTGTGTGTGTGTGGGGGGGGTCAATAGCCTATTCCCCCCACGGAGGAGATATATACCCCCATCCCCTGAGATTTACACACACACCCGTGACAGTTTCTGTCGGCCATCTAACGTGAATACATATTTTAAAAACAGAATATAGCAGGCCAAGATTAGTTGCAAAACAATTTAGATAAACAAGTCACCCGATGGGTTAAACTACACCAGTTTCCATGCTAAGTTCGTTGTTCTAGTTAGGTCTTTTGCTACAGTGATATCTTACATTCCCTCACACCTCCAAATACTTCACTTTTTCCGCCAGCTCTCCAACACTCACAATATGGGGGAATCGATGCTAAGTATCGTTGGGTGAAAAGATTCGTTACCGACACCCTCTTAAAAATCGAACACCCTACCATATAAAAAGCCACAAACCCTAGGATGAGTCACTTGTATTACTTGTGGGTACCTAATGTTGCCAGACATGTCAGAATACTCACATGAAAGATTCACATTTCTTCTGCATAAATGTCACCATATTTGGTTGTTCTTAAAACAGCAAACGGTTTGGAGGAATTCTTTGTCATTTGAATTGTTCGATAATAGTAATTAATTGACTGACACATAGCAAAAATAAATGGAATTATAAACAATGGAAATGTGTCGATCTTGGTGTCTTTGATGGAGCTTGGAGTTGCTACACGCAATTCTCATTACAAAAATGGACAGGAAAAAAAATGATTTTTTTTTCACATTTCAGAGGCCATCGTTCACAGTCGGCCTACTGGTTATGGGTAAATTAGTCAAGGCAATCGTGGCGACAATTTTAATCCACATATGCGCAACACACAGCCCTTATAAGAGGAATGTAAGGTGCATCACCGGTGAATCGAATCTCGCGCTCATCTTACCTCTACTCGAGCAGTGCCTCGCATAGGCTATATCTGTCCAAAGGCTGTGGTATAAATGGTATATTATACATGCATACTGTATACGTGTATGCAGAAACTGTTGCCTACGCACAAATACCACCTCCTGCGTGGATGAGCCCGGGCAGGTGCCGCTCTATCGACAAGGAGCAAACCGGGGTTGGTGAATTTTGGCCTGATTTCTAGTATCATTGTAGCTCAGTGACTTGGGAAACTCAAGCCTTATTTGATGCTCTGCCTGGGCTAGAGCAGACTGTACATTTTAAAAGGATTGATTGACCCTTGTCAGACTGTAAACTGGCATGAATATTGCTTTAATTATACTTCACAAAAACAAATTGTTTGATGTGTATAAAACAATGCCACTGAAGTTTGTGGAATTTCCTGCTTCAGCAATTTAACCTTTTAAGGTCGAGCTTACTAACAATAGATTTCAACATTTACACCTCTGTCATTTTACATATTTTTACATTAACTGATATAAGTCACTGATATATACAGCTAGAATGAATATTTTCCACAAAAGTAACAACAGCTTCATTAATGTCAGTTTCTTACTAAAGAAAGAGCCTTATTTTTTACAAGCAGTATACAATACTTTTGGCAATATTTTGCATTTACCGCCGTATCACAATGGATGACATTACTGATCAATGAACTTTATATATAATCAGATCAGTGAAAAAAGTGCAAAACCTTACAATTACCAAGAGTGATTTTAGTGCCAACAGATCTATACCATACTAACATTATACTTCGTTTACACATGTGCTTTCCCATGGGGGCTAGACAGATAATATCCCACCTCACTACCATAGGAAAGTGCACTCATGTGAGCTTGACATTATTATGTTGAAGGTCTGTTCTCTATGGCAGAAAAGCAATCACCCACAACAACCTTCAAAATCACATAGTGTGCAGAGTGAAACCAAAGGAATTGATCCTAAGGGCTAAGGCTTTGACCCTAAAGGTCAACTTGAAGGCTTTGACCCTCAAGGTCAACTTGAAGGCTTTGACCCTCAAGATCAACTTGAAGGCTTTGACTCTAAAGATCAACTTGAAGGCTTTGACCCTCAAGGTCAACTTGAAGGCTTTGACCCTCAAGGTCACGGCCAAAGCCAATCAGTATAAAACTTTACTCAACTAAAACATATCACATCATAATAGATTGCATGTAGCAAAAATGTCCTAAGTTTAACATGATGCCTCAATGCCAGGCTTTTGCCCTCAAACCTTAAGGCCTCAAATCAAGCCTTCAAGCCAAGGCTCAGCATCAAGGCACTGCATCAAAACAGGTAGGTAGATAAGGACATACTGTAAATCATAGTGCAATTTTTCACAATTTTTGTTTGGGTCTTTTACAGTGACCTCTGTTTGCTTGGTAAGAAATTAAACCTTTGAAAATTTGTTATAAAAATTGTCTGCATTCTACTGAAAAAAAAGATGCTTCTACTCGACGGCTGTAGGAAATGATGGAAATGTGAATAGTGGTAAGGATTAAGTGGAAAGGTTTGCGGTAGCACCATGCGAAAGAATATATCTATTGTGAGTATGTGTGGTTCTGGAAAGAAGCGGGAGTACATTCAACGTTTCGGACTGTGTGCTCATTCTGTCGTCAGGAGACGCTCCTGGTGTATACTCCTTGCTCTTTTCAGAACCACGCATACTCATAAGAGATATTTTCCTTCGCTTGGTGCTACTGCAAACCTTTCCACTTTTTGCTGTCTTCACCATGAATAGCCTGAAATTCCAAGAGGTAAGGATTGTAATCCTGTGGGTGAGTAATTTCATACCTGCACTCTGACCCCAGCATTTAAGCAAAACGGATCCTCAAACCTGTTGTGAGCTTCAGGCTCTTACACATTGAAATAACTACGTCATCTCGATCACTTTATCATTACAAAGGTTTATGGGCTTGAGGTTTCAACATCTGCAGCACAGGATTCCTCCATTACTCATAGGGAAGTGTTGAAGTTCCAGATCCTGAGCTTGTAGTCAGAGCAGGCGCCGATGATCTTGGTTTCATCGAAGAAGATGCTATTGATTTGGCAAGTGCTTTCCAAAGTGTGTTTGCTCTTGTCGCTGTGTTGTGCACAAACCAAACAAAGATTGCATTGTTAAAACCAAGTGAGAAAAAGTATCTATGCGTACTTCAATCTTTCATCAAATTGATGATGTCATTGCTAAATATAGCTTTGAGACAGCATGTTTTGAAATCTGATTCTTTGCTGAAGAAGAGCAAACAAAATGAGTATACAAGTGAACTATGAAGCTAAAGTAACACACAGTCATCTAGGCAACTCGGAATAAGAAGAAACAAGCAAATACTTTTCATAATACCCACTATTCATAAACACCTGGGACAGTTTTTCTATTCCTATTGGTCAAGTGACCGTGTATCAATATTTGATAATGCCCACTGGGATTTGATAATGCCCACTGCATAAAACTAAAAGACGTGCTGGCACGTGGATATAAAAGAGATTAATCCATTGATAGCTAATTCTTATATAGCACACATATCCATCACAACTGATGCTCAAGGCCATGCATTATCATTATCCCTGCACATTGGGCTCACAACAACTAAACATTCCTGAAACCATCTCAGTTCCTTGAGGAGCATACTAGCTGATGCAGCCCTATCAGGCGCATATGGCTAACATAACCAAATCTACCCTCACAGGTACCCATTTACTCCTGGGTGTAGAGAGGCACACGGGGGTAAAGTGACTTGCCCAAGGTCGCAACATGCTGCCACCAGTTGGATTTGAACCCCTGACCCTATGATCAGAAACCATAAACCCTAATGCCCCCTAATGCCACATGCCCCCCATTAGTCAAGAGTCTGTGTGCGCAAAGCACAAGGAACTTGCCACATGTGTGCCAAGTCCATTTAAGGAGTTTCTTCTGGACTGCTTGCATAAGGAACCTACCATCAACGGGTGTTCCAGAAAATAAAAGTACAATTCTTGAACAAAATCCTTGGAATTGTATCATATATTGATTTCTTTTGACTCTTTGACTAAAATGGTATTTATGAATGGGAATAAATATATGCTTAAACGAACATTTAAGACTGGCTGAGGAGACTGAATGCTGATAATGCCCTTGCTTTTGGCTCGGGCATTAGTCGCGTTTATGCTCCTGAGCTGGTCTTAAACGCACATTTAAAACTGGCCAAGCACACATTTATTCCCTTAATAAAAACCTGTTGAGTGTACCTGATGCATATCACAACATAAATGTCATTAGTGCATGTATGTGTCCACAGAATTTATATCAGGGTGCTCCATCACACAACACTACAATGAATAACTCCTGTAAGCAGGTTAACCTGTTGAAACCAGTTTGGTATCCATTTCTGTTCAACAAACAACCCAGCTGAGAATCTAATTTAACTCCAGCATACCTCTTGAGGTTCCAATATTTGACCATTCCATCCTGTCCAGCAGTGACCATTAACCCCCTTGGACAGTCAGGGTTGTCTGCACTGTCCACTCGAAGACCAATGGTCTCCACTCTGCCAATGATAATCAAAAAAGACAAAAAACTCGTAACTTTTTCCTCATTTCTAAATACGCACATGCCTCATAGCAGGCACTAGTTAGCTCTTAACAGTAAATCCATGAGTGTAAAATCTAGTCTTTTTTCAAATATACTATACTTTTCTCATATTCTTGGGCAACTCTACCCACGGCAATCATTCCCCCACCCCCCATGAAATACAACCTTTGTGGGACACTATTGCGCCCAAGGAGAAATCAACATGTTTGCACTAGATGTTTTGCTTTTATGTTCGCCCGTAACCAGCCTTAAGTCATTCCTTCATTTAGTCAAATCAACAGAAACCAGGCTTTGGACACTTGTACATTTGCTCCGTGGGCTGAAATTTCAGGCAGCTTGGCTACTCACCGTTTTTCATGTTCCTCAAATGTTTTGATACAGCAGGCTGTTTCCAGCCTCCAAAGGGAGACTGTCTCCCCAACAGCACAAGTGAAGTAACCCTGGTGATAGCTGAGAGCCATGATGGATGTGGTCTGGCTGGCCCAGATGACTTTGGTGTAGCGTCCTGTTTCCACACTCCAAACGCGAATGCTCTAACAAGACAAATGACAAAGACTTCAACTTTACAAATGTTTTTATTCAGTTTCAGCACTCCTTTGATGCAATGCAAGATTAACTGGCACACTTCTCAAATCTTGGCCTAAATTTCTCAGCGAAAAAATTCTTTGAAAAGCCTCAACTTGATCTGGCAAACTTTGTCACATACCAACTGGACACAAAAAAGCATCCCACTAATGTTCACATCATTTGGCTAAGCTACCCTCACCAACTCAGCCTTGTTCATCCATCTGGTTTTACAACTGAAGATGCCCATGAAAAACACAAATGTGCTTTATTATGGAAATATGAGAACATAAAAAACAAGTTTTTGGAAGCAGTGAGAGAAGCAATTCATTACTAGAACACACAAATGACATGTAGCCCTGAATTCATTGCAGGTTCCATTCCCACTCTAGTCAATTATGTTACAAGCACATACCCTATCAGCAGACCCTGAGATAACCATTGTGCAGTCGTCATCCATGTCCACACAGAAGACAGCCTGGGTGTGGCCGACCAGCGTGTGCTCCAACAGGCAGGTTCTCATATCCCACAACTTCAACTAAAGAATAAGAAGCATTCAAAATGTTACAGAGACAATCACACTTTGCAAATCTACTTTCAGAATCTACAGAGTTGGTCTGAAAACTTGTCCCAGGGACATGTCATATTTCAGGGAACTATAAGATTCATGAAGCTAAAAGCCACAGTCTAAGCTGGAGACAAACTGAGACACTATCTGAATTAAGACAACTTTCTGAGGCCTTATACAGTGGAGCGTCGCTATACCAAACACCGCTATACCGAACATTCGGCTATACAAATATTTTGGCTCCAAATATTTTGTGCACAAAACCTACCGAACATTATGCAGTTGCAAATCAACAAAGATTCGCCTCAGCATGCATCAGAGATCGATCCTGAGCAGTAGCTTCACGACTTTTAGGATAAACTAAATACCAATTTTGTAACTCAAGATTTAATAAAAAACAAAAATAATTATTAAATACATTTCTAGAAAACTCAAATGTGAATGCAACGGCAAAACATCACGAAAACAGCGAATCATAGTATCACGAGAGGGTGCACTTCAGTTAGACAAGAGAGGGCGCTATTCAACATGGCAACGAAACGTTTGGCAGTTAATTTCACTATACCAAATGACCACTGTACCAAACATTTAGCATGGACCCTGTTGTGTTTGTTAAAATGGCGTTCCACTGTAACCTAGTTTTTCATCTCCTACAGGGCCAGATTAAGCCTTCCAAAGGCCCTCGGCACCAGTGTGTTATTGACCCTACATCTCCTACAGGGCCAGATTAAGCCTTCCAAAGGCCCTCGGCACCAGTGTGTTATTGACCCTACATCTCCTACAGGGCCAGATTAAGCCTTCCAAAGGCCCTCGGCACCAGTGTGTTATTGACCCTACATCTCCTACAGGGCCAGATTAAGCCTTCCAAAGGCCCTCGGCACCAGTGTGTTATTGACCCTACATCTCCTACAGGGCCAGATTAAGCCTTCCAAAGGCCCTCGGCACCAGTGTGTTATTGACCGTACATCTCCTACAGGGCCAGATTAAGCCTTCCAAAGGCCCTCGGCACCAGTGTGTTATTGACCCTACTCTGCCTCAGGAGGAAGAAACAATTTCAATGTGCTGGTTAGCACTCGAGCATGACGTATCATGAAGATGCTAAGCTTGAGTAATCTATAAGCTAGTTTGAAGCTTTCCAAAGTAAACATTCTAAGTGAAAGACCTCAAAACATTTCTTGTGTGTCTGTGAAAGTTGATGTGGCATTGTAGAATCCCTCCGGTATTTTGCACATCCTAGAATTTTTTGCTGGCACCTGAATTTGTAGCACTCACAACTGTGAGTGACTATAAATATCTTTGTCAATGGTAAAATGGCACACTTACTGTCCTGTCCTGTGACGCAGTCACCAGAAAATGGCCCTTCTGTGCCATTGCCCATATGGGGCCATCATGGCCAAACATGGTACGTGTGCAGATGCCACTGCGTAGGTTCCAGACTTTCACTGTGCCATCAAAGGAGGAACTGACCAGCAAGTAACGTGTGAAGAAGCTCAGGCACCAGACTCCTTTCTGTGACATGGATAACAAAGGCAATTCTCTGTCACTTCCTAAATACAAATAAAAGCTGTGTTATGTCTACAAAATCGCAATAAAGGGATAAACTGAATTCATGAACAACAAAGTCAAAATTACGTTTCAGAGTTAATGGGTATAGTATCACATATAATTCTCATTATTTTGATATCAAATGTCTGAGTAATTCAGTCAGAATGTGTAATCTACATCCCTTTCTATAATTTAGTAATTATTATGAACTCGTTCATATGCATGACATACAGGCGAAACACACATTCACGCATATGAACTGTAATACTTTTTATTTTAATATATGAAATGACTTTATGAATCACCTTGGCCTGTTGCAAACTATCAAGATGGAGGATATAAACCAAAGATTTTAACATGAACCTTGTTTGTATCTTTCTAAAGCAATACACAAACCTGGTACCCATGTGACTCACCGTGTGTCCTTTCAATGTTTGAATCAGGTTTCCAGTATGGATGTCCCAAATCTTGATGCTGGAATCCTTACTACCACTAGCCAGTCTTGACTTGCCATCAAATGTGACGCACAGCACCCTAATAAAGATGATTAATGTTCCCAAATACACTGAAAGCCAGTGTTCTCCACTATGCAGTCAAAACTAGTGGTCATACCTGTGCAGCACATGTGGCTAATGTTATTGTGGACACTTTCCTTGCCTCCATTGCTCTACAGTGTTACCAATATAGGGTACCTGACTGCTCATGATGGAGGGCAAGTTAGAACATGTATGCTTGAGGATTACTTTCAACAAAAAGATCCACAAAGTACAAGAATATCCTGTACAAGAAAGAATGAACCATGTTTTTCCTTGCGTTTCAGTCCCAAAGGACTGAGTCCGAAAAGCCCATACCCTAGTGTAACACTCCCAATTGCAGACATCCAACTATCCTGATGTCTATACTCACGCAGATTTTGAAAAGGTCCTATAGGATATGTGCATATGTAATTTTGGACTTGTAGGCCTCTGTCAGTGTCTTCTATTATTCACTGTCTACAACTGAATGAAAACCCTAATACACCCTCCAACTGTTTGGGGGTAAAAACACAAGTCAGAGTATAGAGAACTTCAACCACAGAATACCAAATTTTTGTGCATAACTCAATAACATAGCATGTAAGAAGTTTTATTTCTACAAATGGTATTAGGTTCTCACGAAGAAATTATTCAAAAGTTGTTAACACATACACAAAGGCTTGGTTTACTGACTTACTTGGCTGTATGACCTCTAACATCAATTTGCTTGCAGTTACCAGACTCCCAATTCTGTCTCAGAAAGACATTGTCCCTGTAAACTGTCTTCCATCGGAAATTTCCACTTGGCAGAGGTATTTCTGAACGAAAAAGCCAAGGAAATATATACAAATCAGAACGCCTATCAAAACTGGTAAAATTCTTGTCAAATGACACCACATATATGCAACGCCTAAATCAATTCTGTCATCTGACTGGTGGGTCACTAATCACATGTCATGAATTGTTTGGTATAATCAACAGTGGGACTACTGGTCATACCCAAGCATTATACCGCTGTACTATGTACACACATGGTAAGCACAGTCATGGCTCTTCACACAAAGAGAGACCATTGCACTGCATGTGCATGCAGTAGGTTCAAGAATGGCTCTTTACAAAAACACAGAAAATTTTGCTTACTGATAAAGGCAAAACACTCGGAACATTTTGTCTCCTGTCATATGAGAAAAATTCTTAACACATACATGTACTGTAAGTAATGATTTAGTGCTTCTGAAATGATTTCAGCACTATGTAAGACAGGTACATGTAGTATTGCTCGTCTAAGCATGAACAAAGCATTTATGTTGCATTTTTACTTCAGACAGATAAGTAAAATGGCAACTGTTACACAGAAATTTACCAACAATTGTTTATTATACAGTATTTCTATAAAACAAATAAAGAATGTTAATATTCTTTCAATCAAAGAATGTTTTTCATGAAGTGAAAGGTTAAATGCTTTGCCTTGTGGATTACCACACTCATTCCAATTCTTTTAATTATTGTATGAATGCAAACCCTTCATTATTTTGATATTAGTTCAATGGTCTTGAATAGTCGTGAGTCCAGACTATTAAAATGACTGTGACACAATATTGTAGGGATCCAATGCCAACTTACGCGCTTTGTTTCACAAAGACACTGCATGTGGTGCTTAATACTACTCTGATCTGATTAAATTCAATTTATGCACAACAACTTACAAATGTCATCTGTTTCTTTGACTCTTTACCATGGTAAAAATCATGGTGTGGCAAATCCCTCATGTGGTAAAACACCACAAGCAACATCAAAGTAGTCAACAATTGATAATTGCGATTTTTGTCCTTTCTATTTTAAATCTGGCAATATTTGTTTGATTACACTCAAAATGTTAAAAGGCACAAATCTAGATATACTTCAACTGCCAGTGCAAGACAATATTAACTATGGAAGTTTGCAAGCATTTGATAGTTTGGCAATGGGATGTGACCAAAGGATCAATAGAGGCACACTTGAGCTTACCGATATCAACCTGGTCACACTTGGCTTTCCATATACTGTCATGGCTGGCCAACCGACACCACGTGCGACTGACCAAAGCTGCCACTAAGAGACATTTGGGGGAGAGGTATTGCAAGATACGTAGGGCCAGTGATTCTGGCAGAAGGGCAATGAAGTCCCGTGACTGCTTTAGCTGAAAAAAAGGTATGATAGAGAGTGATGTTTGACATAATAACCGAGCCTTGTTGAAATCTTGCATACAGAGCTAGGTCAAGGTCTTCGATGGTTGCTAATTTTACAAACAAAAACGATCCTTCATGAAACTAAGAAATCACATTTTGTCTGCTACTACTGTCACATGAAAAGAAAGTTTACCTTTTTTTAAGGAGTGAAATAAAAACCCAGCACTGAAACACTTAAAATGTTGTGACTTGTTTTTGAAAATTTTAAAAGTATAGCATTTTGAATCAGTACTGGAACAGTGTGCTAGGGTTCCATGATTAACAGTTACATTTTAAAAACTTTCATAAAGTTGAAATTGCTTATACACCTTTGTTTTCAAAATGAAAACAAACCCTTGGCAATGTTCAGGAGTTGCAAACTGTTGGACTGTTCTCTCAATCCTACTATACTGCACAACATTCCACTTTTAATAATTAATCATAATTTATTGACTTGTACAGCGCAAATTCTATAATACATATATATTCAAATGCACTTTCCATAAAAACAATAACAATGAATTGTAATTAACACAAATTAATAAAACAAAATGAAAAAATTGAAAGTTTTAAGTTTAAATAAAAGTTGATATCAAAAATATTACAACATTCAACGACATGACTCAAAATCAAAGAGTCAACAAACAACCCTTTCTTTACAAAAATGAAAACCACAGAAAAGCAGCAAACATGCTTACCGCTAATGAGCTACATAGGAAGTACAGCTGCCTGGAATCCAGTCTCTTCAACAGTTTATGAAGGAACTCATTTCTTTGGACATCTACAAGGTGTGAAATACATGTAAGTTCCAGTGAAAATTGCGATTTAGACAGAAATCCAAAACTTGATTCATAAAATTATCTAGACAGTCCACTCAATAGCAAATTTAATTTCCAACAGTTAAATAGAATTTTGAAATCTTAAAAAGTTATTAGGTTTGAATCATTTGTTTTATTTTGTCACTGTTTAAAAATGCTCAAACACAAATTTTTGGATTTTTTGATTGGGGTTTGTTTATATTGAACATTTACACACTGTTACACTTTTTGCATGATATTCATGGACTCCAATCCAACAAGCCTGGTAGCCATTTCTTTAGGCAAAAGTTCTGTCTGTAAATTTACATAAAAACCACAAAGATGACAGCACAAACAATAAAGTGTTTCTTGTTGACAGATTCTGTTTCTAATAACATCTGTGAGACTAAGCTGACTAGGGCCACCCACAGGGAGGAGATTCAGACCGGGCAAAACTGGAAGCCTTTCAAGGTACATGGTGAATCCAGAAACTGGGACAACAGCGGCGGAACAATTTTCAAAGTGGGGGGCCATTTGTTAGACTGTAAGGGCCTCAGCCATTAAAGAACTTGCCAAAAGTGGAGGACAGGGACAGGGCATTACCCCGAAGTCAAAAAAGTGGGGGGCTAATGGCACCTCTGCTCCCCCCTCCTATTTCTGTCGCCAGAGGCTGGAGGTTGGTGCCACTTGTTCCCTGGGGATATGGTTCCAATTTAAAAAAACAACGTAGCAGAACTTTAGAGACAGAACTTCACCAGCATTCTGGGAGGGGTTCAAGGATTCTTTTGAATATGATAAAAACTGGCACATATGTGTTTCGGTAAACAAATCCTCATTTTGTCCACCACCAATATGAAACCTGGATATGCCACTGGAGGTCATTTTGTCAAACACCCTGTACCTATTTCCTTTTAATTATAACTTACCATTCCAGCATTCCTCGTACCAATGGTATAACTGCCAGACTTCATCAGGTACAACAGGAATAGGAGGAAGATTTCTTGGGGAGGTACCAGACTACGGTGAGAAACAAATAGAAATAATAAACCAAAACATGAAATTCATGGGTGAGTTCTCACATTAAAAAACTGTGTTCAACCACAAAGCTGGCAGAAAAAAACCTTTTCACAAGCCTTAAGAACAGACTGCTGCTTCGAATGATAGTGCCACCTTGAATATACCAAATACATGTATTCAATCACCAAGCCAATTTTCAACTAGCTTTTTGCCAGTTTGAATATCCGATTACATACAGACAAAATACACGTACATAGTGACAATGCCTTATTTGCTTGCTGGAAAACAGAAGGTACTTTTAAGGTACCACTAATAGCATATCCTCAAGATATGTGCAATTCCAGTTGCACTTTGCATGTCTAAATAATTAATAACAAGAGAGTAGAAATTTCACTGACATTGATCCACAGAATGCTTACATATAATGATCAGCAATATGCAATTATTAATTGCTGTATTATGCTAATTTTAAGAAGTGCTGCTCAGACAACCGTTGACCAGCACAGCAGGCAACTGCAGCTAACTAGTGTAAAATGTACCAGGTGAGTCTTGGACATTGGGGGATTTGGTCAAAGCAATTCAGAATATCTACATTCAAATTATTTTGAAAATGGACAGCACTACAAAGGGCCATACTCACCATAGTTGGTCTGGTGTGGCTGATTTGTACTTGGGTGAGGGACTTGGTCAGACGTGGCAGGTTGTGGGCAGTGACTGGACTGTAGTCCTTGGGGATTTCACTTGGTGCATTTGGCCGGGGTCGATCTTGCATATGTCGACGGACAGCTGGGGCATTGTCTGTAATTCTCCTGCAAAATACAAACAGATAGATTGCTCATCAATATTATAATATTTATATATGCACTTTCTCACCACATTTTAGCACTTTTTTGCTAATCACTATTCCAAAGCAAGAAGTATAAATATCAAAGGTACCACAGTCTAGCAAAACAAAGGTATCCACCCTTAGAAAGACCAACATATTGGTAGCACAAACTACTTGAATAGCGAAACAGAGTTAAAAAAAAAACAAAAGTGAACTGAATGAGGCATGATGAACTCATTACATAGCTGAAACATGTAAATTTAGAGATACACTCTGGTATTGTTCACAGAGGGGAGACCATACTGCATCTAGATGCCAAAAGAACTGTATTGTCTTGGTACATTCCCTTTTTCAAGAATTATTTCAATTCATCCAACCTTTTGAAAACAAAATCTTTTCAAAAATGATTTGGGCTTCTCAAAAAATGTCTTCCAAGTATTTCCAATGGATGAGCCCAACTTAGACAGATCAACTCACACACTGAAAACAATCCACTGTGTTGATTACGTGAAATGCTATGGAATATATCTGTGACAAAATTGGCAATGTTAACCGCCTATAAGGTCGTCCCCTCAAGCAACTCAGCCTCTCATCCAAAGACCGACACAGTTCAATATCAATTACTCACTTGAGAGAAGCTGGCGCAGATTTGGAGAGTAGATTGGCATCCCCGCGACTATAGTAGTGACCAGAATGGATGCTCGGCAGCTTGATGTTGGTTGTGCTTCGGGAAAACTGGTGATCTCGAGACAGGGTGATTTTTCCGCTGTCACAAATCAGAGGGGAAGAGAAATAGACCAGGAAATGAACACATACAATTGTTCATGGGCAAGACTTAACTGTGCATATTAGCAAGTTCAGTTCACATGCTGGTACTTTTTTTCCTTCTGCATGACCCCAGTTCAAAATTTTTTTAAGTGCAGACCAACTCCATACATTGTACGTGTGCACCTAGGTCTCCTCAGAATCATTGCTGGACTCCCACCCCCCCCAAAAAAATTACATTGTTTTGTAAATAATTTCAAATTACTGCCTAATGGCCTTGCATTTGATGTACTTTAAACCCAACACCATGTTAGCATATTACTTTGTAAGTGATGAATATACCTTGATTTTAAAGTGGACGTTTTCAGCCTATGTAATATTCTCAGTTATCCTCCACCCCTTTTTAAATAATTGATACAACTCTACCTGTACATGTACATGTATATTGGAAATCAGAGAATATTCAATGCATGTACAATGTAAATAATTTTTTTGTCAATACATGTATATGAACTGTTCTCCACACACAAAATAAAGGCTAATGACCACACTTCGCATTGTGGAAGGCCAACAAAATACAATTTTTGGCATTTCATCAGTTACAGCTCAATCAGTACACACGTAGTTTGTCCAATGCTGGTTTGATCATAAAGTGGAGTATCCCGACTGACCTCTGTTTGCCCTGCCTTGTTGCTTGTAGTTCCTCAGGGTTTGTAAGACCAATGTCTGTATTGCATCGCATGACATCTGACCTCCTCTGCAGATGAGCGCTATAAAGACAACCACAATGCTGTGTCAAGCAATGGATACCACTGGCTTTCTGTCATTTTTCCCCATTTTAGAAAGAAGCAAGAACCTGTTACTTGACTGTTTTAATGCAAGTAATACCCAGGGAATTCTGTGTAAAGCCAGGGATTATAACAGACCATGACAAAGGATACAGATTGCATGGGAGAGGGGATACATTCCTTCTACACTTTTTAAGTGGAAACGGGGATAGGCCAAAGGATTCCCCCTCAAAAAAAAAATGGAGGGGGAGCACCAAACAGAAGAGAAATGCAAAATATGTTATAATCCCTTCATCTCAGTGTTCATACAAAGTACCAATAGCCACATGTTAAAGGTTCAAAGTACATGTATATGTACAATGGTGGTTGATAACATGTAACATGATGAGCGACAGAAAGTACTGCTTGTAGTCATATTATTTCCATCTTTGGCATTGATTTATGCTTATTATTTTGCTGATATTTGACCGTTGATATTTGACTTTGCAGGTTCATCATTGTCCCTCCCTGTTATACACATGAATCCACACGTCTTGCTTGGGACCAATTTCAGGAACTGCCAGAAACATAAATTGACCATGCGCAGACAACCTCTGCAAACTACGTCAGGCTATCTACACGTACGTGGGTAATTCCAGAAATTAGGGGTCCATTTTTTTGTGTGTTCCTGTCACATCTGACATATGATGTTTAAGTTCAGAACACATTTGTCTAATTTCCAAGAGTGATGAATTAATGCAAATAACCTGCCAAACATATAGTAACAGTTTCCAATCAATTCCAGTGATATTTCCAAGTCAAATAACAAAGGTCATATGTAACAGGGACAGACAAATGTAACACTTTTGGACTCCTAATTACCAATGTATACTTTAAGTGACTGGTAGTCTGCTGCTTATTATGCAGCACACAAATTTAGTTAAAAACAGTTTCTATACTTAGCCACACCAGCAAACTGAGCCCCGCTGGCTATCCCCTTCAAACCCAACCTCCACTATCACTATGCTAATTATTTACATAATTCTGAGACACACTCCTAGACTTATAAACCTTCTAAAACCACTCACGCTTGAAAAATTCTGGATACGAACCTGGGACAGAATTATACATGTAACATGTAAAATCAAGATATAATGGTGCAGGAATGTAAACAGTTAACTCTAATATGCATGGAATGTTAAAAGCAGCTGCGTACATGTGTCAATATGTGCATGTGTGCATGTATGTGTTATAGTAAATCGCGAATGATACCATGCAAAGAATTTGAATAGCAGGGAAAGGTTTACTTTCTGTTCTTAAAAAGATTATGGTCAGTTTACTTTCAGCCACTGAAGAAGAAAGGTGAAGTTTGGGAGCTGGAAAAGGAAATACAGAGAAGAGATTTGGCAGACACAGCACTTTGAAGTGTGACTGGCTTTGTCGGTTTATCGCTCAAGAATCACCCAGAAGTTCCCCTCCCTAATTTCACACTAATTTTTCCCAGGAATGCACTCCTGCATTCGAAGCTTTACAGTTGTTATCGACATTGTTATAGACATTGTTAAAGCTGATTTAACCCCTTCGCACTGGGAGGCAGCTATAGCCACCGTAAAAATTGAGATCCTCAGCCCGCTTTTCAGCTATTATTCTCAGCCCACACTCGAGCGAACACGGTGAAAGAAGGCGGACCCTGGCTCTTGTATATTTGGTAATTGGTCTTTGTGCGTAGCCCAGAAATGAAAAGACCGATTTTGCATCATAATTACCAGCTTCACAATAGTCCCTACTTTGAAAAGAGGCAACGGGAATGTGGAAGGGTGAGTAGAGCCGCATGCCAACGAACAATCAGCCTTTTCACCGTGTAATTCAAAGCATGCACAGCACCAGGGCTACAAACCGAGAATTTGCGGTTTGGCAGGTGGCCTTCGTGGCCAAGCGAGGCTGGAATTCTTGGAGTCGGCGTTCGGGAAGAAATTCCCGTCGTCAAGGAGTTAAGTTACTAGTGAAAAATGGATCTTGCCTGCAAAATATTGCTAGGGCAAAGTTTAGTGCAATTTCATTAAAATAGCTACACAAAAAAGGCCACCTTCCGACGTGATAGTAGTTGCGGACAGCTCTCCTCGCTCGAGTCTGTCTACTGACATAGGTGCTGATTGGTGTGAATTTGTGCTCTGGAAACAGCTGTTGTGAGGTGTACATGAAGTCCCTGTGGAGCGCTGGCTGTAGACTTGTCCACAGAAACCCAAACTGGCTGTAATTACTCCTCGTTAAAAGGCCCTCCAGAATGAGACATTTCTGCAAAGGAGTGGTGACAAGAGACGGTCACGAGTGCATTTCAAGTGAAGTGCTTGAAAACCACTTACAACACCACAATAAGTTACTTATTTTTTAGTAAACTCAAGAGCAACATTCCATTGGTGCCAATAGTCAGGAACACTGATTTTAATTCTGTTTATTTCTCCCTTTTGTTTCTTTTTATTAAATTTACCAAACACTATGAAGAAGTGTGACATTCTGAAATTGCATTAAAACATTGCTACTTATGGCAAAGAATCTTCCTATTGTAAAGAAGCATATATGCAGAAAAGCCAACGAATGAAGTTCGTGCTTTTGGCAGTGGGTAAAAAAAAGAGAAAACTTATTTTCAGGACATAAAGCCATTTCCACATGATGTAACAGGTGGGGTACAAAATGGGTCACAGAGATGGCAAGGTGAGGCAATAAGAACCTTACAAAAATGAGAAAATATTCACATATCTTTTCATCATTCGGATGTCTGTCTAAGAAAGTGTGGTTTGGATGAGCTTTTGCAAGCACTGACGTGGTGTAATTTCAATGATGAATTGTGAAGAAATAAACCTTACATTAGGTCGAGAAAGGGTCTCTCAGATTATTCAAAATTTTAATTGAAAAAACTGGGATTCAGTATTTTTACATGTAACTCAATTTCTCATCAACTACCCACCTTGGGCTTGACGACACGTAACATGAAGTTAATTCCAACATGTGTACAATAACTTATATTTGTTCCTAGTCTAATCCAAACTTTCTACATACAAACACACTTACAATGATATCAACAAAGGGTCCTACATACATGTACTTTATGTTGCTTAAGCGTCTGAATAACCAACCTGCTGGTGATTCCATTTGTCTATCCACACAGCCACATGATCCAACTGCCGATGGAATTCCATGTCCAACTCGTTATCAATGGGCCTCCCCTTGAATGCATGCCACTGGCCAAGAAGACCCGCCCCCATGATGGGACCAGCACAAGCACCATCTTGTTGCTGATGAGGAACCAAACCGTCCCCCCGTCCATGGCACGGGTGTGAAAGAATTTGGAGAGGTTGCTCCATTTCCTGGTCACTGTGACCTCAACTTCCAGTAAACTGCATGAGAAAGGCATTAAGCAGTCACTACTGCAATGTACATGTCAAATTCTCTCACCGCACCATGCAATTTTGTGTAAAAAGCCATTACTTCTCTTCTGGTTGCACTGTTTAAAGCCCTATATCTCCTGGAGTACACATCCCATCGATTTCAAACTTTGCAGATATCAAGGAAAGGAAGTGTTCCAGACAAAAATTTACCTGATGATGACATCAAATGAGTCAAATTATATTTTATTTAAAACAAGTTATTTCTTGTAGTGCATGCCTGATTGGGTTGAAACCTTGGACCCAAATGGTCATGATGAAATAATTATCAGCTTTGTGCAGTAGATTGGTTGTTCAAATTAACAAAAGAATGCAAAAAAGCACCTCTGTTCTGTTGGCTAACAGATGTGATGAGCTTTAGTTATTCTCTAATACTTTGATTAGTCAATGTATTAAATAAATGAAAAATCTCCCATCTAATTTCAACTATCGCAAAGGATGGGAGAATAAGTTGTCAAGTTAGTTTTACAATAACTGTTTCTATTAATTACTAATAAAGTCCTTCTATATATGCACTGTGTGTTCTTGTATACCCACTTTCACAGTGTTTCCATGACAGAGCTTCTTGTGCATATAGGTACAATGAGCTCAACATGAAAACCAGACAAATCACGGCACACATTTTTTCTGGAAAGATCACAGCTGTACAACGGATAGTGAGTTTGTATAATAAACAGACTGTTCCAATTTTTGGTTACCCAAGTCCTTTCTGAATGTCTACTATTTGGTGAGTTTTATTGGAGTGTACTCTAACTTGAGTAACCCCAGCCCTAATGATCAAGACATGCAGAAATTCACATCAATGGCCGGAGATGATTACACAGCTGTTGCCGTACAATTCACTCAGGCCTCAATTTTTGGGTCTGGGTTTTTTCTCCCCAGATTTAATTATCCACCCTGGTATTCTCACCCAGTACCACATAGTTGACTTCGGGAAGCAAAAGACTTAACATGTAACTGTCTTAACTTCAACATTAAGAAACCATACATTGGACCCTACATGTATGCCATGACTACTGTCACAGAGCCATCATCTTTCAAATTTGGGGAAAAACACCCTGATGTCACCGACTTTCCATTCCATGTCATGCACCATCAGCAGAATGATTTTCAAAATGGGGGGGGAACAGTTATGAGACCATCAGGCATAAACCATTAATAGGCTGATCCATTAAGCCCCCTCCCACTGTAGGACCTGCAAAAGTGAAGGGGGGCATGTCAAAAAAAAGTGGGGGGCCACTGTTTCCTAAGTGGTGCAATGTTCGGTAGCTGTGACCACATTGAGTTGTACACTAGACGTCGCACCGCTCAGGAAACAGTCGTTGGGATGCATGTGCAAACACCACATGCTTTTTGCAAATGGTCTGCTGGGGGCCAGCATGTCATAATGTCGTCTCCAGGACATTAACATACAGTTGGAATTGCTATATATGAAGATGGCGACTTTGACCTCGTCTGACAAGCATTTCCAATTTCAATGGTAAATTTCTCTTTTCATCCTGCATGTGAGTAAATATTACCACCCAGTATTGGAATCTTTTATTCCCACTGAATCCTAAAGTGGGTCCATTGGACAGTTTCAGGGAATGCTGGTCAACTTGTACATATGCCAACTCATACGCACCAACCTGTCCATAGACCAACTTATATGCCAACTGACTAGTACGCCAACTCCTACGTCATGTAGTTGCATGCGTAGTTGAGTTCATACATTTGGCATCAAATTAGGAATACCGTCAGCTTTCTGCTCATTTTCTAGCAAAAGATATTTGTCGTGAGAGATTCAGGTAGCTTTTCTTTCCAAGTGACCTGGACCGCAAAAAAAAAGGAACTAGGATTTCGAAGAATGTTTTATGTGCCTAGGCAAATCTTTTTCTTAATTATTTTCTTTAGATTATTTTGTGGTTTTTCAAATATCCATTTTTTTCAGATTGATTGATTTCCTAGCTAAAAATACACTAGGGGCATGTGGCTCTGAAAAGAGCCTTTCAGCAATGCAGCGTCTCTTTTGAAAATGTGTTGCTCTGTAAAGAGCCATTGGGGTTTGTGTTCTGGGGGTCCTTATTTCACAAAGGTGTGGATACATGTACAGTGTACATTGTACATCCATACGCAGCAGCTACATGTAGAAATAGAACTAAGCTGCAGAAATTCTAGGTGTACTTTTTCAGAAGACACAATCCCCCATGCCACAGGATTGAAAACACATCATATCACATACATTTCTGCTGTGAGTTGACCAGTCTGCATATGAGTTGGTCAGTGTACATGTACGAGTTGGCACTGGCACGAATTGACCTGTTCCCCCATCCTGTTTCAGGATTGTTTGGGGGATGAATTCTGATATAGGATACAAGGTATTTGGAGCAAAATGAAATAATGGAAGGGAAAGCCTATGGAAGGTACTTGGACTCTACTATCGCCCGACTATGTCCAAATGTTAGAAAAGGCAATTTGTAGAGTCCAAGTTACTTGGACTAAACGAGTACCACCAGCAATCGTCTGCCCCTGGAACTCTCAACTCATCATTCCACCCCTCTGACCAGCAGAACGACTAGCCCCACTGGCTATATAGTGTGCCAGGGATATTGCAGAACTTTATCCGAAAGAATTCTATATACAGGCAACACTTATTTTCCCTCACAATGTTAGAAAAGCCATCAAAAAGGATAAAAATAAAATTTAACATGTCCTTCAGTGAAATTTTGCCAAAAAAATTCTGAATTCTTTACAAAGTAAACAGTTGGGTTTTTCAAACAAGTCTGCCAGAGATGTGCACAGGGGCATCAAGTGTTGTGTACATGTATATGTATGGTAGCCCCATTAATGTGGCCTAATATTGGGGAGCGCAGCCTACCGTAGGCCACATTGGAGCGCAGCGTACCATAGGCCACATTAATGGGCTACCATACATCCGCTTTATCCAACAGCAGAGAAAGAGTATCATTTACGGATGCCTTTTACTATCAGAAAGCAAAATATATCCAGAGAAGATCAATTTACGAAGGAAAATACAGAGTCGTTTACTTAGAAAACACTTAGAAGTTTTCAGACAAGTCTCACAGGGTTTATGCACGGGGTGTCAAGTGGCGTCCACATATGGAACTCTTTCCAAGAGTAGCAATATCCTGGCCACAACAACCGAACAACAAAATTGTTTTTTTCCATGCACTTTACGGGGGGAGGGCTAGCGGAACGGCGAGCACCGGTGTCTCCGTGGGGCTGGTCCCTATCGTAATCACCATGCATGGGTAACGTTCCGCGCATCGAAAAGTTGTTTAAAATATCACTCACCGATTTCCCTGTTTCAGTAGTTTCTTCTATTCAATTACGGTGTTCATCACACAGTAACTGATTACTGTCCAGCGGACATGGTGAAGGGGCTATCTTCCTGGTCTCATTTTCCGTGCATTCCAGTACTAGCTAGCGCCTTCAAATTAATTGCAAGCATGCACTTGTCAATCATAGCGCGACCCACTTACTTCGAGCGGTGGATGTAAACTCGTAAATTATATATCGTGCATTTTACAAAAGCATTTATTATATTCATAGATATATTCTGTAATTTAACACGTAAATAAGAATCTAGTATAAGGTGGAAGAATGCGCATGCTTAAGTAATCGTATTAAAAATTGAAATACACCAATTACACCCCTGGCAGAAATGGGAACGTCAGGCTGGGGTGTTGACAACGCTTCACAAAGGTGGATAGTTACCGTAAACGATCCACATATACAGTACGCAAGAGGGCGCTACCTGTCGCCCTCCGTGGGGGATCAGGCGCCCATCTATCAAAAGGCTCGCAGTACAGTGTGAATCCACGGTCGAGCAGGTGGAATGTATTTCCAGAACAAACTGAAATACTTATTTTGCTGAAGGGAGTTTTTTCTTTGCAAGTTGGAAGGTAGAAAAAAGGATAATTTCAGTTACAAATTTGAATCTTTTTTGTAATATAAAAAATTGTTGGATTTTTCTTGTGTATTGCATTCTTATTCTCATAATTTGCTTTCAAATTTCTCCCGGAATGGCCGTTGGGCTTATAACTTGAGTAAAATTTGTTGAAATTTGTTAAAATGTATCAATTGATCACGTGCAAAATAAAGTTCAAATGTCTGAATGCAATCGTAGAACATGTACTACATGTATTTAACTTAAAAGTGCCAATTTAGGAATTTTACAGTCAAATCAGTGAATCGAAGCCTGTGAATGGGAAACCCTTCGAGAGCTGTGTTTATACTCCATTTACTGTGACCAAGTCAATGTTGAAACATGGGCATTGTTTCGGGCACTAATTATAGCTCAACAGGCTTGGGATTTTTGCACGCACTTTGATGCTGATGACTAGCACTTAGCAGTATCGCTAACTTAACTTCAGACTTGGAATGAAAAATGACTTGGTACTTGATCAAATTTGACTAGTTGATATAAACCAACTTTTTGGGAATAAATACAATAAAAAGTATCTAAGGAATTGTAAGGAATATCACATGGATATGGTAAAGACCTGTTTAGCAAAACAGCATAGGAAACAAGAAGGAGTACAATTACTTGTCAATAATGACATCTGATAGGCTTAAACAACAATTCTGTAGATATGGGTAATTTTATTACGTACATTTTATTTTATTAACTTGCTACTTGGAAAACATTGTCATGGTAGCTGACTTGTGGAAAAACTACTTATGACAAACCTGACTCGTAGAAAAATTATTTTGTTACAACACTGTGGGCAAGGCCATTTTTGTACATTTATATAAAGAGAACTGACCACTTTTATATAACAGGTTTTGCCCTTACCCAACGTATATTAATAAGCACTGTATGCTCAGTGCTTGTCCGAGAGCTCGCGAAAAAAACCTCACAAGCTTACTCGGGTGGGACTCGAACCCACAACCTCCTGCTTACTAGTGCAGATGTCTTAACCACTCGACCACGCTGAAGGCAATCATGCTCCCCAAAAGCTCTATGATGTTTATGATATAAGTATTTACTGCTTTGGTCATGAACATGGAAATTAATTGTATTGGCCCAAAAGGCCCAAAATGTGAGCAATAAGCCAGCCCTCCTCCAATTTTGTTTTATAGCAAGTATCAATAATGATCATATCTGATACAACCTTAGAAATGGCAAGACTGAAAAAAAAAGGTAAATGGGACATTAATATTGAACAAAGCACTCATTTTCATTTGAAAAATGCTATTGCACAGATCCTTAACATACAAAAATTGAGTTACGTAGTTCACCTGTGCTTTCCACTACTGTGGATGGGTTAGAATTTATGATGGCTGTCTAACAAACAGAAATGGTCCCATGCTCTTGAGCTTTGGCCAGCAGCCTGGTTTCCTGTAGTCTCACGTTTCTAAATCTACATGCACGTTTTGTCCCCTTGTATTTAGCATGATTTCTGTGACACAAGGCACGCATAAAACTAACATCAGGTGCAGATCCAAAGGGCAGGTTTGGGGCCACCCCCTGCACCCAGACACACACAAATATACCTATTTTTACATATGAAGTGTGGACTTTCCTTTGTTCTCCTGTGGTTAAGGAAACTTGAGGAAAATGCTCATTTTTCTCCAACTAGGATAACTCCTTTGAGCTTGAGTTTTGATGGTGATTTCCTCTTCATTTTGCCACCGATAACCTTGACCCCAAAATGCCTCTGAAACTGTTTTTCAGAGAGGGGTGAACATTGTGTGGACGTGTGCGAGTCCACACTACGCCATCGCACCCTACATTATGTGGACTTCTTTTGTGTAGAGGTCTACACCATGTATGGCACGCCTGCACACACATACCCACACACACACGTTACATGCCTAGTGTGGACATTCCTTTGTTTTCATGCAGTTAAGAAAACTTGGAGAAAATACTCATTTTAATTATACATTAATACTGCAGGCAGCACACTGATGTGGAAAGTACAAAACTGTAATAAAGGTTTCAACTTATTAATTTTGATCTCATGAGAGGGTGAGATCAAGTAATGCACTGTGTTACAACATCAGGAGTGGTTTCTGGTCTTTGTTACATTTCTACTGAAGTGAATCTCTTATATATTCAACATGTATTTGACACAACACATTACGGAGGTCAGTCACGTTTGCAGGTTTTCCCAGACGGTTATACATTTCTTTCTTTAAATACCAAGAAACATTTTGTACTTTTGAATAAGCATGCAAGCTGTGGTTTGAATGAAACAGTAGAGCTTTCCATGTTCTTTCAAAATTCTTATTCCCTCTTCAGTCAAAGTGGATGGAACAAAATTTCACTGGCTGTTTTGACAATTATTCACATACATGAACTGGTTGTGGAATGTTCAAGGCATGCCAAAACTGTCAAATCATCTGGGAAACATAACAGTAACTCATTGCCCCCTTTATTGTGCTTTGTACCATTTACAAAGAAAATGGTGCCAAAAGATAGAGGTAAACCCCAAACATTCAAGCAGGATACATATACAATATCCTATGTTACCCTAGCTCGTAAGGGTGGAAATTTTGACATTTTAAATATGTCAATACCTGGTTGGAGGCCAATAAACCCCAAGAAAATAGAAACGGGAAGTCAGCTTAAAAATGGGGCAGGCCAAAGGGGGGGCAGGAAAGACAAGTAAAACCAACTCCTTCATATATAAAAAACTTTACACGGTAGATTTGGCAAGAGTTAAACCGGAACAATATGGCATGCAAGGTGCCAGACCCATATAAGGCCAACTACTAGTCATATGAGTGTAGGTTTGCTAAATGACTCAAGGGGAGAAAATGAAATGACAGTGGCTAGGTTGTCAAAGCCTCTTTTTCTTTACGGCTGTAGAGCACAAACAATTTACAAAAAACCATCTGAGTCACTGTAAATTCATTTTCCACCATCCTAAGTTATCAAGTAAAGCTACTGTATCAAGTCCTGGGTCATCCCATCAAATTCAAATAAAAGAAAACTACATCTGTAAACGTTCTTTTTCAGTTCTTCTCTGTTTTCACTGCGTTTGCTGAGCTAATTCTGTTGCCGAGAGCAAATGTACATGTATGCACTACCAACGGTTTTCTCAAACCACTACTTCCCTACATGTAAATCCACTTCTAGTATAAAGCCAGTAGCTTAATTAACTCTACACAGTCCTCGATCATTCCCCTATTGAGGGATTGTGGACTGTTTAGAGCTGCATTATCCCTTCCTCAAGATGCTAAATTTGCAATTGCATTTGATAATTCAACACTTCTATTAAGTTTCTTTGCAAAAATCTTCAATGCATCTACTAATTGAAAATTTAGTATTACTGGTAAAGAGTAAACTCCATAAAACACACATACCCAAACATATCAGAACTACATGTGCTGCTCTATGATACAATGCAATGCAAGTTAAAATACCATGAAAATACTGACACATGTACATAAAGTACTAAATACTGCTGTGTAATCAGAGGTGGCTTTGGACTTGAGACAAAATATACCCCACAACAGAGAAAGAATGATCGGGCTGGTATTTCAACCAAACTACCAGCAGGTACCATTTAACAAGTGTCTGTCTCCCGCCCCCATGTCCAGTTGCAGGAAAATTTCAGGATTTTTCAAATGACTCCTCCAAGTTGCCATTGCTTGCTAATAGTATACATGTAAATCAAGGTTCTTAACATAAACAGATGGATTATGTACAGTATTGAGTTTTGATCTTCATTTCCTTCCTTTAAACATAAAATTATCGAGAATAACTTCAGGAAAAGTCCATGTTGTTCCTCCCCTAGCCAGACTGCTTCAAACCCACCACACCCAA
The DNA here is from genome assembly GCF_054643075.1 of Acanthaster planci. Lineage (NCBI taxonomy): Eukaryota > Metazoa > Echinodermata > Asteroidea > Valvatida > Acanthasteridae > Acanthaster > Acanthaster planci. Next base: position 7,949,557 of record NC_141779.1, read on the forward strand.
ATCATCCAGATATCAACAGCTTTCAAGCAAATGGGCTTGCAAAATTAATTGTTCATACATACCTGAGACAGTCTACCCATTCCTATTGGTCGAGAGCCCATCACATGGCTGGTTTTAATGGCTAATAAAACATCAGCCAACAACAAACATAGCCCCTATATACAAGTAAACATGTACATGACAGTTCTAGGCTACATGTGCGTTGCATTCAGTGCTTGGAGTGATGTTATTGGTCCAGAGCCTGTCACATGGCCATTCTTAAATGACTGATGAAACACTGGCTTGCTGTGAGCCACATCATGCGGTATGCACTAAGCGCATGCCCATCTCCATATGAGGATATGCTTTGTGAGTGTGTGTAAGAGAAACACCACAACAAGAGGGGCGTTGAAAAAAAGTGAAGTCAAATTGTTGAATAAAATCACTGGAAGTTTATAACTTTCAAAACTTGTTTCAACAGATTCAATTTTACCACTCAGAGTAGTCATTATGTGCTTGGCTAGTCTTAAATGTTTAAGATTGGTTCAGGAGAATGGATGTTGATAATGTCCCTCACCTTTAGCATGGGCATTATGGACATTCATTCTCCCAATAAGCATCACATATTCATTCCCTTAGCAATAAAAGTATTCTCCTTGCCAAATGCCTGAAAAGTTGATGTACAATATGTCTGCTTTCCCCAGTTTATATTTGGTGTGAAGTCACAATTTTGAAATGTATTCAAAAGGGAATAAATATGTGCTTGGCTGGTCTTAAACGTGCGTTTAAGACTGGCTCAGTAGAATGGATAAGACTAATGCCCGAGCCACAGGTGAGAGCATTGTCAGCATTCATTCTGCAGAGCAAGGTCTTAGTGCGTTTAAGACTGGCTCAGTAGAATGGATAAGACTAATGCCCGAGCCACAGGTGAGAGCATTATCAGCATTCATTCTGCAGAGCAAGGTCTTAGTGCGTTTAAGACTGGCTCAGTAGAATGGATAAGACTAATGCCCGAGCCACAGGTGAGAGCATTATCAGCGTTCATTCTGCTGAGGAAGGTCTTAGTGCGTTTAAGACTGGCTCAGTAGAATGGATAAGACTAATGCCCGAGCCACAGGTGAGAGCATTATCAGCGTTCATTCTGCAGAGCAAGGTCTTAGTGCGTTTAAGACTGGCTCAGTAGAATGGATAAGACTAATGCCCGAGCCACAGGTGAGAGCATTATCAGCATTCATTCTGCAGAGCAAGGTCTTAGTGCGTTTAAGACTGGCTCAGTAGAATGGATAAGACTAATGCCCGAGCCACAGGTGAGAGCATTATCAGCGTTCATTCTGCTGAGGAAGGTCTTAGTGCGTTTAAGACTGGCTCAGTAGAATGGATAAGACTAATGCCCGAGCCACAGGTGAGAGCATTATCAGCGTTCATTCTGCAGAGCAAGGTCTTAGTGCATTTAAGACTGGCTCAGTAGAATGGATAAGACTAATGCCCGAGCCACAGGTGAGAGCATTATCAGCGTTCATTCTGCTGAGGAAGGTCTCAAACGTTAGTTTAAAACTGGCTAAGCACATACATGTATTTATTCCCATTCATAAACACCTTTTTATTCAGTGAGTCAAAGAAATCAACATATGCTGGATTTCCAACCATTTTGTTCTAAAACTTTACTTTCATTTTCCTGAACACCCCCATCCATTTTATGGTACAGTGTATGTTCCTTTTGAAAGTTGTCCAATAGAATCTCCTTCTTCAATAAACTTGGTTCACGAGTGGCACGTTGTGCACACAGACTCCTGACCAATCAGACGTGATTAAACTGTCTCATATCCACGTACCAGCCAGTGATTTACACAGCGGGCATTATCACTTTTCAGCAGGCATTATCAAAATTTTTTTAAGAAACCAAAATGTTACACCAAAAGTGTGTGGTTTTTGAAGCCCAAAGAGACTTTCAGTAAGAGAATTATATCAAAAACTACTTTTAAATGAATTGTAATTTAAAACCATCAAAACAGAGCAATAATTGTAAACTTCTTGACCAAGCCTAACAAGTTAATGTGAAGCACGAGCACATACTTACATAATTATAAGCACCACGTAGAGTTGTTTAATGTACATGACAACTGAAAAAGTCAATTACCAAAATTATTAAGTTACAGTATTTCTTTTTTTTAATCCAATTCCATGTGAAAGTGTTCTTCTTGTTACTGCGACATATACAATTTTCAGATGTTGATGAATTTTGAATTGTGCTTTCTGTTTGTAGCTGAATGACCCTCTTGATCACTAATGGCAATTTGAATCTGGTCCATGATCTGGTTCAGGTCATTTAAATTGGTTTACTGTATGAAGTGACAGACACAGAATCTAATCATTTGACGCAGGTCCGTGAACATGGATAGGAAAAAAGCACACAAAATGGCAAAATAGCTACGTTTAAGTACAAACTTTAGGGGCGACTTTTTCTAGATTACACAAAAAGGTATTTATGAATGGCTGGTCCATTTAAGACAAGCTGGGCTTTGGAAGCAGTTATAATGACCCTTGCTTTTGGCTTGGGTCATTACCAGCTTCAAAAGCCCAGCTTAACATTGGCCAAATGTATTTATTCCTGTATCTACAGCTACATGTACATTGTAAGCAGACCAATTGACATGTAAATGACTAACTACTGTGATCGCAAAAACATGCTTGCACTGTACAGGTACCTAGAGGTACAGTCAGCCTAAGGCAAAGTTCCTTGGTAAGGTTCAATTATGGCCAGCTTTATACAGATGTAGGAAGAAATCCACTCTTCCCACACACTCCTGACCGCAGCCGTTGCACTTCCAGGGATCTGCAGTCACATGCCACCCCATGTGTAGGTAATGCATAATGGGATCCCCAAAGGTTATGTCACAGAAGTTGCAGTGATACGATCCAGGAGTGTTATCTGAGGTATCCAGTGATCTCCTGGTGCTTGTGGCTCGACATGGTGACTCTGCATTTGTCATGTCATCGGTGCTTCTACCGTAACTTCCCTCCGGTGAAGGACTCCTCAGCACATTGCCGACATCCAGTAGTCTCTGGTGACTGTCACTGCTTCTGGCTGTATACTGACTATTGCTGTGCTGGTGGTGGACTGGAAATACCTCTCTCTCAGCAGCAGTCGAGGTTGGCTCAAGCTGCTGTTGGGACCTATGGGAAGGCAATTCCTCTTGACCTTGACTCGTGCTTCCAGTTTTAACCTCTAACCTACTGATGTCTAAAATGCTAAGGTGCTCATCCTCCTCTTTGGAGACTTCCTTCTTCAAACAGAAGGGCGAACTACCTGAAGAGTGTTGGGAACCTTCCACCACTTGAATACCTCCTGACTCAGATGAAGCCATTGGGTCAGAGGACTCACTGACAGACCAGGAACGAAGCACCGATGGCCCTCCAATACTGCCGTGACTGTTGTCAACCTCGGGGTTTAACTCTTTCCTCATGTAAACCAGTCCACTGGTTCCTGGGTCTAGGCCATCATCGATCAGCTCGGGTGAACCTGCCGTCAGTTCAGAAGGTCCATCAACCATCTTAGACTGGACCAAGGAAGGCTCATCAACTACCTTGCTGTACGTGTAACTTCCTCCTTTGCTCTGGCTACTTACTGAAACCACAATTGGCATGGACATGACTGGTCTTGAGACAGGAATGGATGACATCTCAGAGACGGATGTCACAGCGGATCTTACCCTGAAAGACTGTGACCAAGTCTCATCTTTATCATTTGAGTTTGTTGCTCTGTGTGCAGTGCGGATATGAGTGGACCTGGGAGCAAGACACAAAATATCAATAATATAAATGAAAGCCTATACAGTGAGCTCCTTGAAAATTCAAACTAATTTTCACACAATGTACCGTATTATTCCATGTACGGATAATATTGTACAAAACCTACAGCAGGACTTTAATACTGCTGTAATACAATGCACTAAATAGCCAAAACATTGATCATATATTTGCTAATAATGATGTCAGTTATCAATCTGCGAAACACACCCCTTGAAATTTTTTTCCTTTTCCTAAAGCAAGCCCCCACACAAAGCAGTCTCACCAGGTAGATGCTGATGAAAAACCTTCATTACAGAGAGTGCACTTGAAGGTCTTCTCGACGGCATGCACCCTGAGATGCCTGTCCAAGTCCTTTCTGCTCTCAAACTGCTCAGGGCAGAGACTACACAGGTGCACACTGCTCTGCCCAACTACCACTGGGCTTGCATGCTGTTTCTGCAAATGCAGTTGGCAGGTCAGAGCCGATGTGAAACTCATAGGGCACTTATTGCACCTGTAGAGCTTCTTGTTGAGGTGGGTGTTCATGTGCTGCCGCAGCAGGGAGCGAAAGGAGAAGGTCTTTCCGCATTCAGGGCACTGAGGCGCGAGGGACGACTGCTGGCAAACATTGTGGTGGCTCTGCAGCTCTGACCTGGTGACAAATCCAAGCCCGCAGGACTTGCACTGGTTCCTAGACCGGATGCCATGGACCCTTAGGTGTTTGATCATTCGACCACAGGTCCGACGACACATGAATGAGCAGTAGTTGCACTTCAGGGCTCTGCCATCTGAACACAGGGTAAAATGGCCCCGCTGGCTATTGGCTGGAATGGCTTGAGTATCTAATGCAGACCCTGAGGTCTCAGCTGTGCCAGGGGCATTAACAGAACTCCCAGGTTCCCTTTGAACCCTTGTCTTCAACATATTTTTTCTACTGGGCTGCTTCCCGTTCCCCCCGCATTGCTGAAGTGTCTGACCGAATATTCTCTCGGCAGACTCCTCTTCAAAGGGACCTACTCTTTTCATCAGGCGGTCCCCTTCTGCTGAAGTCAAATCAATCACAGGTTGACTACGAAAGGGCATGGACCTGGAGCTTGCGCTGGTTTGGTCTCCTATGGCAGTGTCCTCCTGTCTTTGGTGTGATGACTGTGTGTCTTGTTGGACCTCGTCTGGTGACTGGTTGGCCTCTTGGGAGTCTGGATCTTCCAGGGGAGGCAGCCACTGCATGGGGTTTTGCATGTGCAAGTTCTTGGCCAGCTCAACGCTATCGCTTTCTGCAGGCTGAGACCCACTCTCATGGGAGGTCACATGAATAGAGAGGCTGGCCTTGTCTGGAAATCTGAAATTAAATGCATCAAATTTCCTGAGTATTTTGTAGGCTAGGGTTCAATGACCTTCACAGACACAGGGTATGTCTTTCAAATCAAATTAAGTGAAGATCTGTGGTAGCAACGTGTGAATATCTCTTTTGGGAAGAGCGGTGTAAATGAAATACAGTAGTAAACAGTGGCGTAGTCAAGTTCCTCTCAGAGAGGAGGGGCAAGGGCAAGGAAGAGTTTCCACAGGAGGGCCAGTTGCCTCCCTCCCTCTCCCAGCTATGCCATTGAGTTTGCATTATGGACGGTTCTTTCAACAACCTTGTTAAATAGGTCTGTGCCCACACTGAAGTTCTGCATATCAACACACGACAGATGACATGATGCAGCTCACCCCCCCCCAAAAAAGAAATTCCCAACTTTCCAGAGTGGGAGCCAATACATGTATAAAGAAAAGCCAACTTTAATTTCCCTCATGATATTGATTTAAAAAAAAAGAAATAAATGTTATTCTTGTTGCAAGTATTCATGAACTGCAATGCAGCTGCATGCTGGTAGAGAACTGACGGTTACAATATACAGGTTGGCCGTGACCTGCCTCTGAGCCAGCAGCAGCTTGCTTGGCATTGCAAGCACCATATGGCACAGCAAATTCCAGGTGCTGGCCCTTGTATCAATACTCTGATGCAGGAGAATGACATATGTACATCATGTCAGGTGTTCACGCATTATTAATGCAGTCCTGCCTTCCCCTTTAGATGAGGCATGAGGTCTGCAATCCATTCAAAAGTTCATTAATGGAGAACCATCAAACGGTTCCAAGAGGCTGCCCAAATGCGCAGAAAGCTTACTGGATTACAAAGAAATGCACCTGCTCAATGAGTTATCACATTTACATGTGTATTCATCACGGCTGGGAAAGTGAAGAGAGGACATGGTTTACTTCAAACAGTCCACTGGTTCCCATCCATCCAGCGAAAAGTTAAAAGTGGATTCACACCAACCTTTGGAGTATTTCCAAATGTTTGTATTTCGACCTTGCATTTTATCTAGAAACTACCGGTATCATTTTTCCTCTCAGTGCATATTCTCCAGCACTACAAGCTTCCAGGGAAGTGTGAGAGAAGCACTGTCCACTTCTTTAAAGTATTTTGGCTTTTATACACGTACATGTACATACAAGATCTTGACATTTACCTTGATGTCTAAAAGAGCCCGAATCCACCCCAGCACAATTTCTCCAATATTTTTGCAGTGCAGTTTCTTTTTACTTGATGTTGAGCATTCAGGAGCTTTTGCAATAATGACTTACAGGCACAATAATTTTTACACCAATTTTATGAATATCCAACAACATGCCCTCCTCATGAAATGCCCTTTCATCCGAGACAACTTACCCAAAGTACTGAATTTTCCAACTGACGCGTGCTCTGTGCATGCAAGCTTGCACACAAGGATGTGAACGTTTTATAAATTATAAACCAAACCCCTGACTGAAGTGAAACTCCATAGGTTTACTCTTGAAGAATGTCTTTACGTGCATACCAAGTTTTAAAAATATCACGCATGAGGAAAGCCGTGATTGTGATAGCCTTCTTGACTGTGAGATGGTCGATAAAAGTCCAGCTCTTTGAGGGTTAAGGGTTTACTTGTATCTAAAACTCCATCAGTCCACAGTGTATTTTCACACCTCTAAAGAGAGGATGATTTTTATCTTAGGCAAAAGGTCGCTTTGATGCAGCAGCTGTTTTAGCATAAAATTGTTGCCAGAATGTCAATTTCTTCCTGAATAAATGTCTGTGACTTCGTCCCAAATGATGACTCTCGTAAGTCAACCATGACTTCTTGCATTTGTAAACATTACTGGAAAAGGTACCAAAGCTTCCATATTGTCAAATGCCACACTGAATGCTAGGCATATGTCATACTGTTCACTTTTCCCTGAGTTTACAGAGGAAAGTCTCAGTGAAAAAAACAAGCACTGACAAATGAAAAACATGCTCCAAACCCCCAAAAAGCTCTAGAATTTTTAAATGCACTTTTTTCAGTACTCTTCAAGTACTAATTATATTGCAGATACATTTCATTTAAAATCTTAACATGAATGAATTTAACTCCTCAGGCACTTTTAAATGTCAACCAACATTTTCTCAATCAAAGCATCAGGGTTTTTAAAATGCAAATGAGAGTTCCTGAGTCACATTATAAAGATTTGAAACAAGTTAATACTTGTAGATTTGTTCAGCAAGTATTTATTACTGCCATAATGCCATTTCCAAATTAGTTAATGGGATTTAACATTCTATGAAAAATGTACATATTACATACATGTATATATAACAAATGCACATACATGACCAACAAAGATATTCCATTCATGTATATGCACTTACTGTATTACATGGATTTTATAACATAAGCCATTTGTCTTATTCAAACCTTTCTAAACATAAGTATTTTTTAAAATGTTGCCATCATGTCACCTCACTGGCAGCATCCATTAAATTTGAGAAAAACAGTGCAACGACACAACTACATGTAACTCAATCCCAGAGGTACATAAGAATGAGACAAAAGCAAGTGTGTTGGTTCACACACTGGTTCATGTACTAAATGTCTTTTACATACACAATTGTGTGTGTGACATATTCACTTTGGTACTCTATGAGACCCCTGTTTATTTGGGTTTTTGAACTCCTCGCCATTCACCTCAGTAGCCCAGGTTCAGTTCCCAGCTCGGTCTACATGTAAATTGAGTTATCAGTCCCTACATGTACCTGATTTTGTCGGTTTTACCCAGATCATTCTTCTGGGGTTTTCCTCCCACCTCTAAAACTGCAACTTCGTCTCATTGTTTCTCTCTACAGGTTTCTCCAGGCTCACGAGCTCAAGTGCATGGGGCGCTTTGGAGGAATCCTTCAGTACCAGAAAGACTCCATGATGATAATGACAAAACACATTGCCACAATATCAGAGAAAACGTGGATCTCTCCCCTTCCCCTGGCTTTTTGGGAGGTTAACCACTTTGCGCTGGGGTGTCCTGTACTGGAGACCTTAGGTTTGTATGCATAGCCGGGGTACCCAAAATCAGACAAAGGAGCTGGGCCTTGTAACAAAAGACCGTACTCGGAACAAAAGACCGGGCTGCTGGGTATTGCCAACATTTTTTTCAGTTGTCAATAGCGGAGGTAATGTATCATTATTTTGAAACAGTGTACCACTATTTGTGGCATTCAGTGTGAATAGATCACAACCAGGGACAAAAGCTCTCCAGCAATGAGCGATACAATACTGCTGCACGCTAATCTGGTCGCATTTGAAAAGACGCCAGCAGCACACTGAGCCAGTTTTGGGAACAAAAGAAAAATACACAACACCGCACAATCTGGGCTCTCTTTACAAGGCGGCAGGCCTGGCTGAAATACTCGGGCGTCAATAGATGTTGTCTGTCAGATTAGACATGTTAGAGTAGCCACCAGACAGTCATTCATGTGGGTATAAATGTCCAGTAAATGAAGTTATGAATTTTTGAAGAATTTTGAAAATGGAAAATCTTCAAAATCCCCTGGGAACTCGTCCTGTAACTTCAATTTAGACTCGGTAGCATATGCACAGTGGTTTAAAACCATATTTGACCCAGACATCAGTAGATATTGGGACCATGAAGGGTCGGAATTCCTAAAAACTTTATCAAACACGTTTGAACATCATCTCTAAATACAGAAAACTAGGTTGAAAAGATTTAAACCAGAGACTTCACCGAAATGGTCAAAAACAGGAGCAAAATCTGACAGAGGGCGCTACTTATACATAGCGCCCTCTTTGGCTGTGTTTGCATAAAATATTTGCACTGTTTGCTCTGCTGTACCGCTGTGGTATCAAACCAATCTTGTTGTTGATTTAGGGTTAAATAAAGAATAAAGGAAGGTTTCAGTGATTTGTACAAGCACTTTTTATGGGTGCTTTTTATTTTATTCCAAATCTCACCGTTAGAGAGTTCCATCTTCCTGGCCATTGAAGACAGAAAAATGTGAAATATGTAGCTTTGCAAATTGAGGAGTTCTTATAAGGAGTCTGACGGCTACCTTTGGGTTTGTTTCAGGTTGGGAAATAAAGCTCTACTGAGTTATGATATAGCCATTAATGTCTGCTCTACATCACAATGACAGCTCAATTACCTTTTGTCTGTTTGTTTTGGGTTTTTTTCTGACAGGACAAAATTCAGTCCAAGATGAAAGTACCTGTGTATCTGGCTTCCTCTGAGAAAACACCTCTGTTTGGCTAAAACAATGTTTACCCTTTTCTCTCTGCTCACATACTGTACACCATCCCGGTCAAGTTTACAAAAAAATAAAACTTTGTTCCTTTGTAATTTTTTGTGCAAGACTTTTCCTCAACAATGCATCTCACACTCCATGCAACCAGTGGCAAGATGATATCATTTCATCGTAGATGGGCGAATAAAGCACAACTCAAGAGATTTCACTTCGTCAAAATTGTAACTGGCTTCGGCACTTTAATATTCAATGCGATGTCATCGTACAAATCGTGTGGGATTGGAGAGAAAATGTACAGGCACGTGTTGCTGAACTTTGCAGACTATTCATGTCAACAGAGGGCGCTCGTTCGCGCGCGATCGGCAATATTTCTAGTGAAAACATTGATCGAAATTTTGTCTTTTACGGCGTAAGGGGCATTTCCGCAAATTTACCGTGATTTTACCTTGACAAGGGATATTTATTCTCTTGATACGTTACAAATTTATGACATTCTACCATGGGTACTAGAAGGTACTCTTCAAAATGTCTTATCATAAATGTAAATATTTTTAAACAGATGTATTTTGTGCTATTTTAGTTGACTTTTTTCAATGTTATGTTACCGTATCATCCAAGAATCAACCCATATCATACTCTACACTATTCGAAGGGGTACATCTAGGTAACATAAAAAAGCAATATTTTATATTTAAACGAAGTTTTATTTGCCTCAGCAGATATTTCACACTGAAACAAAATGTGGATCTTTTTTATTTGCTACTTGTGTAAGCTTAAACATTAAAACTGGTATATCTCAGAAACAGAACATGAAATTTTAAAATAATTTTTTTTTACACTTAAATCTTGATTTTCAGACTCTAATGAAGAGGTTTTTGTTGAAAATTGAAAAACATAGATCAGACCGAATGTCTAGGTCTTAAACCACTGTGATATGGTTAAAAGAATACACCTGTATTGGGTACAATGTACAACCATACCTCAGTTGTTGTTGCCTATTTACTCTAGAAGTACAAATCCGTTTCATTGGCAAGTTCAATGCTTGTGCCTGCCTAAACTTACCCCTGCTACACATGTACAATAGTTTCACACACCTGGACACATATCGTAGCCCTTAGTTACTGAATAAACAATGCATGACATGCATTGGCAGTACAGGTGACAGTTATAACATGATGTTATGGCTGTCAACTGTGGAAAGCCATAATATACATGTACTTGGACTGTGAAATACAAAAAGGTCGACAGACCTGTGCTAAAAGTGACACTTTGCAAACTACAGAACAGCATTTTTAGCACTGCCTTGATGCTAAATAAAATCTGTACTCACCCTCTTTTGCAAATCTTGCATCTATTTGACTGTTCGTTGCTGTGTTTTCGCATATGGCGTGCCAAAACTGATGGAAACATGAAGGATCTGTCACAATATCTGCACTTGAGTCTGGTTTTTGGAGTCCATGTACTGTCCTGCATGTTTTGCTTTTGCTTTCTTTTCTCCATCTAAAGAAAAGCAAAATGGACTATGCTGAAATATATTGAATTTGTGATTACACAGTAACATGTTGTTTGGCAAAAAAAATAAATGAACAAATTAATGAAAACAAATCCAATTTTCACCTTAAAACACTCAAAATCAAGTCATCATCTTTCACATCATAGTCTCACATCAACAATGAGAAAAAGCGTGGCTAAAAACACATTTAAGGCTTTCCAAAAAGCATTGAAACATTCACAAAATCACAATTATCACATTCTTTCTTTTCAAATTGCTCACTGATGCTCTTTTGAAAAACCGAGAGAGAGCGATTTTTCCTTTCGTAAGGATTACAGGTTTTTTGCATGCTAAAATATTTCTGGAACACATGTCCAACGTGTAAGCTTCCATACGTGACTTTTATAACAGTGAAGAAAAGCATCTAATGAAAGTAAACATAGGATTTGACAGAAAAAAATGAACAAAAAGAACAAAACACTGAAAAAAAACGGTGATGGTTGTTGGACTTGAACCCAGATTCATTGAAAGCAGCACAAGTAATGACCGAGCTACCATAGCACCTTGCTGGCTTAGTGGAATCCAAATTACATGTATCATTCAGATTGGCTGTGGTTACTGCACAATGCTGTGACCAGTGTTGCAGGTGTCGAGGCCAGTCTCAGTCTCGTCTTGCGACCACTTTTTGCCAGTCTTGGTCTTGGTCTCAGTCTTAATAGCTGTGGTCTCTGTCTTGGTCCTCTTTGGTCTCAATATTATGGCTGGTATCAGGTCAAGACTAACAATATGCAGCATTTACCTGTCATAATATCGATCGATTACAATGTACTTCGTGTTCGCTTCAAATTTATAATCCCTTCAAATTTGCCGCATTCCTTCTTCAGCACGTTGTCCTATCCCTTTGGTACTACATATGTAGTAGAAACATTTGCTAGCCAGTACCGTGGATCATGCTGTCAATTCTGTTTATAAATCGTTATACTGCGGTAAGGTTGGACTGCATGCTGGAAGGTTATCACCCACTAAACAAGTACCGCACACACAGCCAAAGGCAATGTGCATGCAGTGCATGACCATGTGTGTATGTTGTACATAGTTTGCAGCTTGCGCCAGGAAAGAAAAGATTCACTCTTTAAATGGATTATCGACATGAACTACATGCAGTGGGATATGCAGGGCATGACGTGTACTTGGGGCAACTGTCAATTCCTTGGGCATGTGCCTGCCTTGCATAATTAAATACACGTAACGACAAAGATCCCTAATCCAACGTTCAGCAAATCTGTGGTAATAAAGTTTGGTTACAGAGACCATAAAGAGAACACTGACATTAAAGCAAGGAACAGAAAACAGTCTGCTGTATACGCATTTTTGTCCCCGGCACAACACGAAAATCTGAATGTTGTGGAACAAGTTCGGCATTTATTCACAACATGAGCCAGGCACAAAGTAACATTATCAATTTAGGCGCCACGCTGATGGGGCTTCCATTTTCAGAGATGTCTGGGGGTGGACTCCTTCCTTTTATTTTTTGTTGTGTTTTTGTTTTGTTTTAGTGACAAAATACTAGGCCTAGGCACTCAAAAATTTGCATATGTGTACAGGTAGGCCTACGTCTTCATCATACATGTATACACTGGCTATAAAGTTGGAATTGCTGATTGAAAACTGAAGTTTAAACCCATCAAAATAAATTAGGATCCTTCTGAGAATAAATACTGGGACTGTTCATAAGAATTATACGTACATGTACATTGTCATTCAAAGTTCCAATCTATTGTTGGCTGCAGAGTGCAAGTGAAATATAAGCAAGACGCATAGTACTAGATGCACTTGTCTTTTTATTTACTTCAATTGGCATTACGTGCACTTGGTGGTCTAAGTCTTGGTCTCAGTCTCGGTCCCTCTTAAAGGTCTCGGTCTCAGTCTCGAAAATTCTTGTCTCAGTCTTGGTCTTGGACCAACTGGTCTCAACTACAACACTGGCTGTGAAAGCGGAATTTGGAAGTTGGGTTACAGCTTCCATAACCATCCGCCTTGAGCATAAGCACCCTCTCATCGATTGAAAAGAGCCATGATGGTGGGTGGTGTTCATTTTGTTGGTAGCAACGTGACCGTAATGCATGCATTTCATAGTTGTTTAACAACCAGCAAAGTGCAGCTCCCACCAAAGGAGTCTACTTTGCTAGGAAAACTGTGCCCTCTCTGGTCCAGCTCAGCTCACAGCCAGGACATAACACAAAAATTCAGTGACCCAATGCAGCAGTTTACACTTTGTACAGAAACTTTACAGGAAATAACAGCACCACATGCACCACATAGTACCCAGCACAGGGACATAGTATACAAATATTGACTGCTTTGAGTGACATAGTAAAACTAGCCTCCCGAGGTGACCCATGGAGCATTCTATTTTCCCGAGGCAAAATACAACACTCCATGAATCATCGAGGGAGGGTAGTTTTACTGTAGGGTGAGATAAAGCAGTCACTATTTGTTTTATAAAACCTCCCCACAAATTCTGCAAAATTTAAGCTAAGAATCAGTAATGAAACACCAAACTGGAATTTACATTCATCAAATTTAATTCAAGAACTCCAAGCGGAACAGCAACGTTTGAATACATTCATTAACCAATGTTGTTCGCTTTGAGCCGAAATACTCACCTATGCTTTCGTCGCTAAGGATATAGTTCTTTGGTTGCTACTGGTATAGTTCTCTTTCAGAATGAGGCTGCATGTAGTATAGTCTTTCTGAAGTGGTGGTATAAAAATAGTAAAACTAGCAAGCGTCACATGACATACTTTCAGCCAATCAAGATACAGAATCTGTGGGTGAGGTGTTTTAAAACAAACTGTACACAAGAGCCTGCATGTAGTGTACATGTACATGTATGTTAGTCTTGCCCCAAGACTGGTTTTACTGTTTTGGCCAGTGTACCGTGCAGGCGACATGCGCTGGAAAGCACAGCCGAATAGCACTTCCAGTAGACGACACTATGTTCACAAAAGACAACCTGCCAGAAAACCAGTCTTGTAGAAGCTGGCAGGCTTACCCAAAAAATTCGAAGCATACCACATGCGTTCAAGTTCTCGTATACTAATGCGCATATGCACTGCCGAAGACAGCACGCCATGCCAACTGCGGTTTTCAGCAGTGCACATGAGCAATTATTCAAGGTAATTTTGCGTATGAGGTGGCAGGTTGTTTCTTTTGAATATAGCGCCCTCTACTATTACTGCTATTTGGCTGTGCTCACCAGAGCATGTTGCCTGCACGGTGTACGGGCCAAAACAGTAAAACCAGTCTTGGGACAAGACTATATTATCAAGCTACAGTAACTAAGGAAATACATGTACAGAACTATAAAAGCTATAATGATTGATGGGGGTGGGGGGCCCTTTCCCTATTCGTGTAGCAAGAAAGTCAAACTTCTTTATGTTGAAGTCCAGTTGCCTGATATAAAACATCACCGGAATGCCACCTTTTTTTGTTAATATACATGTAAGAATGGCGCTCAGACAGCAATCCTTTCTTTTAGAAGGGCACCCCTATGAAATATTTTTAACTCAATTTTTTAACTTCTTGCAACTTATACAAGTTGCTTAGGAAATACTATTGCACCCTCCTTCCACTTCATCATACATGTACATTGTATTTCATCTCAATGAAGGTGGGTCACTACAAAAATGCTGAGAAGACATGAATCTGGGACTGAGAAAGATTTCCAATTTTGTTAATAGGAAATAACAGATTTTCTTGATTCCCCAAAGACTTTGTACACAACCTGCTAGAGTCAGGATGCAACATTCCTTCTGGTGTTTTACATGTATGCCAAAAATTACCTAAGTAGCAGTTAGGAAAGTCTTACTTTCAAACAACTAAAACCTCCATTTTAGGGCGGACATCACTAGAAAATGTGACATTCTCACCAATTCTGGCAGTTAAAATGGTTAAAAGCATGCCATGATTTATATGCTATCATAGCAGGATCGTAAACCTAAAGCACATACATGTACGTCTAGGCCTAGGCCTATAACTTAGTTGCTGGATGTCAGACAACTCAAGTGAGTTTTAATTAGAACTAAGCCCTATTATAATTTATATGGGCATGTGTACGGCTAGTCCGAGTGACTAAGACCCTTTGAATCATCTCTTTTAACATTAGGACAATTGCCTGACTAACATCTGTGACCATATAGTCACCAGGTCCCTCATTTCACCACCTGTTTATTGTAAAGTTGGATTGGTTTTCACAGTAAGTGGCAAAATACCTTGTGACTACTCGACTTGTCAGCTCATAGGATGTCGGACAACTCGTTTGCCAACTCGACTTCAGACAACTGGACTGTTGCAACAACTTGATCGGTGGGACAACTGGACTGTTGCAACAACTTGATCGGTGGGACAACTCGACTGTTGCAACAACTTGATCGGTGGGACAACTCGACTGTTTACCAAGTTGTCCATTAAGACAATTTGACTTTGACATACATGTACACATAAAGACAACTCGACCGTGTGAGATAATACATTTTAAAAAAATGTAACAACACTTGTTAAGTGCCATCTACATGTATCTAGTAAACTGTTCCGAGGTGCTGTATTATCATTATCCCTGCACATTGGGCTCACATCATCTGAACATTCCTGAAACCATCTCAGATCACTGGGGAGTATACTAGCCAATGCTGCCATTTCGGCGCAAACGGCCAAACATAACTGTGTCTGCCCTCACAGGTACCCATTTACTCCTGGTGGAAAGAGGCACATAGGAGTAAAGTGACTTGCCCAGGATCACAACATGCTGCCACCAGCTGGATTCGAACCCCTGACCCTATGATCCGAAGCTACAATCCCTAACCACTAGGCCACATGCCTCCTACATGTTTTATTTTCTTGGGTGCAAGATATTTTTACCCATTCGAAGCATTCAGCATAGTGTGGATCAAGTGACATTGCAACTATCTTTGAAATAACGTGGAGTGGCAAAGCTTTCAGAAAGCTGACAGACGGTGCAGCAGCGCAGCATCTTCCCTTCTCCGGCACTGCCCCGCTCAGTCCAATGTCTGCCCACTTTCTGGACACCAGCTTGGTTTTCATCTCCAACTAAATACCATGACAGTGCACAAAGTTTCAAAAGCGTGTAGGCCTAGTATGAAGCCAATAGTGCTAGTAAAAAAAGCGTGTAGGCCTAGTATGAAGCCAATAGTGCTGGTAAATATTAAATAGCTTTAATTTGACTTTTGAACATTTGAATTTCACATGTCTTAACAGACAACATAGCTAAGCGTAGCCCCACTAGTGTTGCTGCTGATAGCACAGCATACCTGCAGCAACACTAGTGCAGCTAGGCCTAGCCTGAGCAGACAATTTGTCTCTACGGCCGACTTGTCTCAGCAGTCATGACAGTCGACTTGTCTTGGCTTTTGACGCACAGACGGTCAAGTTGTCTCAACGGTCGAGTTGGATTAAGTCGAGTTGGCAAACTGTCGAGTTGTCCAGACCCCAGGTAGTGCTGTCGTAGAGTTACTTGGACTGATGTGTGGCCATGCTATGGGGTCATGCTATTAAGCGTCAACAAGTTATTCAAGCATATTAATGCAAAGATTTTTATGTAAAGTGTTAATTAGGATGCTAAATATCAAATTCTATGTACAGTATTATATCAACCTGACATGATAGTTGAGCGACAAAGTCGGGCCTGTTTGTGCAGTCCGACCGGCCGCCATCTTTTTTTCACGTGGACGGCAGAGGAAAGAAAGATGGCGGCCCTGTACATCGCGAACAAATTTTGTTTTACTTTTATACAGTGGCAAGTGTTAGTGTCTCTAAAATATAATAAAACGACTTTTAAATCTGTAGAGGGTATTTTCAAGTTGTTGACGCTTTGTTGACACTACTTGAGTGTGTTGACACTAAATAGCATGACCGATGCTATGCGCTACTGTGCATAAAACACGCAAAAATACCAAACATCCATGCATTGTATGCAAGAACTAGTCCAAGTAACTTGGACCCTAAAAATCACCTTTTTTAACATTTGGACATGCGATGGTAGTAGGGTTCAAGTACCTTCCATAGGCTTTTGTTTCCATTAATTCATTTCACGCAAAATAGCTCGTACCACGATTCCAAATCCTCTAAATTCCCCTGCAAAATAGTCTTTAAACTGCCTGCATGCATTATACCTGCATGGGGTCCTCCAACTTTACTTGGACTAAGACTTAAGTTAAATTAAGCAAGGCCTACTCAAGAACACCATTTGTCAAAATGCAACACGCATTACAAGAGCTCAACTGGTGACTAAAATACCAAAATCTTTCGATAAGGACGTACAGGAAATCTACAGAGAATTTTTCTCTGAAGTTTATAGCTCTTAACGGAAAACAAACTCAAGAACTCACCTCCGCTCTAACAAGAAAATGTCATGACTGAACTGAAACTAACCAGGCCGCCCCCTATATTGGCGATATGGCATGATTTCGATTGTCGACAAAGATCGTAGACTGGTTCCCTGCCTTAGTTATGCGTTCAGTGCTGCCGAATTAAAAAATCGGTCAAGATAATGGCGCCCGAAACCACAGCGTCATTTCATTTCATTTATTATTTCGCAGATCAAATTTACAATGGATAAAACAAAATAAGTAGAGAAAAAATCGAATACAGTGTAGATATAAAGAAGACAAAGTTAAAATATAACATCAACCTTATAAAAAGACTAAGACCCAAACACCAAAACAGTTGCATGCCCCTGCCAGTGCGTCATTGAATTTCAGGCTTTTTAGTTTCATGGGGGAAGCCACTAAGATAAGACTGCAGGTTAATGTAGTTGCATTTTTCGCCACTGAAGACACTAACCAGTTAAGTATAAGGCCACAAATTACCGTGACTGTTTGAACAAGTGAACTTGAATAAAATCTAACTGCCGAACGGCGTTGAAGTCCAACATGAAGACGAAGGATTTTAACCTTAAACTTCAAAATAAATTCTAAACTTCCTCCCTTCCTTAGCGTGGTTAAATCCAAAAGGCACATTAGGCATTTCACGCACCTTGTACCACAGGCAGCCAGCCCTGGCCTGCAGGCCATCCAAACTACCCAAACCCCCTCGTCTACCAACAGATATAGTCTCATGAATGAGAGACCAAAAAAATCAACCATGAACAATTGAAAAGCTGAGTGGGGGCGCCATCCGGATGGTGATATCAAATTTTTGCGAAATAAATGAATTTTGAGGCACTTTTCTGACAGTTTCTACAGCGACAGTACACTGCAGGTCTGAGTCCACTTCCTCCACGGAATGTGTTAAATCTCCCAAAACCTTCATGCCACTCCAATGAGCTTTCATCTTCGGCCTGCTAATCTATTACTTTATAAATAATTTGAAATAATCCACTTTTTCAGGTGGCATCTCACACGACCAATTTGAGCGCGCGTGGCAACCCGTGATACCCACTCACGAGCATTCATCAACGCGTACAAAAAAGGAGTTAGCAGAGCACGCACCCCAAAAACCTCAAACATGCCGGGGGGAGCTGCAGAACGTCACGTTCCCCACCTGTTGGTTGGGTGAGGTCATCGACACCGTACCCGCTTCTTTATTAAAAGAGTAAATCATTCTGTCCAGTGTTGATTCCTTCATGAATATTAATAAAAGAGTAATACTGCTTGCCAAGTTAACTGAGAAGAATGCGGGATAATAGTTAAATATTAATGGACGGTACAAAGTTCAGAAAATGGCTGCCGGCCGTGAGACTAACTTATGCTGTTTTCGGAGTACACGGCAGCATGTTTCACAGCTTCGTGGATTTTAAAATGAGATATCTGTACGTACGTCCAAACTCTTGATGTTTCAGCAACTGGTAAATTAAAAACAAATTTGCATTGTCGTTTCGAACTAAGCTGGACGACACTCAGGAACGCAAAGTGTGTACTCATTTTGTTGTGGTGTCGACTGAGGTAAGTAGTTGCAGAGTGCAAAGTGCAACGGAGGACAAGAAGTTACCTCTAATTTCCTGGTTTCAAGAGTTTGAATGACTACTCGAACAGAGGACTAATGACGTACGAACAGAAGTATTATTTAGCCTGAGAGAAACCAGAACGCCTCATCAAACTGGGTTCCTTTGGCCCTTAATCGCAAGTTCGTGTCAGGGTGAGGCATGGGAATCATGCGATTTCCCCGCAACAACAGGATGATTGTCGCCCTAACAGTCTTCGCCTGTCTCGGTCTCATCCCGTCATACAGCGTGGTCCAATCCTTCTTCAGCCCTGTGAGGGCTCGGCTGACGGCTGACGAGCTCGCCAGACTCTATAACAAAGATGTTCCAACAGAGCCAGTTCGTGTGGAAATGGGACGCAGGTGGGAACAAGGATCGTTACCATCCAGCACCTCAAAAGCAGGACCGTAGCAATCTTATTCAATTCTTTACTGTTTCTCTTATTTCCAACAGCGTTTTGTAGCGATTGAGCATTCTCATAAAAAAAATGCAATTAATAATTAATTTGTTAAAAGTGATCTGATTGAGAGACATGCGGCTCGGAGACGTTGCTATTTAGTGCGTCTATATATTTTATTGTGCCCACTTATTCATAGCGGATAAAAGGTAGAATCGAACTGTGATGTACGAAAAGACTTACTACAGCTATGAAAAGATAATTGACAGTCTGTACTGTGCCTCCACAATTTAATATTGGGAAGATAATCCACTTCATGTAATTACCGGAGGGAAATAGAATCAGGCTAGCTAACCCCCTCCCCCAAAAAGCCAATAAGACCCCTTGAATAAGAATGATCCAAGCCTTTTCGAACAATCCGCAACGACAACCAAACGAGTAAACAAAACTGAGGAACCAACACAGCACTAAAGGCAGATTGCCTATAAGCGTACTTTGACTTTCTTCTCAAGAACTGGTTTATGAGCGCATAAAATCAAGGCAATTATAACTTACATTAAATGACTAAAGTTATTAGATAACTTAAGTTCCTCCACTCTTATAAAACAACAAGACCTAAAACTTCCATCAGTCTCGCAAATACCTGATAGAGATTTTCCCAAAGGAATAGCCAAGAAATCGACCAAAAATCAACCACCCATGCAAAAATAAACAGCGACCAAGCCATCCACTGTATGATGGACATACGCCAATTTAATAAGGTTGAACTTCGTCAAATTAAGAGTCGTCTATTACACAAACTCAGCGGCGTAGCCAAGGGATGGAGGCAAGGGGTAACTGCCCACGTGGAAATTCTTGCCCCCTACCCCCCCCCAAAGGTCGTGTCACTCAATCCTTTCTGACATAAAGCAAAAACAGGTTCGCAGACAGACACTATTTCTAAGAGCACTCATGCCCTATTTCTATTTTCAAAGATACAATGTTTCAATTTCCGAAAGCAACCGTTTCTATTTCCTTCGTTGTTGATTGCGCTGTGGCATCTTTACTTTGCCAGGTCTGTCACGTAAACGATCCCCCCATTCATTTATTCCCATTCATTCCCATCATTCCTTCCCTGAATAATATTTCGATTTGCACGCGGATCTTCTTTGACGCCCACTGTATTTGGCCACCGGAAATATATCCCCTTGAACGCAAAGGAAGGCGTGGCTTTTGAAACTTTAATCAATTTTTATACTAACTGACCAGATTGCCTATTCGTACAAGCTTAAGTTTTCACGAATATTGCAGGGGTAAGCATCCGCTGCCTTATACACTGACGTACCTGTTGAGTTGAGAATGGGGTTTCTAGCTCTGATGACCTTATTTCCCTACAATTAATTAAATCCCTGGGCTTGGGAAGGGGGTCTGTCGTTTTCGGTCTATTGTTCTAGTAAGTATGCATGAATTTGTGATCAATCAAGACCTCACTAACTACACATAGAGGACAACTTAAGATTGATTGAATCCAAACCATACTGAGGAGTATGGGTCTTATAAGGCAGGTTTAAAACATTTGTTTTTGAAATACATTTAGATCCAAGGAGGCTGACGTGGCGGTTTATCTTGTTCCAAACGGCACCAATAAGGTCTTCCTAGACTGTGGGGCTAATACGGCCTCAAGCGTTCAGCTATTCCGTGACACTTACCCCGACGGTAGGGACTATGTTATCCACTCCTTCGAGATTGACGAGCGACTAAAGCCGTACTTTAGACCGTACCGGAATCACCATCTTCACTGTCCCGTCGGGGTAGCAGCTGAATACGGTAAGGGTGGGGGCCTTTTTTTTCATTTCCACGAACGTTACGCGTAGGCTAAATCATACCTGACTTTAGCATACGCTAGAAAATGAACGGGAACAGTCATTATTTTTCACAGCTGCTGGAAAGCACACACAGGTTGTTATAGTCCCTTCCCGAGCGCACATTTTTTATGCTCGCTGAAATGACACAAATGGATTATCCCCTTGTGTAAAAGAGAGTGGGACCTTCCTTTTCTTCCGTAGTCTAAGGTAATTATACAAAATGATCACTTATTCACGTAATACTGATGCCCATCTTTTGTCATTTTTATTAATTAGCATCGTGTGGGACAAAATTTTAATGATTTCGTAAAAGTAACTTCTTTACAATGTGAATTTTACTGCACATGGCAAATTTGCGTGGAAGATATCTAAACTGAGATGTTTGGTCTTCTCTGTGCCGGTGCAATTTAGTGAGCGCCGCATGATCAGTCCTTTCTGAGAGCTTGCATAAATTACGTGGGCAAAGAGTAAACAAAACAATTTGAATACTGCACTCAACTTTTTGTTTCCTTTTATACTTTTATTCTATCTTAAGTTAGCTTCCCCAAGTAATTGTATTGCAGAATACTTAACATGAAGTTGCCTACTGCTGATGAAGTAATGTGATTTTGAGAACAGAGTAAGACTGGAAGTGTGTCTTTAATTCATGCTGGACAGGTAACGTTACGGCGTATTTGGAGTCCGTATGGGGACCGAACAAAGGCCTCAACAATGGGCGGGACATGCAATGGGGAGGCGGGACATTTTACGCAGAGCTTGCCGAGATACAAGATAAAGAGACAGGTGACGTGTACATTGATAGGCAATGTTAACAGGAAAGATACATGTCGTGTTTAAAACTAACAGTTCATTTTACATCCTTTAAGTGCTTTTAGTAGTAATGGTGTTTGTTATTATGGTTGAGATAGTGAAGACAGTTTCTGCCACTAGATAAGCCACGCATGCACTGAAACAAAGTAGGCACAATTTATCAACCTCAGATACATACACTGCAGAAAAGTTGTTTAGTCATTTATACTTTTCAAAACACTTTCTAGTTGTCAGTTTCAAATTAACGTGTATATAGTTTTGATTGATAGTGTTAAGCTCTTAAACATTGATGCTTAGGAATTGGCAGCAATATGTCTAGCATTCAAACATGTTTATAAAAGTGATATAAATTGTGTTAAATGGCTGAACACAGTTTGTAACTTCAACATTTGGTTTTGAAAAATGCAGGTGGAAAACGGAAATTATCCACTCGGCGAGTTATTCCAACTATCGATCTTGCACAGTGGATCAAGGACAATTTCTCCATTCAAGATTACATAATCTTAAAGCTAGACGTAGAGGGCGCTGAATTCAACGTCCTCCAGAGAATGCTACAAACGGGCGCTTTGAAGTACATCGACAAGTTAGTATAACGTGATGAAGTTCAACCGTAAGAAATTAAATCTCTCAGCATTGATTTCAAGCAACCTTTAATCAGCTGTCATTTTCGTTCTCAAAGTAAAACTGAAAAAAAAGTTTCAAAGTTAATTGTTAGATGTTGCACGAGATGAGAAAGACGCGTAAAATCTTACACTTCTGGCTGCATCACATATACACACAGATTTGGTTTCATTTTGCTGATAATAGATTAAATTGTGATCTGATCTCTGCAGATTGTATGGCGAGTATCACAACAGTCAGCCCACCGGCTGGTCACAGAGGGACAAAAACCAACTTGTCCTTGACGTCGGTGAAGCAGGCTTCACACTACAAGATTGGGAAGCAGACAAGCACACCTACAGGGACTTCGAGAAAATCCACCCACCTGAAGTAGGCCTATTTAAACCTTCTCTTGATATCGTCCCCGCCAAGCATCCTCTCTAAATCCACACCCTAAAAGTAGCCTCAGCAGAAGAGCACAATGCCTCCCCCGAGCGTCTTTCTACGCGATCTTTTGCTTGGGGTGTAGGATGAATTTTTCAAGATTGTTCAATTTTTTTCAGGTTGTCTAAAACTGGTTGTCAAATTTTCAGTTGTTTCTTTCGTGTTTTCAGATAATTTTCAAATACACTTCAACGTTCTCAAAAACATTTTTTTTTAAATATCGCTTAAACATATTTCGAGCTGCATTTTCTACTACAGTATCCAAAACCTTAAATTTTCGAACAAGGAAAGAGGGGCATTTTTAATGTTATTTTTTGGTAGTAATTCGTTAATGAACATGGCAAAAATCTCAGATCGCTGGGCAAAAAATACAAATTTCGTCGACAGTAGGACCCATAACCAAATTTGATGAAAATGTTTTCCCGTTTTTAACCAAAAAAAAAAAAACAAAAAAAACAGCTCCCTGTCAATACGCCGGGAGTGGCCGGTGATGTGTACTCTCTCTGCCAGCCAGGGTCCATCTCTCTTGCCGTTGCCATCGGCATGAACTACAAGCGAGCCCACAAGGTGATCTCCACACTCCAGGCGTACCCTACCCCTCTCCCCCTCACCCTCTTCCTCTACGGGGATTTCGTGGAGCAGTTCCCCGACACAGTGTCAGCCTGGGCCCGGCGATTCCGGATTGGGATCAGAGAGGATGGCGACTACACGGGACCCTACCTGGAGATGATGCCCAAGAATCTCATCCGACGGAGCCTGGTCAGTTCCCTGATGCGACTACGAGAGCTTGGGCTGAAGACGGCCTACTACTGGCCGGCAGTCAACGGCAGCGTCTTGGCCAGGTTTAAGCCGCTAGCAAAGACCCGCGGGCTGAGGATCATCCAGCCGACTGCTGATTTCCCGCATAGATTAGGTAAGTGTTCTGCAAGATTTTTGCGACTACGGAACAAAGCGGCGTGAGGACAAGCTGCCGACTGCAAGGTCTCTGAGTTAAGTGCAAACCTTCGTGCAACCTCACTTGTCACACGATCTCTGTTCTACTCTTAAGGTATGAAGCTGACGAGAGAAAACTACTACCGCTACCGGGACGTCGAGCGTGTGCCCCGTGCACTCCGATTGATCCACGACCGGCTGACGGAAAGTAACGGGGGAATTCTGGGTATAGACTCGGACGTACCGGACACGTACATGATTGCGGTCTTCCTCATGGATTATCTCGTTCAAAACTCCAACTTCAGACTGGTGGAAGTGGAGAACTGCGTGCAGGAGGTGGCTCCAGCTGTGAACAAGGGGTTCGACATTTGGGAACCCAAACACAAGAAATGATTTTGTGTGGCTGTCAGCTAATATTTTAAGTTGACAGTGCACTTGCAGAGTCTGTGATGAAGAGTGGCAAATCATGCTGCGTGCAAGCCTGTATTCAGGTGCACAGGCCTGTAATCACTTTCAAACATAGGAATTCAGAGGACAGTAGGCCGAATTTTGAAGTAGGCCTTGGTTTGAAGAAAGATTTACTCAGGGTCGCACCTTCTGGCCTTTTTGAAGCTTTGCTAATTTTGGCCCCTCCAGCCAGTCCGAATTCATAAACATTGTCATTATTTCATTTTCTTCAATTTCTGAACTTTAAACGAGAAGCTGTGCTTCTCTTCCTTCTTAGAAGTAAGAAACCAGACATTGATATCCTAAAGCTGAAATTAAGTTGACTGTACAAAACACGAGTGAAAAGGGCTCTGAAAATAACCAGCAAAATGACAGACTATATAAAATCTAACATATAACCTTTATTTGATGTTATTTTAAGTGCACAGCCGTTACTGAAAGCTGTTACATGTATACCAGTTAGGTAAAACAGATGTTGGTTTATGGTTCACAGATCAAGACCAACCGACCTCCCATTAACTTATCATTGGGTATTCTACGTGCTCACTCTCAAATCCCAAGATCGGTTTCACACACTAGCAATCTTCAATATCATATACTATGTTTAATATATACAGTTTCCTTACAACAATCTTCAAGTGCTTCATGGTGCTTATTTGCGACATATTCCTCGATATTTGGTTATGGGTTGGCAATTTCCAAACCAAAGCATTTGGACTTTTTCCGTAGATCTTTTGTTTAAAATTGTCAAAATGATAATATTCAATAAAATGTAGAGATGTTACTTGTCAACGTGTATACTCGCATTGTAATCCTTTTAAGTATACAAAGAATAATGTAGGTCGGCAAGTGATAGAAATGCATACTTCTACGATTTGCCAAACCATCCACGGATTTTTCCCCAAGGTAAAAGCAGACAGTAGCTAACTGAAAAAATGAACTTTTTGAAGTGTGTGTCCTTTTTTCTTAGTCTTTAAGGCCTACAACTTTTCATACAATGTGCTTTACATTAATGATATTCAAAAACAAAACAGTTCACAACATTCATTCTTTCAACAATCTCCATTCCCGCACCAAAAATCATGCCAATTTAGTTAATCCTCCGTCAGCACCCACGAAAAATAAGTTACACTATTTATACTTTCACACAAATCTGCCCAGAACCTACATCTCTAAGCCCCAAAGACAATTCACCCTTTTGTGTTCATTAAGCAATATATCATTTCTAAAACATGTAGTGTTTTGTACAATATTACAAAATTGAAATACATTTCCGCATGCACATTTCATTCAGTATCAATGTTAGTATCACTTTAGTAAAGAAAGAAATGACACTTCTTGAAGGACGCTTCCTTCAGTGTATTACCCTAACAACTATATAGAACCTTTTTTTCTCTGAAATCTCTTTTCTCATTCTAAATCCAAAAAGCTCCAGAGCAAACCCAATGCATCATTCTTAATCCAACTACAGCTTTGCTTCATATCACTTGAACTTGTATGCTCATCTCAAAGGTTTGACAGCAAACATTAAACAATGGTGATAGATGATACATTACAAACAGTACAGATGCATTACTATCATCTCCTTTTGCGTTAGAAACCAAACCGTTGATGGTTTATAGGGGAAATAATGAATTGAAAGCAACTGCTACAGATTAAACAGTTTTACTGCAGAGGCAGAGATCGGATGTATTTATGACCGATCTTATACAATAACTATACATGTTAAATTGATGAAAATAACACCTATACATCCATTAGGAACCTTAAAATCGATAAGGAAAAAATAACAACTTAGTGTTGTGTTGATAAACTGTGCCCTTGTAAGCTATACATGTATAGCTTGTAGCCTATTTATTTTTGTAAATAAATCTCTTATAAACCTAAACAATTACTCAAACCTCCATGTCAGTGATCCTAATTGGCTATTGCCGTTTATTATATCATGCAATCGGATATCTGATTAGCTAAACGCCTTTGATGTATTTAAAAAATTCATATCATCCGAATAGAATGATTTAAATACCTTTTTTTGAAAGTCAAAATTACTTTACGAGAATCCTTAATGTTTACCTGGGTACCACGTGACAATGTGCACATCGTTTCTCCTATTTTCACTTATTTACTCTGAAATTCAATTGATATATTACAATGATTCCCTATTGGCTAGTGCACATCATATGACATGAACAGTACACTTAATTGGTGGGTGCCCGTCATATGACACACATCATGTACTCTGATTGGCTCTAGTGCCTGGCTGCATGCCAGGACTCGTCCTGTTCTTGTAGCAGTTCCTGTACGCACAGATCGATGCGGCCTTTGTGTTTCTTAAGGAGCTCCCTGTTCCGTTGGCGATTACCAAAGCCCATCTCTACCAGCTGGTCTTCAGGGTTCAGGGGTTGGATCTGGGTCTTTGGCCACTCCTCTGGCGCAGGCAAAGGCTGCAGTAAAACAAAAACCAAAGATAAAAACAGTGCACTCTGCACTGCTCTCTTGTACATCAGGGAAGTTTGAAATAGGTGAAGTGCACGTGCAGGGCATGTATACCATGCCACAAAGCAGCACCATAACCTCTCAATGTCACACGTAGGATTGCTCACTTTTATCTTGTACATTTAAGGTACCAGCTTGTACTTCCAGACAAAAAACTCTCGCAGATGAGGCCTGTTGAAAGCAAGCCTGATCTATGGTTTGGTTTTTTGACTCCAAGTCATAGTCAAAAGTTAACCACTTACTGCTGGGGGACCCGTTTTCGAGCACATAGGCTTTATACACAAAGCCGGGGAGCCCGAAACCGGGACAAAAGAGCTGGGCCTTGTAACAAAAGACCATGCTCTGCACAAAAGACTGAGCTGCTGGGCATTACCGGCATTTTTTCACTCTCATTAGTGGAAGTAATCCAGCCTTGTTTTGAAACAGTATACCATGGTTTGGGGCATTCAGTGCAAGTGGATTACCACCGGGGACAAGAGCGCTCCACCACCACAGCGATGAGCCACACAGCACCGCTGCACGCTAATCTGGCCCCTACTGAAAAGAGGTCAGCAGCGCACTATGCCAGGTTCATGAACAAAAGAAAGTTATATAACACCGCACAATCTGGGCTCTTTTTACAATGCCTGCAGGCCTGGCTGAAATACACGGGTGTCAATAGATTTTGTCTGGCAGGCTACATTGGACACCAGACAGTAATTCATGTGGGTGTAAATGAGGCATTTTTGAAGATTTTTGGAAACTGAAAATCTTAAAATTCTCCCGTATGTGTTCACTGCATTTTTCAAACCACCCACCAGCATGTGATTAACATACAAAGGGGCTGTAAGGGTTTAATTATGTTTTCAGACTTAATGTATTCCTGGCAACCAGCCCTTCTTCACATCTGATAAATCAAAATAGAATACTTTATTTTCAGGTTTGTGCAATTAAAGTGGTTTGCTGGCTGATCAGCTCCAAAACAAGAACAGTTGCCAACAATCAACAGTCTTAAAATTCACATAATACAACCACTTTTGCTGCAAGTATATGAAACTTTCAACTACAGTTGTATATTTTCATACATTTTAGGAACACTAACGGTGGAAATCAACCTTTTGGTCTTAAGATGGTCTAAAATGTTTGTTCCTTACCTGAGGGTTAAGCAGGGCTGTGACGGACATTGCAGCCTGACCAAAGGCATGTTTCACCAGCCCTCCTGCATAGTCAAAGGCTTTCTGGGCACTGAACCTAGAAACAGATCACATGGGAAATAGGAATACGCGTTGAGATCAAATTCCAATCTTAGTAAACAGCAAATCGGCTGAAGTTAATTACCCTGCTTCTTGTAAGAGAACTGCATTCACTTCCTATGGCACAGGTTCGTGGTTAGCATCTGTCATCCCCTAGGAATGATTTTTTTCTCGTATTTTTACCTGCATCCAGTGACAAAGGACGCTGAGCAATTGTTTTTCTTTCTGATAGAAGAATATTCTACAGGATCAGACTTAATCTGATTCTCTGGTGAATTCTCCGAAATTGCTGTTCAGAAGACACAACATGCTCCAACTGAACAACAAACAATACACTTCTGGAATGCAGTGCATGCCACGTGAAATTCAGTTGCCACATTCAAATCCAACTTTCACCAATTTTTCTTCCCTGAACTACAAATCGACTGTTTATTACGGCAATTGTTTAAACAAAAACCCATCAGTGAGTCCTGTGTGGGTAAAATTGTAGAGGCTGCGGCTACTTGTCCATGGGATGCCGAAATGTGACTGGGCACTATGGGATGTTACTTGGAGGTTGGGTACTTACCCTAAGGCTTCCATGGGGTCCTTGTCACCAGCAATGGGCTCATTGGGTTGACTGGGTGCTGCAGCTGCCCCTTCCTGGGCACTGGGTTCCTCGGCTGCATTGGGCTCCACTGCATCATGGAAGACCTCTTGGTCTTTCTCTCCAGCCGCCTTGAAATCCAAACAAATGAAAACAAATTGGACAATAACCAATGAACCTGGACTTTGAGATGGCCTGATTGCTACTAACAACTCAATTAATAGAAGAGATAAACATAATCACCGCGGTGGATGACAAATACAGAAAAAAGGTAATCGATGACTCGCGGTGTCATGTTGCTGGTAGCGACGTTTCAGCTGCTAGTGCTGCTAGCCTTCATCAGGCAAGTAACAACTCAATTGTAGCCCAGGTACTGCAGGCCAATCACTGGCTCTTTGTGATGGCCAAGAAACCACAGTGGCCACTGCATGCCTGGCTCTAAAGTTGGCAAGACTACTTACCTTACAGACATTATTTCTGACTGAAAAAATCAACCATGGAAGAATGTGTTCATTTCAATTTTCTGCTTAACAGAGAGGTTTCATGACTGAAACACTTGACATGAACGAGTAGGTCGAATTTGATTAATAAAAAAGATTTGGGAACCTTGTTTAACTCAACATTAAGATACCTTGAATTTATAATCTGCATCCGAGATTCAACAGTGAAACTAACCTGGCTTGGAGGATTGGGTGTGTCAACGTTTGTTCCAAGCTGACCAGTGACATCTACGATCTTAGGTGGCTGATCCACAGCTTCACCATATGGACTGATAACAATACCAGCCTGTGGTTGGTACGAAGCTGATGCCATCTCTGTGTCGACAATCACTGTTGGACTGACAATCTTGATGATCTGAAGAGGGCTGGGCACCTGACTTGGTATCAGGGGCTCCGCATGGACCTCTGAAGTAGGGACGTTGAATAGCGCGTCAACATCTGTGGCCACTGAGGAGGATGAAGGACAGGCAGTGGTAACAGCATCCTGCACAGGACTCGGTGTGGTCTGAGAATGGGCGTGGCTTGTGTTGACCGAGACATCCATATCGGTGGCCACTGTGTTGGAAGATGGAGCCACTGTTACGGTGGTTGCATCCTTTGTGCCATTATGGGTAGTCTGAACGCAAGAGTGAGCTGTTGACAGGAGGGCATCTACATCTGTGGCAACTGTCGTGGATGTTGGGATAGCATGAGTGATGGCATCACGCTGGACACAGGAGATGGTTTGGGCCTCGTTGTGCGCCATGTTAAAGAGGGTATCTACGCTGGTTGCCACTGCCACGGATACCGGTACAGTTGTGGCTGTGGTAGCATCCTGTGAGGTACAGGACTCAGTCTGGGTGACCGAGCTGGCGATGCTGAGGGAGGATCCAGCGCTGGTGGCCACACACTTGGAGCTGGCCACCGCGCTCACACCGGTGTCCTGCCGAGAGGGGCTGGAGGCCATCTTGGTCTGAATCTCTGAACTGACCACATGGACAAACGAGTCATCGCCAGCTGCCGTGGAGACGGTGCCCACTGGCACGTCCGTCTGAGCCTCACAGTGGGAGGTTGGACACAGCGCATCAACATCGGTTGCCACTGCAGCAGAGCTGGGGCTTGTGCTGCTAGCCACGTCGCGCTGCTCACTGGCAGTGGTTTGGCACTCACTATGTGTAGTCGAGGACAGAATCGGTACATCAGTTGCCACTGTATTGCACGATGTCACAGTGGATACACAAGCATCTTGCTTGGCAGCTAATGGCAGGGGCTCCAAGAGAGTAAGAAACGTCTGCCAAAAAAAAACAAACAAGTCATGCTTTCAGGGAGAATTTGGTTAACGTTATCAAGACCTTTTGACCACTTGCTAATTAAGAATATGGTGTGCAACTAAATTGTATAATTCCAAAATGCTTCAAAACATTGAAATCTTTACGCAACATGTTCTTTGATGAAAACCTATCCATAAAGCACTGTAGATGTCACTTCAAGAGTTTTTTGTGAATTGACTGATATTTCCATGAAAAAGCTGAAAACCTAAATCAAATCTTTAGTCTAAGTCTTTCGTGGAACTGTAAAGTCTCAGTGGTACTCCCTGTGAACAAATGGTAAATCCTATCATTTTAAAACTGGATCAAGCAAAATCAACATTTTTGTACTCTGTAAAGGGATAATATCCCAAGTACATCTCATGCATTTATTTATTGACATATCTTTACATGTGTTTCAAATGGGTTTACAATGGCGAAGTGTACAAGAAACTTGCAATTCTGGTTTACAAAGAGGGATGAAAAACGATGTTTTCACTTATAGTACATTCACAGTGGCCATGCAAGATCAATTGGTCATAATACCAACAAAGGGCATTTTGGGACAATTCTGTCAGCCCTGGCATTTTAATGAGTGACAATCACAAAGCCCTTTGTCCTACTTGGTACTGACAACCACGTAAATAAGGACCTAGTGGAGGTCCTCCAACCTACCTGAGTGCCAGTAACCGAGCTCTTCCTCTCCATCACTGAAGTGTCCAGCGGTTTGCTAGGATCAAAGCAATCAGGCAGTGGCACCACCTCAAAATCATCCAGGAGGTCCTCTGAGCTTTCGCTGGTACTCAACGTTTCAACGTCATCTAAGGAAGTAAATCCGAACAGAAGTCTGTGAGCAAACTGGGCATTCCTTGTGACTGCTAGAGGTATCACGTACAGAGATGCATGTCACATTGGGTCATTTCATGGGAGGTTCCGGATATTCCATTTTACAAGAAGTATGCTTTTCCTTTGTTCAGTCATTGTACGTTACGAGAGGCCTTTCCTGGTTTTGTCAAAATGCCGTAAGGGACTCATTGCTAGGTCAAATACATTAGAAGTGATTCATATTTATGTTGCTAATGGCCACAAAGAGCCCTCTATCGTACATGCACGCAGCCAAATACAGCAAACCATTACCATCTTGTTCCCGCCCAGCGTAGTTGGTCTCCACATCCTCTTGGGGCAGTCTGGGATCTCCTTCGATCTCTTCAGCTGGTACTTCGACGATCTCCATGTCACTGTGCTGCGACATGTGGCGACTCAGGGCAATAGCGTCTAGCTCACGGACTGGCGAGATGCAGGGTGTAACGCCTACACGGAGAGGTAAGGGTTGATAAGGGTTGGGTTGACTTAGTGGCTGGAGATGAGATGCAGAGAATTTAGGGAAAAAAGCTCTCCTTAATGGGTTCACTTGACCAGGAACTGTTTTTTTTTTTTACTCGGACCTAAAAGTGGGCAGGGTTGTCTTGTCTTAAAAGTACACTCGTCATATTCATTACTTGAGTATTTTAATTTTTCTCAACAATATTTTCCTAGGGTATTCTAGCGTGTAATCCTAATCTCAGCAATGAGTGCTCTATGCAAGTTTCTCTCAAGATATGTAAGCATTGTTCTTAAAACAACACCGTCTGCACTAGAAACCCACCTTGGACATCAAGCCCCATTATAAATAATACATGCTGGACAAACATGAAAATACTGTAGAATCAGGTCTTGGCTTGGGGGAGTCTATGGCAAAACAGGGTTAGAAGTGTATTCCTCATGGCATTTTGAAAACAATATTTAACCTCTGGATGCAAGGTTGACAGTATAATAGTGGGAAAGTACTTGATGACTTTAGGGCATTATCAGTTTTCAACATTTACATCTCTAGCATGCACAGGGGCTTAAAATTGTCAGGAAGGTTACACTGGGCCTAAGTCTTGTCCCTCCCATTCCAAACATATCCTGGATAACATTGCATATTAAGGGAATAAATATGTGCTTGGAAGACCAGCTTAGGAGAATGGATGTGAATAGTTTAAGACCGGCCCAGCACAAATTTATTCCCATTCATCAGTACTTTGTTGGTCAGAGTCAAAAGATGTCAAAATATGACGGATTTCAGACAATTTTGCAGTAGAATTATACTTTCATTTTTCCCAACACCCCCATCCATTTTATGGATTATTCCTTGTGCAAGTTGGCATGCACGTGGCAAGCTGCGTGCACACAAACTCTTGACTAATCAGAATGGATTAAACTGTCTTGTATCCAGGTGCCAGCGCGTGATTTACGCAGCAGGCATTATCACTTCTCAGTAAGCATTATCAAATGTTAACCACTACCAGCCGGGGACTCCAGGATCGGAGCCGTATGGTTTATATGTGTGGCCAGGGTCTCTGAACTCGGACAAAGGAAACAGGGCCCTGTAACAAAAGACCGTACTCCGAACAAAAGACCACGCTGCTGGGCATGACCGGCATTTTTCACTCTCAAAAGTGGTGATAATCCAGCATTATTTTGAAACCATATACCAGGGTTTGGGGTATTTAGAGCAAGCGGATTACCACCGGGGACAAAAGCTCTCCACCACCGCAGCGATGAGCCACACAGCACCGCTGCATGCTAATCTGGCCCCTATTGAAAAGAGGTCAGCAGTGCACTGAGCCAGGTTCGTGAACAAAAGACAGCTGTATAACACCGCACAATCTGGGCTCTGTTTACAAGGCTGCAGGCCTGGCTGAAATATTCGGGTGTCAATGAAGGTCACCTGTCAACTTAGAGTAGCGCCTGAAGATTACTCCGTGCGGCTATAAACGACTGTTAAATGGAATGATGAATTGTTGAAGGATTTTGAAAACGGAAAAAATGATAGTCATGCTGGCCCAGCATCCTCCACGTTGAAAAATGCCCCGGTCCGAAGTGGTTAATACATGGTCAAGTTGAACGTTATTGAATAGGGAGTCTGTCTGAGGTATTTATGAATTTCAGGTATGTCAACTGAGAAATCCATGGACATACAGATGTGACCTCAATGCTACTTTAGGGTGGGAACTGAAGCCCAATTGTGTGCTAAACTATAGTACTAGATGATAAGTGATAATGTCGACGTGGGCACAATTCCATAGAGCAGCAAATGCAGCTTAGCAAATATACGCCATAACCAAAAATCAGCGATAAACACGGCATAAAATTTGGGCAGGAGCTCTAGTTTTCTCTAAGCAAATATTTCCTGTGCTAAGCAGTGTTCTGCAATCAACCCCTTGTGCTGTGGGATCTCTTACCCAGTGGTGTGTTGTGAGGTGTCGGGGTGGTTTGGTGAGTCAGGGTGGCCACCTCCGACTCCATCTCTGTCTCTGCCTGGCTGCTGCCAGAGATCTTCAGCATCTCAAAGGACAACACATCCTGGGCAGTCAACATCTCAGCCGAGGAGCACACCCGCATGGGGATGGAAGGGTCCTGCTGGCCAGTCTGCAGCTGGGCCACAGCATCGAAGGAGGCCTCCTGATTGGCATCTTCCACTTTCTAAAGGGGATGACAAAAGACACCTGTAAATCAATCTTGGGTATAGAAAACTACATGGCGGACAAGTATAAGCCTAAATAGGGTAAGGCAAAGTGCTCGATGGACAATTATCTTGCTCTGAATGAACTTTCTTTCCATGATTTTTAAACGAGTCCAAAAGATTCAACCCATCCTTCACCACTGTTGGTATGGGTTACAAGAAGGAAACAAAGTCAGTCTTCACCCTGCAGAGCTATCCATTCACATTTGCCCTCCACCATCACCAGTCGATTCATTTCATATGGTATCTTAGATAAGCATGTAGCATCTGTTTCTTTCAAAATGTCTTTGATCCACTTTTGGTCTAAGAACAGCTTCTATAACATCACTTAATCTGAACAAATGTTTCATATTTGGAAACCATCCCGACACAGACAAGTGCATCGGATACTTCAAGTTGTTTGGTTTCCATTGAGCAATTTCCAGTACATGAAATTTGTATCCAACAAGTAACAAGCTTGCATGAGGGGGGTGGGTGGATGTGAATTTTCAGACTTTTCAGTCACATTTGGCATAAGCATAGCCATTCACTACTTAACTCTTCGATACTAATACAGTCACTGAAAACTACAGGACTTGAAGGAGTTGAAAACATGTTAGACATCAATGAAGAGTGGAACATTACTGTTCTGCTGCATGAAGTACCTGCACTGTGTAGGTGTACGTTTTGCGGGAAATATGCAACTGCCACATTGGGATGTAACATTGGACATCATTGGCCACAGTTTTTCACCTCAAAATCAAAGAGATTTTCTTTTCTCTTTGATACTGTTTATTGTTCGTACTGCAGACAAGGTCAGTTGGGAGCCTAAACCATTTTACCCCCAATCTATAGCAGCATCAA
The DNA here is from genome assembly GCF_054643075.1 of Acanthaster planci. Classification (NCBI taxonomy): domain Eukaryota; kingdom Metazoa; phylum Echinodermata; class Asteroidea; order Valvatida; family Acanthasteridae; genus Acanthaster; species Acanthaster planci. The sequence continues at coordinate 7,984,374 of NC_141779.1, forward strand.
AACACACAAAAGCAAGAGCACGTGGAGATAGCTAAACCTAAAGAAGAACACAAGTTTAATTATGAACACCATGACATATAAAATGACTAGAAAATTACTTTCCGTTACAAATGAACAAACAAAGATTATGAAGATCTCAAGTCATGAGTACCTTTTCGTCTCTGGTTGGTTGGTCGACAGTGATGTTGCACCAGACCCGATGACCAAAGTGCTCACCGTCCTGGGCCAGGCGCCAGTGGCTCTGGTACTGCCCTGGTAGGGAGGGGGCCACAAACTCCAGACAGATCTCTCCCTCCTCCCCGGGGGCAACTGGTGGCACATCCACAGCATCGGGGGTGGTGGTAGGCATGCTACCCCACAGGTACTTCAACTGCAAAGTTCAAAGAGTGACAATCAGGAGAAATGCAGGGTCAATGTTACAGAAATGGGGAACCAATGGAACTGGTGCTGTGCATCCAAATTTACAAAGGCCCAAAACAAATTGAAACAAAAGAACAAAAAAAACCCCTAAAGCCACATTTTTGGGGGACGGACAGAATCTGCCCATCCATTTGAACAAACATTTCAACCTATTTGGATGGCCATTATCAAATTTGGAAGGATTTTGACAAAGACAAGAATTTGACAGTAAATTTTGCATATTTAACCCTAAACCCCTTATCACCTATGACTGAAAGCCTGACGAATACAAGAGAAGTTGGGAGCTGTTTCAAATGGGCAGTCAGCACACAAAGACACACAGTGCCATCATACCCTACAGAGGTCCACACTATGTACGCCACGTCTGTACATACACTCTGATGAAATTGATCACACACTCGGCACAGCCCATGTCAAGTGCACATGGACCTATACGCTACACACAGTGCATCCCCACGCCACCTCTTATTTCTGCCCCCAGCTCCTACCTTGGTGTCCTTGTTCCAGGTAGCTGGTCCGGTGTTCTTCATAACCCAGCTCTTGACAAACTTGGTGTCAGGCTGCAAGTGGGTGTCATCAGGCAGGTTGCCATCACGCACAAACACTGCATCCATCTTCCAACGCCTGGAGCAAAACGTTGATAATTGGGGAATAACAACTGCTCAAAGACTGCGGTTCATTACAGACGACTCTGATGATTTTTACGCTTCCTGAATACTTAAAAACAAACTTAGAGAAATTCTCAGATTCAATCCAGACATCAGGAATAGGATATCAGCACCGGCAGGTATCCAAAAACCAGGCGGCTTTGAGAAAAAAATTGAGTTACACTGTTTGCTTCAAATTTTCAATTACTATTTTAATTGTTCCGTTTAATTATGAATTCAACGGATCTGATAGCCAGTTTGTTTGGTCCTGTAATTTTCACACAGTTTAGTCAACAATTAAGGAGAGCCATTTGCCTTGAGGAATTTGTCTTACTTTTACAAAGTCTCACAATTCATGCCATCCACTAGCACCTTTCAACTTCAGACTTCCTTTGTGGTCTTTCCTCTTTTTTTGCATGAGAATGTTTGAGATGTTTGGCCATTTTCTTTTGACATCTGAAGGGAAGCCTTTATTCACACAAACTGGTTTCAATTAAACAGAAACCAAACTGTAAACGTAACCAAACCATCCATACATCAATCCATTCATTCATAGAGTAACCAAATAACACTTGCAGGTTTGGTCATACCCTTTTATTTGCCATCTGTTGGTGCTTTGATTTTGAAAAGGTGTTAATCTTTCGCATTTCAAGTCCAAAGGTAGAATACTGGGTTCAAACAGGGACAGAGGGAAAATTCAAAACATTGAAATCTTCCCCCCCAAAATTAGGAAATTTCTTGTTTAAAATCCTGGAAAATAAAACAGAGCCCGATATTCAAGGCAACAGCCAGTTCTCTAGTATCTGGTTAAGCCACACATGCCAGCCTATCATGCGTTTGGACTTACATGAGCAGCTTGCTCGTCTCTGTCGCACTTTCCTCTCCCTTGTGCTCTGTGCCAGGCACAGTGTCCCCCTGGGGTACCATCACCACATCTGGCACCGCATCCGCTTGGGTAACTGTCACTTCTTCTGCCTTGGCTTTCCCTACCACGTGGGCTGCTTGCAGGATCTCTTCCACCTGCCGCTCAGCCATGCGCTCCAGACGCTCGCGCTTGCTGGGCGAGATCATGTGACACACCTCTCCTCGATATCGTCGCTTCTCCTCCTTGAACTTGCGTTTCAGCTCCGCCTTGGCTTGCTTGCGAGCCATCTTCTCTTCTAGGCGTTTTAGACTGATGCAAAGAACGACAACTACATTCAAAGCTGACACTTTTTGAACCATTATGTGTCAGAGGGCATGTAAACACAAGCTGGCTATCTGTGTACACAGGCAAACTTATCAGGTCAAAATGTCAAGGGTGCCTTGACTCACACCTCAGGCTAACATTGGGAACAAGCTAACCGCCCATTTGTTTTATACACACACAATGTCCAACAAATCTGCGGAGATAGACCATGTGTTTCAAGTGAACTTGGCTGCAGCGCACGGTGTGTTATGCACCCTGGAGTGTTGACAAAATGAAGTTGCAGTAAGGAATATCGAATAGGTACTATTCAAATGACTCTTGCGAATCACTGTTCATGGTATTAGACAGTTTATCAAAAGTTGATTGCTACATCTTGCTTTTGTTTTGGAGGCCAATAGTCTGCACATAGGCAAAACTAATGGTAAGAGGCCAACAGATCTGTTTCTGAAATCATCATTCTGTTTTGATTACCTTCCAATAATACCTCCGACCCACAACACATGGGGTAGTATCCATAACCCCAAATAATTCAGTTTTATAAGACCAACACCCACCTGTTGCTGACAGTAGCAGAGCTGTCATCGCTGTAGATTGGCCGCTTCAGTAGGGGAGCCATTTTACCACTAGGCTTTAGACCCAAGCCCTTATGGGCTGGCTGGCGAAGTTTGAGGAACACGTGGCTAGATTCATGGACATCCTCAATGGCCTCACAGGCTTCACACAGATCATAGTCAGTGCAATGCCTGCGTCCAACAATCAGAAAAGAAAAAGATGCTTTTCTCCATGTAGCCCATTAATTACAACATAATGAGAACTCTTCTAAATGCAACAAAATGCACTACAGTGCGTCAACACTTACCCACACTTATAACGCACACCGACAATAGTTTTGTTGCAGTTGTCACAGATGACACCCAGATGACAGAACACCTCTGCAAAAGGCAAGACAAATGAAAGTTGCAACGTTTCAAGTTGTACGATGCTTCATAATGACACAAGTGCTGTGGAATTGGCATCTTTTTCTTCAAACATTAAAGACACTTTAAAGGGAGAAAAACAGCCGAACTGCGTGCACATGGTAAAAACCGAAACATCAGAGGAGTGACTCACTCTTGGCTGGACTTCCATCACTGTGATCTTGAACTTTTGGAGGGCGTTTGGAGGGCTTGTACAAAGCTTCAAGTACTGTGCTATCCAATCCATTCAGGACACTACGCACGACACGCTCAACAAGCTGCAGATTGAGAAATTACTAGGTAGAAATTATATTTGACAAATGAACAACAAACACATTGCAATAACGAGCGCTAAACTTTGGTCAAGCACTTTGCTGCAAAGCCCAAGTACAATAAAAAGTCCTTTTCTGGTGAGTCAACTTCAACAATGCCATCTATCCCTTGAGCATGCAAACATACATGCTTCAGTTTACTTCGGAGGAAGAGCAACGGGGGTGTCATGTTAAAAATAAACTTGCTTCTTCAACTCCAAAACCAGCCACGGAAATGAAATGGGAAAATCCAGAGTGCAAATGCGGGCACTGGAGAAAATAAGTCTTTAGCAGCAGATCCAACATACCAGTACATGTATCAATATCAAATATCTCCCAAGTAAATATATATTCAACTCTGTGACAAATGCTGACAATAAGATTATTCACAAGTATTCATGAGATTTCATGTGCGTATTTTGTCTTTTTGCCTTCTTCCTTTCTCGACAATCAAACTCGTTCACAAAGTCCACACACTAGTGCACCATGCTGCAGTAAGGTTTGAAAAACACTCAGGTTGTAGAAGGATTCAGTATAAAGGACCCTTTTTCACTGAAGTACCTTGCATGTCTATATCTGCAGTGCTACACCATACCAGTGCAATGAATGGTACACTGACATCTCACTATACTGCGACACATGACAGTCATGACTTTAATTCCCTCACCACTAAGCTACAATTAAGAAACATGATGAGAAATCAGGCCCGAAATCTTACAATTTTGTTTGCGGTTATGTGCATGTGTGTCAAACCAGAAGTGGAATGATGTTTAATGATAACAGGATTAGGGTCAATATCAAGGACTATGGTTGAGTTGGCAACAATTTGTCAACCCCTGGTTAACAGACCCCCCTCGCAGCTGGTACTGGGCAACTATTCTTTTAACACTGCAAGGAACCATTGAAAAACTTAAAGTGCAATCCCTGTATTGCTTGGTACCAAGGATATATTTTGTGAATTATTCATGAGGCAAACATCAATGAGTAATTTAAGGTTGGTTTTTAATCAGCTTGGTCTGAACTTAGACCTATGGTTGGCAATCCTTACATTTAGGACACTTCTACATTTTTCTGTCAGTCTATTTTTTATGAAACAAACTATATAGGGAAACTGACTGGGTGCTTACATATATTTATACAGATGAACAGAGAAATTGACTGGAGCAGGATTTGAACCTGCGACCTCTGGAATACCATACCGGTACCCTACCAACTGAGCTATCCATCCCTACATTAGTGGCTCTTCCCATCGTACAGTACTCTGGAGGTTGCAGGTTCAAATCCCGCTCCAGTCAATTTCTTTGTTCATTAGTATAACCCCCTTTTTTTAAAAAGTCTGAGGTGTTTGTCAGTCCATAATTATCTCTACAGTCATGGGAAATTTTCTTTTTACACTATGGAAGATTGAGAAGTCATTTTGTAGAGGAGGCTGCCAGAAAATGTGACATTTTTACCAATTTTGGAAGTTGAAGACATACACATATAACATAAGGTTCTGAAAGCAAGGACTACCCTGGGGTCTGAGAAATCAGTGGGCTCTATCAAATTGGTAAAAATTCAATCCCAGGTGGAAACATGCACATATTCTAAGATCCTGCAATGGTGGGGAAGTAGCTGTGTGCTTCTCTGTGTTTCCCGACTCACTTCTTCTGGGACTGCTGTATCAGAGGCCAATGCTGCTGCAGGCGTCTCGCTGCCAACCGTCTGTCCAGGCTGCGACTCTCCGCTCAGGGGTATTGCTGGCATGAGCATGGTGAGTGCCTCGTTTCTCTCAGGTGATGGCTGACAGGCATTGACTGCCTGTTGCTGGAGTTTCTTGGCTGCTTGCATCTGGCCAGAAGTGCTGACCAGGTCTGCGTAGTAAGAACCTTTCTTGCTGCTGTCGCTGCTGAGGTCACAAGTGCCTCGTAGAGTGGAGCACTGCACAGGGACTCTAGGGTTCGTCTTAAAGAGTGATGCCTAGATGCACAAACCAAGAAGTCACAGAAATCTTGCAAATAATTAAGGTATTAGGGCTTACTAATCCAGACACCCAATTCAAGAAATCATTTGAAATCACGCATTTTCAACTGACAACCATCAAACAAAATTTACAACAATACTGCAATCAAATGCATGCTCTTAAATGCGTCCTTCCCGTGACTAAAATTCTCAAAACATTAGGACGTTATTTTGAGAAGAAAAAGTTCTGGGAAGCTTAAACTCTCAAAATTAGAGAAAAACATTAACTTTAGGAGAAACTTCAAAATATAACACTAATGTGAAAGTCTTAACTTTGTTTATGTCGAAAACTTGCTTAATCTTAGCCTTGAGAGGAGACTAGGGTTTGTGGCCTTGTCACTCTTCATTGTTATTAGGTTTTCCCTTCCACACAATAAATTAGACCCATAAACACTTTACAGCCTGCAGCACATTCACACCTGGGTCTCAGCCTTTGAGCAAAAGGGGCATTTCACTGTCCTTACACAAGCTAGTCACTAGCTATTCAGGCTGTTCTCTGTGACTCAAAATCAGATAACTCAAAGCTGTTTTCCCAGGAGTCACACTTCATAAACTTCAAGATAATAGAATATTATAAATAACTCAAAATGCCTGTGCCGAACCTCTGTTCTGTTCAACTAATAAAAACAATCATAGACAAATGTAAACAGACTGCAAAGCTTTTTGATGAGTCAATACTCCCCATTGCACTTTGTCCTTTCATACTGGGATACAGTTCACAAATCACAAAGTATGCCAACACCGCTATCTGACAAGTCTTCTGATTGCTACTGCTCAACCAATTGGCCCTATTAGCGGGGACCCAATTTCAGTCATATTACCTAATGTAGTGTAGTTTTCTTTGAAAACGTTAAATTCAAAGAACCAGACTATATTCAATGATTTCATTCCGACCCCCAAATTCACCTGGTACCATCCATTAAGGGTTTCAAATTTATACTGAACATTCAAGGAGTACCACTAAATTGAGGATGCCGCAAATACAGTCTATTGTAGCCTGAACACTAACAATCCAATCCCTGGCTCTTTGTGGTAATCATGTGAGCGCAATGGACACTTGGCTTTGAATTAGACTAATCACTGTCACTGGCCCAGATGCAGTTTATGGTTCATGCAGCAGGGCCAGCAGCACATGTTCGTGCATATGATGCAGTACAAGAAGAAATACAGAATTGTTACACACAGTTTGACTTGTTTGTTATACATCCATTAATGACAAAACCCCTTCAGGAAAGACTGGTATGCAGAATCATGAAAATGATATTTTCAATGGTCTAGCTAGGCAGAGGAGGCTGTGAAATCCAGCAGACTGTCAGCACATGGATCAGACATTAGCGCTCGTGATTTTGCAGTGTTTTGATTTCCAAACCCAAACACAGCGTGCCCCTACGTTGCAAAATTAATGTAACAATTACATTTATTCAAACTGAAGATTTATTCTGCTGCTAACCTAACATGATCAATAATATCAATTTAAAGTGGTATCAACTGTGACCCACCATCCCAAAACCAGGCTGAAGTCGGTATTTGTCATGTTGGACAATTCCCTCCTTTAGCTTTTTTTATATTTTAAAGTGATCCATGTTAAATTGAAATTCTGTCTGCAGTGAGCTTCTTACGGGTAGTGATAGTTGTAAACTGCCACCAACATCTGAACAGTGGAAGTTCCACTATTTTAGAGTTATGAAGTTACCTACTTCAGCCTGGTTTTGGGATGGTGGGTCACAATTCATCGACTTATATGGATACATGGACAGACCCTACAACAGGCAGTGAGTGCATGCATCTTTGACTGTGAATGAAGAGAAAAATGACTGAAGCCAAAATCTGTGTATCAACACTGCACCTGTGGCTCTGGAGCTGATGTTTCCACAGGCTCGGCACAATTGCTGGAACTACTTTTTTCTGCTGGCTTTGATGTTGTCGAAGCCGCGGGTTTGCAGGCTATCTTCAGACAGAGCACATCCTGCTGTTTCTGGGCAATTTTCTTTGCCTCAGTCAATTCCCCTGCAAGTAGAATAAAAACAATCATCAAACAGATGAAAAACTGTTCACTGCTATATCCCTTTTTCACAGATCTGTGTTTTTTAAGTTTGTTTAATTTTTTCTCATTTGTTCCCTCTCAAAACCTGTCCAATGTTTTTGTTCACTTTCATTATAGCTGTCTATAAATTGCATTCTTCAAAACCAATTGAGCTTATTAATACCAGGCAAGTGAAAACCATTGATGTGATTGGTTCTAATGTGTGTGTAAATACTTCATGAATGTGTATTTACATGTGTCATTAAAAAAGAAATATGAAACAGTGCAGGATTTCCTCAATCCAAAAAGCTACTTTGTTATGCTGTAAACTGCGTGAACTTTGACCACAAACTCAGTATTTCAATTACTAGCAGCCGATTTCACGAAACTTTACACAATAGCGTAGTTTCACTTTCGCCACATTTTACTGCATAAGTTGTGCAACAAATTAAGAGCGATTTCACGAAAGGTATGGGTTGCGGAAGTCCACAACTTACGCAACAAATTATGGCATAACTTACGCCGTCATTTACGGTGGCACATGTTGCGCCATAAGAAGCAAAAATTAATGATTTGACTAGCTTACTGTGTTCGGGTAAGCCTCATCATTGCTGAACTTAAGGCTTATACAAGAAATGTACAATTTTGTTGTAGACAGTAAAGAGACAGTCGTTTGGCTGTGAGAAAAAATACAAGATTTTCTGTCCGGTTCAGACAAGGAAAACCTGAAAACTTTTTCAAGATGACGGGTGGAGGTGATTCAAGGACTGTTTGATGACTGATGTTACACTGGAAAAGAACAGCCGTCGTAAAAGCCATTTCCGTCCTCATCCGAGAAACTTAACATTATTTAAACGTGGTGCAGCTACGCAACTTTTCGTGAAATCAAACGAAAGTACACTGCTCAGCTTTGGCATAAATTTGTAGTGCAAGGCTTATGCATAGTTCAAAGAGAAGCCACGTTTCGTGAAATTGGCGGCAAAATATAATGAGCCAAACATTTCCACTACAAAATAGAAAAAGGAGTGGAGAAAAAAAGCTGCTTAGAAACTCAAAAATAGTAAACACCATTAAAAAAGCAAGTCCAATGGTTGCATACATTGTAAGTGAACTTGTATAAATGCATGCATGTACATGAACCCAGCAACAGCTACATTGTACATGTATCACAAATTGAAAAGTGTGACCTCAGCGTGTATCATCCTGTTGAAAAGTGAGACAGGTACACCATTTCTGGTAGCTGGTACACTGCACAGGATGAACTCTGGTACATGTACATGTACAATTACATGTGAAAATATATACATGTATACATGTACAGTACGGAACTCAATTCCCTTGATGTGCAAGATGCACATCAAGGGAGTGAAAAGGACCCCACAGCCAAAAATAACCCCAAATGCCCAGTGGAATTTTGACTTTGTTACGATTAGAGCCACTCACTACAGCCAATATGATTGGCTCTAGTGAGATACATGTACGTGCCATACACGTGCACTGTCTGCAAACATGTTAATACCCCAAACTAGTTGCACAATGGTTAGCAATATGTTGGTGACTCATAATCATTAGACTGATGGTGAATACATGGTGTACACAGTGGTGCATTATGGGCTATATTTAGAGCAGAGTCAATTCGAATAATTCAGTCTTTGAATCTTCAACCTTCAATTTGATAAAATATCTGATTATTTGATCGTACCGACTGGCAGACTGTTGATGAACAAACCTTACAAAGTCAGTTGCAATAACACACACAATTGTTCATTATAATCCCCATAAAAGCTTCTCATTTCCAGTTGAGCACCGTATCTCCAGCCACAACTTAGCAAGATTTAAGCAACAAACAATACTTCTTGCCCTGTTGAAAATTTCTATTCCTTTTAAATTTTGTAATGAATAATTTAATTTTTGAATCATTGTAAGATGTTTGACGCTTTTCATTTGAATCTGCTCGAAACAAGCCTCCATTGTACAATTTTTCTCATTTAAAACATTGAATGAATTGTACACTAAATAAAGTTTTGGAAACTGACCATTCCTGGTTAATTATCTAAAAAAATAACAGAACAATGTTCAGAAAAAGTTTTCAAATTGAAATCTATCATGTATAATTTCAACATGGCAGTCATGCACCCAGCTGAAGGAGCATTTCACAGATTATACAGTATGTGCAATCTCTTTAAGTATATTGAGCTTTAAAAAGCACCTAATGTTAAACAATCCAAACCTGTACTGCAAATTGTAATGCAAAAATGAGTTTCCAACAACCCAGATCTCTAAACCCTGCAACAAACTTACCTAACCTGGAAACAATGAGTCACTACACATGTGTATCAATGTACACAATGCGTGTACAGACATGTACATAAGTTGCTCCTACTGATCAGTGAATTCAAATGACCCACTGTGAATTTTGCACAGTGCCTGAACAGAATAACACCTGTTCAGTCATAATCTACTTAATTTCCATAAACTGCTTTACAAAGAGAATGAATTCATTCTTAAATACCGAACCAGTCTTTTTTTTCATTGGTCCAAAGCTAAGTAGTTTACGAATGTAATCCACCTGCTAACAGCCCTGAGTTTTTAAACTTTGGCACAATAAAGTCACTTTTCAAAGTAGTATACAAATTTCTACCGAGAATGTAAAGCTTTAAAGTATTAAAAACTAATGTCTAAATCCCTAAAACATGAAAAGTTTACATACAGGTAAGAACTTTTATTCTAAATATTTTCTTAACCTTGAGGTTTTGTCTTGTTTTTTCCTGTTGTTTTGTTGTCTAATTTGCAATTCACAGATGCTGGTGTGTCCATAGATTTTCCCCGAAAATTATCAAAACCTGGTGTTAACATATTTTTCCCACAATTCAACAAACATGTACCTGGGAAAAGTTCATGTTTACAGTCCCAGTTTTCTCAAGATCAATGTCCAGTTCTTGTAAACAGTTACAAGACCAGTGTTTATGACGTATCAAGTACATGTATTATACTTCAGTTCACATTTTACCACTTCACAACCAGTCTGCATTGTTTAAAGGGCACTATTTCATACTCATGTACCTGTGTCAACATGTACTAGTACATGCCTGCAATACACTGTACATGTAACCACATGTCACAATCTCCCAGCACACATACATGTACAAACTGTATGCTCCATATTATTATGGGGTAAATCATTACAAAATGGATACTGTACATACATGAACGTTTGCATGTAAAACACTACAGAAAGACAAATTTCATGTACCTTCTGCAATGCCGTAAGACAAAAGCTAAAATGAAAACCAATGACCAAGATTGAAGATGCGCAATCAACAACGTAATGATACCAGCACATTATCATAAATACGTTTACAAAGTGGGCACAACTGTAAATCCAAAAATGAAGGTAAGTTATAAATGTAATTTGCGCTTGTTGGCAAGATTCTTTCATTGTTAAATCATGTAGACAAAATAAAACACACACAAACTTGTTTAATGGTTGTGGGGGTAATATACACATGTCGAAATATACATGTAGATTGTAGATGTTGTGGAAACCCAAAATGCTCTGCAGACAAATCTGCCTCCCCAAAAACTTGTCCCCTGAACACAGTGAAGGCCTACCCACATGTTTTATTAAGCACTGTCTCTACTGTGTGCGCAGTTATGCATGTACGCTCTGATTATAAGCCATTGAGACTGCACGGACTTCACGAACAAAGAGAATTCATCCCAAGCAGGCCTCTTTGTGCCTTCTAAGTTATAGAAAAATCTAGAGGTCAAATAATGCACAATGGACAAAGACACCTGTACAGATGATGCAATCTTTGTTTATACAGAGAGTTAAAGTTGGCAGTTGATGAAACTAACTTCTGTTGCATAAAACCCCCAAAAAGTGCATACATGATGCTGACATTATAGCATTCATGTACATCTACATGATATATTTACAACATAAAATGCCTAAGTAAAAAATCAAAAATACATGTATCTCAGTTAGTTACAAAGCATGCACATGTACATACATGTACATTCTGCCAAGGGAAAAATGTCAAAGGTCGTTACATCCCATGAAAAATATCCAGCTACCGGGGAATCTGTGTATGTTTTCTGAACACACATCAGTACATGTGTACTGCATATCCTGTATAGTAAATTTCCCTGAATTCACAGCCAAACAAAACAATTTAGAAAATATATTCCAACATGAAAATACGTTCTGACTGAAAAAAAGGACTCACCTTCACAGCTGAGGCACACCTAGGGAGAAGAACAAAGACACATTGTATCATTTAAAACACTAAACACAAGAACTATGGGAATTCCAAGACAAAGACCAAATAGGCTATGGTTGATTTCAACCAGAGATGGATGGATATTACCATATCAAAAGATCCAAATTTAGATCAGGAATCTGTTCCATTGTTGGCCATTCTGTCCAATGACAAAGATTCTAAATGGTATTGATTTTGACGGTAAATGTGTTCAAAATCTATATTTTCAAAATAATAATAAAATTTGGACTTATACATTGTAAGCTTGAACAAGTCCAGCAAATTTATCTATTGTTTGAAATTAGCATGACATGGTCTTGCTTTGTTGTGTTTTTTTAACACAGAAAATCCAGGGTAAAGACTGATAATGTACATGAGATTAACTTGAACACAAAGAAACTCAAGCAGACATGAATGCATTCCCAACTTAAACCGCTGTACTTGCTTTATGAATAAACTGATGCCGACAAATGATTAAAGACTTGCTACTGCAATTTTACAACAGCAATTTCACTTTCTGTCACTTTTTACAGTAGTCCTCAGAAAATTTAGCAATAAAAGAATTTCACTGCAACTTTGTAGTGGGTACATGAACTCAAAGATTTATGAGCATGAATGTTAAGAGCTTGACGACACTTCACTCACTGGGAAATATGAGGTAACAATATTGCTCAATATTACCAAGGCACGAGAAACAAAACATCAAAGTACACAATGATAGGGGATGAGCTACGTTAGGGGCTTTGCCACATTGGACCCAGAGTCTATGCGCATACACTCTGGTATGGCCATCTAGATGTTATACTGGACTGTCTTGTCTAGTTCCCACTTCAATTTCCTTCAAATTCCTTCCCACAAATGAAAGTACGTCGTCATGGATGGTGTTACCAGTCTCTACATGTATCAATGGACAAATGCTGCCATGCAAATTAATCACTGTCTGGCAGAAACACCCATACTTATTCATCCGAACTGCAACAAAGCCAAGCCAAGCAGGAAGCAAACACTAACCTCATCATTTTCATCATCCACGTAACGAATATCAAGTTCACCCACGTTCAGATAGCATTTCAGCTGTTTGGTAGGGAACAAAAAGAAATAATAGAATTATTACAAATCTCTGAGAAATATCTTGTTTGACAAAAGGACTAAAGAGTTGCAGTATTGACCCTCAGTCTCTCTCAGGACCAAACATACATGTACATTTATTAAAACAATATCTGTTGCATCAAGCACAAATGTGTTGAAAGGGAGAAAAAAAAGAATTGTCCAAGTGAAATTCTTATAATTTCATCATTTCAATTTTTACATTTTTATATTATCTAACAGAATGTTTACTAAACTGCCGTTTTCACACCTTTCCTATATTTCTAAATATGGTTATTTTTGATGAGTTTGCATCCCATTATAAATTCCATGTAATTAAGCTTTTGAAAGTGATAGGATTTTTTAATCAACCTTCGAAAAAATGTTACACATAATCAACTGCACAACATGAGAATAGCTTGAAAGTGCCAGGTGTATGTAGGACAGATGTGTTCATATGCACCACAGCTACTTCAAGGACTTGTACATCTGCAATGGTTTCTAGCATGTACATGCATTTTTATTGTTATTTATGCATATGTAGGCCTACAAGCCAAATGCTGAAATTCTTCTAAAACTGTTTTTCAGAGAGCAGAAAATCGTGTGTAGATGGTGGACCTTGTACGTCTACATAGTGTCTGCATTTCCTGCACTTTCTAGGATTGACTCAAACATCCATTCCTTCTGTTTGAAATTTTATTTCATTTCATTTACTAATGTTTTGATGTTAACAAGGTCCAGGGACATTCCACTAAGACCACTGATTCCAATGTTTTATGAGACATTTTATGAGATCAATATATGGGTAACTCCAGAAATTTGGGGTCCATTTTTTTCGTGTCCCTGTCACATCTGACATGTGATTTTGTAAGTTCACAATAGATTTTGTAATTTCCAAGAGTGATGAATTAATGCAAATTACTTGTCAAACAAATAATAAAAGTTTGAAATCAATTCCAGTGATATTTCCATTTCAAATAACAAAGGTAAGATGTAACAGGGACACGAAAATGTCACACTTTTGAACCCCTAATTTCTGGAATTACCAAAAAAGCTATTTAGCATCAATGAGCGTCAGTGAGCATCAACAAGTTATTCAAGCATATTGATGCAAGCAATTTATATTTATGATATCAATTAGGCTTCTAATTATCATATACCATATCACATTTATCTAAAATGATTTTCGACTGTGGAAATTTGAGCGACGAAGTCATTCTGCTCGTGTAGCCCAACTGGCTGCTATCTTGTTTTCACGTGGACGGCAGAGAAAAGAAAGATGGCGGCCCCCATACATTGTGTACAATTTTCCTTTGAACCTGCATGAATCTGGAAAAACATTCGCTGTTTCTCTTATACAGTGGGACATGCTAGAGTCTGCAAAATATGATGCAACCATTTTGAAATCTTTAGAGGATATTTTCAAGTTGTTGGCACTTTGACGACGCTACTTGTGTGTGTTGACACTTGTTGACAGCTCGGCTTTGGATTACGGGAGAATCAGAGATTCCAATAATGATGGTAAGGTGTACTCACATCTGGGAAGAAAATTCCCCTTCAAATCGAAAATGCTGAGCTCAAAGTCGCCATCTTGTTCAAAAAGCGATTTGAACTGTGTTAATGTCCTGGAGACGACATCAAACATCACGCCAGCCTAGTGGACCATTCACAAAAGGTATGCCGTGTCGGCACACACAAACGTGCCAACGAATGATTCCTGAGTGCCGCAATGTCCGGTAGATGTGATCACACCGAAACTGTACTCTGGACATTGTGGTGCTCAGGAAGAAGTGGTCAACATGCATTTGCCAACATGGCATGCTTTTTGTGAATGGTTTGCTAGGCCGGGTGCGCTGTGTTGTCTCCAGGGCAGGGGTCGAAATTAACGGTGGTCCAGTGGACCAGTTGATGTCTTTTCTGTCTTCACAAAACAACTTTCAATAACCTTTTCTCATGTTAAAATACTTGTTTTTATATGTTGTCCAACTTACAATGTACATTTGCAATTTTTGAAAAAAAAAAACCTGTTGCCATTCCCATTCACGTTTTGCTGTTGCAGTGGTGAAAACACATGCACTAAGCTCAATGCGTTAAACGAAGCTGCTCTGGTTCCCGCTGCGCCAGGCCCATGCAAACGAATGTGTGATGATAATGTAGCAACCGGAACCAGTCTGTCTGTACATTTACTGAATGTACTGTACATGTACACTCTACCTCGGCCGTACACATCACAGATGCAATCCTAAGGCTGTAGGTCGAAAAGACATCGATACTGCAAAAGGATTTTTGCAAGTAAATTCACAGAATTTGGTCTCTTGGTTTATGGTTGTATTTTCTGCATTTAATTTGATGTTGTTCTGCTCGTGGCACAAGGTTTATTTCCCGCTTGTCTGGATGCATCATGCATGCTTACTACGCGATCCACGGACATTGTTGGACAGTTTGACGTCGTGATTGGCTGAGTAGCACTGTGTGAATTGTCCATAATTCATGTGAATTGTTGGCTGTAGAAATCTTTACATGGATTAAGACAGGTGTTCATCATTTTTTGAGATAAAATTGGAAGCTGTTGTCCCCATTGATGCCATTCAATCAACAAACAGAATTGGCCCCCAAAACAAAAGAATATTCCGACCTACCGACACCATTTTGGAAAGGCATGTAATTAGAAACACAGTGAGTTTTTGGCCTAATAAAAGACTGTGTGCTTGCAGTGGGCCTAAGTTAAATCACCATTATAATTGTGGATTCCGATAAATCTTGGGCAAGTGTCGATCCAACTTGGGCAAACAAAGTTATGACATGGCCTGCCTGATCAGGCAAAATAAAAAAAAAATTGTTGGGGCCTGTGCCCTAAACAAGAATTGTTCAATGCAGCTGCGTGTGCAGTTCTGGTAAGACCACCAAACTTTCAGCACGACTAGTGGAAATTTTGAAGTACTGCTACTGGTCCTGGCTACCAGAAAAAAAGGTTAATTTACAGTTAACACAGTTCTAATCTCTCTTTGAACAGGATGCGACTTCGAGCTTGAGGACAAGGGCATTTCTGATTGAAGGAAAAATTTCTCTTTCTTCCCAAATGTGAGTAAACCTTGCCATAATTATTGGAATCTCCGATCCTCACTAAGGCCTAGGCTGCATCATAGCTAATCCGAAACTGGACGCATTAGACCTGTATTTTCTGTAGACAGTTTAAGGACTGTTTTGGAGGTGAATTCGAAGGATTTTGATTCGGGGTAAGAGCTATTTTGAGTGAAATAAATTAATGCAATGGAAATCCAATGAAAGATACTTGGACCCTACAATCGCCCGACCATGTCCAAATGTCTAAAGGGCGATTTGTAGGGTCCAGGTTACTCGGACTAACTTACCATTGCCTCTAAATTCAACCAGTTTGTGGTGTAGTCAATTTTCAAGATCTCTGTGTTGCCCTCAAAATCAACGTCCAAAACGAAGATTTTCGCCATTTCCTATGACCGAAAGGTAGCCAACTCCAGTGTTATTTACAAATTTGCACCACCAGCAACCATTTCAGTGGTATTTTTGTTGATGATCTAATTTTTTTCCACATCTACAGCAGGATGACTTGCCGGATCAGTCTGGCGATGTTTACCAAATGGCTGACAATGTTGTGATTAAGGGCCATTTTGCCATGTCAAATACGTCCGCGACATAAATAAGGCTGTATGTTTTAGACAGATTACAAAAACAGGCAGCAAACACGAGTAAATCACTCCTCCTAGTAATTTAAGGGAAAACTGTCATCTTGTAATGCTTAATTTGTTTACTGTTATCATCATTTTAATAAATTCCCAACAGCGGATGAATAAGTCCAGGTAAATATAAATAGAACTGATGTAATGCATACTGAAAATTACGTGTGTACTACAAGGTTGGTGGCGCTATTCAAAGGATTCTACCTGGATTCACCACCTGCCTGTCTGTTATTTGTCGTCGTCTGTTAAGCAAAGTAAGAACTTTCTTCCTTTTTTCTTCTTCCAGGTGGTGCGCCAATTTCATAAACTTGAAGATTCGGGCACATTAATGGATAGGCAGTTCGTGGATGGAGTTCATTATAGAAAGAATAGGTTACTGGTTTACCACTGGAGATTCATTTGCTTAAACTCTAATAAGGTCGAGTTCGGGCGACCTGTTCTTGACACAGGTTTCGGCGTTCTCGCGCTCTAAGTTGGGGGGAACATGCCTCAAGAATACTGTTCTCGGAACAGGTTCACACACCTCCTCGTCAGGGTTTTACACGAACACACGTGAAAACTTGTGAGATTTGATTTTTGAAAAGCTGCAAAAACTAAGATGGCTTACAACACTAGAGACAATGGAAAGTTTTGCACAATTTACATCTATAATTTTCCATGACAGATATGATTTTTTAATGGAAGAGGAGTTAGCTCAAACATTAATTAACTCTCGAAGAATGTACCAGGACGCCGCCATGTCGCATGTTTGTTGTATGTTGCTTGCATGGTACAAGTAACTAGTAGCGATAACCGGTTGTACAGGTAAGTTCCCAGCGTTCGAGCGGCCGACCCACAAACAACAATTCGAGCTGTTCCTGATACGAGAACAAGCCGCTCGAACTCAGCCTTGAGGTCTGATGATAACGATCCAGGACACACCTAGTTATGAATTTCACAACCTCAAATAATAATTATGAGACTCTCAAATGTACCCCGAACGGGCCTATGGAAGATTTTTATGTGAATCATGGGTAAAATTGCAGAGAGGGGAGACGAATTTTACAGACTAGATAAGGACCATAATATTATAACAAAGATCACATAGGCCTAACGCTGGCGCCATACGATCTTGAGCATAAGACCATTTTCAAAATAGTTTGTCGTCCACTTAACAGTGTTGAGGGTGGTGGTCCACTTAAAAATCCTCACCAATAGGCCCGTTCGGGGTACATTTGAGAGTCCCATCTGAGTGTGTGAAATTCATAACATCATCATACAATAATTGACGTGTCTACACGTCTGAATGACCATCTTTCAAGCGTGTTAATAAATTTTGATATTCCTTCTGAACGCTGACTTCATGATTGTGGCCAAAAGTAGGCCTATGTCTGCCTTAAATTTCCAATAAGAGACCATGCCGACTTCAAACTCGAAACCAGGAGTACGTTTTAAAATTGAATCACAATTGAGACGAATCCAGCGACATTTACTGGATATTTCCTATAGTCCACGGAAATCACCGTGCTGATTTTGTATGCCAACCGACTGTAACGGCTCATTGGCTTCATAGAATCACTGCTTTAATACCGACATTGGCGGGGGCCACTGCACATGATCAGGAATGGTCTGGCCGTGTCAGTGGTTTCATCTACAGAGAAGTACGAGATTTGAAAACTTCAATCGCAACAACTGAAGGTTAAACCAAGCCGTCTGAAAGGTTAACAACTGTGTTTGAAAGTCAGATTATGATGATCTCACAAATATAATCACGATGCTCGAAAGTTAGAGTAGAACATTAACTCTTGCAGCATCAATTGAATGCACGCAACATGCATGCGGTGAAAATCCGCTTGAAGCATCTTCGAAACAGTGACGTACCGTTAACCGCTAGGGACGACTTGCATGGGGGCATATCCTGCCAAGCCCCCCCAGCCATGTATGCCCCCAACCCAATCACAAGAAATGTGCGCACCCGTGGATGTCACATCAGAATCGTTACCCTGACGCCAGTGCTTCAAAACGTCGGGCAGTTTATTTGGTGCCCTCTGTTGTCCACGACTCAATTTATAGGCGCTCATTTCTATTTGATGAGGACCACAAAGACGTAAAAGTCGTTAATTATGGGTACGTTATTCCATCATGAATACATTTAACCCTAAGAGAGCCGGGGTAGAATCCGCCCCCCACCTTCAATATTTTTTTTCCAAATATTTCTGCAGTGCATTTTTTCAAGAGTTGAACCTTTAGGAGTTTTCAGATTAAATCTTTGCGGTCGTTTTGACACCGATTTTGCGAAAACAGAACATACCGTTTTTGCGGAGCACGCATTTTATCGACACGAAGCGGCCGACATGTACATACTTTTTCCACTGCGGACTGTCTGGCACACACTGAATTTCAAATGACCGCAACAACAAAGCCATGAGTCCGAGTCTGGTTGGGTTTAAACTTCATGTAATGATAAGGGGTGTCTTTATATTCATGTCAAGCTTTAAATAAAAAATCGAGCGAGGCACAGCCAAGTTCTTGGGGGCAGAATCCGCCCCCGACTGTGAAATGGGCCAAAATAGCCTGGCTTTTTAAAGGTTGAA
Source organism: Acanthaster planci (assembly GCF_054643075.1). Lineage (NCBI taxonomy): Eukaryota > Metazoa > Echinodermata > Asteroidea > Valvatida > Acanthasteridae > Acanthaster > Acanthaster planci. Next base: position 8,003,558 of record NC_141779.1, read on the forward strand.
TTAAAGTGTGGTCATATTTAAATTACGTTTTGTAAAACCTCCAAGTATTTCGATTTTTGTCATTATGTTTCCGTAGCCCGTAACTTTCGCTTGGTGAATAACAGTGATCCTGCACGTTGAAAATTATTATAATAAAATATGATAATTATAATCATTATTATAAAAGAGACAGATGAATAATATAACAAAATGGAAAAACCAAACATTTATTTTTCAGACTATCAAACACTTCTACTGCCACAAAATCACAACATTTTTGTGAAACACCCAAGCAAAATATTTATTTGGCAAGAGGGATTTCGAAAACAGATTAATCATTGAAAATCAAAAATCTACAAGTTATCAGTCGTTATCGTCATTTTACTTAAATAATGGTCACACTAAAGGTATTAATTTAGACTCAAGCCATTTCTTATGATACATCGAATCCATTCCTTTTGAAAAATATGTACTTAGCGGGTTTCTGTATTTACATTATTTACATGCATTCAGCCATGAAAAACAGTTACTAGAATTAACACTCCGTATAAGGCACACTAGCGTGAGTGGCTCTTTGTCTTAACAATTAACAATTTACTTAGTAATTTAATAACCAGTAAAATGCCCTTGCGGTATCTGAGTGGGCAGATCTAGGAGACTTTGGGAGCCATCTCTCCCCCCCCCTCCGACTTAAAAAAAAAGTTTTTGAAGAATGATGAGAGAAATGCACTGATTTGAAAGGTTCCCTCCCCCTCTCTAAAACAATTTTGGCCTCATGAAACATTGTTTCTGGATCTGCCCTTGTATACACAGTGCTGAAATTTTAAAAGTAACCAGATTTGAGACCGACTGAGGCGGGAATTCTCTCGGCTCAAACAAGATACAAGTGTTTTTGTTCATAGAAAACCTGTAAATCACGCAAAACACTACGAATACAACTTAACTGTGACTTAAATTAGTTGCCGTTATTCAAATTATTAAGATTGTTGGAAGACCTCAAAATGGAAGGCACAATCGGCGCTGCACACGCTAACCACATGCATATGTAACAAGCTAAAACGTGCACAAAATTAGATTATTATATTATATCGGACGCACACATAAATATTCCATGGCTTTTGCATTTAAAAGCAACTGAACATATTGTTATAATAAAACTTACGATTAATTTTACCAAATGTATTGCCACGGAGATCTGGTTATTCTTAACCGAATTTTCAGTTTTATACAAGCTCCCAAAAAGGAACTGATATCGAAATTCTATTCTCCAAGTTTTTTTTTTCAGCGCTCTACGAACTTCAAAAGGTGGGATAATTACTGGGATCCGTTTCTGGATTCTCCCCTTAATCTAAACTCAAAGAGGAAAACAGAGAAGAAAAGCATTTTATCTTCTGTTGTACTTAACTGCAAAAAGTATCTTCTCGTGATTTGAAAAAGGGATTAAAATCACAGTTATGTATTAACACTATTTCGCTTGTTACTAAAGCAACAGTCATTCAGTTATTTCATTTTCAGAGTTTATTGTGCTGGCTTTATACAAAGAGTCCTTCTAGAGGAAACGTTGACGACAAGTCAGTTTAAAACACGGGATAGGGAAACCCAACAGGAGGGAAAACCCCAGAGAGAAAAAATAAGAAAAAGTTCCACGTGGTCCAGTCGTACACAAACCCTATCCCGATGGTGAAGCGGGTGGGATTCGAACTTGAGTCATTGGACGACTGAAAAGGACCATGTCATCTTGACTGCTCTATTTGCAGGTGTTGACCCAGACAGACTGGCTGCATTGCCGGCATTTGACCTGGCAACACCAGTGGAACTTACAGTTACACCATTCCGTCTTCCTCTCTAGCTTAATATTGTAGCCCCTCCCACAGCACATACTATTGCAGCCATTCGGGCCGTCACTGGTCCGGTTGCAATACCGGTCCTTGGTGCCCAGGGTGCCCACGCCGGGATCGGCCTGGCAGAAGTCGGGTGACTCCTCCAGGAACACCAAGTGATCCTTGGGCGGTGAAGGTGGCCTCTTGCGCCTTCGCCGCCGCTGGCTGTCGGCGGTCACCGGCGTGGGATCGTCGGCCAACCTTAGGTTGCCACCGATGTTGTTGCGCGCCACCACTTGTTTGGCTTCGTGAAACTTCACCAGCAGTCTGTCCCCGACCTCGCTGAAGTGGGGCGTTTGCATCCAACACGTCTTAACCTCACAGCTGCCAGACATACCGTGACACTTACATTTCTTGACAGCATACTCAGCAACCGCCTGTAAAAAGGACAACATTACAATTAGCATGAAATTTTAAGCAAAATCGAAGAAGAAAGGGATTAGAACGAGAAGATGGGGGGAGGTCAAACGCGCCAGGAATAAGACCAAAGTTGTGTTTTACAGCCAGGCCACCAATGCTATATTGGCGTTGGCAGTGACGTCAGACTTTCATAGCGCGCATAAGTAAGTGCGTGACAGGAACCCTCAAAATGGCTCCCGAACGTGCAGGAGTCACGTTACAACTAACGCTGTGTCAATTTAATAGCAAATCGGGTACAATGAAAGTCGACATACTCGCTAATTCCAACAATTGGACATGCCATTTTGACCATTTTGCTCCATGAAGTTGAGGGTGGTTGCGGACTACTGTCTACCTCTGAGCATACTTTGGTAACAATCGGTGGAATTAATCTGCGGGACAACACAATTGCGCCGCTCCATCGTCAGATCGATCCTGAACGAAACCTTCGATTTTTATGTACATTTTACAAGACAATCATGCCCAAAGTCTTGAATAAAAAAGGATAGTCAACCGAACGGCAGCGAATAAACAATTATGCACAGGACCGACCGATAGCGCAGCGCGATGGCGCCCAACATAACCACAATTGCGGTGTGTGAATTGACGGGGTGAATTTAAGACATTACAATAGATGATCCAAATAATAAAAACCTTTTTGTCTTTATATTATTTGACACAAACTGCAATCAGATTTGCTAAATCCGTGATCACAAATCGCTGTTGCACAAGTTGCAAAATAATTGTTTTTCAGTGCCCGCCGCATCCCCCACGTCGACTTAAGTTTTCTCTTCGACTTTGACGAGCCAATAACACCTTCAAATGCGGTTTTTAATACTGTCTGGGTGGGCGTTTGCGGTCTGCTTCTCCGTTTGAACGTGGCCTTGTTAATTTTCTTCGGGTTCTTGCACATTTGTTGTCAGCGTAAAGGATACATTTACCCTATTGTCATAACTTTGATTCACCATGGTGTAATAACAACACGTTTATTCAGTTAAGTAGCACTGATGGCCATACATGACTCCCTGTTTCTCATTCATGAGAGGAAATCAACCGTATTATGTTTTCCTATCTTAATGCTCACGTTTCGTTTTCTTGCATTGGAAAACAAATAAACACAAGGCAATTGCAAACGCAGATAGATCAGTTGTTGTAGATTACCTGTTTTGCCAGTGCTTTCCAGCATTACAGTCTGATAGTTGACACTTCCAGCTGGGGAACCGGGACATGAAAGTGCAACACCTCGGAAGGGAGGGCTCATTTGGGGATGAAAATTTTGGATAATCGTTTCAGAAAACAATCCCAATCCACCTGGAGTAAGAACCTAAATACGTTAATTGGGCTTACGAATTATCAGGTCAAAATGATCAGTAAAATTATGTCCTTTTGAAGACACACTGCTTATATGTAAATTTGCCTATAGTTTTATTGTCGCTTCCCTTCATCCCTCCGGAAATGCTAGACTATACGCCTTAAGAGTAAGAACCAACACCTTCCAGAGACATTCCAATAACAAGTCCAGAAATCCTCAACAGCGACGATGTCCTCGGTTTTCAGTTGTTCCTGCTGATTGTTTTATTGTAAGCCAAAGTTCAGTTCATTTTGAAGTACTATCTCCTTTCAATTCACTGTTCTTGGTTCTAACAACGTGGATCACGAGAACGAGAAATGATAGGAACTGACGGAAACGGTTGCATGACGAGGTACATTAGTCCGAGACAAAAACGTCGGACTCATATTCCGAAAAAAAAATGAGCCATACAGTAACACCCCTTGAACGTGATTTATTCATATGTCTGCGTTGAAAGCGACGTAGCTTTATTTCAGTTCAGCTGTCATAAATCGTTAAAATGGTTACGAGGAACTGAAAACATGTTTCAGATTCCGGATTGACACCCAACGGTGAGAACGCGTGTACGTGGGCTAACCGACCGGACCGTTAAGCAAATCAACCCAGCACGGTGCCAAGCTGGACGCGGTAAACTACAAACGCACCCAGAAAATTGCAACATTCTAAACAACTCCTGCTTCTATATAAAGGGCACTTAACCACGACCCACGGGGTCCAGGACTAAATCGTTGGGACTTTCCGAAGGGGTGATGTGGGGCTGATATTCTGCAAATAAGGGCCACCGAAGGAGAAATATCAACCTGTCGTTAACATAACATTTGAAAAGGAAAATCTCCCGCAAAAAGCATTATACGAAATGACCACCCATTAGTGTTTGTGTAACCATCATCTCCTCAATTTCAGCTTGCCAGATATGATTTAAATCGAAATGCAGAATAGCCCAGTACCAAGTCTCATTATGTGTTTTGACCATGCAGAGGCACATTCCGCAGGTTATAAAAGTCTTCACAAAAGGATAGAATTTCGAAACTTTAAAAAAGACTCAGTGAACTTTTTTTAAATTAACTATAATAACAAATTCACTAATTCAATTTGTATTCATTTAACTACGATGACATTTTGACGGTGGGAATTGTTATTTTGCACCCAGTAAATGACCCGTGTTAAAACCATCTCAGACATCCTGGGAGTGCTCAAGGGTGGAATGACAACTTCCATGCATGAGCTCTCCTCCCACAGTTTTTTTTTACTGGCCACCGGAACTTGTCTAGCGAAAATCGGATATCCGTCAATTTATGGCTCCACCAAAAAAAGAAAAAAAAAACACTCAGACAGAATAGCCTAAATGCTTACGGAGGTCTGGCATTTAACAACGGCCTCTCAGCCATCTCAAGTTTATGGTCGGCGAATTAGGCCAGGTTTGGGGCTGGACTGTCTCCCAGAGGGCCCGAGAGTAGCGTTTGACCCCATCACCAGCAATTAGGGTTGAAACTTTAAACTCGTGTCGTGGTAACATGTCGATGGTCTTGAACTCCAGCGCCCGCCCCGCGGTTCGTGGGATGCTGGTTTGACCTTGGAGGGTGTCATGAACCCCTCTACTCCGGCAGGAGATCACGGGAACAAACCCACATTCGTTTGATTAAAATTGAGGTCAGATTTACAGTTATTCCTTATAACTCAGTTCCGTCTTTTCAAAGGTTAAGAACACTTCGCTGTTAGTATTTTGTCTTCATACGTCTTTGCATGCACCCAAATGAAGTAGACAATCTATTCTGTTGTAGCTTTTACTTTGAAATTGCAATCGATTTCAGACGAACCAACTACTGCAGTTTTAGTTTTCAAATGAACTTTTTCGAAAGTATGCAAATTGGAAGTGCGAATGGCAACAAGAAACATGTTTGCCTCAGGCTGCGTCTTCCTTGTGCCTCCATAATTATGACTGCCTTCGTTCCATAAACTCAGTTATTATTAGGTGAGAAGCCGTACATGATGATATCAGACGGCTTATGGCAGCACCTATCTACCGCATCTACATCGGGTTTTTTGGGGGGGGGTTGTTGTTCGATTTTTTTAATATCATTTTTTTAATATCATGATTTTTCGTGTTGATTGACGTTTGGGTTACAGGTTAACAGATAGGTCTTACTTTATCCGATCTGGAGTGCCCGTTCTTGCTTATTGAAATAGAATTTTGACACAGTGTGCCGTCGAGTATTTCAATATAAACCATGTCCACGGAAATGTGCTGATTCGCGGAGATCTGACTGGAATAACAATGACTATAAATACAGCACATTTTCCGCGAATGTGCTAAGACCTCGCAAATGAACTGAATGAATGTCATTAATGTGTTTTGAATTTTAGATTCCCATCACAGAAATGCGCGCGAATCATCACGAGGCGGACACCAGATGTCGGTATGAAAGTCATTCTTATATGAATGATGCGATACTTACTATTCTACCAACGCCGTTGTTATGGAGATTCATCTTTGATTTCATGTCTCGTCCTTTCTCTTTACAATCCAGGAAGGACTCCACGAAGGTCGTGCCGAATTGGATGTCGTGGCTACAGCCGCCCCACTGGAAGTCCACCTCGTCCCCAACGAAGCGCGTGTCACAGCCGCAGGTACGGAGCTGCCCCATGCTACAGGCCCGGGTCACTTGGTACAGGACTCCTGCGGAAATGGTAGCGTAGGCAAAGGCGGTCTCTTGGAAGCCTATACGAAGTGAGGCAAGATAATTGTCGATGTCGTAAGTTTAGTTTTACATTGTTGAAGTGAAATTTGACAAAGAAACAACCCTGGGACCACCAATGGTCGCCGCGAATTACATTAGCAGAACACACACTGCTATTCCTGTGAGGGCCCATTTTATCAAGGTTCATAACGACTAGCAGCACGTGCTTTAATAGACACAAAACATTGCCCTGCTAAATACGGAATTCTGTCGAAATTTTCCGTGACACACTCCTATTTCAAGAGGGTGAGATTTCACTCAACACGTATTCGAATGAAAGTTCATCCCTCCAAAATTGCACCATGGGCAAGACGAATTAGAGTCAAATCAATTCACTCATAGAAGTCGAGATTTCATTGAGGTTTCCAGTGTAGCAAAAGTGGTTCTGTTTCATGCTTTTCAATCTGAATTTAGTGCTATTTTTAACTCCAAAATTTTCCAGTCCTTTGCTTTAATCTTTGGAAGTAATTCAGATAGCTTGTTTTAATTGTCCTCAAGCAACGTTTAGAACCAAGCTTCTAGGAGTTAGAGAATACCTTTTGCGTCCCTTGGGTAAAATGATGAGTCAACATTAAATGCTGCTTATTTTGTAAATTTAGCTTTATTCAGTTGCACTTGTCTGTCCTCATAAAATGTTTTCTTCTTTTATCCCAAAAAACAACTTGGCCTCTAAAGATAATCCCTCGATCATTTCGCAAAACAGGCAAGCATCGATGTTGGCAAGGGAGGATATTCGTGGCGACCTACCGAGGACGGCTTGTCAGACCAATTGATGTCTCACCTGGAATAAAGTCCTGCAGGTGAGTTGCAATCTGCACCGCCTACGCGTACACCCAGCTCCCCCCTCCCCGCACCTGCGCCCGACCGCACGACACATCGGGGCCGTCAACGCCCGCTCTCGGACGCCACTGCGGTGCTTTTAGAAGTAGATAGTGCAACAAGGAAGGTGTCACGTTGTGATTGTCACGCGAGCTGTGACCTCGTGACGATGAAAGATGGATCCAACAGAAGTAAAGCCAATAATGCTGTTACAAAAATCTTCTTCAAGGAAACTCTAAAAGGGGGGTGCTGATGGGCACCGGCAACACGGTACACTGCAAATACTGACTTGAGGGAGGTGAAATAACATCGAACTAATGTTACGATTCGAGTTCTATTATTGACTGCCCTCTAGTGATCACAAAGATTAGCATTCAACGGGGTAGAATGTGCCACGTCGGGATGTGCTTAAGCCGCGTCTGAGTCAGCTGGCTACGACCGGTAGATACGTACACGTCTTTGGGAAAGCCACTAAAATGGCTTCCACAGGCGCAAATTTGTCGGCTGCATGCACCAAAGATACTTTGGGCATGGCTGAAACATTTCATCGCACGTGTTCTTGCCAAATAGTAAAAACAACAGACAAAGAGGTTCCCCGTCATCTGATACTTATCACATTACCAGACGTCAGTTTTAATTCGACCGCTAGCGGGCGCCCTGCTGAGTGCGCATTATGGAGCCTTTCCGAAATCCGCACCGTGCTCGCAACAATTGCGACTGGACAAATGGGTAAACGCTTCCTTGAGTTTTCCCCGAAGTCCATTGGTTTGACTTCTGGCAGTTTAACTATTTTAATTCAATTCTTGTAATCACCATGTGTCGGAAATCGTTAATAGAAAGGATCGATGTTCTTGCCAAAGCCTAAAAATTGATGTACAGTATTTGGCCAATATTGACGTACAATATCGTCTGCTTCCGGGGCTTTTTACTGAATTATAAGGTATTTATGAATGGGAATAAGTTTTTTTTTGCTGAAGGCAAGGGTCATTATCGCGTAAGACCAAACACATTACTCATGATTACATGCCGTTCATAAACTCTCAGTGGTGTCATTTAAGTTTTAAAATACGGGATAAACAAAATGACTCACTATTAACTTTGGAAGGGGTAGTTTCAGGGTTCAGGGAAGCAGGGTAGGCCTATTGTGTGGGACGCAGATCTTCACAAGTTAAACCATGTGGAAAGAGCCCCTCTTTGCACGTTTTACAGTGACGAATTCCTCCACACAAAAGAAACTTTTGGTTTGTTTTAGATTTTTGAAAAAATCAAATCTCCGGTTGAACGTAACCGGTTACTTTTCTTGTTCGTGGGAGTTTCATAATCCCAGTGGATTACGACCGAGAACTCTTGTGGCATAAGCTACAATGAAAATCCTGCGAAGCCACCATTAATGATGAGTATACAAGGCAATACAGTGTCTGGCAAAAATGACAAAAGGAAAGTCTGAATTTACAGATAAACTATAGTTTTATTCCTTTCACATCAAATATTTTATGTGTACTTCCTTTCATCTCACCACGCCAAAACATCGCAAACCGCGTACCTTGTTCAGCTCACCAAGTCGAAGAACACAACCGTTTATGTTCGGCGCGGCGAGGTACAATCGGGCCTCCGCGCCTGGTGGAAAACCGCTCGCTACCCGGCGGGGCATCCGATCCCGGCAAATTATCTTGTTTACCCGGTTCATCATGGTCCGATTTACGCATTAACGGCAGGGCCTGTGGCCAGTCGTAGACTAAAGTGATTGAATTTATATTGAAAAAAAATCCCACGTACCGTGGAGAAAGCACACAGCGCAAAGTAGCAGAATTTTGTTCGCGTGTGTGGCCTATTGCCATCGATTCATTTCCAATATCCGCGCCAGATGTTGAGTTGTGACACTACATACAGCGCTAACATGATTGAAAGTGCTTGTGAACTTAGAAATTATGAGCATTTTTCAGCAGTGAGTATAAATAATGTGTAAACAGGTCAAAAATCAGTAGGGCCTATACATAAAAAATCATTCTGCGAAAGATGCAACTTCCGGTAAGACTTCATATTCCGTTAATACGGGCGTTTCACAATAGTGCGCCTCCAAGAGTTTGGAACGCATTGGCCAATTACAGTGCGCGAAATCTGTCGACCCATTGCGCGTTTGGAAATGGTCGACAAATTTAGCGCGTTGTGATTGGCCAACGCGTTGCAAACTCTTGGAGGCGTACTCTTGTGAATCGCTTTTATTTGGAAATATGATGCTTTTTGTTTCATTCCGTTTGAATGTAAATATTGTTTGTACCCTTGTCTAATTCCAGAAATAGAACAGATTTATACGGAGATAAATCACGAGAGAAACTGTGTGTTTCATGGGCGGAGATTTCTTGTCACATGTGGGGGAGGATGATTTCTGATAGCTCAGCATGGCCTCCATTCACAGGTGAGATCGTGACTCTGGGAAGTGCGTGGCCGGTGGTGCAAGCTAAAGGCGCCTTTCCATATATATGCAGCAAGCGTTGCGTATCCGTCATAATCGCTCCCGGGCCGATTTTGACGGCCAAACGCAACGCACACGTGTGTTATGTTACTGGAGTCGATTTTTGAGTCTGTGGAAGTGAAACGCATGGACGTACCTATCTAGATATTGAAAGGCACCTTAAGGGGTTAAGGGTGTGCATAAAGTGGGCAGGGATTACATTGGTAACCACCCCGTCAAAAGGTGGGGGAAATATATCCCCCACCCCACCACAATGGTCTGTCTATATAGCTTTATGTGAGCACATCCACAGTGGCGTATCCATTTTATTAAGAAATTCAAATCACCAGGACTCTAGAACCAATATCACCAACTTCCTTTCTCCTTTCCCCCCTTTTTAAGGATGGCGGGGGGGGTTGAAAATATACAGATGAAAATAATCGGACAGTTAAGTTTAGAAAAATTCCACGCTGTCTCGGTGGACCACATACCTGGATACGCCACCACTGTGTACCCACCTTGACTGGAAAGAAAAAACACGCGCATTTTTGATGACTCAAGAGAGTAAATTCACCCATGAGAGCTATGTCACTGTAACGTATCAGCAAAACATTGTGTTCACAACACCTGCATAAAACATACAAGACAACTTGGTCAGAAAAGGTGTCATACAATGGCCAGAGAAAGTGTCAACGGGATCGACTCCAGCGCAAAGTTCTGTCTGTGCATAGTAAACCGTCGACGGTCAGTGCGGTATCTGACGGCGAGTGCGTTGACCACGCATTTAGCCCCTAGATCAAAAAGATTTAAAAAAAGGGGGGGGGTAGTTCGTCGTAAATGCTCAGGCTCTGTGACTGCGTTTTGTTTGCTCTGATGACAGGGCCGTTTCAGGGGAAATTTACGCCACCTGGCTCAGGGTAGAAACCTCAAGAACAATGTTTTCTTTTAGCGGGTTTATGATGGGAGTTTTATGTCCCCTGTGACGAGTGAGTTAGAAGGTGTTGTGTTAACACTCAAATTAGTTTGCAGAGAGTGGAGTAAAACCAATACACCATACACACATATTGTATATGCCACTCTGTACAGAACGCATCATAGGCGATAATGGTAGATACATCTATATACAATATGGTCGACTATTTTGTATTTTGTATATAAATGTATATACCATTAGTCCCCGGCCGTTTGCAGCGTCCTCCTCAAAAAATGTAATTAGAAATAATAAGTCGTCGAAATCGGTATTTTCTGTTAGCCAATATTGTGTTTTTTATTGTAATTTCAGATACCTTGAGAAAAATCAGAGAATAAAACGCCCTCTGCGATAAACCGATACAAACGATGCACAGCTGCCAACTTTCTTTACGTTTCAAGTAGGAACCCTCTGACTACATACGAAACAAAACTTTGCAGACTAATTGATTTTGAACATCAAGTGTGTGGAACTTTTCAGTGTGTACATAACTAAACAGCTTAAGTTTTTAGCGCAGTGTATCGATATTTTGTGTGAGACTGTCGAATGGTATGAAAGACTTAAAGTGACAAGACAAAAGGAGTTTTGAGTTGAATCTGTGCATCTTATCTCTTTTGCACTGACGATCTGTTCGTTGGGATTTTTTCAATGAAAGAGTTCTATAGGCCTGCTATGTTCGTTTTAATACTGCAAAACGTGCACTTTGAAAAGAGACTAAGTATACTACCGGTACTCGACTGGTGAAAAGTCTATAATTATCCACAGAGCTCGACTGGCAATTTGTGAGCACCTATTGAAGACCAACTTAGACATCGGATATCGGTACGAATTCCTCGGCACGATCAAGAGATTGAAGAAATGAGGCTTACCATTATCTAACAGTTTGCCTCCACAAACCCGTAAGTGATGCTTTGGGAAGATTACCCGCTTTATTAAGTAACCCTTAAGTGGTCAAACACCATTTTTCTTGGGACATTATGGACAAAAAAATGGCGAGCAGGTCGGTCACAAACAGACGCCTGACAAGCCTGGCCGAGTTTAACGATCCCGCGGTAGTACTAACTCTTCGGTATAGAAAGACGTTTTACGATGTCATTTGTAAGTGGGTGGCGAGGGCCTACGTTGCTAAAACCCTTTGCCCTAGATTGAATACTATTGTGCAGGCCGATCAAGCAGATACAAGCACTGGGCAAAATGAAGTGACATAAATTGGCTTGTTTTGACCCTTGAGTGGTGGTAACTATAGGCCACCACGTGGAACAAGCGGGCTTTTGGCATGGACCTATGCATTGGAAGAAATCATTTGTGCCCAACCACTGTCGTGCATTTTCTTTTCGCTGACATGGGTGTACTGGGTGTTCTGTCGCTGGGAAGTTCGAAATTCAGGGGGAAATGCCACTGGTTTCACCTGTTCGATGATTGTTGACACATTCATCTTCCCTCGATCTTCCCTCGAACGCCGCAGTCTTTTCCGCTCAAACCGATTTTGTTCCCGTCTTCGCTGCTTGTACATGTACATGTATACTTTCGCTCCACGGCGCAGACTACTGAACATTTAGGGCCGCATGCACAATGCCTTAAACTGGTTCCTCAGGGTCCTCGTTATTTCCCCTCTGCGATGTCATCTTCTTAATATTAAAGTGTAACAACTATCCTCTCTTATTTCTTCCTTTCATCGAGACTTTTGAAGCGAACCCAAGAGCGAAAATCTATTTACACTGTATATCCAAACCGACCACCCCCCAGATCTCACCCTCGCTCAGCTGAATGGCTTCCCGCTACAAAAGCGGCTACTAAGCAGACGAGAGGATGGCTTTACGTCGAAATTAGACCACAATGTAGCCCTGCGCTGAACCTGGTCCCCAGCCTGGGCCATGTGGGCTACGGTATACTCACACAAGCAATCCTTTCCGAATTAGATCTTAAGCCTGTAATGAGCCTTTCCGCTTAACGAACCGTGCGGGATCCATGTCTTTATTAGAAGTTAGTGATTCACTGCCTCCCTGAACACGGTAAACGAGGTATAAAGTATGGCATACAGAAATCTACAACATAAACATTTTGTATTTCTTTGCGCAATTATTATTTATTATATTTATTTATTAAGTAATTATTGCACATGAATAAGATATTTCTTTTTTTATTGCGTATGCCTCATATCTGTGCAAATCCTTCGCCAGTTGAGGCACACTGCTTGCGTTGTTGAGACAAGAAACGTGAAGAAACAAAGGCAATATATGTACCTCATTCAGCAACCATGGAAAATAGAGTGGGATGGATAATTGATTCATTAATTATCCCGTTTCACCTGTTTATTTCTGCGGTAATTTCCAGAGACTCACCGATTTCGTCTACATGGTACATAGTGCTTGGGCACATTATGGAAATTAAGTCCTTTTTGAAATTTTCTTAGAAGAGTAGGCCTACTTTGTTATTAATTAAACGAAGGAAGGGATTTACTGTAGATTTTTTTTCAGGAATTGCCGAAATAGAAAATTTCATTATAGTTTGGGTATGAGTTTGTCGGCGTGAAGGCCAGTTTATACTGGCGCAAAAGCGAATACAAACGCTAATTATCTTGTGACGTCAGCGTTTCGAATTCGCAAAAGTTAAATACATTTCAACTCGAGCGAAATTTTGCAGTAAATCTTTCGTGTCGTCAAATTCCCGTCGCTTTCAGGTTCGCCGGTAGTACAGGTATGAAACCGCCTGTTAGGACAGGGAGCTTCTTTTTTCCCTCCTGAAGGTCAACATCGTTTATCTTTATCGGCTGATTGCCTTCATAATCACACCACGGGCCTGACCGAGTTCCCAACCACGAATACGCTGCCACTTCCCCCGACCACAATCGCACATGGATTTCATGAGTTTCTTCGAAGATGGCATTCATCCGTTCAACCGACGTTCTTTTTTGATTGGACCTTCACTTCCTTGAATTGCGACAACTATAGCCAATGAAAATCTATCCCTTCTGCGAAATGAAAAACATGGGGTAATGTAGGCCTATCTGACGAAGGACTGGTCGATTCGGATTACGGATTTATTGCTAGGGTGATGTAATGAACATGATTTTCTATGATTGGTTATTCCTTTGATGTTTTGAGTCAGTCCTTTCAAGACAGATTTCCTGGCAGCATAAAAAGTTAGCCAGTTGGTCGTGCCAAGTTTTTTTTGCCAAATTTGAAGTGAAAAACTAGTTGACGCCGATAAACAGGTGAAACTTAGCGGGGAAATAGGCAGCCCTGGGAATGCAATATAGAAAATTGACTGAGAATCATGAATGACACTGTCAAGTTTTGGGGGCTGCGTTGAAGCGAATATTTACGGTCAGGCCTCGGATAAAGTCAATGGAAATGTTTTAATCATACACGATGTTTTACGAGGTGGGCGTTGGGATTTGTTCACTAGCTGACATCCCATAAAAGCTCAACACCCTTTGTTGAGTACAAATTGATTTTATTCTATTTTCCTTCCAGTAAAAAGGGAGGAGAAAAAAAAAAGGAAAATGTTTGGAAAGAGTAGTCTTTTTTTATCGCTGCGCTTCATACTCCAGCCCCGGGCAACGTAACTGCTTTCACTTAGGTGGCGTGTTCCACGATTGGATATGTCACCCTAGCCGTGACAGACCCGTCCCAGCATGTCACGCGCGACAGTTGGCCATGAGTTACTACGTCTGGGCCGCTCGTGGCAGGGAACGAATCGGGACATTACTTGTCGGATCAAATCGATTGTTCAATATCATCCTGAATTAGTCCGTAATCAGACCGACTGCACTGTCTGTATGGGAAATCATATTAAAGTATTAAGTTGTGTTCCGATATGACTTTTCCTTGGAGTTTTCCTGCCTTCTTTTCGTCAAAATGTAGGCTTTTCTAAATGTTAAAAAGACTTCGCTTTGTTACAAAAAGCAAATCAAACTTAAGACCCAATTAATCATTGTTTACATTTTCTCTTGTGTGACTTCTCGTTCTTGTTTATGTTTATCCTGTATAAGTCGTCGGGAATCATTTCTTGTTCATTTTTATTTATGGTTCCGCTTTCATATCCAACCGTTCAAAGAAAGGAAGATAGGAGAATTAAATAGCCAAAAATTACGCGCATCATTTTATAACTAATTAGTTTTTGTTCAATGTTTTTATGTAGTTATTAAAATGGCGTTCCCATTTGGTACCCCTTCAGGCAAAAGTGCGGTGTCATAATATATTTCGGATGAATAGGCAAAACTGAATTAAGTCTAAATTCTGTTCCCAGCGGAATTTCGAAGTGTATGAGACGACCAGCCAGGTCTAGACCATGTGTCCCCTGACTACAAATCCCGGTCACTGATATACCACAATCGCTTGTAATGGTGCTACCAACCCCTTCCCCAAAACTACGGATGAATCGATGTACTAGGGCACACAATACAGGGCACTGATGTTGAAAAATCCGAGCCAAAGAATCCCTGTAGATTTCTGAGGAGAATACAGTGGGCTGTCTTTTTCAACACATAGGCCTACACTCTTCGAATTGTTTAACTACAATTTTTGAGACTAGGCAACCCTTCTTTTTTCTATAGCTGATTAGTCAGTTCATCCACTTTATTTACACGATACTGAAAAAAGCCCTAAAGCACAGGAGACGTTCTGATTGATCGGCTAGATCTAGATCTAGATTGAGAGGAATGGTTGCTAGGAACAGCAAAAATATTGAAACCTTTTATTTAACACTAATGCATTTTAAATGTGTGTAATCTCTCGATCAAAATTGTATTCTTCGTAAAAAAGAAATTAAGGCTGTTATTCACAATCTCTCGCTCATCCCCATTTATGGACAGAAGGTGGAGTGTTGTGACGAGGGTAACCTATAATTAATTGTGCTTATAATAAATTTGAAGAGCTACCCCTTCTCTATGCGTAGCCCTCAAGGTATCCAGGCCCTTTGGGGGGCAAGGGGAGGGTAAGATGTGCTAACTTCCCACAAGGGCAGTTTACCCCTTGCTCACCCTGGCTTCGCCACTGTCTTCTTATGGTTATAAACGTTGTCATATTCCAAAGACTATGTGCCCCGAGCTGGAACAAGAGAGGGCGCAATTATCTTAACAAGGGAGGCTCCTCTGGTCGGAACTGAACTTCACTGGTTCATGTGCTACGGTCGCATCGCTACCAACAAAATGAAAACTCCCGACCAACATGGCTCTTTGCAACCGATGAGGGTGTGCTTCTGCTCGAGGCGAATTATACCCCAAAATTAACGTGTAGAAGAGAAAGGTTGCAATTTTTCACTGACTTTGTCTGACTTTCGCAATTTTGTCTGATAAACTCGTTTTCATTAATGCTAAATGCTTTGTTAATGCTTAGGCCTACTTTATTTCTTTGGACTAGTCATAATTAAACAATTTTTTTCCTGTGCGCGGTAACAAGAAACCCCTCCGGGATCAGAATGGCCACTGAGGGTCACGGCTTTCATCGACTTCGAGAGATCATGATTGGAGTCTCCTGATAAAACAAAAATAATACTTATCATCATGCTACCGATCGATCTATTATACTGATACCAAAAAATTCCCAATTTTGCCCGTCTAGACTCAAACGTGTGGCTTTTTAAAACTTTTGTCCAATTTATTGGACATATAAAACATTCCTTTCCTATATTTATTCCTACAAAATGTTTCTGCAAAAATATTTTCGGTGGAAACCTATGGCCTTCAAAATTAATGATCCGTCGGCAAACTGTGATTCGTGGGGGAAATAAAGTAACTTAGGGTGACACTGCATGTCAGTGTAGCGCCCTGTAACAGTTACTGACTTGTAATTTTCCTGCTCTCTGACTGTAATTTTCATGTTCTCTATAGGAAAATGAACTTCGTCATCATTCTCCCTTACAACATGTGCAATTTTTATTATTACTCCTATGAGAGAGATTAAGTACATCCAGGTTAAATACAAATTGGTAAGGAGCAACGCCCCCTATTGTCGTAGACCACGAGTGGACCGTTTCCTGTTGGATTCATCAACAAATTGAATGTGTTTAAAAGATTGCGGTCTTGTTGGAACAAAGGCCTTCGTCGTTCATTTTGGGGATATTTTGGAGGGGACAAAAAATGTGTACAAGCTTTACTTTACATTTTGACAAAAAGTTTTATTAATGTGTTCCTCTGAATATGCTGTAGGAATTCAGACAAAGAGTGGTACCAAGTTCGTCAAACGTCTTTGGAATTTCAAGTTGACGCCAGACTTATCACTGTCATATAGCACCGTTTGCTGTTGTTTTATCATACATTTACAGACATTTCTGAAACTGAGAGACGGGTATGGTGCTCTTAAGACTTGGCATTGATGTCTCCGTTTGTAGCGACAATTCCAGAATGTCACGAGTGCACATTAATTTCAGTGTGGTTTTTGCAAATTACCGACGTGGTCAATCAACACTGGCTGCGTGTTTAGTACTGTACTTAAAACCCGTGATGCGTTTAACAGGTAAGCAGTCTTAACCATTTGCCCACCATGCTTAGCTGCGGTCAACTATCAATAACTGGAGACAGAAATTTTGATTTTTGCGTCCAGGAGGGGTACTTTTCAACACTGGGTGCTGCCCGTTATTAACGTAATTACATAGGCCTAAGACAAAATTGATAAGCAACATAGTAAAAACATGTCGCCCAAAATTTACCATTTTCCGACCACACATCATTGAGCGATTACTGGTGTCGCTTGAAAACAGAAACAATTATCGTGTGAGTTTGTGTAGCGGGCACCAATACAGTGCATTATGGGACTTGCCCCGCTGATTACCAAGCCCAGAGGGACCCTTCTTCGCCCTTCAGTTCTCAACTTGGCGGTTCTCATGCCAGCAGGGGGTGATTAGACTTTTTGGTGGAGGCGCCGTTGGATACTCTAGCGCTACAGTTTCAAAAACAAAAACAGTTTAGAGGGGAATTGTGTTTACCTACGCGCTGTGTGTACTTGTACGTCGCCCTGTCCCACTAAGGTGAAAATATTGACTTAGGCTATTTGGCGTTATTGTCTTAAGTAGCCCCCTCCCTCGACTTCAATGAGTTTGTGACAAATTATTAATTAATTTTTTGACATCTATTCTGCACGATGTTTTGATATTTCGGCCTTCCCATATAGCAATTCTTTTTTTAAATATGTATATGTAATTATCTGCATTTATTTAGAAATCAAGCTCACATATTTTCTTATGGAATAAGCAGGACAATTGAATTGATAATAATTCATTTGTCTTTTCAAGTCATTTTTCAAATAGTGGATCGTTTGGACGACAGTAACTTTTCAGCCTTTTGTTCCACAACGCCCCGCAAGAGCAGATATTATTGTTTTCGTCGGAAAAGGGAAAGAAATTGTAACGGCTGTATTCCGCAAAAGGTTTCTACAGGATTTCCTGCAATATTTCAAGATATTACAAGAAAATGCACAATAGACGTTTTATTTGCACAATTCGTTTTGAAAGCATTGACATTTATCTGTTCTCAACCTTTTTTGTTCTAAGGTTGTCAACACAGGAGTCTACATGAGTATTACCGAGAAATGTATGCCTGGGTGTAATCAGGACATATCCATGTATGGGCCTATACTTCAAGTACTTTTAGAGTACATGCCCTTTAATTTTGAATCAATCTCAAGCAGTTAAGAACTGCTTTTAAATGTTATTAGAATTCGTTACCAATTTTAGCATCTTTGAAGACAGTCAGTCATAAACAACCCAGCCCCCCCTTACGTTACTGGAGGTGAATTGTGACCTTTTTAGGTTTGGCGCCTGGGAAGGTCAAGACTCGGATTGAGGCACAAACACGTCGGCTCGGCTGTCGGCTCACGGCAATGACACCTAGGTTGAGGAACGATGGCAGCTGGTACCCTGCCGTCACGCTGGTACCTGCTCAGGTGAATCATCGCCAATCCGTCGATATACTTGAATATCCGTGTCGACTCATACAGCATCAACTTTATAAACTTAATGATCAAGTCAGCCGCGTGAGAAAAGAAAATATGACTGGAGATAATACATTTCGGTGAAAAGAAAAGAGGATAAAGTGGTAAATTCAGAACGCGACTTAGTTTTACGTGTGCTGTGCAAGCTATTTTTTAATATCTTGGTGTCTTTTTCTTTGGTCTGTTTAAAATTTCTGTCATCTCTCGCTCAGTTGCGTCCCTGAAACTTTGGAAGAAGCCCGACTGTTGTGGATTTCCCTGAAAGGAATTCAAATCCCATAGATTGATTGCACGATTTTCTTAACGACTGGAAGTTTAGAGAATCACTGGCGAACATAATGCCTTCCTCAAGCTTGGAGCCACGTTTAAAATTTGGAAGACAAGAAAGAGACTCATATTGTTTGATATTGAACCAAACTCATCCAGTGTCCCCCTGTAGAAACGAAGGAGAGTAGGCCCCTACCCCTTACAAATTGAGCTCTGATCTTGAGGGAATCGACACATCGTCTGGTGCCCCATCGCCCGTCTCCTCTCGCAAGGGCGGCACCTCGCTGAGCTCCCGCTCGCATCTCTCTCCCTCGAGACAACCTTGAGATCCCTTTGCCAAGTCTTTGAGTCAGAATTTCCCTTGACGCCGCGATATCGGTGTAGCATTTGTCGCACTGAAAGACGTGGGCTTGCAGGGTAGGATCATCCGGCGCAATTCCATGAGGACACTCCCCTACGATTATCGACAGAACTCTCAGGGAAAGGCTGGCCACATTGAGGCGACGCGTAGAAAGGCGCGAGCGTGCGGTAAGCCACGGTGTGGTTTATCTAACACGATAATCGTGATGAATACATCGCGAAGGTCAAGAATGATGGGACAGATTGGGAAACATTAGTCGAATCACGAGGTTGGTTAGATGTTAGACTTTGGTGAGAGCCACCACTATGCGTCCGTTTGATTGGTAATTACTCCTATTAATACCATGTCAGGAAACGATCTCCCAGTGGTAATGCGCGCGTCATAATTGCTTTTTAACCAAGAGGGATTCACTTAAAGCTATTGAAATTGGTTATGATTTATGATAAAAATCATGGTACCTCGCTCATGATCAATGTCCCCCAACTTGCAGATTCAGGGGAAGTTGTCGGTAGGCCTAAGCGAAGTCGTATGATTGTGGTTTGATCCACGACAACTCCAAGCAAGTACTCCACGATACTTTCCCATAATTATGCACACGCATGTCCGGGGCAGACGGCATGCTCGTTCGCTTATCAGGGTGCTTTTTGGAGCGAAAACAGTACCGCCTACTACACACAATTACAAACAAATGCCCCTGAAATGCTTAGTGAAGTTGTTAAGCAAGACACCTGCGACAGTTGAGCAGGAGGGATTAAGGGTGATGCGCCTCCTCCGGGCAAAGGGTGCCATAGCTCACCGTCAAGGTCAGACTCATTTCCCCGCTGAATATAGATCATATCCGCTCATTTGCCCAAATTGTGAGCCTTTGGCGAGTTAGTGGAACCCAGCCAGCGTGAGGAAGTTGTAACCGCGAAATGTCACTCGCGAATAACTGAATGGAGGTCTCGTAGAATGACCTTAAAAGGCAGGACGGAATTCCACTGTAAACCCTTTGGAAAACGTTATCATACTTATGCTCGATTTTTTTAATGAAAGCCTCAAAACGCTCAGCAAAAGATGGATAAAATCGACGCATAAAATATGCATTTGTTTGCTTTGTACATTTCTGTAGCATTACGTTATGTTACTGGCCCATTCTTCAACCCTTTACACGTAGACGTGTATCTTTCTTTCTTTTTTCTATTTTCACTAACATGTATATACTTTTTGTCTTGGGGTTCAACGCACTTTTTGTAGTGATTAAATCGACGGCAACAGGAGAACTAAACTCAAAGAATAAGTATCATGCGGGCACTGCCAGCGAGAAGTGTCCTTTAAAGAACACTCACAAAAAATCAAAGCGAAAACAATTTCAAAGTTTGGACAACCTGTATGGTATGAAACTGCGTACAAATCCCAATGGTAATTGAGAATGAGATATAAATACATGTATATAATTAATCATTTTGTAAGGATGCTAGATTAGAAATATTTTATGTTAGACTCATACGAATTCCCTTTTTTTTTGGTCTGTCGCTTTGTGAAATCATATATCTGACGCAAGTTTAAAGTCATGTTTTCCTGGAAATACGATAATCGCACGAGTTCCCGAAACAACGCGATAGCAAAGAGGGCGAGAAACGACATGAGTGACTTCATTAAATGATGTTTAATGAAATGATGTGACGGCATCTTTCTCTGTTTAGAGGCTCAAAAATCAACGAAATGATTACAGTCTCCAACAATCCTGCAGGACTGGGGGGGTCGTGCGCGAATGAAAAAGACGCAAATTCGGCAACTGACCAAAGTAAGCAACTCGGCTTGGCAACATTTTCGGTTTGACACTCCGGTACGTAAAGAAAAAATGCTGTCAACCTTGGGTTGGCTCTATTGTCTGAGTCACAGGTAATTTGCATTATTACATCAGTGCCGTCCCAGTGGCGGGAGACTTACCCGCAAGGATCTCATCACTCGTCGCCTCCGAACCGGTTAATTCCCCAGGATTTATTCCTAACAAATTCGTTGTTTTTCGTCTATAATTACGGGTGGCTTTCACGCGCCCGGCAACAAACGGCCATGGAGAAAAAAATGTCCTGTCATACTGGAGAACACCTGGAATTCAACGATTTCTCTCAGTCTTTCCGAGGTAACTTAGGCGTTCAAGAATTTTTAAAATAGTTGCGTGGGTGAAAGAAAAAAAATACTGGGGAGCGGTTTGCTCATTTCACTTTCCAGCTCTCGACAAAATTTACCCGACAATTTTAGTTGAAGTTCATTGTGAGGTCAACTGAGGAATAGTATTAATGATTAAAAGGTGCTAGTGTCAGGTTTTGCAGGTTTCTCAAATTAAACCAAATTGAATTGTTACAGTATAACTGGCTTTTTGTCATGAATATGTCTACAAAGATGGGAAAGGTCTGGTAAAAACTAAATGGTCGGCAGTAGGTCTACCGTCCAAAATTACCACTAGCGTATTGTGTTATACAAGTAATGTAATGTCATAACCCAAACCGGAAAAAAAAAGCAGAGTAGAGTAGCACAATTTCGGTTTCTCATCAATATGAATATCTGCAGCTGTTACAAATTGGTTTTCTTGAAAAGCCTCTCATTCTGTATTGCATATGCTAAAATGACTGTGTCTCTTTTCTTAATTGTCTCTGGTATTTGGTGGAAATTATCAGCAATGGAAGAAACTGGCTTACCTCGCGTCATCATGACGTTGGTGTAGGGATTGCCGTTTTTCGTCTGCAAATTGGAACAGTTCCATCGCTGGTCCCTCATCTGGTTGGCGCACTCGTCCACGGCAATCCGTATGCCGCTGATGGCCGATGCCACGACGTCGGGAGCCCGTCGGCACTGCTGCAGCTGCTTGCGCGTCAGACCGGGAAACGATCGGCAGATCGTCCTGGACGACCGGGAGAGCTCACCGTTAGCCCCACCACCGCTGCCGTCCAAGCTGCTTCCGGGTCGGTTATCGGCCAGCGATTGCTTGGACATGTCGTTACTGGTGTAAATAGCGCTTGCCCCATTCCCATCCCGTCTGCAAGAGGTAATATAGTTATAAAACATATGACGTAATTTCAAGAATTCCCTAGAGAAGGCCATGGTTTGAAAATAAACATAAGGTAACAGGGCTAAAACTTGGCAATTTGTATTGCATTTCTAACAATATACCGAATCCGGCGAAGATGGAGGTTTCTGCATGCTAACTAAACTCGTGACTGAAAATTGTAAATTGATAAATAGATTGAAAATGTTTGCTTCAGAGTAATACAATATTTGTTCTTAATATGAGTAATTGGGATTCAGGAGGAAGCGTTAACTTTAACGGATTTCCTTGGAAGCATGCCCCCGGAACCCCTGAAATGGTTTTCTTTCGATCTTATAGCTGCCTCTCGAAAAATGCAGATCTACCTCTGCCAAATTAATTATGTGAGATAAAGATTCATGGTGTGTGGTTGTAATGAATGACGGTAACTTGGTTACTTGTTTAGGGTCTTAACCCATATTTTTAAAAATTACGTTTTCCTACGATAGCCTTTCTGTAAAATATTTCAACGAATAAACCTCGACTCTCTGTACAAGACACACACCAGTGGTGCGTTTTTAGTAACAACATAAACCGTAACCAAGCCTCATAGTAAATGTACAATTTTCCTTTGTAATACGAATTAACATCAATTTGCATAATAACCCAGGTGCATAAAAACTACTTCTGTGAAGCTGGTTTTGCCATTTCTCTTGATAACGGGTTCATGCTTTTGTAGATAAAGTGTTTTATTTGACGTAATCTAATACGTCAAAAATTAAGAGCTGCCCTAATAAAATTGAAGAAATCGATGCACATACATACCGGTTGAGTTCACTATCAAGACAAGTTGGAGGGCAACCGTGATCAAATCAAGAAACACACTGAACCTAGGTTTTGCCTCCCGCTATAACCTGGCAACATTACACTTCTCCTTTAAATATGACATAATTATTTCACTGTTATTATACACAGCTAAAACCCTGCTCAGGTTCTTTGTAAACTTACAGAGGAGTATCTAATGCATGATCGCACGATGTGACAATTTCTGGTACAAATGGTTCTATAGAAACGATATTACATAAATGAAGAGTTAACCATCTCAACAGAGAGAAGATACACATGTACTAAGATGCTATAAATTCACAAATTTATTGTCACCCACCACAGGCGCAAGTCCTGGGGGAGGGTTGTGGGGGCAACCCCCCCTGCCATTTTTAGGGGCCTAAGTAAAACATAGAAGACCGACTAACAAGCATAAACCATATACGGGTCCTTTTTTGCATGTACGGTTAAAAGACAAAACAAAGAGAGAAATGGCTTCACGAATAATGACACTATGTAGTTACCCCCCCCCAACGAAAAAATTCCCGAGCCGCCCCCAGCAAAAAAAATCCTTGATCCACCACTGCATCATGAACATTTCAGATATCAAGTAACCAGCTACTTCATTGAGTTGGCACGACGGTAGGCTACGTTAACTCCCCTCTCCTTGGTCAAAGCTTGCCCCTCCCCTTGCAGAATTTAAATGAGACGCAGCCAAGGGATCTGTATTTCATGTAACTGCAGCCAAAGCGATGACATGAGTACCCTTCGCAACTTGGACGTTTATTTCTGCCCCCCAAAAAGTCGTGAGTTCGAGTCCCATTCGAGCAAGTTTGAGCTCTGTCGGTTGGGTTCTTACCCTGAGAAAAGAGCCAACATCTTCAAACACACAAACGGCCACACTCATGGAAATAACAACCAACAAACAAATAGCCGATTTTTACTTGGAGGCAGACCTGCTTTCTTGGAGAGGCGGTTTCAATTTGCAGATATGAAATTGCGAACTTGTCCATTTGGAATCATCCTTTTAAAGAGCCCTACATGTTTACGTTTAGTGTTCAGGGCGAGTTTAACACCATGGTTTGTCTTTAGGACTGCTGACTGACAAGTAAATCATATAGACCACAATACGTAAGAACAATGGAAATGTTAAGAAGATACCGAGTTTATTCTGTTCGTTTTCAATCCTGACACCTTAGAGATAGACACAGTAATTATCTACGCAGATTGGGGCATGGGATAATTTACTCTACACATATATGAGCTTTCTGAAGGCATCAAAAATACTTGAGGAGAATCAATCAATACAGCCTCCCTGCACAGCACCCCCTTTCCTCCGAGATTGCTGCCCATGGTTCCATTTAAGCCTTAATCTGATCATTTTGTGATGGCAAGTTGGGTGGCGTAGAGTGTTTCTCTTGTGGTCATCGCTTGCCACACCTTTTGAGCCATACGTTTCGTGTGAAAATTGCTTTAGATGCATATTTTTGGATGCTGACGAAGTAGCAAAGTCTTATCCCTCAGGAGGAAACTACTCCTGGTGGACGTCAATGCATCCTGACTGAGGCGTCACGGTGTTACCATTGGCTACCGTATTTTCTCTCGTATAAACGCCCTCATCTGACGACGGCTATTTACATTCTTCTCCGAATTTATGCTTTTGGGTTTTCAAGTAGTACATGTACTGGCTAAAAAATCAATAGGCCGTATGCTCACATTAATTTGCGCAATTATGAAATTCAATGTTTAGAGTTTAACAACCGAAAGTTATCCTGAAAATGCTGACCTGCCTCTCTCTTCATAAGACTTGCACCCCCCCCCAAAAAAAGACAGTATCAACACCTCGACCAACGAAGGCTACATTTCCTGCAGACTACACTTAAGTTGGTTTCGATGTCATCGTCAGGGGTTACATTTTCACGAAAAGCTAGCTAGCAAACAAAATAAAAGCACTGTTGAGGAGCGTAGAAAATGGAAGGTAAAGAAAGTTCCATCTCATCAATCTGAGTTATTATTCTTACGATTGTACTTCGGCCAATTTGAACTAATAGTAATTACAATTCCATATGGACTGTCCAACAAATACGATAAAATAATGCCTGGCCGTAATCAAGAAACCTCCCACCAAAACAAAACACAGCCTGACTGGGGACACAAAAGCTGTTTTGATCGTAATACACTCAGTAATTAGGCCTTGTTTGGCAATGTGCGGGTGGCATTTAATACCGTAACATAGAAATGGCACTATAGCCTTGTTTTATTGACACGTGGCGCGCCGCTCTGGGACGCGATAGTTCCCCCTGGCTCTCGTCCCTCGAACTTGTTTTCCTCTCTGAAAAAATACCCTCTTTCATCGAGGCCAAGAAAAACACCTTGTAATAATTACAAAAAGAAAATACAAAACCTTAAAATTAAGAGTACCTTGTAAAAGTTATGACAGGTTTGCTCAAAATGGAATTTAAGAAATGGGAATCCTGTGGGAATAGCATCACCTGTCAATGGGGGTTCCCCATAGCGATGGAAACTATGGATTAGATGGCGATTGGCCTACCTTAGCGTGCCGAGGCTCACCAAGATCACAAGCGCGCACCTCACTGCGGCCGGCCAGCACATGTTACCGCGGAGATAGTGCCGCGCCACCCGCTGAATCAAGACGAAACTCCCGATTACGTCAACTGGAATATCCGCTACTCGGAGTGGTCTCTCAGAACAGGTTCCACACTCACCGTGGGGGTTTTTACAACATACGTAGCAGTTAGAAAAGAACACTCGGTAAGTTTTTGAGTTTGAAGTCTTGGAATGAGTGATGTATAGCCGGCTAGGCCTTTTATACGATCCCCAATCCACTAAATCTAGCTGAGTTATGTTTTATTCTCGTGGAGTAGTTATTCCGTGGACGTTTTTATGTGACACCTGATGTTTACCCGGTGACAGTGTTATTTCCGTACTCAACTTGCGGACTGCAGATTGGAAGACCTACTTTCAAGGGAAAAAAAGTCAAGTCGACGGGTCGATTTTTCCCTTTCGATAAAGTACAGAGGTGAGTTTAAAAACCGCAAACTCGTCATCAGCGAGTAAACCTACAGTCGTGTAGTCTTGAAGAGAAATGTTACAGATCCCGTGCTGCGTGTAGGACTGAGGGATGCGAATGATGGAGGCTGATCTTGACGACGAGATGGTCAGGCGATGATGATGGGTTGAGGATCGACGTCAGTCTGTCAGACGACGTCAAGTTGCGAGAGTCTGCAAACTCTGACAAAGTGACGTGAGTGGAAAGACCTGCAAAAAATGGTCACCTTATCGAGAATGACCTAGGTTTGGTAGGTTATCGCTGCCCTGCCGCCAAAGTTCTCGATCGCATGCGGTGTTTTCACTGGACATCCAACAAGACTCCAATCACATTCAGTCTTCTTAGATCACAGTTCTGTAGCCGACGACAAACACTGTTGAAGAGAGGAAACTTAACTTCTACCTCCAAGCTACGGACTCGTGCCGGTGGTTGGCGTGATTTCCTCTTACTAATGTTCTCTTTCCTCCACAGACTCCGTGAGCGTGATTGGCACTTGTATCTGTTGGAGTTTAGCGGGTCTCGAGGGCGGGTTTCTGCCCAGCCCACACGCCGGGCGGAGCGATGCAGCCCCGGGGCTCGTTCAGTCAGTACCACCGCCGGCCAGCATGGGATCTTGTTCTTCGGGCGAAGAATCCATTTCAAAATATAATTCCTCGGAAGGTGAGGCGAGCCGTTGCCAAATAACACTTTATAGAAAAAAAATTCCCTGCTGAAAGAAGCGCGGCGATGTTATTTACCCAGCACAGCTGGTAGTCTAATGGGAAGAGTCAAGGTAGTAACAGTCAGCCCTCCTAGCTGTTGCCAGTAGAAATTTACCAACATTTGTTTTGGCTGTTTGCCCCTTGCGGTGTCCCAAATGATCTTGGTGATGAGTTGCAACAGTAGACAAGCTCACGGACGTAAAGCATGCCTTCACCCACCGGCACGTGAGAGAGAAAAAAGTGCACGCCGCAAGATTAGTACGCCAACTTGACACTCTAACAGCAGTCACACGCGGCTGCGAAGCAAAGTCTCCAACTGACCGATATGATTCGACAGATCCCACACCGACGGGGAAATTCAATGTACAGTCGGCAACACCGCTGATTATAAAACCTTTTAATTAGGTGAAAAACCGCCGCCTTGAAGTGAACAGTCGGCAGCTCCTTAAAAACCTCCTCGAGATCATTCAATGTTCCCCGCGATCGCCTTTTTAGGGCCGTGGCTATACGACCACAACGAACTGCCTCTTTTGTTGTAACCCCTTCTTGTTGGTAAAGCGTCCACAATGCAGAGAGGGGGAATTGCCAGGTTTTTTTCTGAGTTGTATTCGTTTGCTACTCTCCCCGATGAGTCAGAGTGCTTGTAGCCTGCACGTCTCGGGCGGTCTCATCCACTTTAGCTATATACGCCTCGTCTTATCAGTCAAGATAATGACAAATTTATACTGCCATACTAGCAGACCGACATCTTTGATGAATTCCCCTGAAGTTTCAGATGAAGAAGTTGATCCCACTTAGTGATGTCATCGAAACGTGGGGATTCCCCAAATGAAATTGAAACTCTTAAACTGCAAATATAGGAAATGAAGAGAGGACATTTCCATGTCAGGCGTCTCGGTTTAAACCTTAGGTTCTCTTCAAATGTTGCTGATGTTAACACATTTGTCAGCGTAATATCAGTCGCGGACTACATTGATATCGCACTACAACGCGTATGACATTGTGGAGTCGTGGTTCATTCGACGTAACATTTGAGTCAACTTTTTCATGGCAAGTTTTACTCGATAACAAAAGGTGGATGTTCTTTCTTTTTTACAAATATTGTCGTCCTTTTGCAACTGTAAAAATACCCTCAGCTCTTGTACTAAACCGTCTTCTTACCTTCAGCCTTTCCAATATTCCAACTGCCGTGCATCGGAGAGGCGGGTTTGCCGACAGCTTGCAGCTTCTATATTATTTCCGTCCTGGAGGCTCAGGTTCGAGTTCCACTCTTGCTTGGATAAACTCGTCAAAGACATGCACTTTTAAAAATAGTTTCAAAAACCTTTCGCACACAGAAAAAAATATGAAGATTTTTCTTAGCGTTAGTCATTATGTCAATTAATTGTTGACACACTTTGATAATTTGTTCCCCAATAATGGTCAACTTTTATCTGAAGTAACTATGGATTGGGAACATTTTATAACAGTTTTCTCCTTAAAGAAACTATTAACGTTATGACAATTTTTTTGAAGTGTACTAGAAGACAGAATTTTCTAACAACGTTTGGGAATGTCTTTTTACGCATGTTTTGTTCCGGTCATTATTCTGGAAATACGGAACATCTTTCTCATAATGAAAATGAACTCTCGCTACCACGTTTTTCGATGACGTTTATTTGGGGTGAACATGCGTCTTGGCAAACAGACGTTGGTTCCATTTCTAACCACTGCCTTATATGCATATATGTTAGACAATGTGCACGCGTGAGTAATTTGGCAATCCTATCGATGATACTTCTTTTTTAAGGAATGAAACAGAAGATATTTCCGGGAGTGGCCAAAACATCTATTGGCAGAAAAGTTACATCATGGAAGGGATAAGTTCCGAGGTATTTTCAAGCAAGTTGGTTATTTTCAGCACCTTCAAGTCCTCTGCCTCCCCCCCCTCGCAACGGCAATTGTCTCTCAGAGAGAAAACTGCCCAGTGACGTATATATCGAGGTGGAGTTGGTAGTAATCAGGTGTGAAATCTTGAAATGGGCTTCATATTTCCCTTTCAAAAAGTTGTTTTAACCCTCTGCCTTGTTCTGTTTCAATTTTCAGTTTTAGCTAACCTTGCCCCTGGATTTATTTTGCAGAAGGAACCAATCGAAATGACGTACTGAAAACTGTTCAAGCTTTCCTGCCCAAGGAATAATAACGTAAACTTGGACAACTTATGCACTCTCGTGCTCACTCATATTTCACGTACAAACATTTTTATGTTAGTGACAATTTTTCCATCCGTCTCCTGTTTTAGCCATGTCATATTTTTTGCCATTATTCCCGTTTTGGTTCCTGCAAAGAAGCTTAATTCGTTTTCAAACTTCCCTGAAAGCACACGAACGACGCAAGCGCGTGTAGTATATACTGACCGGCGCATGCGCGCAGGCTTTAATTAAAATACAGTTTTCCGTCACGTGTTTGTGCGACTACAGTCTAGACTGGAAGCAGCATCAGTGTGCAATAACTGGGTGTCTACGTTAAGAAAAATCGTGCCAACTATACTTTTTAGTCAGACATTGACGAATTTCATCTCAACCATTGGCAACTCTGTACATGAGGTCAAAATAATGACTGGTTTTCAAAAGTCACTGCTGTGCCGAGGATTAGTGGGTCCGGGTTCGGGGGCGGGTTTTGTTGATTTAGGGAAGAATTTACACAGTGAGCTGAATATGGTTAAAACTTTTCATTACACCCAACCAGCCTATATAGCTACAAATACACGTTAACGCAGAAACATATAAAGCGAGCAATTTCCAAGGATTAGAAACAAACAGGAAATCACAGTCCACGTGATTAATCTGCAAAATAAAAAAAGAAGTCATCCAGTCTTCATCCATTCCTTCTCTCTTTCTTTCTTTTGTGTCTTTTATTCTTTTAATTGAATTGTTCGCTACAACGACGCATTCACGTCTATACTGAAAAGTAACTAGTTGGACAGTTGGCTCACATTACGCGTCAGCATTGCTGTTTTACGGGCTTGTTTAGAGTCCAATAAAAGGCGGGTGGAGTATAACACCTAGGAACACCCACAGAGGTTTTGGGAACAAACAACAACACACTCGCAGTGACATTCTCTGTTACCTGAAGTTTTTTTCATTCTAGGCCTGGTAAACTCACCAGATTGCCTTTGAGTCAATACTCATTCCAAATTATTCCACGCTTATTTAAACAACGAAATCGGCCTAATGCGGTCGTGTTTGACGCACTAAATACACATTAATATCTCTCATTGCACACAATGTGTCATCTTTAGCAAAATACCAGTAAATGAAAAAGGACGGTTCTTGATAAAGACAGAAAAGAGATAGATTTGAATACTCAATCTCTCTGACCCCCCCGGCAGGCATATGACACTCACACTGTTGACTCACTGGTGAGCAAATAATGATGGTTTTCTATTTAACAAGTGTCCTTCGTATGCGGAGCGGATCGCATGTATACATAACTTTAAAACAAACATCCATCAAAAACAAAAAGCAGAAAGGTTATTTAGGACTTCCACGATATTCAAGACATATTAAATGAACACTTAACTTACCTTCTTTCTCTTTCTGATCAATTTTCTGTGGGTAAGTTGGATGACCTTTTGGGTGACATGCCCCCAAAGCCCATCGCCATTTTGAACAATGATGCCTTTATCCCAATGCGCAAGACACATTGCTGTACTCAGTTTTACCCTGAGAGGCCTGCTTTGGTTCATACTGGTAACTTTTACAAACCCTCAAATGCTTCAGCCACAAGTCCTCTAATGAGAGAGAAATTAAGAGCAAATTGTGGTTTATGGGCAATCCTAGGCCTCTGCACCATACGGGAGACCTATTTCCGCTCAAACCACGATTGAACTCCATACGAAGATGCACTCCAGAAAAAATTCCCAGTGATAAATCCCTATACTTCAAAATTCCTTTAAAAATGCAACTCTCACATGACATTGACATGTATTCGGGCCGCGCAGAAGAATGATGATCAACATGTCATCTCTCAGTTTCCTTTCAATTTTTAGTGGGTTGACCAATGACTTTTTTCAAAAATTCTCAGCCAAAGCAGACCATTCTTAAAACGAACGATATTTCCCTAAATAGGAAAAGTAGCCATTTTGAACAAAAAAATCTGTAAAACGGCTTACTAGTGCCACTTTCGGACCTGATTGCATCCAAATTGCTCAGAACTGGAACTGGAGCAAAACATGACGCGTTTGTGAATTTAAAATTTATGCGCGTTTGACGTGGAACACGCAGAGTACGCGCAACGAATTTATTCCGGAACGTAAGGTCTTTGGTTGTGATCATCTGTCTTTGTTTCGC
The DNA here is from genome assembly GCF_054643075.1 of Acanthaster planci. Taxonomy (NCBI): domain Eukaryota; kingdom Metazoa; phylum Echinodermata; class Asteroidea; order Valvatida; family Acanthasteridae; genus Acanthaster; species Acanthaster planci. The sequence continues at coordinate 8,034,639 of NC_141779.1, forward strand.
CGATTTGGGGTGCAATTCAGATCAGGGCGGATATCCCACAGACATACAAACACATAGACGGGCAGTTCCTATTCAAAACAACGACGGGGTACCGTAGCGGAGACGGCACCCGACTAAATCCAAAAGCGTGGGCAAATTCACCCCTCGGTATAGGGAATTTACATGTCACACAGATGAATAATTCCAGCCAAAAAAATCTATGAAGCCATTTTTGGATTGTGAAAAAAATCTTCTGTTTACTTAATAAAGATTATAACCTCAAGATATTCTATAGTAGAGAGTCCTGAGAGCCATGGAATTGGAGAATTTAAGAAATATGGCACTGAACCTCTGGCCTAAATATCCCACAGACATAATATAAACGCATACTGAGACCGCAAGGTCCCACCGAGTTTTTGTGACCTGCTCGGCGCCCGACTAAAATCAAAACTATGAGCAAATTCACGCCTCATTATAGGGAATTTACGCACAGTTGAAGAATTCCAGCCATAAAATTCTACGAAGCCATTTTTGATTGTGAAAAAATTACTTAGTCTGATCTTTAACAATTCAAAACAATGCGGTTGCAACATGAAAAGAAGAGATAGCCGTAGGGCCTACCGAAGAGTCAAAAAGGTGAACGTATTTGGAAGCACGTATAAAAAAATACAGGCAATGTAAGTGCTTTGCGCGAACGCGATGTCATCACTCGCTTCGCCCATTGTTTGCCCATACTTTTCAAAATCACGGTTCAATTGGCGCATGACTGGCGGTCGTTTTTATAACACCTCACCCACAGATTCTGTATCTTGATTGGCCGAATGTGTGTCATGTGACGCTTGCTAGTTTTACTAAAAGACTATACCATGCATCCTCATTCTGAAAAAGAACTATACCCGTAGCAACCAAAGAACTACTTCCGTAGCAACGAAAACATAGGCGTGTATTAGCAAACAACATTGGTTAATGAATGTATTCAAACGTTGCACTTTTTCGAATCTGCATGGGCCAGATTAATGAGCTGGGCGGACATATTTTGGCCTCACGGGGGTGCACCTTCAGCAGGCAGTCCGTGGACTCAGTAGTGCCAACAGTTTGGACCAGAGTCTATAATGACGTTCGTAGCTAGCTAACTAAACTCGTACATTTTATCATCTTTATTTAGTAGGGCCTATGGACGGACCATTACTCCATTATAATGTATTTCAGCAACCAGAACTAGTCATTACTGCATTGAAGTCTGGAAACATTTGATGCCCTCGGCAAACTGCCCGACTCTGTTGAAGACCCTTTGGCCACTTTTCTTGATACACTTAACAATTGTTGCCTGCGGTGTGGGGGTCCATAGTGTTTTGCACACCCAAGGGGGCAAATGGCACTCGAGGCAAAGCCAAGGGTGCTGATTTCCCCCGAGGGTGTACAAAACCCATGGCCCCCGTCACTGCAGGCAACAATTATTTTGTTAGGCCCTATACCATGGTCATAGATTACATTGGAACGATCTTATGCAAGATAAATTAAAACACATTGACAAATTGAAACACGTGAACAGTAATTACATACCAAATTTCAAGGAAAATTATTGATTGTGATGTTCTTTGTTTACCTCTTTTTTTGGGGGGGGCTCTAGGATTCGTAAAAAAAATCGTTTTACAGAGAAACCTTGGATTCATAAAGCACCGGAGGTTTTGTCAAGTGCTTGAATTTCAAGAAAATTATTTACACCAAATTCTGTTGAAAAATATTGACAAGAAAATTGAGGAGCAGACGAAAAGAGACAACTGCATGAGCGTTTATATAAACAGCAAAGGCGAATCGGATTGCAGAAACAGTGATCACAGCATACTCGTGTTCCCAAGAGTGAAGAGAGTAGCACATGTGAACAGACACCGTACTTCAATGTCCCCCCGCACAGAGCACGTCTACAATGGCGCGTTAATTCTAGCACCACTGTCGCGGCTATTCCCCCTCGTCCCCAAGATTACACAATTATAACGCAATAGACACAACACATCAACTGTGGGAAAGATCTCCGTTATCCATTATTTTTCTGCAGCCCGGCAACATCGCCAGTGCGCGCGACGCGTGAATGATACATGCGCGCTTGTAGCACATCACGTGATCAGTTCGCGACCAGTAAATGTACCATCTATGACCCTGGTATAACAATGCTCGATGCCGCAGAGGCTGCTGTACCTCCCCATCGTCACAAGTCTCTTCTCTGGCTCTCAGTAAACACCCTTGGCATCAGCGAGCAGAAATAAGCTTCCCGTCTGAGTCGCAACCATGCTGAAAGCTGAAAGTCACCGCCTATTCAGAGCCAAAGCAGAACAAGAGCCCAATGTCTGGTACAACTCCATTTTCTCTGAAGCTGAAGCAGGACTGAGACAAAATAATTTCCATACCACCTTCCAAGCCGTCAAGCACCTTTGCGGACCCAGTCAGTATTCAGCTCCACCATCGATCTCCAGGGTGGATGGTTCTCCCTCCAACTCGTTGGACGAAATACTGGAAAGACCACTTCAACAAGTCTTTGAACATTCCGCTGGCAGCTCCCAGACAAACGTACACGTATAATCGCACCCCCTGGACCCATGGTCTCTGATCTCGACGGTAACATTTCTGGGTGAAGTGTTATCTGTTTTTGGCTCTGAGCTGGGCCATGAGAGGGCGCAATTTTCCGAGCAACGAAGGCTCCTTTGGTACTAACTGTGCATCTCTGGTTCACGAACGACTATGAAACGCAAGCATTGCAGTCTCAACCACTTTTTTTTTTACCGATGAGGGGATGCTCCTGCTTGGAGCAGATTCGCAAGTTGAAGTCGGGTTTTGCTGCTGGAAAAGTTGGCATCTTCTCTGAGTACCTCAAATCTGGCGATGCTCCCTATAAGTAAGGTTTTTCGCAGGCTCACCCCTAGGCCGAGTTCGGGCAGCTTGTTCCCGTATGTTCACGAACAGCTCGATTTGTTGTTCTCGCCGCTCGAACGCCGGAAACAAACAACCGGTTATCACAAGCAACATGCAACACGGGGGCTTCTATGTACGTTCTTTGAGAGTTAAGGTTTGGATGGGCTGAATTCTTTTCTATATAAACAGGAACATTCATTTCTGTGTTACGGAAATAATTAATGTTAATTTTGCAAAACTTCCCGTTGTCTAAATGGTCTATGGCTTTGGAAGCCAACTCTCTACTTTTTGCAGCCGTTCACAAATCAAAGTCTCACGAGTTTTTCCGTGTGTTCCTGTAAAACCCCGCCATTCGAGCGCGAGAACAAGAAACCTGTATTAAGAACAGGCCGCCCAAACTCGTATGCGTTTATGGTCGAGTTCGGGTTTGACACGGGTTTCTTTTTCGAACGCTCGAACGGCGGGAACTCTACTCAAGAACACTGTTCTCGGAACAGGCTAACACTCCACCCACCTCATTTCCATGGGAACGATTTTGCCACGCCATGTTGGTTCCCATCCCGCCTTGCGCGATCTAACCCCCGAAGTGAATCCGTCACGTGCACAATTAGTGTGTAAAAGGCATTGGCGCGAGAACCAGCGCTTGAACCAACACGCGCGCGTATTCCATTCGTTTGCACTGCATTTTCTGGTTCACAGTGACGCCACACTTCGGTATTTAAATATCCTAAAATTGGGATATTTAAATTAGGGCCCTTTTCCAATACTCGACTTGGGCTCCGTCTCAGGCTTCGTTCCCAAAACCAACCCCCGATTGTGGGCCTGAAGCGTTTAAATTAAATTGGATTACTGTAATTTCTGGCTTTCTTGCATCTTATTTGATGTTCTGTGGCACTATTAAACTAATTACTGCTCTTACAGCTTCAAAGTCAGCTAGTTAAAAAACAGTTGAAGTCTGAGACGGAGCCGAAGTTGAGTATTGAAAAACGGCCTAAGACTTTAGTAAGCGTGTTTACTAGCGACGCAGATTTACGCGTGCGTGACGTGCAAGAGAAATCGTGGGCGGGAGCAGGCAGCTTTTGAAATACGCACGCGACTGACTTTACGTTCATGTATATTCATCCTGAAAAGCCAATCAGCGTCATTTTCGTATTCTACACGACCAGGGGCTAGTGAAGGAACGTGCACGCAGCCCATGGAGCCAAGGATGACACTCCACCTCCTTGGCTGGGTTTTGCACGAACACACGGAAAAACTCGTGAGGTTCTGATTTTTGAACAGCTGCAAAAGTAGAGAGATGGCTTATAAAGTCAGAAGCAACGGTAAGTTTTGTACAATTTACATAAATTATTTTCCATAACACAGAAATTAATGTCCCTGTTTAAAAAGAAAAGAATTCAGCCCATCCAAACATTAACTCTCGTACAACGTTCATGGCCGCCGCCTTGTTGCATGTTGCGTGCCACTTAACAACCAGCAATAACTAGTTGTTTGTTCCCGGCGTTCGAGCGGCCGACCCGCAAACAACAAATCGAGCTGTTCGTGAACGAGAACAAGCCACCCGAACTCAGCCGTTGTCTGTGGGTGAGAAGGAACAACAGACATAAACGCGTTTATAACGTCTGTGAGGTAACCCTTTGAGCTGCGTACGCCCTCTATAATTACTTTATCGTCAACAGAGGGCGTACGTTGGTGATCGTTGCCAGAGCCGTTGGTGGGTGCACCACTATAAGTAAATTCTCATAGACGGCAATGATAAATCCCCACACTTTGCAATTATTTTAAAAATACTCACAACTCTCACAGGTGTCCAGGCTGCACAGAAATACGATGATCGTCATGTCCCCTTTCATTTTCCTTTCAATTTTCGGGGGGTTGACCAATGAATTTTTAAGAAATTTTCACCAGAAGCAGACCACCACTAAAATGAAGAAAATGTCCCTGCCCAGAAAAGTAGCCATTTTGAAAAGCCATCCCTCTGCAAAACGGCCAAATAGTGCCATTTTCGGACCCGACTGCATCCAAATTGCTCAGAATTTGAAGCCCGGGCCAGGGGTTCAGTGCCACATTTCTCCAATTCCTCAATGTCATGGCTCTCAGGACTCTCTAATATAGAATATTTTGAGTGTATAACTTTTATTAATGAGCTCGGCGGACATATTTAGGGCCTTTTTGCGAGGGTGCACCCTGGTAGAGAACAGCTCCAAATTTACATTTGAAGCCATTACTTTAGTTGCAATCCCCACTTGCATGTTTATGCATTTTTGATTAATCAGTTCAACGCCACGTAAAGCCTACTTTTTGGAAACAAACTGATGACGTCACCCACACGTCTCATACAACCTCATATCGTCACTCTATTCATGGCCCTGAACATTGCATTGCAACTTCAAGTTCCTCATCCGTATAGACATACTGCGGGAGGTTTCTTCTCCGTCGTGTTTAAAAAATTGCTATACGTGTACTTTTACCTGTAATTAAACGCACAAAAAGTAAAAGTAATGATAATGCTATTTATCTGGATAACTGATATCATCTTAGCAGGTTAATTTGCTTTCAACTGGTGCTTTTTGGTGGGATGGAGTAGCTGCAGCTATGAAGTGTGGCTTACTGGCCGCTGTTTATTATCTCTGACCAAAAACATTTCTCAGTGGACAATTGATAGGGTATTTTCTTCGTTCGTCACGCATTGCCAACAAAGCTGAGCGACGATCGTTTCCGCGACCTCGGTTGTTTTATGCCTGTGTCACGTCATTGTTCCGAACAAGCAAGAACTGAAAGTTGAATTTGTTTAGCGCTGGTTCGAACTACTAGCGGAAGTGATCCACTGTAAAGTTAGGTTCCCAAATTGACGTAGAGACGGACAGAGCACGGTACGCAGCGGTGGAAACACTTTATGGTCACTAACGGAAACATCGACGCAGACAGTTGGGAAAGTTAGATCAGATTCAACTTTGCCAATCGTCCGCATACGAGTCGCCGGAGAAGGCTTTAATTTAGTTACGGAACCAATTAAAGTTATAGGATTTGAAGTTATAGGATTTGCATAAGCTAATATAACTTTCCATATATTGATGCTCTTTGTTTGGGAGCTCATTTTGCTATTTGACCTCGAAAGAGATTATAGGTTATTGCTTGCTGTCTTATCCACGCATGTATTTTCAGTGCACACGTGTCATGCGCACGAGGAATTTAGAGATGACCCACATCATAAATGAGCCCTGTCCAATAAGTGCTTGATAAAAATTACGCGATAAAATTCGCCTTTCCTATCCACCTTGAGCAGAAGCACCCCCTCATTGGTTGAAAAGAGCCATGTTGGTCGGTAGTGCTCATTTTGCTGGTAAATAACGTGCCCGTTACGCGAGCGTGTCTTTTGGCGATATATTTCAAATCGTTGGTCATCTTGGTCAATTTTGGATGAACGAATAGGGTGTAGTGAGTGTATTTTCTGCAATGAGGAAGAAAAAGAAAAAAATATCGAATTGATAACCGTCGCTTGTGTAACGTAGTATGATTGAGCTCGCGCGTCTGGCAGAAATTTACCAACAATGCTCTATGCGTCGTTTGCTGTGACCCCGTGTGACGCATTTCCTTCACTAAAATCTGTGCAAGGCCATCAGCCCTTCCCAGCTGGGCAACGAGCAAATAGTAGCCTCTATTGCTAGGAAATTGTGCCCTCTCTTGGTCCAGCTTGGGGCGCATAGCGCCTGTATGTAAAGGTGGGTGGATTGCGAGCGAAATGGTATGTGAGCGAGAGCGCTTGATCGTGAAAACGCCCTCTCGCGGGTTCCTAAGAAAATACTTGATTTCTTGTATCTCGAAATCTATGCCCAATTGTAAGCCTGGGGAGTTCAAATTAAATTAAAATACTGTAATATTTTTGCTCTTTTGCATCTTATTCGATGCTCCTGTGGCACTATCTGATTGGCTATTGAGTTAACAACTCAAAGTCTCATGGTAAAAAAAGATGAAGCCTGCGACGGAGACGAAGTCGAGTATTAGAAAACGGCACAACGCGACTTGGGGCTAGCAGTGTAGTCTGGTTCTCAGACCTAATGAGTCTGATTACTTTCTTCCGAATTGAGAGTTCCGTATCTGGACTGGTACAGTTTAACGTATGCGATTACCCCTGTCAACTGGACTCTGAATATCTAAATTTTCGTTAGGCCTTATGTTTCAGCGGTAAGGCGAATAAAACACAAGTACCTATCCTTGCTAATCCTCTGTTGATCACAGCGTGGTGATTTATAACGCTGATAACCTACGTCCATTCTCCTTAGCCACTCTTAAGTGTCAGTTGAATACCGGCCAAGCACATAGTAATCCCATTTAGAAATACCATTTTTAGTCAGAGTCAAAAGAAGTCAATACATGACGGATTTCCAACGAGTTTGTTGTAGAATTTTACTTTCATCTTCCTGAACACCCCCGTCCAATTTATTTCATAGTTGTCCAACAGACTTTCCTTATATGGACTTGGCGCGCGCTTAACACTAACATGTTACGTCAAGAACTTTCTTTAACTGAGGGCGATACTTAACCTAAGATTTTACCAAGAGTCGTCGGAATTTTCAGGTCAGGGAACCAGATGCTAGCAGTAAACACGCACGTGAAGCGGCTAAGCAGTCGCAAGCCAAGGGCCGGAACACGGTGGTATTCGGATTCCATGCTCGTCACTATACGCACCCATGGCACGGACGTACCGTTTATAAAAAAAATGGACTTGCAACGCCTTTGTACGAAGGAGAAGCCAACCAGCGGCCATTTTGCCGAGACGAATACGGAAGCGAGGGTTGGCTCCCTTCTATTGACGTCAGGAAGAACAAAGGCGGACATTGCCAGGAAAGCTTTGTATTCGGCTCGGTGAAATGGCCGCGAGTGGATTCAATGACTCTATAAGCTGATTAAGGGCATTGCGAGTCCAGATTTTATTATACATGTCCGTGACCCATGGTGCATATTTTCGCTTCCAGAAATCAGAGAGCCAACTGTCCATCCGTTATAGGGATACATCTACATGAAACTCATTTTGTCTTTTGGGGAACATAACGAACTTCACAGATCATATTACCTCCGAAAGTGCTGTAGAGATTCGTCGCCATTTCGCAACAAAAAATGATTCCTTCAAATACATGAATTCTGGGGTTCACTCAATCTGTCTTGGAAATACAACCTCGCATTCATGTAATAAGCTTGGGACTTTTATTTTACAAACTTTCAAAGATCAAGAGCCACCATACTCTCCTAAAACGGATGATCTGGGGGCAAGCAAATCAGACGGGGGCCTTCAATATTACTCTAAGAATTCAGGCGGGCTTGAATCACGAATTATACGTGTCACATCATTTGACACACACACACACAATATCCCGATTAGACCTTGAAGCTGCAAATTGATGAATTCTACTGTGACTGATGGATTCCTATTCATTTCATCCGAGAAAAAAAACGAACGGCTCGGCAGCGAATAAGATCCGCGGCGGTGGTCGTCCTGGCATCTGGTTTTCAAGGCCTAACCCTCTCAGGGTGGGGTGTGCTCCTTGCCACCAGTCTCCAACCGAACCAACAAAATTGATCAATCACGCCAAGTTCAGGGTCGTCTGTAAACCACAAAGACATTTCGTATACACGTTGAAGACAGTAAACTAAACCGTCTAGCTTTTGTTATCTTTACGTTTCATGATATACTGGGGGGCGAACACAGAATACTTTTACTCTCGTACACATGCAGTCGTTCCTCTTGGGTAAGGGTCGTTACATCAGCGACTGGATTCCGAACTGTGAACCTGCAGGACATTCAAAACCGCGTTGACGATTATGCTTTCTTATACGACCTCACGTCCCTGCGCTGCAGATAAATACCATCAAATGAATTTCTTTTACTACTAAATTACCACAGAAGAAAACTGCATTTTTTCACCAAAATGCACACCATCTTACTGTACGCCATCGCGATCTATGATTTTACGGTGGCCCATGCACAACAGACTGTCACGGCAAAAGCAAAAGCGTTATGGCAAAAGCGAAAGCCCCACGGCAAAAGCAAACACATAGGCTTGGTTCGGGGAGGGGTGGCTGTCAATCTTGGTGTGCATGTTTGGACACAAAAGAAAGGAAAAATATGTTAGTATCAAAGATGGCATCCTGCAAGCGCATGACAACGTAACCCGCGTGTCTTTAATTGACACTAAAAAAATCTGATGGGCCTGGTCCAACCCCCGGGGAAATTTCTGAGTTCGCCCCTGATGCATGCACCACCTAATGGCCGAATTGGTCGTAGATATGTGATAGCAGTGTGAATTAGCGTGAAAAAGCCGGAATCATGTTTTGCTAGTGCAGACATGAAATGAGAAACGCCGACTATTTTTGTTGAAACTTTCGCCAAGGTTAGCCTTTGTTCTCCTGTTCTCTCTCAGTTTTGATCTGAATCCACGTTAGCCTATTCTGCTTCAAGAAACTTGAAGTCACGACACTGTTCTATCGTGACGTATGAGCATGTGCTCGGTTGCTGGATGGTGCACACTGTGTAGTCTACTGCATATAGGCCTAGTGCGCGTGGGTGCTGTGACATCGAGTGACCCATATTCAAGATCGAATTTGGCCGTGGCGCTTTTGCTTTTGCCATGGTATTCATGGACCACCGAAATGAGGAGCGGAAAGTCCACCAGGCCAAAATTCTCATGCTCGGATCTGCCACGGCAAGACAGTTGGCACTGTCAACTCCAGCAGTTTCGGAATTTATTTGACAGGGTGTATTGAAAGAAATCATGGACTTTTCAGATATATCAAAAAGAGTGACGACGATGCGTAACAGCATAGCAAAGAAGATATGCCATCTGTTAGAGATGTGGGGGGGGGGGTTAGGAAGTGGGTTTGAGGTTAACCAGTATTAGAGCACTAACTCGCGAGTGAATGGGCAGCGCAGGATTCCTATGGAACAAACTTCATCTTGGAGCCATGATAAAAAAAATCATGGCATAATTTCTGTGTCAAAAACTTTGTTGAGATCTTTGGGATGAGGTTAGTTTATAGTGGGACTGATATGGCGACACTGGTCACAGCTTTGTAGTAAAATTGTGTCATATTTTTTCGGACCTGCCCCTTTTTAGTTATATAGTTCTCATTTCTGACCAGCCCTATTTTGGGTCTCCGACCAAAGAAAAGTCTTTCTGCCATTCCGCTGACACGGTCTGCGATATGAATTAGAAAATAAAAGGAAAGGCACGCTCTCCGATTTTGTGGAAGAAAATGTGGACATAATTACATACCAGTTGAACAGTCGCATTTGGCCGCAAAATTTACGTGGGTAGACAATGTGACGTGCGTCGACAAAGTGGCAGGCATAGACAAAGCATGGATGTTCCACGCTATGTCGATGGCTGACGTGTTTTCCAATTGTCTTGCTTAAGTCCACAGGGCTTTATTTTTAGCGACGATATTTTAAGTTATAAGTACATAGAGATTCTTTTCAAATCCAGCTTCCTTCCCAAAGTACATGCATGAACAAAACTCATCATAATTATCCACAAAATGCACATGACGTGAATGGGTAAATGGAAACAAATTATCGCAAAAGTCAAAAATATTTGTTCAGGTTAAGGTACGATGTAAAAGTATCATTAGACCTAAGTGGGTAAAAGATGATTGGAATGAAACAGAATTTGTTCCAAGGGAATGCTAGGAAGTGAATCGACGGGTAGAACAACGGACGATGATAGTCCAGTTCAGCAAACTTGAGCCGTTGTACCTCTGAACGGCAAATGTCATTCGATGGAATATGGCGGCAGCAGAATTTTGTTCATATCCACGTTACATCACCGGCGGTGGAACGAATATTCAAAGTGGGGGGGGGATTCAGTTGTTAGACTATCAGGTATTAGCCATTAATAGGTCGATTCATTGAGCCACACCCAGTGGGAGGCTTTGAGACGCATGGTGGCGGCAGACACAACGGTCCCTTTTGGTTGATGTGGGCATGCGCTCGCAGGTCTAGGCATGCGTGTTAGTTCTGAGCACAAGCACAGCCGCTGAAAAGGACCGGTTTGTCTGCCGCCACCATACCGTCTCAAAGTCTCCCATCATAGGACCTGCAAAAAGTAGGGGGACAGGCCCCCCAGTTGAAATAATGGGGGGGGGGACAGCTGGCCCCATGCCCCCCTCCCCCGCCCCGCTTCCGCCGCCAGTGACTTACAAGGGTAATGCATGAATTTATTCTTGTAACGTATCTAACAATCTTAGAAATCAAAGCAAATTATTTGGAGCAAGCCAATCATACACTGAACACTTTGCACCGTTTTCTTCAGCCTTAGACGCATTCATCGTACATATAATCTTTTACCCCTTTTTTCAACCGACCGCCCTCCACCGAGGCCAACAAGATAGAGAACCATAGAATTAAAAAGGGACAACTCATACGCACTACATACACATGGGTGTGGTAGTGGGGACAGGGTCGCTTCCAAAGAGCCCCCCCCCCAAAAAAAAGGGGGGGAGAGAAAAGGGGAAGGGGAAAGACTTTAGAAAGAATGGAGATAAAAATCACCACTTTTCTTGAAACTACCTCTGAATTGATACCCCTAACACCGTTTGTCAATTTTGTTGTTGATACGTGCCTCCCCCCCACGTTGTTTTATGTTAAAAGTAATTTTATAAGGCATTCAACGCAACGTATACATTATAAACGCCTGTAAGTAAAACAACAAACAAAAACTACAAGGCTCTAAATTTGAGAGGTGAGCAACATCTATCGGGGAAGACAACGGGGAATTTCTCGGCAAGAGCTGTCTGTCAAACCGTCTTCCTGCCGCCAGCGAGCATTGCGTTTTCCTCTAGCCCCAGTCTCTGTCCCTCGGTTAATGAACCTGCCGTTTGTTTTCACAAGGAATCAATTTTCTCCACAGAATTTTCGATTTTCTTTCCTAACCTCCTTGCAATTACCGTCGCGGCCGGACCTTGGCTCGTCCGGAGCGTACTGTGCCACCGTGTTTCAAGTGCACTCGGCAAAATCAAGGGTCTAATTTCGTAGTGAGTCGCCAGGAAGGGAAAATGATGTTGATGGAGCTAGGATGTTACCTTATTGGCCAATATTTTTTTCTTGTTCGCTTCAAACGACCTTCCATCGCGCGCCCTCACCATGGGAAAGACACCAGCAGCTTACAAACGCACGATATTGCATGCATCGCTCACGATCAGCAGCAGCCTTTATGCATTATGCATATCGAACTGTCTGAAAACCAGTTAATCGCGCTTAGCTAACCCATAGCTAACCACCACGCTTAGCTGAGTTTCCACCCTTCGGCTATTCAGCGAAGTTCACGGCACGATAATTACATACAAGGCCCAGTTCATTGACACGCAAGACGGTGTACTTTCCATTTTCTCGCTCTCTTCCCCCTTCTCTCTATCTCTCCGCCGCTCAGTTGTTTTTGTCTACCCGCCACGGGCCATCTTATGTGCTTTCTTATGAGAACAACTGTCTCTTTTTACCGTCCACAAGGGCATCAGTAATAAAGGGGTGTTTTCTGGTGACTTATGGTGCCCGGTTGTTAGGACTTGGTTCTCTTTAAATGGTGCATAGGGTATGGCCATTTCTACCTATTAATTCATGTGCATATTGTGTCGTGATGATTCGTGATTCTGTGTCACAATGGGCCCGAATCACTTAACAGTTTTCTCTGCCACTATACGAAAACCACTTGATAAGGCTACAACTAAACAAAGGTAAGGTCTTAAAGGACAGAAATAAGATGACAATACAGTGTCATTTTTTTCTAAAATTATTCAGCCAAGTAGGTACAATTGGCCGATGGATACATACCGGTAACTCACTCTTATAGATCTATAGTAACTAAATCGAACGGTATTTTATGCAATCGCTGTACTTTTTCCTTGAGACTTCTGAACATTTTTCAATACTAAGATATTGTCCAAGAACATATCTTTCAAGACAACAGAGTCACAGGTCTACGGGAATATCGTTCCAGGAGTAGATCCTAGGCACATGAGGGCGCTCTTGCCATGAGACGCGTCAGTTAAAGCGAGCCTCGTTACACAGATTAATCTGCTGTGCTGTTTGGTACGCGGGGCAGTTGTAAGACCATCAGGCATCAGCCATGCCCCACCCCATTATAAGTCCTGCAAAAGGTGTACGGATGCCCCCGGTGATTGGTGTCCTTTGCAGTGAGCCAAAAATCAGCGGGATGTACAGTTATTTGAGACATGAAAACTGCGTTGCGCCAAGACAAAGGGGAAGTGTTGAAATTACTACGGCATGCGACCTTTTTTGGCATTCCGATAGGATGTAGGATTTACAGCAAGGTCACTCTTGGTCGGAAACACCGTTTGCCTGAAAATGCACATTCCCTTAATGTTCAAGGGGAGGGATTTCCATTCAGCATCTAGTACATGCATCAGTAGATTTCCAACTTGCTCCTTACTCAAAATGCTGCGCTAAGTTTTGGCAGGAAACTTCCCCCGATCACATAAAAGCCAATATCGGAAGTTTTCGTGCGAAAATGATGGCATTTTGGTCGGCAGAAAACTGCATGCACAGCTTCGCCTCATCAGACACTTGTAATCTCTACATATTTGTTAGACATGATAAGAGCTTCACAAGATTTCTTTTGTTGTTTGTATCCCCCCCCAAAAAATATGAAGTACCTTTGGCAAGAGCCTACCCCAATCATTCCATTATGACTCGTATGAGGGCGCTTTTGAAAGAAACCGTTCTAATTGCAGCAGGTGTCTGTATGGTTGTTAGTAACCGCATCACTATCGAATCCGACCGCGGTGTGTCCGAATTGCCCTTGAAGTTTATGTTATTATTTTAGTCGTGCAGAATTTCGAAAATCTGGTGCTCCTTGCTTCGGTATATAAACAAGAAGACCATCTTTTGCGCGTAAGTTTTAGTATATTTTAATTGCCCATGTAAAATCACAATAACGTACATCATCGAACGCCAAAATTAAGAGCGAAGCCGTCGTTAATTATACATGAGTGTTTCACACTGCACTATGCTTTGTGCGTTGATAACATGTCTGCGTAAAACATCTGCATTACACGCGAAAATGTGATTGCGTACGATCCGAATGAAATTGATTGGATGTTGAAATACAAATATACGGTTAGTTGGAGCCCAAAATAACAGGAGACGAGAGGAGGTGGCACTGCACGTAGGTGGGGCTTATCACGTAAGGGCGGTCCCACTTGAAGGAAAAGGAATGAACGCAAGGGTGTTTCACTGGTTTCCATCGGAGATTGCGCATTATTTTTGTCCAAATGGACCGAGTAGTCAAGCGACTGATAAATCACATTCAAGCAGATTATTTTTGCATTACACCCAGGGTAAATACAAACGGGGAACACCCTACGTCCTAGATACATGAAAATGAGAATAATACCAAGCAAGAAAAGATGTCAAAGGCATGACGAAGAGACTTTTGCTAGAATTTTTCTGTGGCGGGGAAGATTGGGTGGGCCGGAAAAAGGAAAAGGGGAGGGGGGTGATCTCTCCAACTCGCTTGAATGCAGTAAATGAATACCAGACGTGGTTCGGGGCTCATGGATAATGGGTATATATGCTTCCTGTAACTATGGTATTCAGAAAAATCCCTCCATGAGGTATAGTTTTGGCTATATACATTTTGGAAGAAATTGACAAATCTCACAAAGAGGTAACCTAGCAATCTTGAAGTTGCAGGTTGTTCGTTCTCAGCTACATTGGGTCGTCTGCAACTGCTTTATAATACTGTATGCCATAAAGCTGTCTGCTCCGTTGTGTTTTATGGAAGCATCTCCCAACAGGATCAGCAATAAGAGCACAATTTATCGAACACCAGACAGTGGCGTATCTAGCAGCCTCCCGACCGACATGTTCTCATTATTTTGTTGTTTACTTTTTTTGTTTAATTTAATTTATGTATTTTTGAATTGCAGGCAACAACACTTTAAAATAGTAACCGCTTCTTTCGAAGGGGAGTTCTTTCACATATTAGAGAATGATAATCATTGAATTATAGGCAAAAAACCAATTTGCCCATTCAAAATCCCAAACCCAGAAACGCTGTAATGATACACAAAATTGTTAGTTCCTTTGCCCAAATGTGGTGACCATCACTTTGGGAGGTAAGCGCATTAAATCTGTCGATTAGCTTTCTAACTTTTGAACGGGGGGGGAGGGAATTCACAGATCTTAAAGGAACAGCATACAGACGATTGAGTTGACGGTCCAGACGAGGTGCTGCTGGACAGACCGGATTAGGTGTTAATTTTTAATCACAGCAGCAATCACGGCCAAACAGAGCATCCATCATAGCATCATAACAACGTGGTAATTGGTGGCTGTCGACAACGTGATCCGTATTGCCTTTTGCATTCTCCACACAATAATAGGCAGTCTGAGTGTGCTTCTCCACGTTTACCGAGCAATGTTGAGCACTCTAACGACATGAGACAAATAAAATCTTGCCCTGTTAACAAACGATTTCTGGGCGCACTGTCCCTTTTTCGTTACTCTGATTGCCAATCAGTGATCAATTCTGGTTCATGTAATCGGCA
Source organism: Acanthaster planci (assembly GCF_054643075.1). Lineage (NCBI taxonomy): Eukaryota > Metazoa > Echinodermata > Asteroidea > Valvatida > Acanthasteridae > Acanthaster > Acanthaster planci. The sequence continues at coordinate 8,050,083 of NC_141779.1, forward strand.
TCCCATTACGTCAAAGGTGTTCAGCACCAGACTGGAAAGAGGGATGGGCCTATACCTTCATGGGGTAAATATTGAAATTTGCCCCTTCTTTTAAACTTCTGTTTGTTTTACAGGAGGAAACCTGAAAGGACATGGGATGAGGTTACTTTGAGAGGTCCTTCCTTAGTCCAGTAACATCTTTTTTGTTGACTGTACCGGGAATAATTTTCTCACAGTCACATTCACTGAGGCGTAACAAAAAACAACAAACCTAACAAAATACACAAACACGCAGGATCCTCATCAAGGGCGGATCCAGAACCCATTTTTTGGGTGGTGGTGGTCTGTTGTTTTTTTTGGGGGGGGGCCAAAGCCAAAACATTTGGCTTTTTTAATGAAACCTTTTAAAGCCTTTCTAAGGGGTGAGGCTACATGGGGGACACTTGTAATGGATTAGGTGTTGATTTGTATAAGGGAGGAAAGTGTGAAGAGAAATAGTCCCCCTAAATCGCATTTCTCAAATTTCTTTTCAAAAAAACAACTTTTGTGGCTTAAGTTTTTGGGGGAGAGGGGCATTGCCGCTTCCCTCAGAGGTTGCCACTGACACTTAAAGCGAATCATCACTTGGCAACTTCAGTGCACAAGGAAACTGCCTGTTCCAATTAACGACCCGAGCAAAGCTGTTGTGAGGAACAAAACAAACACACAAGTTTAAGGTTTCGAAAATTTCTCAAATTTTATTACAAAATCCTCACATCTAAACCCGACAAACTGCATGGTAAAATCGAACACAGAACCAAACCTGAAAAACCATCCCCCATAATTGAGTTTTATGATGGTTAAGTGCCATCTACCCGAAGAAGAAGACACGGCCCAGTATGTGTTAGAGGAGATTTTCGTCTATGTTCTCAGTCGCTTTGATTGTAGCTTGAAGACAAATAGGCTAAGAAAAAATGGGTTGGGCATAGGTTGCCAATTTTGTTTTGGCTGCTCTATTTTATGTTGTGTTTGCTTTTAATATTTTTTTAAAGACTTAAAAGCGCCAGCACTTTAGAAATAATATCAGCGCCGTCCTTGGCTGTGGGTAGGATTCTTTCAGGGATGAAAAAAAAAAAAGATTGGACACTGGTTGCAGAAAATATTGCTCCCTCCATGACCCAAATTGGATTCTCCATTGTTTGAAACAGCCTGCATCAAATCCGAATATTTCATGAAGACGACACTTTATTTGTATGAAAATGACACCCAAACATGTTTGAAACCTCACTCGACAAACCTGTATAGCTGTGGCATGGACACCAATTTGCGTAGCGCGAAGAACAAGAAATGTGTCAAAGGTCTGTTTCAGCAGCCTCAGGATTGAGTTTCCATCAATGTAAAATAAGTAACTGAACAGACTGCGAGAAAAATGGCGACTCCTTCGTTTCTACAACCTACTAAAATTTCGTGTGGCAATAAAAATGATCATCATTGGGAAAAGAAACACTATTGAAAATGCTCTCCAAATTTTGAATTTTGAGGTTATATTTGAATTAACTTATTTTGTTTGTATGTGTATGTAAATTGAAATAATGCATCAAACCTATTCTAATCACTGATCATAACCAAGAAGGAAAACAAAACAAAACAAAACAAGTCGAAAAACGGTAGTCCTACAATAAAAAAATTAATGTTGGAGTAGACAGAAACTAACCCCTTTTCGTAGCTTCTTTTTTAATTGAGTTAACCCGTTTCATGAATTTAGAACAGAATACAACTCCCAACAAACAGATACAAGGATACTGTTCACATGAAAAATTAAATTCTGACACATTGTTGGCGCTTTTTAAAATCGAAAACAATTCGTGATTTATTTTACAAATTTCCACCACAGACCTATACGGGATCTCCCCCTTATCCAAAGAGCCAATGAAAGCTATTTTGATTCGCTCCGATCGAGATAATTGATAGTAAGATGAAAGCTCAGACAAAATTTTACATTCAGATAAAAAGTTCATTGTCCTTAAATGAACTATTACTAGAACGGTAACTCCGCCATGACGTCATCAATTTATTATGATTTGAAGAAGCGGGTAAGGTCAAGGTCACAAGGGGACGACACCGTGAGTAAAACTCAAACGCACTGAGAACTTAGCCTGAATAATTAGAAATGATTAGAATGATCTTTGTTTTTGGCATAAATCTTTACAGCTTCCTCAGAGATAAAGTGCTTTAATCCACTTGTTTTCAATTTAACCAGTGCGCTTCATTTTGCTCGCAATCCCTCTGACCTGTTTCCAACCCGCGGAATATAATGGTACAGCCTCATAGACACACATAGTTAAGGCATTTGTACGTTTTGACAAGCAGAGCGTGATCCACGAATGTATCGTACCGGGTAATGGCACGGTACTTAACTCTTTCTTTGCCGATTTCAAGGCCCCAGAGGACCAGTCAGCGCCTAAAATCCCGCCGTACCTGGACTGGGAATTTCCCAAGACATTGGAGCTCAAGTCAGCGCCCGACTGTACCGGTTTGAACTTGAACACCTAACAAGAAGTGTTTCCATTCGCGCCGGGGTCGAGTTATTTTTTTCTTTTTTTTGCCGGGCAGAGAAGATGGCTGCCAATGCATCGTCGAGTGATGTACGCGAGGCCGTGCCAGCTACGTGCGGTGCTGCTACCATGGTGGGACCGCCGCCCGCCTCAGCGCCCCCTGCACCTGGTGGGCCCGGGCCGGTCAGCCAACCGCCCTGCGTACAGCATACCCAGGTCCTGAGCGGTGTGAACAGCACGACCAGGGGGTTGCCCAGCGATCCCAAACCTTCCACCAGCATGCAGGCCGGGGGACACACCGGTGGGAAGCCAACCAAACAGCGATTCAAAGGTAAGATCGCAGGAGTGATTTGAGGGGGAACGGTCCCGCAACATGAAAATCCTGGGTCACGGTAACAAGGTCAAGGCGTAGTGAGCTGTTGAGATCATGCAAGAGCGGATGATTGTGTTGAATTAATTTATTCAGAGCCTCACGTAGCCTTCAGCGTGTGGCCTGCTCATTTGTGACCCACGATTCCAACACCAGGCTGAAGTTGGGCCCAGGTAGGCCTAATAATTTTGAGTTTGGAAATTTCTCTTTCTCACTGTTAATTTTCACATTTAAATTTAAAGTGAGCCAAAGTAATTTTTTTTTTCATCCTACAGAAAGCTTAGCAATTTAAAGAGAATGGAAGCTGTGAGATTTATAATGAATATGTATATATTTGTGGTGTCATTTTCCAGATGATGGGCACAGCTTGTTATTTGTTAGCCTGATTTTGGAATTGGGTTGGTTGTATTTTTTAGTAAAGTTTAGGAGATAAACACTCAACACTGACACTTACAATTTCTGTTGGAAATACTTTAATATGATTTTAAGATAATTATCACATTTTATACTGACAGATTGTTTATTCCGGACATGGCTATGTTGGTTGAACATGTTACCCTGTCCAGGACTATTGAAGTATAGCGTATTGGATGAATCAGTTGAGGAAATGACCAGCATTTAGTATTTTCGTCATGAGCTCACAAAAGCCAAATAATATTTTGTCATATCATCAAAATGGCCAAATGTAGAGTGCATCAGATGCCCTTTAGCATGTGTTATTTGCCACATGTAACATTTAAGACGTTTGTTGGCAACTGCAGAGCAGGTGCTACTACCATTTGGGGCTCAAAACAAACCTAGCCTGCAGTTTCCACTTCAATGCTGGCATGAATTGTACATTTACTGTGCTTAAAAACTGTTTGGATACATAGTTGATAAGGATAAAGATTTACCACACTCCACTCCAATTTGGAATCTCCGTGATGCACCCTTTGTGAACTTTTGTCTTTCCTTCAAGAAAGTTGCAGTAACATCCTTGGATTGTTTAAAATCTATTCCTACATTTTAACTGCAGGATGCGTCATTTTCTTTTCCTAATTTTTGGCCTTGGAAGTTTTTTTTTTTAAATGAGATCAAGTGAGATCGAAGTTGTCCGAGTCCCATCTTGAGAATCTGGTGTCCGAACAAAAATGTATTGGCATCTAAGCGAATAAAGATTTGTCACAGTTGAAATTTGTGAATCCCCCCAACACTGCAGATGCTCAGAGTCGCACTGTTGACACAGCAAAACCAATTGGTGATAAGTTTATGATGTCTATAAAATGTCGTAAACTAAATTGCTAAAGATGTAAGCACTGTTACTGGTAGGATTAATGTAAAGCAAAATCTAAATCAAAGAAATTAATATAAATTCTAAAAAGCCAATCAGTGGCAAATAATGAATAGACACATCCTAATTTAAAAATGCTTTCAGATTGAGATAAATAAAATAAAATTTGGAAGAAGTGGAAACTGTCATTAAATTGATAGTTCAGCAGGACACCGAAAATTACTGATAATGCTTATAACAAGTACCTGATTTTATTACTATTGTCCACTTCAGAGGTCTGTAAGAACCGCAGTAAGTGCCAGATTAGATACTGTTTAGGGAAACTTTTCTCTTTAACTCTAACCATTGTTCGGGTTAATTCACGGTGGAATAATGGGGTATGTAATCCCTATTTGACCTTGCATCAGCTAATGAAGCAGATGTTGTCTGCATTTTTTTCCCTGTCATTCATTCTTCCATTGAAACCAAAGGTCCCTGTACTATTTAGCGAATGTTGAGTGTTTCTTATGAGATACCGGTAACTGCAGTCAACTGGTGAGCGATTGACTGGGCATGGCGTGTCATTTATGAAAATGTACAGTGCACGTGCCTGTAGTCTCAACAACCTGAATCGGTCAACAGTCATCACGGCAGAGTGCCAGTGAAAGAAATAAGAGACTGATTAAAAAAATAGTTGTTTTCCCTCAGGCACCTGACAGTGATAGCAGCAACTCTGTTAAGATAATTCATGATAAATTGGGCGCATTTATTATTCATACTGTGAAGAGGTTTCTATTGGTAGATCATCTCATGTGCTGAAGTGCATTCCTCTATTGCTTTGCTTTATCATTTTGTTTCATTTATGACTTCCTTCCATGTTTTTTCCCTCTCCAAATGATTGGTACGTTATAACTGGATTCATCGTTTTTGGCATGTGAGAGATAATGGATTAATTGCAAGTTGCCTCTGTGCAAAGAGATTTTTTGTCGATGGCCTGTAGATTTTACACTTTAATCTATTTATGGTACCAAAATATCTGCATCACAATTTGCTTATTTTTTTTGTGAGTGAGCTGCTGAAATCATGCTTTTATCTTACAGCCATCAATAGTCCAACTGATTGTTTAAGCTTGAAACAGACGTAAAGAAAACTGTTGAAGGTTAAGCTAATGTTGTATTCAGGTACCACCATTAAACAGCCTTCCCCAAAATAAGACGGGCAGAGAAAATTCATGTACATGTATATATTTGAAGTTTATTTATGCATGCACATTTCAAATGCATCATGCATGCCGATTTTTTTCATCAGAACACCCAAGATATTGGCCTGAAATGTCTCCTCACGTGACTGTTACAATTAAAGAACCTTCAGAATGTAACAAATGTTTCATGATGGGATAAGCATGGGAAAAAAATCAGCATTGAATGAATAAAATGGACTTGTCCATCCAGTACATTTTTGGGGGGGGGCAGGACTCACCTGAGAAGAGGGGAAGCCTGGTAGTGGTGGTTGAAGGAGCTTGTGTCTCAGGTTGTTGTTGATGTATGCGGCATTGATTGAGCCGCCAGACTGCTGTATGCATTTGTGCTTTAGATTTCTAGTTGTACAGTGCTGGTCTCTTTCCCATTTTCTCTTCGTATCAATGCTGTTGTGATTTCCTGTGCACACTACCGGTAATTTACGTGTACTTTTGATGGGACCTGTCTGTCCAGAGTAAAATTGCCTTCAAGAGACTTGTATTATATTTTTTTTCGGGGGGGGGGAGGGAGAAGAGGATGGTTATATGTAGATATGTACCACCACCAGGTGCTCTGTTCCTGTACCTCTCATGTAACACTACTAGATGCCTCTACATGTACCAGTCTATGGTAATTTATACATGTCATACAGGAAGATACGGGTACATATGTATGTAATGAATTCTTGCAGTATCAAAAAACACCAACGTATTTCCAGACTTTTGTTACATTGAACTTTGTTCATCCATCATGCAGCTGGTAGTAATAGACATGGTACATGTACTGTGCCGTGTGATTGTATATTATTTTACAAAGTGTTCCAGTTTGTGTATATACCAGAATCATGCCAGACAGTTAACCAGGCATGTACATGTATTGTTTTACTTGTTTATTTTAGGTAAGATGCAGAGGTGAGCTTAAATTACACGTACAACAGGCATGAACCTGTTGGAGAGAACTTTGCTCAAATCTCGCACAAAAGAGATCAATCCATAAGTGCATATGTGTAGAAGTTTTTCACATCCTGTCAAATACATGTAGGTCTCTCTTGAATGACGTCACTCCCTACAGATTACTGTACCACATGCATCGGTTTTTTTTACTTCAATTTTCGTGATGCGCATCAGCTGTGCTGTACTTTGAGCATATTTGGAACAATAGTTTTTAAAATTTTGCACACACATGCACCTGTTTGCCTCACATACGCAGTGGCAATTTCCTACAAAGTTTGCATCTAATGAGAGAGATCTACATGTATCTTTATTACATGTGTATACACGTACATGATGTAATTTTATTTGCATTGTAAAAGTAAGTTTATTTTGCTCCTTTGCAGTTATTAAACATGAAAAAAAAAAGATCACATGTTGGGGCATGTGCATGACAGCACCGTGGTGGGGTGGAAGGTGATGAAAAATTTCACATGGACTGTCAGCCTTGATGTTTCCTTTTCCCTTTCACCTGTAAATTGCATTTGTATCAATGATTAGATGGAGTGTTTGTCCAGTCATGCTTTATTGTTTTTGAGTGTTCCACCAACCATCCAAAAGTGTACACTAAGCCATTAGTTAAAAGGATTTTACAGAGCTGTGACTGGGAGCCCTAAAAACCAAAGTAACATGTACCGTACATGTACATGTAGGTAGTCACTGTTTTACTGCACAAAATTATATGCCAGGGCAGCATCTTTTTTTTTTCCCCTGTCATTTTTTAGGAATGATAAATGTGGTAGGTTTGGCTATGTACTCTGTCTCTTGCCCACAAGTTCTTTGTCTTTTAAAAGTTTGTTTGGAGCTGGTCTCATCATCACAATGGGCACCCCCTCAAAAAAATGTGAGTGCGCATCCAGAGACTGATTGCCTGAACAAAACACACGTGTGTGTTTTTAACATTGCATTGTGTGTGTGTGTGCTGGTTACATGTACATGTATCTCTTGCAACAACGCTGAATACTTGTGTGCAGCAAAGAAGCTTATCTACAGAAAATACCACTATGACGATACCCTTGGAGGGAATAACAGTGTGTCACTGACAAAGACTGGAATGTTTGTGAACATTTACAATGAGATATATACTTCTGATACACTGTGCATTTTATTATTCAGGATTATCAGTATTTTGAAACTTTTTTCTCCTTTTTTTCCCACTTTCTACAAAATTTCAGTCATCAAATGAAAAGACTGAACAACTATGGTAGCTTAGACTAGAAATTGCAGGTGTGCTTCCCTACATGTACCTGTATTTTAGTGTTTGAATCAGCTGTGTGTTCTTTCAAAGGAACCTTTGTTATAGTGTTTCTGCTGAAAAAAGTGTGCTTCCTTTAACAGCAATTCAGAGTTGCCAGGAAATGTTCAGGTCACATTACACAAGATTTAGAAGCGATCAGTAACTCTGGAACCTGTATTGCCCACTTTTGGATCTTGCGTTTCACCACAAAAGTGATTAATTTCCAAAATTATTGGTGTTTGTTCACATTGAATACCTGTGTGGAAATGGAATCCGAATAGAATGTGCTGTCCTTGGAATTTATTCCTAGGCCATCTGCGTGTAGAAAATGGAAAAAAAATGCTGTTATTATCTCTTGTCCTTTTCCTGCTTGCATTGTCTGTTTAAGAAATGGCCACGGATGCTTGACGACAGTGTTACTTGTGAGAGCAGCTGTGATCATCCATTTGGTATCTGTTCTTTGGGCTCATTCACAAGCTACAGTCAAGGCCCTTTTGTCTCACACACAAACACCCCCACACACAAAAACTGACCTTGCACTCAATTTTGATTTCCAAATAAAAAGGAAAAATGGCTTGTGCTTGGCCGTAGTCACGTGCCTCAAGTTGTGTACAGCAAACTCTTCCCAACATGTTCAGGTGTACTTTACTCTGTGATTCAAGACGTTTTATGTTGTAGGAAATGCATTCCGTTTGTCTTTGCCATTTTGCAACCCTAGTTGTAACAAATTTATATTGTATGTTGTTCGTATCATAGTGTCCAGTGATTTTTTGGTCTCTGGACAGACTAATGCCGAGTAAATGATGTTCTTTATCAAGTCCAAAAAGTCTCTTGTTCACATTAGTAGTATGTCAACTATTTGGAAAGTGTGGGGAAACTCTGTCGTTTGTCATGTCAACTGAAAATGGCTGCTCATATCTTTCATTGAAAAAGGTTTTCTCAGCTTGCATTTGGACTCAAATTCTGTGCACGTTCAAGGGAGTTCAAATGCAAATTTGATTTTACTTACACATATGTATTGACCGATCAGTTCCAGTAAACATTGACAGGCGGTGCACTTTGTATGCACTGAATGAGAATACTTGTAGATGTACACATTGAACAAACATGTATAGATCTACATGCATGTAAGCTGGGTCTCTTGCTGCAAGCGCTGTTGCTTTGATTGTCTCGTTGTGAATATTTGGCTGAAAACTTGCCAAAAAATGTACACAGAGTTAAGTGTTGCTGTCCTGCTGGCTGACTGCACGTTCTGTTGACCGAAAAGAAAATTGTGTTGTGCATGTAGGGTATGTTTGCATGGTTTCACTTAGGCAAATTGAGGGAAAAGGCCCTCTGTGTTGAACTGTAAAGCCCATGGACATAATCATAACGACTCCAGTAGAAAGGAAAGAAGTAAAGAAAAAAAAAAGTCTGACCCAGTTTGTTGTTCCAGGGGGATTGCCATAATCAATTTATTATGTGGGTGACTTCCTTTGTTGTTTCCTCTATTTCTGCACATCTTAATTTCTGGGTCAGAAGCACGCATTGTGTTTTGTGTGTGGGTGACCTACAAGCTGTACGTGTGCACCGCCCCGGATGGAGTGCACCAAAAAAAGAAGAAAGGCATATGGTTGCATGTGGGCATATACATGTATTTGTTTTGTGTTACCATGAGGATGTCAATAAACAAGCAGAAAATAAGCTACGTGCATATGAGTTTATCTTCTAAGAATCATTACACAACGGACCGTGTAAATCCTGTGTTCACAAAGTACATGTACGAGAATAAAACCCCTCCCAAAACCCTCAAAATAAATCGAATGGACCAAACACAGCATCAGGTCTGTAGAACTACATGTTCCTGTACATTTGTATAAAATCATCTTAAAATTGTGTATCACCTAAAGTGTCACAGACACAGAGCATACAACGGGTCATTGTATTTATGTGCACAGTTCTTATTGTTCTTTATGGCCAATCCAATTATGCTTTGTTGCAGCCTGTATATCTTTTGTGGAGAAGTTACTTGTGTCAGCAGCAGTGGTGTACCATTGCCTGTGGGCCCAAACCGCATTAGTCCACAGCACAACTTTGCCCGTGCCAGTCAGATCCCTCCGTACATTAGTGTACAGTCTGAAGCCCAGTGGGGGCACAGGGTTTAGTTTCGTATAAGGTTTCATGCACATTACATCTGCCACACAGTTTGCTAACCAGTGATTAACCTCTGCTGGTTTTATGGCAATGCGCCAGCCAGCCACACTGGGCAAAGGGGGGGGGGAATTAAAGGGGTATCCTGGCTGTCTTTAGCCGAGGTTGTTTGTTTTCCATGTTCCACAGGAGTCTCTGCTCGGAGTTGTAAAAATCCCAAATTTAGTTTCATCTTCTGAAGGTGCAAAGTTGGTTGCACAGCACCTTGAAGATAATGTATTTACGTCATAAACTACCACATGTGCTAGTTGTTAATGTGAATTCTAATCAAAACAAATAAATATCCACTTGTTACTTTGGATTGGTCTGACTTTCCACTGTGGTTGTCATATTACTACCATTAAAGAATAATGAATGTGCGTACACATTTCACACATTCTTCTTTTTAAGAACATCTCTAAAACCTCTGAATTTGTGTAGATTCACGTGCAGGTTTTATTAAGTCACTCAGTCTCCTGTGAGGGCTTCTCTTGGTGGATGATGTTCATTGTAAAAAAAAAGTTGGCTAATTTACATCATTTTTTTTCTCTCGCCAATTCTGCATAGAAGCAACACTCTACAAGTCAAAAACATCTTGAAAAAGAGGGTTACAGCCAAAACAGCACCATCTACATGTGTTCTGGGTGTTTGTGTTCAGTTTTAAACAAAGAAGTTTGTCAACAAGTATTTCCCTCTTTGGAGTTCCATTCAGATTGGGTCATACGCAGCAAATAACTTGGCCATCTGACTGTTTAATGGAAGAGAATGCGATCTACATTGTATGTACGTGTCTGTGGGAACACTCCGAAAATGTGCAACTAACAAATCTTGACTAGGCTAATCCCTCGGAGGGCACACCATTGATTTTGAAATGTGAAAGGTTCTGTACACTATGGAAGAATGTTTTCCTCATTGGCACATCGAGCGTGTGGCCTTGCATGTTCCATAGGGAACCGGACCTCTGATGTGACTTTTCTCTGTGGTTTTACATGTAGGAATGGTGTCTTGTTTGTGACGGTCAGAGCTACATGTACGTGTACATTGTACCTGCACCCACAGCAAATGTACCAGCAGTTGGTACTTGGCCCAAGCCAATTGAAATGGTGGTGGAAAAACAGGCAGAAAATGACAACTTCATGTCCACAACTTACCGGTACACATGCACAGGCGTCTTTATTCAATGGTGCTATTAAGGATGGAAATTGGTGTTTATATACCTAGTGGTTTGTAAGTGTGTGGTTTGAGGACCCTTTTTTTTCAAGTGTCAATAGTGTTACTAAGGTCCACTGTTTGGTTCGGGCAACATGTTTAGGACAGTTTGTAAATAGAGAAAACAAGAATTTGTGTTGAAGCATTCAAACATACTACCCCTGGAGTTATCATTACCAAAATTTTCTGTCAAAACAAAATTGTTGATATTGTGCACATGTACATGTGCACATATTGTAGATAATAATTATAATGTACATAATGTTCTGGCATCAATATATTGTGTACATATGCACAGTGTACATGTAAATGGGAGCTTGAATTTCTCAGTGTTGTATGGCTGCATAACATTGTGCAAAGAGCACAGAGTACATACATGTACATGTCCTGTATATGAATGACTTTTGGCTTACCAATATGGTGGCCTGAACCTACGAGTACAGGTAAATTGCAAGTGGAAATCAACTTCCATTTATGTACAGTGGTTGCTTTACATGTACATGTACAGTGTACATGCACGTGTGCACAGTACCATGAGGATTTATGAAGGCCATTTACATGCGCTTCATTTCAGTTGCGAATCATCCCCCGCAGCAAAGTTCATGGGAAAGGCTCCACCATTTCCGATCAATTTTTTTTCTCTGTTTGTGTATTACCATGTCGGGAATCAAGTATTGTTACCAGCATGCTGGGAGCAAAGGGTACTGTTTACATGTTTGCTTGATTACTTTTCCTGACGCATTAAAATCTGTTTTGTACATTGACTTTTGGGAATAGCAGTTTTTCTTGAGCTTTTTGCTTCCTGCACAGTAACTATGGATTTCATGCATGTAATTACTCTCCTCATCTGAGATGTTGCACCCACCTAAGTCCACATTATTTTGTGCTTAACTTTGCATGCAATTTACTCACATTTTAAGTCTGTTGCTGTCTTCATTTGCCTTAATAATGGACCACACTCGTTGGTGACTTAGTACTTCATAAACGTGCAGCCGCACAGAAAAAATGCAAATGCTGATCTCACTGTCGTCAAATTACATGAAAATGCAACATATGAGAATTATGTACACTGATGGATGGGCATTGAAGGCTTTTGACCCTCAGAATAATACTGCTGTATTGAGTTACATGATATGCACACTTTTGCAGAAGTACAGTAACTCATTAAAGACTGTGGATTTAGTCTGGATCAAGTGAACAGGAGTTCTGCATGATGCCCTGTCAAGACAGAGTCTGGGTCTGCAACACAGCGCAGGGTGTTGACAATTATGGGTAATGAGTATAATTTGATGCACCTGTACGGACTGGCAGCGCAGATAAAGGTCATAGCTGGTTAGATTGAGGGTGATGAGACATAGGAGCATGAGTCGTCTGTCTTTGGGCTCGTCAATTACGCTGTAGAAAATGTCATGTGACGTCCACTTACTACAGGTCCATGATGAGATCCCTGCAGTGGGATTCTGGGGTTCCAGCCTAATCTCTCTTCTCCTCCACCACGCTGTCTGCAGATTAAATCAAAAGTTCATTAAACTAAGAGAGTATCCATAGTTCAAAGATATGCTTGGTTTTAACATTAAGTTGTAGCACTCACTGTAAATAAGTTAAAGGACATGTATTAGTTTAAATGGTAAAGCATGTGCATTACACATTGCTTTCTTTTTTACTTTTTTGTCTTAATCACGATTGGATGTTTCTGCTGAGTTGCAAGTCAACTGCTTACCAGGGAGGAGATGTGATTTATGCTTGAAGCTAAAGCATCCCAAGCTTTCTTCCTGGTCAGGATAAAGGCTCCCTTGATCCTTTTGGCATCAAAACTGGCTGCTACTGTATGTGCACATGTACCAGTAGCTGGTGGATCCTTGGTCACTTCATGTGGCTGGTGGATCCTTGGTCACTTCATGTAGCTGGTGGATCCTTGGTCACTTCATGTAGCTGGTGGATCCTTGGTCACTTCATGTAGCTGGTGGATCCTTGGTCACTTCATGTAGCTGGTGGATCCTTGGTCACTACATGTAGCTGATGGATCTTTGGTCACTTCATGTTGCTGGTGGATCCTTGGTCACTTCATGTAGCTGGTGGATCCTTGGTCACTTCATGTAGCTGGTGGATCCCTGGTCACTTCATGTAGCTGGTGGATCCTTGGTCACTTCATGTAGCTGGTGGATCCTTGGTCACTTCATGTAGCTGGTGGATCCCTGGTCACTTCATGTAGCTGGTGGATCCTTGGTCACTTCATGTAGCTGGTGGATCTCTGGTCACTTCATGTAGCTGATGGATCTTTGGTCACTTCATGTTGCTGGTGGATCCCTGGTCACTTCATGTAGCTGGTGGATCCTTGGTCACTTCATGTAGCTGGTGGATCCTTGGTCACTTCACGTAGCTGGTGGATCCCTGGTCACTTCATGTAGCTGGTGGATCCCTGGTCACTTCATGTAGCTGGTGAATCCTTGGTCACTTCATGTAGCTGGTGGATCTCTGGTCACTTCATGTAGCTGGTGGATCCTTGGTCACTTCATGTAGCTGGTGGATCCCTGGTCACTTCATGTAGCTGGTGGATCCCTGGTCACTTCATGTAGCTGGTGGATCCCTGGTCACTTCATGTAGCTGGTGGATCCTTGGTCACTTCATGTAGCTGGTGGATCCCTGGTCACTACATGTACATATAACTTGTAGTTTTATCAAGTTTAAGAATTCAGTGATTTAGGATAAGCGTAGGGTAAAAAATTGATGTGCATGTTTGTATGCTTCCTGCATGGGTGAACTCTGTTTACATTACTATTTGACGAATGATGTGGAGGTCTCAATGACAACGCACCATCCCTTACACATACATGTATATGGTAAAACTAACTTCTTTGTCATGGAATGAAGAATAATTGGCATTTCTTAAAAAAAGGGGAAAAAACGACCAGAGATTTCCAGAATTTGGGGTCTGTTAAATATTTGAGTTCATTTCTATGTGACCATTTTTTAAAAGAAACATTTCTATTTTTGGAAACAAATCATTTTTACAAGCAAATTTTTTTCTGAGGTACGAGATATATTTTTGCCGAGTTTATTTTTATCTCCATATATACGAAATCAAAATATATCTCACATAAAATGTTCTTTGAATATGCACTTGGCTTAATGGCACTTATGACCTTGATAGGAATACATGCTTGCCACCGTCTGCACAAGCTGCAAGTTCTCACACATTGCTCAGATTTGCAAGCAGGAGTTTCAACAATTTATTGGTGCACAGTTAACTGCTTTGTGCCACATGGTGCCCCACACTTGACAGTACATGTATAAGATTTGCTTACTTTTACATGTACGTGCTGTACGTGTACATGTGCGTACATGTACATGCATGTTTAACGGAGAAATCCATGGAGCTTTAACTGTTCACTACCCTCCATCCAGTGCACTTTGTAGTGTCTACTGACTGCTAGGTCAGCAGCCTGCCGACAAGCTGCAGCCTTCACATTATCCCTTACCCCCATCCATTGTTGGCTGCCAGACCTACGGATATGCCAGATTTGTTATTATTTTTTTGCAGCTCCCACATTTTGTCCTGCATGTATTCTCACTCTTTTTCTTTCGTTTTTTTTCACTCGCTCTGTCTCTCTTTCCTCCCCCCCTGCCACCACACCAATCACAGTTCAGACAGCATGCCATAAAATAATGTTGATTCAGGGAGTGCGTTGCATGTGAATGAGGCATTGTACGGGCCTGGGGTATTGTGTTTGCAGGCACGCATTGCTCGTTTTTTTTTTTTTTTTTTCCCCTTTTTTTCTCCTGCGATGTTTTTGCATTGCGCTTGACTGAACCTCGGTAAATGGATCTTGGAAATAATCGGGTGCTTTCACCGAGAGTGTATCATTTGACTTTCAAATTGATGTTGGTAGTGTACTGGATAACCTCACATGCGATTAATTCAAAGCGCAGGAGTATGTCAACATGTTGTGTCAGGCAGGCTTAATTACCGGTATCGGTTTAAACAATAATTGTTTTGGACCGGCATGACTGGAAAAAACAAAATATGTATTCTCTGCAAATGGATTGTGCAATTCTAATTTTGGGGGAAAATGTCTGTCCTCCTGAATTGATGTTTTTAGATTTGGTTTCTTCCAAGACAAACTTCTTTTCCTTATGCCTGCATGACAGGAAAAATCATTTGTACAAATGGACGGTCACACTCTAATGTTGTTGGAAAAAATCTGTCCCCCTGATGTTTACAGAGTAGTTTGGGTTCAAAGCACATGTCATTTCTTTTATACTAGCATTTCAACTCCAAACCATATCCTGACATTGCTGTAGCAGAGTTCTGCATTAAAAATTAAAATCTACACATAAGAAAATCTGGATTGGCTCAGTTTTAAGGTTGACCAAAAAACATCCACAGATTTGAAAACATTGCAATTCTGGGTAGCGGCAGTCATTCATTACAACTTCTCATCAGCTTTTCAAACATTTGTGTTAAAAAAAAAAGATGAAGGAGAAGAAAAAGATTGATGTTATGGTCTTGTGTGTCAAATTTCTCCTAATAGGCACCATTCCATTTCAGAGCATACATCATCCTCATCCTGGCCATTTCTGCTGAGATTAGCAATCAAGGAGCCCAGTATTCTAAAGGTCCCTGGCTTCCATCAAGGAGACCCGGGGAAACTAGAATGCCCAGAGGGGTAAATGCTGCCGCTAGTTGTCAGGCCATATGCTGGGCTTTGGAGACATGCTTTCTGAAAGAACAACCTTCCTCTTTCTCGACCTTTCGTTTCAGTTGCCATTCAGTCATAGTGGTTGCCAAATAATGATTTTATAATAAAAAAACCAAACCATTGCTTATTTCCAATATGATATTGATGCTTATGGTGGGAAATTTATTATTTTTTGCATTTTTTATTTTCGTTTTTTGTTTTAAAAGCACTGTTATGCATTCATCTGCAATGTCCAGGGATGTTTGTCTTTCCTAGATAATGCACTAAGCGCTGTCCTTGGCTACATAAATGCACATTCAGAGTACATGTAGGTACATGTATGCATGTGTGCACCTGGAAACCATGTATAAAGTCTGTTATGCAAATGTGGTGCTGATGGGGTTAATGAATAAACGTTTGGTGACACAAGTGAAATGGATGGCCCCGTCTGCACCTTTTTTACAGGTAAATGTTAACGTGCCTGGGTGCTAATCGTTGAACTTGTACTTTCAAATGTGCGTTCTTGTACGTGTGTTTGGACATCATTAGGCATACGGTTTCTCATTGGAAACTGTTTTGTTGAGTCTGCATTTTTTCAAGGTTTCCCATGGATATGGCAACTTTCAGATGGTGTGAATTCTTGAATGGAGGAAGTTGAAAGGTAGACATTGTTTATGCAGTGAAATGTGGGGTGAAAAATACATGTACCCGGTAGTAAACAGTGGGTGACTATACTCAGTGTCGATGAGCTGTGTGTGTACATGTACTGTAGTGACACTGTGGCAGTCATGTGGAATGAAGTCTCTCTATGTAAACCCTTATATCAATGAAAACTCAAACCAAATATCTGGCACATCTCATTGTATACTGTAACCAGATAGCCAAATGAGTGTAAATCAAATTTCTGTGTCAGTAATTTGAGTAAGATCTGAAAGATTCACTGCCTTGTGACTTGATTTTGCAGTATGGAAATGCCGGAGCCTTGAGTAAAATGTTTATCATTAAGAAATACTAGCAGGTGTACATTTTGTAGTTGTTACATTAAAATATACCAGTACTAGTGTTTTTTCTGATTCAATTAAAAATTGGCCAAAATCTTGACTTTAGGGCCAGATCCCAATTCTGTTGGCCAGCTTATACGGAACGTTAAGGTTTGCCAATAAATGCATGTATTTTCCTCCGCTGGTATGTTGGTACTCGGATGCCCTTGGACTTAGCAGACCTCATTCAAATCCGGTGTGATGCTTTGGGAAGGGGGAGGGTGATGTTATATGTAGGTCCTGTTAAGGTTGTCTGTGCTTCCTGAGGAATTAGAGGATGTTTTATGGGTTTGTTTCACCATTCACTCTCTTTGAGATTTCTACAGCCCGCCCAACTCCATGCACATAGCCTGTAGCACTTCAGGACTAGTCCAGGCAGTTGTTATGACACTTTGGTTTACATGTAAATTTACATGTAAATTCCATGAAAGAGTGTTTTTTAGGGGTAGTAACACATGTTATCTCATCTTCAAAAATACATGATATTAAAAAAATAGGCCTACATGATATTGAAAAGACCCTTTTGAGGTCAAACAGGAAAGCCAACTTCCATGAATTTTTCCCCCTAATCTACACATTGTACACCGTGTACATGTTCATTGTATGTTCACGTATGTCGATGTTGTATTTGCCAGGATGGAAATTTAATTAGAAAGCTCTCATTCCCTTCGATAACCAACCCTGACAGCTTCACAGATGTGTTTTTAGAATGGATTAATTATTAAAGTTGGAAAAGATTCACAAAAGTATTTTTTTTTTCATCCTGTGAAAATGACGTGTGATATACCAATACCTGTGCAGTCCAAGTATTGAAAAGAGAAAGAAAAAGAAAATAACCCTGTACACTTCAGCGCCAATCCTGAACCCAAGGGACCGCATTAATCTCGTTCGTGAAGCTTCTAAGCCTGTCCCCCATCTTCTGAAGTGCTACACATTTTTTTTTGTTAGGGTGGTGTAAATTTATAATGAACTTATCCAAGATTGTGTCCATTCTATCTGGATTCAACCTGCCCTCCCCAGCTTTGCCGAATTACACGGGCATACTTTCTGCCGACACAATGGGAGAGTGCTGTTATGCTACCTGTCGAACACCTGAGGATGGCAGTAGAAGAGCGGATATGAAAGCAGTCTTCCAAACTGCTGTCGGTAGGGCAACAGATATTGCTGGGTGTTCTCTTTCGTACCTTACGGGCCCAATTCAGGTAGCTAATAAGATCTCAGCAAGGCCTCTGCGACAATTCGTGGGATTGATGCTTCCATAAAGATCTGAACACCGACACGGTTCAGCATGATCAAGTTTTAATTCTCCTGGGGAATACAGTTTCTGCACTTGTTTGAATTTTCGCTATCAAAAGATTGGAAAAATATTATTACACTCCGTCATTTGAGTGTGAATTTAAAATGTACATGTACACTGCAGAGCTCTATTTTAAACTGATATTCAAAAGTGCCGTTCGTGTGCTTTTTCCCTGTAACAGTGTTTGTGGTGTCCTTTGTGAAGAAGTTGATCTTGTTAATAGTACTCTTTGAGTTTACAAATTAATTATTGTATGCGTTGTATTAATCAAAAACTTAGTTTTACAGACAGTCCAACACATGCGTTTTCTTACATATCATTGATGTAATGGCACAAATGATTGTAATGCATTAGCCCATAAAATCTAGATTGAAAACAGGAGGAAAAAAGTGAAAAGGATCAGTGTAGTGCACGTTATCAATATTCTTGCCCATTCTGACTAGTCTAATCACCCTCAATTGCCAGACATTGCAACAATGTGCTGACAACGCCTGCCCGCTTCGTTGCAAGATAGCCCGTCCCTAAGCCAGGGGTTGGCACAGCACATGGGCGGCCCCTCAACAAAGAAGCCGGATTGGAATGGTTGAATTCGGGCGAACTTTGGACGCATTCTCATCAGCAAACACTCCGGAGGACCCTATTAATTTCCCACTGTTGGCTTCATTTTTACACCCACAGTAAATGCAACAACTGTACATTTGACCCCCAGTGTTGGTCTTTGGGACCTCCTGAATGCTTGCTAAACTTGTGTGTACAACGTTGCTGTTCGCACTCCAAATTGAGCCAAGCACTGAGTGCTAAAATGTGTCAACTTACAGAAGGTTCAAAATAAGAGAATTTGCCTCATTAAAAGGTGCTTTCCCCTTAATGCACACAGGAACATCCATGAAACAATGGCTTTTGTGGTATTTAGTTAAGGTGTGTTTTGGTCCACTAGAAGTATTTAATTTCTGGTCACCCACGCAATGGATCAGTGATCAAAAGGTCAATATGTTTTGGTGGGTTTGGCTAAAGAAAGCTGGGAATTCCAAAACAAACTGTCTGACACTGTTTGCACTCTGATCCCATGATCATCTAGAGCATTCTACGTTTTGTTCTCAGTCCATGTGGAGGATGTGGGAAAATGTCAATTGTAACAGACCCAATGCTGTTGCTTACTGTTACATTGTATTAGGGTTCAGCAGCCTCCACAAGATGAGTGTCTCTGCAAATATTCTCGTGTTGCGTATATATCTGAAGCCTAGAATACAAGTGGATAGAATTTCAATGGACGGATGATTGGATTGGATGATCTGTTTTCTTTTTCTTTTTTGGGGGGGCTTACTTTTGCACTCAAGCGTTCAGTGTTTCGGCCAGTTATACATGTACATGTAGCCGCTGTTTGCATTGGGCACAGTTTGGAAATATACTAGAATTGTTTGCTCCAAAACCCATGTGGCCCTTTGTACTTGGGTTCTTCTCCTATGGATTCTAGTGTTCCACATCTGACATTGAATACTGTAAAAAGAACAAGGTCTTGAAATTTCAGCTCTGTGGATTGTGGATAGTAGAAAGGCACATTGTACACCGATATATGTACCTACAATTTTGTCAGTGCAGACAGTTTTTATGTACAGGTACATGTACATACATGTATGTTACCATGTCACAAACGACAGTCCTCACTCCACAAAAACAAGCTTTGTATCACGTGGTTACAGAGTGAAACATCAAGCACATTGGGGAGTACTGATGCTACTATGTTTCTGCCATCAGAATGGTGCCAGCAAATGTTGTCTGTTGTAAAACATAAAATGTCTACTGGCAGAAGTTTTATTTCACATTTATGTATAGACAGAACTCTTAGCGTGATGATGAATTTCATTTCGTCTCGTCTGTATTTGCTACCGTATTTGCGATCCAGAGATAGGCCCTAGTATACACAAGTCATTAAAATTAATGAAGTGTGTGACAATTTTGTTTTAAATTTTAGATATTTAGAAATATTTGATGAAGGGGAGATACATGTATTGGCGCGTACATACTGTACATTACCCATATTATTAAACATTCAAAAATAATATAGACGGTTTAGACATTCCTATTGGTCAAGAGCCTATCACCTGGCTGGTCTCAAACTATTGATAAAGCACCGGCTGGCTGTGTGCCAGTGTACTATTAACGCACGTACATGCACATGTACATGTTGTACATATACCCATCATGCGCACGCCAATCCCCATATAAGGAGACTGTTTATGACTATTTGCGAGAACATACATGTACATGTACACGTATGGCAGGAGGGATGTTTGAAAGGAATGAAGTAAAACTCTTCAACCAAATCGTTTGAAATTTATAATTGTGAAAATTGGTTTGACTTTGCGACTCAAAACGTATTTGTACATGTAAATTTGCAGGAATACAGTAGATGCTTGGAGAATGGAGGTTTAGATAATAGGCATTGATAATTCAGCCATTTTCAGCACCCATTCTCCTAATCCACTTTTAAACAATTAAGACTGGCCAAGAACATGTTTATCCCCAACAAGTGGAGGTACATGTAGGTCTGTCCACACTAATTGATTCATCTGTGTGACACTCAATACAAATTTCCAACTGTAAAATTTTGCCATTATTTTTTGCTTATTTATGTCTTCACTGTTTCTGATTGTTACCATAGAAAGGTAAAGATAATTTGCAGTATTTAAGAAGTTATAGAAATGTATTCTTGAAGATATAAAAGTTTGTCACATGGACAGACACTCAGTTTCTTAAAAATGAAAATTAAATTCTAAGTGTGATTGATAATTAGCTGCAATGTATTAAATACTCCTTTTATTTATTTTCTGTTAGAAACATTCATAATCTCAGGAAAAAAAATTCCAGTGTATATAACACTGAGATTTGTTTCATGAATACAAGGTCACGTTTGTCATATTGAGGTATATAATGTAATTCCTAAAACCAAATCTTAGGTTGGTTTCTGATTAAAAAAAAACCCCACATATGTGATGTACAATGCAAAGTATTCATGTCAAACTTCATCTCAGGAAGATTTCTATACGTGTATTTTTATTGAAGTTATGGCAAGGAATGGCAAAATCAGCCTGTTTCATGTTTGTCATTCTGTGGACACACACCATGACTGAAGTGATTCCTGAATTAGCTCTGCTTAAATTCTGGTTTAATATGATAACTTGAACAAATAAAAAGCCTCAAATATTTCTCAAATAATATACCTGCAGTACCCATGTTTTAACAGCTGAATTGGGTTTCTTCATGAGAGTGGTATTTTACATGAAGATAACATGAAAAACATGAGTTGACACAGTTATGTGCATGTCCCATTACAACCCCTAAAATAAGCTGGCTATTTTCATCAAAATCCTGATTATTTTAACAACTAACATTCAAATCTCATTAAACTGTAAACTACATGTACATCTCTACAATTACGCATTAGTCTGTTTGTAAAATTGTAAGTAAAGTCCATTTCTTGACTCTTTAACAGTGTTTACGGTAGAGATGATTTTGGTTGTGTGCCAATGTATGCATTAGTGTGGACAGACCCAGGTCTCAATTAAAATTGTAGGGCCACAACTTACTGCATTTTAACCACCACCTGCCAATTTTTAGAGGGGACGAAACTTCAGTCCAACCCATATTGTACCTCGATCAATTTTTGGCCCGAGAACCAAATTTCCAACAGTGTCATCAATGTTTTGTCCCAGTTGTGGCTGTTGTGGCCGCTGTAGCCCTGGCATTTGGGCTAGCAGTGCCACACTCCTAAGAAAATAAACTGCACTGAACTTCTGACCTCCCCCCTCCCCATGTGTGCAAACAAGCCACAGAACGCTGTAAGTACCCGTACAGTTCATGTAAGGGGACTGCTGGCTGGAGGATCTCATCAATATTGCTAGGGACCATCCATTTCATCCGCTTTTAAGAGTGTGAGTGTTCAAATGTGGGAACACATTTTTATACAAATTTAATAGGCTGTTGATGTGGGCACTGCATGGATGCTGTGTGTGTTTGCGATCACTACAAATTGAGTCAATTTTTTTTGTCTGGACGTTTCAGTGACTTATGAAATATAACATCTGTCGTACTGTAAATCTGTAAATTATGTTTGGATTTTTAGCACTAAAAATGTAGTTTTCAGGGTGCCAACTTGAACTTGGCTCGGCATTGATAAATCTTATGGGCATTTTTGGTAATGAATCTACATGGATTTTTTCCTTCTTGCATCAAAGTTTGAGGATGCACACTGTGAAGTACTGAAAATACACGTACATGAGCCATATTTCAGTTACAGTGAGACAAGGAATTAGGAATGAAAATCTATTTCACATGCCCAAGTAGATATGATAGTCACATGCCCACCTGAACGTGGTTCCAATGTGTAATACTTTGGATCCATCCAGGGATGCAGTGGACTAATCCAAGCCCCACTGAAAACAGTGTAAAGCCACAAAGTTCAGGGCTCAATATAATGTAAACCAACATTACTAGAGTTTCTCAAACAAAAATTCATTTGTTGACCGTAGTCTTGACCTTAGTCTTTCCTATTCTTTTTAATATTTGGTTGGTTAGCCACAAACATTTTTATTTATTTGAGCCAAACAAATTCACCCCTGGAAAAGTGATAGTTCTCAAGTCCTGCTCGCAGCCATTTCTCAAATGGCTTTCCTCTACTTTTTGGACACCGAGGACTGTTTTTCATTCATAATTCCATCAACTCTGCCCTTTGATGGAAGCTTCAAAATCCAGGGAGTAGACCCTGGCTTATATTTCCACAATCCCTCCATATTTCTCAGCCAAACAGTCCCCTTTTTCAAAAGAAACATTGGGTCACTTTTTATGCTAACGAGCTCAGCAGAAATTTTCACCTGAATTAGTTCACTGCACCCCAGACGTAACTTGGGTAACATGTCCAATTTAGACAGGTCTGGACTTGATTGCAATGTACCGGTACAGGTATTTGGGTCCCATACCCTCCCAGACATGATTCTTACTTGGGTCACAAGATCCACCCAAACTTGACTCCAACGTACCGTCCCATGTCCACCCATGAAAGGTACCAGTAGGGTACACTGTTGTCTTGTTGTAATTTCACAAGATTGGCTGATTACTGTGTATAAGATTCACTGCAACTCACATTCCACTGACTTGTTTCGTGTTTTAGTCAACTACTTTGTGCAAAATTGAGAAAAACAGCGTGGCATTTTCAGTGCTTAAATCGAAGGTCTTGTACATGTAGTTTATCTTGCGTAAAATCTATGCAGTACACATGGCATTCATAGTAAACGAACGACATCCACGGGGTCAGGGTGGGAAAAAGACATGACAGGTTCTCTTTCCCTTAAAAAAGGAGTACTTTTCAATGGCCATGAGTAATAAGTGAATTTACCTGAGAGAAATGCGCCTCTGCGACAATGTAGCATTGCAGATTCATGAAAAACTTCACCCAGAAATGCAGTCATTTCGTGTCCGTGACACTGAAATGAGTATACGATAATGCACGTGCATGTGTGATTTTGCTTATGACCATACTTTAACATCAGTTAACATGTCAATGAAAGTCTATAACTCCATTCTTAATTGACTACAAACTGATAATTATAGCATAGAGGAAATTGTTTCTTAAAACACAGGAGGTTTAACGTGTGGATATCATACGTTTTGTTGACAAAAATCCTTTTGATAGGCAGCTCGGAAACAGCCACCATATTTGGACCATACCATTATGCTCTAGTGGTGTTTTGAATTTGCAGAGTTTTTGTGTTAAGACAATCCTTTCCTTAAAAATGAAATTTGACTTCACACTGATTCAATTTATTTTCTACTTTACACCCTGCACTCAGTTTCCTATAAATTCAGCTTACAGTGCGTTTGCTGAATTTCTGCCTGTATATTTTTTAGCTGCTTTTAGTTTTACCCGTTCATTAATTGAGACTCTCACAGCATCTGCAAACACTGCACACAAGAAAAGTGGCGCCAGTTAATGAATGTGGTGTGTGAGTGAAATGAACTCTTAAATGATGGTTGGTCAACCGACCATTGTGAAACAAGAGAAAAAAATTCTGTTCTCTCCAAAACTACAACATTCTGGGCAGTCATAGAGGGATCCCAATATGACGCTTTTAGCGTCGATCTGCGCACTTCCGCATTTGAAAACGAAGCTGTATGTGTCAGCTTCAATTTTTAATACGATCAGACAATTGAAAGTAAGGAGTCAAGACACAAAATACATAAAGGTATGTTAAATTCAGACTTTTCAGGCTGCAAATTTTTGTTGAAGAGCCTTTCAGAATGACTCTAAAACAATGGCAATTTACTGCGAGCTAACGTACCTGCGATTGCCGTGTATCTTGTGCAGTGGGCGTGGTTTAAACTGAAGTGGTATCACACTTACGAACTGGATACTGTATGTACTGTGTGGACTCCGCTGGCGCGCGCGACAAAGTTCAACACAGAGAGCCTCGGTTTTGATGCGGATATGCGCAGACGGGGCTAATGTGAAATCCATCAATACTGTATTTTATAGACTGACTGAGGCTGTTCTGTACATGTACTTTCTTTCAAGTGAGATATTTCAGGATTACACTGTAGTCCAATTTTTGGGATTTTACCAAGGGTGTACTGTACACTACCTTTAACTCCAGTCAGAGTTGTGAATAAATTTGACTGTGCAATGCTCGTACACTTGTACCTGTTGTACTTTGATAACTTGTCTGGCATTTGAAGGATGTTTTCTGTTGGGGCACATTCTTCATAAGAAGTTTTGCGTGGGTGTTTTCTGGCAAGAATTGAAAACAGAGATGTGCAGCTTACAAATATGCGCGTAGAGCTGTTTTCTCATATACTGACAATTTTCATTTCATTTTAAATATGTCCTGGTGCATTTTCAATGTTCTTTTCCATTATGGCATTTATATGGCTCGGAATTTTTTTTATTGGTGTATATTCCAGTAGACACACACATGTACATGTAGCCTAGTAGAGTAGGCCTACATGTAAAGCTTTAAATAGACAGATGCATTCATAAATTAGCGTGCCTGATAAAAACAGATGTGTATCAGTGGGCCACTGTAATGAAGCATCACATACGTGTAGGCTACTGCACAACAGACTCCATGCGCAACCATTTTTGGGGGGCTGGATGGTATTGTCCATTACTACCCATTTTGTGCCTGTCATTGATATTCTCAATTAAAAAGTATGCAAACAGGTACCGGCTCATGTTGAAGGTTTGCAGAAGTCCTGAAACAGTCCACAAAGCACAATAGACGTTTTGTACCATGGACATGTGCAAATTGTGGCATGTTCAGTGTACCTGCAATACTATGCTTGAGCTTTTTCATTTGATTTAAATACTGTCATTAGAGTCTGTGCAGGAAGCCTGCTGCAGGCAGCTAGCATAACAATAGCACATAAAGTGCTTGCCTCTTACCACTGTGGTCCCAGCCTTGATTTCCAGCTTGGGCCATGTACATGTTACATGGCCTTGTAGGCTACCTGGCACGAATGATTAGCCCTCTAAATAAAATATGCACTAAGGGGTTTCTGAAAATTTTCAGTGTTTTTAAATTTCAAATTTTTCAAATGGTGGGTAGGTCAAGGAAATAAATTCACTTTTTATATTAAAATCCAGAAAAATTTTTTTTCCTGACGTGCCTGAACTACATGTAGCATGCGCGCCGCACCAGCATTCCAAAAATGCAATCTTTTTCAACTTTGTTTCCATATACAGACGTGTTATGCACATGTGAAACATCACATGACTTAGACTTGGAAGCTTGGCGCTTGCAGCGGTGATCAATAGGCCACACGAATGTAACAGGGTACCAGGTGTATTACATAAACCTACTGTTGCACACAGTGAACATTGAACATCAGTTGCTAATAACGGTGAAATGTTTATCACCTTGAATCCAAGACTAACCGGACAGCAACAAACTGCATCCAACTCTGTTGGCTACTGGTAGAGTTAGGCCAACGACCAGAAATACATATGCATGTGCTTGGAGATGCAGTTGACTGTAGGCCTAGCCATAGTTTGGGAAGTCCATTTCTGAGCGGATTGGACATGGCATGCTGTTGCGTGCGCAATCGATCACAGTCATAAAAACCAATATGGCTGCTACCGTACCATGGACAGACCATGCTATATACTGGCAAATCTTCAGAGTTTCTGGACAGGGCAAAAGCTGATTTTTAAAAATAAAATGTCACTAAAGTACATGTATCTTTCACGTGTACGTTTTATTGCAATTCCAGCCATCATCTTGTCATATTGTGATTTTTACGTCTATTTGAATTATATTAAATGCATGTACTATGTACTTTTTTTCAAAATTGGGGTTGAGTTGCTGAAAAAAATTTGGAAAAAAAATTTGAAATTTCATTGAAAATTTTGAGTGGCCCCTTATATATGGGATAATCATTGGCTAGTCTGGAGGCTAGACTTTGTGGTATTGTATACCTGCATATGTGAAGACAGGTGACTGCCTCTGAGTTGCTGCTAGATGCAGTATGCCTAGCAACAATTTTCCCTCTCATGTATTTTAATTGGCCAAGGCCACAGGAAAAGATAGATGCTGCCTCCAGGAACAGCGATGATGTCGTTGCTGATGAATATTAGATTAATTTGACCTTGTGTTGAAGGTCATTGAAGCCATAGCTGGTTTTCATATCACGTTCCAGGAAAATAATACATTGAAATGCACAGGATTCATTCCTCTAAACATGAGTTGTAAAAATCACATTTTCTTCACTCCCCAATTGAGTTGGTTTCAGTCGGCTTATACAAGATATTTTTTCAATTTTTTTTTCAGCCCAAGATGTAAAATAACTTCTTTGAATTGTATTTTTACATTGATCAACAAATGTCTAATTCCAACTTTGGGAGGAGGGGTACAATGGGACAGTATACTTATAGTTTATGAGCTTTGTCGTTTTGTTTAATAGAGGAAAGTATTGCATTGAAAAATACTTTCTTCAGTTCATCAGAACAAGTAAAAAACAATCATTAACCAAAGATGTTTAGCTCAGGCAGATACATTTTTAAAAATGTTGTTTGTGAAATATCCAGCATATATACATACATGTACATGTATATGGTGTGTGGGATTTGCATTGTCAGGAATTAAAACAATATGGAAGACATGTGCATTGATATCATGTCAATGGATGACAAAAGAAAACGTACAAGGAACAAAAAGGATCTCTCCATATTACAAGTGTTTTTTCTCATTTCTCTCGGAAATCTGCAGGAAGGCCATGGTAGGCAACAAGTGCGCCCTCCTGATGTATCAATAAAAACGATTTGTTTGGAATATATGCATTTACCACAGGTGCTTAGCTGCATCAAGTAAATACGCAAATTGAAGCATTTCCAGTACTGACACCAATGGGAAGGAAAAAAGTAAGGAGAGACAGAAACAAGGACAAGCTCCAGTGATTATGCCAATTATGACTATTAATTATTCTTTTGTGTTTTTGTTGTCAATGATTGTCTGTCCTTGATATGAGACAGCAGCGATGGTTTGAATACAAGCATTATTAAACAGATCTGAGGAGTCAGTGAATATAGTGCAGGAGACCTATTTTTTTCCGCTCATGATTAAACGGAAATAACTGGAATCTCATCGGTAATCAGCGGCACAGTGGCGCCAGGGGCAGATACATATAGTGTCCTCCCACCAGCACTCGGACAAGACCACCGGATAGTAATCTCTAAGCATAAGTGCTCATGTGTGCTTATACATGTACATGTATATATCTACTTAGTCAGGAGGAAAAAAGGTAATTCCCATCTAGTCGATCTCCTTCAGTCCCCAGCCACCTCGTTGTCAGCATTAAGCACCATATAGTCTCATATAACGAGTCAATTTTTGTCTGGCTATTATTGTTTTTAAGGAGACAAAGGGAGGGAGAAAAAAAGATTACACCCCCCCTTGTTCTCTCCCCTCCCCCTTTCCTCCACTGGAACACTCCAAAGCTCCTCCCCCTCCGACCTATTCCATATTGATATTGCGGACCACGCACTGCCAGCCAGACAGTGTGACCTTGGTTGGCAGCAGCGATAGTACAGACAGGGTTCAATGGTGATTTATGGCTGGTTGGTTTGGATGCGTTGAGGCCAGGAGGCCGCCTGGTTGGGGGAGAAATATGAAATAACCCTGACAATGAGTTCAGGGGCGCGCAGGTACAATTAGTAATTGATCGGCCAGTTTGAAGGGAAGATTCCCTTAGTCTTTTTTTTTCCCCCTTCCATTTTAGACGTGGGATCTTGTTTGATTTTCCTGTAGGGCAGTAAGAGCAGGCCTTAGGCTTTTAATGCCACTTCTTGTTTTGCCGTTGGTTGAATATCCTCATTTACGTTTGTGTGTCTGTGTGCTGACTGGAATCGGTAGTTACATGTTATTTATGATTCCACATTGGTGACATGTGCTATTGAACTGTGAATTGAAAAACCACAGCGGACGGTATTCTTGGCAACGCCTGCATCTCTCAAAACTTGTTGAACGCGCGACTTTTCACTGGTTCTGTTGTTTTTATGTGTTAATTTTTTTTTGGCGGCACTGGCTTCCTCACACAGTACATCTATACATGCATGGTGAAACAGTTGTGATGACTGTGCAAACATTTCAACTGAATGCCCATAACTTGCAAATTTGCTGGCATGACTATCATCTTTATGCAAACCGAAACAGAAAACAAGTACATTGTAATTGATTTGTGGCTCCAGCCAGGTTTATTTGATTACGAAAGTGTTGATTAGAATAATAAAGATAAGTTAGTCAATGTGAAAGTATACAAATGTGACATGGTTCAAGGGTAGTGATCGATATTAGCTTCCGTAGGCATTGGAAGTTGACAAGTTACATAGACATGTAGCTCCTGAGGCAAAATCTACCAAAACAAGCCACGTGTAAAGTACCTTATCATATGGCATCATTGGGTGCAGAAAAACACTCCTTAAAATTGGCATGACCATGGATCCATGTGAAGCTAGCTAGTGGGACGTTTGGTTTTGTGCACTCTTTCTCAGTGACAGCTCCACATTTACTTCCGAAACTGCTTGTGTGGTGAATGGGTACACATGTGCACACAAATTTGTGCACACATAAGGCTCTGTACACTAACTTATTAATTTTATCAAGAAAAATGATGCAGGCAGGGGGATTGCTGTTTGTGCGCATGTTTTTATGTTGTATGTACAGTACAATCTCATTCATTGATGATAAGCACGTGTATAGTGTATGTGCACTAAATGTACAAAGAACAAAGAATGGCATGAGGCATACATACTGTATGCCTCATGTTTTTAAAGATCAGTCCCATTGGTGATTCACAGTTTCACTTTTTATGAAATTTAGTTGTATTGAAACAATCTACTACTAGTAGGTAAGAACTACATTGTAAATAAAGATGGCTAATGATGTTACTAACAAGAGTTGAAGTCCTTCATATCAGGTGAACTAAAAACAAAAGTCATCAGGAGTATCCAATAAAAGCCTGTTTGATGACATCACACGACAGCTCTGCGATTATACGACTGTTTCATTATTTTGGGGGCGAATGAGCCCGCATGCATGAGCGCAGTGCTTGCTCGAAATTAACTCTGAATTAGAAGAGGTCGGACAATGACAGCATGAAGGCTAGGGCATGGGGTTAGTTCAATGCAGTGGCTAAATTATTCCATGTTTTCCCAATTGTATTGCTTTTCTGCCTCTTGTGTACCGGTAGTTTACCCCGTCTGTTCCCTGTTCTTGTGCTATAAAGCCCCCAATTACAGCCGCAAGGTCAAGAAACTCTGAGGACCAGAGCCGTATTATGGCATCATTAACTAGCTAGATTTGTTTGCCGCCCTCATCGACACCTTTTTTTACTCTGAGCATTCTCAAAATGACAATTTTTTATAAATGCGAAGAGAAGCTGCCACGTTAGTCATTTTACAATGGCCAATTCCCTGTTTAATGACCTTTTTGCATAAAAGCAATGTGACTGATCTTTAAGCAAAATGATTTTGTGTGTATACATGTGCATGTAACTGACAGATGCAAAACAGTTAAAAGTGCTTTTTTATATAGAATTGTAGAGCATGTGCTTTCATGTATTGGAGTGCAGCATATACATGTGCATGTGTATAAAACCATGTATTACATTCATGTAATAAGCTACATGTTGGGCCTACCTGGTAACTGTTTTTGGACCTATTTTGTACACGTACTCATATGATTAGCTAGATACGGAACCGTTGCAGACAGCTGTTGTGTAATTCAAACCAGCAGCCTCCGATGAAAAGGGACAAAGTATGGCCGTTGCTTATACATGTAGTAAGCTGAGCCCAGAGATTGGGCCCAGATGGATGCCACACATGTACATGTACTCTTGAGTACACCTAAATATTAACTGATAGCTCAGAAGGTGGGATGGAGCATACTCAATGCTTGGAACTTGCTACACACAGCCAGGGCAGGGGGACAACATCCGTGATGATTTAGCACATCAGTGGGTTCCCTATCCCCAGCTAGGGAGACCGTGTAGAAAGGCACTGTGCACTCAACAGTGAAATCAGTACGTGTACATGTACATGTACATATTCATTCTATTGAGTTGTGTGGACTACAGTACACACAAAATTTCCCTCAACAAATCCTGGAGAAAGGAAAAAAAGGGAAACATAAAAAGGCAAAGACAAGGCTAGAAAACTAAAGCGGTGTTTGCACTGGGCTTTTTTCTCTGTGGGGTTTTACTGAGTGGTCAAATAAATATGGTCAAATGTGTCACCACTGTCCATACTTGGACTTGGACACAAGAAAATTTTACCAAGACTGAGGAGAAGTAGCCAAGCTGGTAATGCAGTGACTTATGAGGGCGCTTTGCGTGACTTTTCTGCATTTGTTTTGCTAGTGCTTTTGGTTTTTACACCTGACCTGTGTTGTAATAAAGTACAAGTACATTTCCATGAGTATGAGTATGATTACCTGGAATTATCTTTTGGTAGTACATATTTATGAGTACAAGTGCGAGTACAAAAAAAATGAACTTGAGTACTAACAAAAGTATGAGTGTGGCAGTATTTGTCACTTGGTTATGGTGACAGCACATGTTGAATATGGACATTTTGTGTACCAATACATACAGTACTGGCAGAATGTCACAAATCATGTGTCTGATCTGCAGTAATCAGTCAGTGAGCTCAATGCAATGAAAAGATAATCACCTTTGCAATGACCCATATTTTGTAGTTTCATAATCCAGTTTCTTGAATTACCAGTCCCGCATACAACATAACAGTATTGATGATACCAGCATTAGAATGAGACATTTCACAGGTGCGTATAAAGCATAGATGCAATAACAAGATCCAATCAACCCTTTTTGTTGGGAGAAACCTCAAAATAGTTTCCCCCCACTGAAACCTTTTGTAAGCTGGAGCAGGAAAAGATGTGCCAAATCTGAAACAGACTTTTCTAAATCAAAGTTTCGGTCGTTTTGGAAGAGAGAAAGAAAAAATAAATGTAACTCATAAATCCTGCTTGCAAGCAACCTGGGGTCAAAGCAGTCATTATCTGGATGGAGAGTTTCTTTAGTTGATGTCCAACCCTCTCCCGGTCTAAGGACCTCTTGTATCTTGACTGACCTTTGACCTGAAGGGGACTGCAGCAGGCCCAGTTTGGTGCTGGTGATTGTAACAATTCAATTATTACTTCATGTAGGCAAAACCCTGACAGCAGTTACATACATGTAGAGTGTTACATTACTGTGCAGTTGCACCCTGGAATTTGTGATAGTAGTCATGGCTCTATGTTCATGCAACAGAATGTAATAATCCCAGTTGTTGGCGAAGTGTTAAATGACAGTTCCAGATCAAATGTTGGTGTATAATTTTTCTTTGTGAAATTAAAGTTGCAAAGAGTTTAACAAAATAGTGAATGACGCCAAAGTTTTTCGAAGATTTTTTTAACAAGTGAAAACTTTTGGGAAAACAGTCTGATTATCGTAACCTACATGTAAGTGTTGGTGTGAAACTATGTGCCATAGAAAATTCATTAATTTTGGCCTGTTCCTGAAGGTATTTGATCACAAGTAGGCACTGGTGCAGTTAAGGTACATCAGAAGTCAATCAAACATGTTCCTTTACTAATGCGTTTTCATCAGTTGTACTTAAAAACAATTCGGTTTCAAGAAGATGGGTCTGGAAACTAGATAATGCAATTTTTAGAAGTTTTAGATGTCTGTATATGATGCTAACCATTTTCCTCTCCATTTTTCACCGTTAATACATCTATAACACACAGTTGGTGTTGTTTGTTTCCAAATTGGATGGCTTTAACCTTTGACCCCATCCTCCTCACTGGGAATTTACCACCACCAACAACAACCCCGCGCATTCTGTGACTATGCCCTTCTGATCCCTTGTGCTTTAAGGTACAGAAGGGATGAACGTGAGTGACGCCAAGTTGAGCACAATTATAGGGTTGGTGTTTCTGTCTGTCATGTGAAAACAGCGAGTGGTACAATCTGGCCTGACAGTTTAGGTTCAAGAGCCTCATGTAACCACAGAGTGATCTTTTCTCCACGACCGGGGAGTCATGTGAACCTGTAGCAAGCATGAATTGATGAACACCGGCTCTCTCTTGCCCTGCCATTCTCACTGAGAGAAAAATGTTTGTCTGTGGGTTGAACTCTATTTCTTGTGACCTTTCAGGATTTGATTCAGTATTAAAAAAACTCATATGGTAACACTGTAGGCCGTATACTACATATATGTAACTAACAAAAATTCATGTAGGTACTTGTGCATATTTACATACATAAAAGGGGTTCATGATGTACTGTACAATGTACATATGCCATGGTCACACATTTCAACACACTTAGATTTTTTTTGATTTCCACTTACAACAAAAACATGTTTCCTCAGTTCCAGGAACTTTGCATCTTGTATTTGAAATTGCATTGTTTAGAATCATTGGATGCTTTCACAGATACGTGGATTTAACATGCACATGTACAATGTATGTATGTACATTTTATGTGGATATAGTTGTGCCGATACACATCACTTGTCAGAAATGGTCTTATCCTTTCCTGTATATCATAATGCTGTGCCCACATTGTGTATGTACAACTGTATGGGTACATGTACCCAGATAGCTTGGGGCCAGTCTATTTATAGCTGCACCACCTGCAGAGGGCTCTTATGGACCTGTAATCATGATAATATTACATCCTGTCTGTTCCAGCCCAGTGACCACTGCAATGGTCAAGCGGTCATTCACATTTTGGGTCACAGCTGTAGGCCATAATTGTTATGTCTGTCCTAGACAGTCCATTGATACATTCAGGTATCAAGTTGACCATTGAGCAAAGGCCCAGACCTGGCCAAGCAGGGCTGTGCTCTCTCATTCACTGTGGCATTCTGAGTAATATCCGAAGTCCCTGGTGGACTGAAACCTCATCAGGAATGCTATATTTACACATGTACATGTAATTACATTGTTCCTTTTTTTTATTATTGGAGAAGTGCTCTCCAGGTGTACACATGTGCATGCATGTCTGGGAATCAAGGTCTGAAACAAGATTAGTTCATGATTTGTTTGTTTGTTTTTTGAAAAAGCCTTGACAGTAGAAAGTCCTGACCAAACTGAACTTCATCAGGGAATGTCAGTGACCTTCATATCTACAAGTGCTGGTACATGCAGCTGTATCTATGAAGGTTGAGTCCCTATTACTGGTCTCATAGTATACAATGTGTGTTAGTACAGGTTCCTGCACCGGAACATTATCAGTATCTACATGTATACGATTGTATATTAAAAAATAAAAAAAAATGCCTGTGAAATTGAAGCCTATAATTTCACCAAAGTTCAAAATACCAGCACTTGGCCTGAGCGGATTATCAAAATGGTGTGAAGATTGCTTACAAAGTGTTTGATTTAACTGTACCCTTGTGAAACTGCACATTATGCGTATCAAGGTGGACATCAAATGGCATCTTAGGTTAAATGGGCAACTTCAATTAAAAAAAGAGGAAGAAAAGCAAACATCTTTATTT
Source organism: Acanthaster planci (assembly GCF_054643075.1). Taxonomy (NCBI): domain Eukaryota; kingdom Metazoa; phylum Echinodermata; class Asteroidea; order Valvatida; family Acanthasteridae; genus Acanthaster; species Acanthaster planci. The sequence goes on from NC_141779.1 coordinate 8,084,127, forward strand.
TGGGTGTTGTTTGGTGAATTGATGAACCAACACAATAAATAAGTATGGGGAAATGGAGAACACTCTGCAACGGTTGGGAGGCACGATTAAAAATTGATTGCAGGACATGTATGAGGCAGAACAGGTCTGTGCATTAACTAAATCAACCCCCCCAAGATTATTTGCAATGACTGAATTAGATTGGAAGGAAGCTCATATGACGGTTATCTTGAAAAGACAAAAAGGGACTTTTTTTTTAATGGGCATGAGGGAATGATTAGTTTGGCAGGTAACAGACTGATATCAGATAAACCTAGACCAGGGGGGTCAGTCAACTCAAGTTGGAGCCCAGTGGAAGATGTTGGAGGGAAAGCCTGAAGGTCACAAGTTCACATTGCTGTGTTTACATGTAACTAGACTGTGGAGTCTGTGAACTCTAATCCCGCAAGTAAATTTGTGATTCCCCCTCCTTAAGTCTGTCCAAAGTCTGTCCGAATGCTGTTTTTACCAGACATCGATTTCAAATTATGACTTTCAGTTTCATACAACTTTGCCACTGTGATTTTTTGCAGTTTATCTGAGCACAGCTACATGGTACACATTGTCATGGCCTGGAAATGCTGAGCAGAATTCCGGGCCCTAATTTCATGGTTGTGCTTAGTGTTGTAAAAAGTCTGCACTTGCGTTCAGCATATTTCAATGATTGGTAAGGAAATGTGGCTTGTGTACAAACTTGTCCGTGCATGTGTTGCATAACTAGGGATTCTGCAGTTGCAGGGACAACACAGAAGTTTGTTCAACCCCTTCGCAAAAATTGGAATTATTTAAAAAAAGCGTCAGTACATGTACACGTTGCCCTATTCAGAATTTCTGTGTGCTATGGACATATTTAGATAGCAGTAAGAAACATGTGGAAGAAAAACAAACCAAAAACACCACGTTGTCTGCAAGTAAAGTGACTTTTATTCCAACCGTGCTCATGCATAAAATGAATTCTCCAATCTCAATTTGGGAACAAACAGGAGAGACAAATGTCCACAAGTCTAGGGGGACAATTATTCAAATGTGCAAAAGTGTCATTTTCTCATGCAGTACGAAAGAGAAAATGCCGTTCTCTCAAAACCTAGAGCATGGAGACTACTGTACTGTACTGCATGGCACAGTGCAGGCCTGGCAGAATATTTTAAATTGCAGGACGGAACTGTTCGCTTATGTACATGTTCATGTGGGATAGTTTATTCCTATAGTTGAAAATGTCACAGTTCTAGATGCCTATGCATAGAAATGAGCTGTAGGTTAAGTGCTTAGAAAAAAGACAAGAGAAAAGTTGTTCCATTGCCTCTCCCCTTTTTTTTCAAATTTGACAGGAACATTTCCATAAGAGGCCTCTTTGAGTACTTGCAATATGAGCAGACGCTCGATTTATGGATTGAGATGTATATGTATGGTAAATGGCTTATCCATTACCCCTGCTTCATGACATAATTCTCCCCTGATTGTTTAACATGTATCTTTGGTAAATGTTCTTCAAGGTTAATGATTATTACATACACGTAGATGAGAAATTTCTGCCTCAAATCTCAGGTGGTGATCTTCCACGGTACATTTAATAAGGTCCCAGATGAAGGCAGTCAGTTAGGGCACGCTCTTGTGCATGTGCATGTATGCGTACGTTACATCCACCCTCACTGCAAAGAAAATGGATGGAAATCATCTGCGTGAGAACCGCAGAATGCTCTCCTTGCAGTTCTGATTCACCATGACCCCCCCTTCCCTATCACACCGCAACTACACAGCATCTACACACCAGCCACAATGATGATTCAGCCCAAGTCTTAGAAAAAAGGAGAGAAAGAAAGAGCGGTAACGCTTTGCGTGCCATGCCATCTAAGATGTCAGCTAGTCCCCATATTTGCTCAGGCTACAAAATCGGATCCCTATCCTTTCCACTTTTGGATGTCAACGGAAACTTGTAAATACATAGCAGACCTTGTCTGTTGTTGACGTGCATGCCAACCAGGGCCTGCCTTATATATACAAGGCAAGCGAGCAGTGATGTTTTTTCCCCTGTTCCCTCCACGTACTTATTACAGAGTTTGGGTTTTCTTGTTTCTTTCCCTTAAGGATGTCGTTTCAAATGAATAACAGCCAGGATTATGATTGCCTGTATTGCCCTACTCTGGCTGATATTGAATGGTGGGGTTTGGAAAAGGCAAAAGAAAAGACGAAAAAGTTGACCTCAGACATTTTGTTGCACCTGTCGGCTTGGATTAATATCCCAGTGGCTTGCAGTTGGTGTGTGTGTGGGGAATAAACAGACGCTGCCAGTCGGCATGATATATAGGGTCATGGCAGGACAACTTGGAAGGGCCTGTGCCATTGCTCTAATGACTGGTTGCTATTCCCCCATTAGCCCTGGTTTGTGTTTGGCCCCTCGTCACCTTGACCGCAGTGACAGAAGAAAGGCATAAATTGTCATAATTGTGACATATGAAATGTGTCTGGGTGCAAGTGACGGTATGTTGTCAAATGCATCCTGATATGCTGTTGTTTGGTTGTTTTTTGCATTTTGTTTAATGATGGGGTCGCTGAAGTAGTGTGGTACTTTGCCTTATTGCCACGGTAACCTTGACATTTTACCCATGTCAACATGGAAGTGGAAGCAGCCAGTACATGTTTTCCATTGGGGAGGGGCGGAGACAGAATTTAAGAAGGAAAAAGAAGACAGTGATGGTTGAAGGTTATAAAAATGATTCATTGACCTTTTATTCTGTACTGATTTTACATGTACTTTTTCGGCGTCGGGACTTTGTGGCTCTGTTTATTGTACATGTACGCATATGGCGGTGAAAAACAAATTTGTTTACAGCAGCAGAAAGTGCATTTCTGGCAAGAGGAAGAAGTTTGGCCTAATGGAATTATGCAAATAGGACACGTGTCCGTGAGTGATTTCCCTTGTACCGCATTACAAAATGCGACTCGTTTTGGGCAATCTGTGACAGTTTTTAAAATGCACTGCTGTATTAGCAATAGCAGTACAGTTCGCGATGGCTTCTTGCCAACATCTTGACATAAAACTAGGGAATTTTCGGATCCCTTGTGTCAGTGAAGCCACTGCGTGATGGCAAAACAAATCCTCAGTGACAACCTTCAGCATGCAGTACCATCAACATAGTGACATTGACACCCATTGAAAATGTGCGAAAAGCATGCCTAAATAAGCAAATTGTCCTCGCCATTTCATACTGGTATTACTGATATTCAAAGCTTTACAACTTTCAGATATAAGACCAACTTTTTTCTTGTCTGGTCACCACATGAAGTATGCAAATCTTCCAGAATCATCACACAGTGGTATCCGACTATCAGTTACTGCCCAATTGTATGGAGACCCAGAGATGCCACATAAGCTCTCATTTGTTTGTATCTTACTATTAAAATGCACATTTAAATTATGCAGTGATAGGATTCCAGTTGACCCAACAACAGTATTGGTAGCTTTTTGACATTATTAAATATTGAAAAAAAAACTTATTTTGCTGATATGCAGGTCTGTGGTGACTGTCTGCTGACCAGAGAGCAAAGACTCATTTGAATTGCAGTGGAACGATTCTAGAATGTTTTCGCGATGGCCCCTGAATAAGGCATTTAAAAAAATATCCATGTGGCTTGTACGATTCAAATCTACATGTACATTATCCATAGTACAGGGCTAGGCTTGTGGCAGGTGTCAGCAACAGTTGTCTAATTACCCTGAAGTGATTAGTGAAATGCTTCATGACATTTCATCTGTTATAAGCTTGTCAGTTTATAGTTTACTTAATTAATATTTTAATAGTTTACTCTATCATTAATTTACAAGTATAGTGCTCCTCAATAGATTTTGATGTCCATGCAATTGTTTCTGCAAAAGCACAGTTTTAAAATACTTGCAAATTGAATGTGTCTATTTATTTATTTACCAGGGTACTTAAGTAATCCTGGTGATAATCCTTGCTTGCCACTTTTCAATAATTTAGGTCATTCTGCATCAAGTGTGGACATTTAGAATTGTACAGCTTACAGATTTGACTAACAAACAAAGCCACTAACTCTGTGTTTTATTTCAAATTTGCTTTAATTTGAAATTTGGATTTCCACACCAAATAAAATGTTAGAAAAAAAGAAAGGAAGCATAGCAAAAAATTTACCGTCCATAATATTGGAATGAGATCACTAATTGCATAGGCCTACATGTACATTCTTCATGAGTACATGTACATGTGGTAGGCTAAATACTATATGAAATGACACAGTTTAGGTATACTGAGTTCTTGTGGTAGGGCTGTAAGCACTCCATGGTTAGCAGAACTGTGAACAGGACCCACATGCTGTACATGTAGCTTTGGAAATGAAATAGAGATTCAGATGTTCTCTGTGTAGAGTTACAGCTAATGGTCACTACTATTGCAAATGACATGAGTAAAAATAAAAAATAATTTAAAATAGCCTTTATGGGAAATTAAAGCATAGTATCAGGCACTGAAATCTGTGTCCCTGGTGTGCATTTTCTTTTCAAGAGACCATGAAAATAAACTGCAGCCTTTGAAAACAAAGTAGGAGTGAAACAAATGTGTACCGTACATACATGTAGCTCAGAAAAACTGACCCTGTTCGGTTCTTTGTCACTTCAAAACTTCAAAATGGAATATGGACATATATTGTTTAGTTTAAAGATTCTAAAGATGGCATTTAATTTTTAGGGATGGCTATAAAAGCACATTTGGCTACAAAATTCTACGCTTTGGTAGATCTTCAGCTGTTCGTTAAAACTGTTTCTGCTTGAACCCTGCTTTCCGGGGCTACCATAAAGGCATGTCAATTTCAGCTAATTCTTTATTTTATTTCAATTTGAAACAAAAAATGATTAAGCTGATAACCAACCCATGCGTTCAAATCCAGTCACATTTAATCTGAAACCATAAATCATTTCACTTCAACCAAGATAAGTAATGCTTGGCCTACTGTATGCAGGTTGGAGTAATGCCAATTACCAGTGCCGCAGCCAAATTACCATAATTCCAAACCACAATTACCACCATTTTAGGAGGAGGTGAGTGTTAAAAGGTGTGAAGGAAAAAGGTTTTGCTAGTGAGCTGACTTCAGTGAAGTATGACTTTCAGAACACTGTAAATAACTGAGTGCATGTACATTTTTCTGTTTTATCTAAATAATTGTGTTATTTACTGAATCATCACTAATTTTTTTTAGAATTTTCAGTTTTTGGTTTATTTGTTATTTTTGTTCTGTGTGTTTTATTTCACTTGTATTTTCTCTCACAGACACCTGACTTAATGCGCAGAACTAATCTACATTTCATTGACAGTGAATGTAAAAAAAAATAGTTTGAAAATTCATACCATTTATTAATTAATTTCACTTATTTTGCCATTGTCTTCCCCAGAGGGTCAAGTAGGAGTGTACTTCCTTGCATTTTGTGCAGAGGTTCAAAGATAACATCACACGGGGCTCTGAACTCTTTGTGACTCTGTAGACTAGAAGTAATATCTTGGACTAATAAAAAAACATGAAGGCTCTACAGCATTCTATTTTCACTTGTGGGTGAGAAATTCCACTTTGAGCTTATCAAATATGTATAATGAACCTAAATTGTGGTGGTGGGTGGTTGGTTGGTGCCTAACATGAGCTACAGGGTGCAAGGTCCATAGAACCCAACATCCCGCTTGCACAGGTGAATTTGTCAGAACCTGCTTGTTCACTTGCAGCAGGTGTTCATGACAGGCATAATACTCTGTTTAAGTGCAATTTAGCCTCCCTAAAGAAGCAGGTCATTTTGCCCCTCAACCTTCTGTATTGTTTATGCCCCCAGCTAATGTGCTTTCAATGTGCGTGGCAGAACGAGCAAAGTTGCAGTACATGTATAATTACAGTGGATGTGCGTAGGTGTTGTACATGTACATGTACCCGTTTATACATGGGTCACCTTTCCTGTTCAGGGACATAACCTGCAGGGGTCGACCTTAAGCGGGCACAGCGACGCTTTTGCGTCTGACAAACCATTATTAGCGGCTAGTAACCCATAACAAAGTGAGAGGTCAGGCGCTGAAATTAGTGCCAGGTTGTTACTGATCCTGTCTTCACAAAGCACCTTCCAACAACCTTTTCTCACGTTAAAACCCCTTTTTGAAATATTTTTTCCTACTTACGTTTGCGATTTTTGAAAAGAATTTCACGAGTTCCTTTCGCGTTTTGCTGTCATGAAAAAACGTGCGCAAAGCTCAATCCATTAAAGCAAAGCTGCGCTGGTCGATTACGCTACATCTGCCGTACACACACGCAACCCTAAAGCTGCAGGTCAAAAAAACATCAATGTTGCAAGAGAATTTCTGCAAGTTAATTCACAGAACTTCATCTCCTGTCTATAGATGTATATACATGTTTTGCTTGTACATGTACTTGAAGCAAGCATGTTTCCACCAAATTTCCTGCCACAGCATAAGGTTTATTGCCCACCCGTTTGGATGCATCACACATGCTTACCACGCGATACATGGACATTGTTGGCCAGTTTTCCGTCTTGATACATAATTATTGTTGTGAATTGTCTACTGTAGAAATTTTTCACAAGGATTAAGACGTTTTTTATCACTTTTAGAGACAGTTTTTGGAAGCTTTCGTACCCATTCATGCCATTCAATCAGTACAGAAAAATTGACCCAAAAAATGCCTGACATACTGACCCTATTTTTAAGAGGTACGTAATTGGAAGCAGAACTATTATTTTTTTTACCTAAAATAGCTCCCAGATACAGTGAAACAGCTCCTGAAAACCCCTGCAATTTAAAAGGCCAGGAGCTGTTTTTAGCTTCTGGGCAAAACAGCTTAATGTCGACCCGTGAACTTGTTTCCTATATTTTTTGCCCGCATAATTTACAGTGTATAGAGAAAATTGTTCAAACTAAAGGAATACCTGTATCCTGGTAATTGTAGTGTTTGCAAGGTCAGGTTGATACACATGTTTACATAAGACATTTACAGGTAGGTAAACATGTACCCATGTGTCCCTGGCTTAGAAGTGATTAAACCCCAGTTGAGTGTATCAGACTTGTTCATGTTTGTATTTACACAAACTACAGGATACATGTAATAGGCAGGTGACAGGTAATTTAGGCATTTGATGCGATAAAAGGTGAAGGTGGAAGGTCACATGATGCTAGTTACAAGGTTTTCCTTTTTGTTCCTATGTTCAGAGACAATCAATAACTGTTGTGCCATTACATGGCTGCACTGCTGGATACGTGAATGGAAATCATAGCTGTGTAGTCATTCCAAATGAGCAGTGTACAGTACATAATTGTGTACATTCAGATGTTGACAGTAACCATGGGTTGAAGAGGTGACTTCCATCAAAAGATGTAAGAATTTTTACAGAACCCCTTGAATCATCAAACTGTATTCCCGCTTCTTCAGAATTAATGGCAAAAAAGAAACTTAATATCCTGAAATATAAAATAAATGCACATAAATGTACATGAATTTAGAAATGAAGTCAATTTTTAACAAGATCGAGAAAAAACATTTTTATATGTGTAGCTGTCAACTTTGTGGTCAAAACCTGCATTCTGTCAGAGAAAGACATCACTCCTTCAGTTGCCACAAATGTACTGTGCTGTGGAAATTCCTTCCATTGCAACGTGCCATTAATGCATAGCAGGTTTATAAAGAGAGTAAACAAGGAGAGAAATTCAAAGAGAAATTGATTTCAAAGGTACATGTATCAAGTAGAAAGTAGCTGGTTACTTATCGAAAGGTAAACAGAGAGCAAGAAAGAGGGGGCTGCTTTGCAGTGCACTCCAGCCGATGCTTAAACCTTAGACTGAATTAACGGACAACATTTTTGGATCTAGTCAAATGAAACATTGAAAAGTGAGAGGTGGTCCGCCTCCGGGGAACTCGCTGAATCTGTAACGAGCTCTCCTTCGTCAAACATAGACAGGCTTGATCACATAATGTTAACAACTGGGGGGGGGGATCTCTCCCAAAGTGATGGATAGATGCCTGTATTTGTCCTGACGTGTCAGGTGCCCGTGGATGAAGGGGACATTGAGATAGAGAAACCCAGCGCTTCCCCTGGTAAAGTCAAGCTGGCTGTTTGTCTACTATGAAAGGGGGGGGGGGAGGAAGAGAAGAGATTTTAATCAAAGACAACGGGAAGCAATGAGAGACCCTGCAAATGGTACATGTACATGTATTTCACCATGTGTGCTAGGATATCACGCTATGCTGACCAGGGGTCACTGAAAAAAACTGCAGACATCTACCGGTAGGGATGGCTTCTCTCTCTTGTCTTCAACCTCGCACACACCTTTGAAAGATGGAATAGGAAAAGATATGAGGTGCATAATTACATTAATAGTCATTATTGTGACAGAAGCTGTTGGGAAGTTAGACTATGGCACCTGGCTGTAGGTTAGAGTTTCTTGAATGTCACAACTGAAGAAAAGGATCCCCACATATTTTTATGTTCAGTTACAGTTATGGCAACTTATATTTGTTCGTATGTATGTTTACATTCTTTAAGAAGACACATTCGCTTTTAAAAACATAGAAGGTGTGTGCATTTATGGGTGATGCAGTGCATGTAACCGGATGCTCTATTGAAGTAAAACATAGGGATATGTACTGGTAAACACCTAAACCCACAATTTAACGTGAAAAAGGCATATGTGAAAAATGTATTCAGAACATATGGAAAACAAAACTGCTACAAACTGCTTACTAACTGCATTCAAACATGGACCATTTACCCAGGGATGTGCAACCGCGAGGGGCCCCAGTGCAAACACATGTGCGACCTTGGTTCCATGCGTAATACAGATTGTTATTATCCCTGTAGGCGCTCTTGACTTTCTCGAAAAAACTCGCAACCACATGACACGCGTTGCAGCATGTACAGTGCAGCCGTGGTTGTGCCGAGATGACGCGCCGATGCGGTGCTTAAATCTATTTTAAATCTTCTTCATTTATCGATTTCAAGGAGAAACGAAGTTTTAATGAGGCAAAATTCCCCAATTTTGTGGTTCCCCTTTTTCCGAATGTATAGGATGAAATATCTTGAGCAGCATATTTTTATAAAGGGTTTACCCTGACTTAAAATATTACAAGAAAACAAAGTGGTAGACAGGAATATATGTTTTATTATTAGAGAAAGTGTTACATAATCCAATTTAATTTCTGCTTTGATATTGTGCCAGCCGTAACACGCACTGAACCAGCTCAGAGCTTAAGTTGCACATCCCTGGGTAAATGGTCCGTGATTCAAAGTGCCAATTCTGTCTTAGCTAAATCTCATCAAAACGCTCTTGAGATTAACTTAAATTTTGTTGTATTATTTAATATGCGTGTAGCCTGGGTTTCATATATAAGTTTTCCCAGAAAATTGAAATTTTTTTTTTTTTCATCTGAAAAGTTGTTAAGTATTTCGTGAAGTTAGTTACAGGTACGTGTACCCTCGTCCCAAAGTTTGAAACCAGTTCCTGATATTGGTGGTCAGGGACAGGTTTCTTTGCACAGTCCTATAAAGCCTGAGCAGAACCATTGCCATTAATGATCATTGGTTTGGTTCTAGTCAGATGTCTATCATATCAATGTCTATAAACCAGAATTTGGTACAGAAATTTTGTTGCTTGTTCATTTGTGCTGAAACGAAGGTTCAGGCCAGATGGTAGATCCATGTTGTTGGGAATCACCAGTACACAAACCTAGCGTGTACCAGTACGCCCGGTGTAAGTTTACCAATGTACTCCGTTTGTGTTTGATGATGCTGCGGTGTCAGGTAGTGTTTTTGTCATGTTGAGAAACAGTCTGTATTTTAGGAATAGTTGAGGGGCACTGTGCCATCACCTTACCGCAGCCTACCCTGGTACATGTAGCGAGGGTGCTTGAAGTTTCACTGTGGTACCTTGTATACAAATGGTGCAGTTTTTCGCGATATACGGGCACATTTGTATGTTGTGTTTTTTTTCTCCCAGCAGAATGGTGACAATGTCATTGCAAGCAGCGTGTGCCTGTTTGCGGCAGAACTATGCTGCCTCCCGTGTTATCTCTGGGAAGTGTCCAGCAGAGTGAGCACCAAGCAGTTGCATGTCACATGTGCCCACTGAACTCACTTAACATGATGTAAAACAGATACATATACAGTACATGTATGCACGGAACGTGTTTGCTGCATCTTTTGTGCAGGGCAGAAAATAGCGCAATTTTCCAGATTGCTTGCCCTGTTCTCATTGTCTTTCCGTATCAACCCTTGTTTTTATTCTTCTTTGGCTAGTACTTGTTCGGGTAAATATTACATTAATTGCAATCAATCACCACAAAGTGTGTGCTTTTCCATTGTGGCTAATCTTGTCATTGTCATCACGTAGTGGTTCTGTCTGTTGTTTTGATTGAGGTTGTAGTACTGGCTGTTGCGCTTGTTCCTTGGCACTGTAGCAACCGGAAAAATTTGCCACACATGTGCATGTACATGTAACAGTCCAGTTGGAGTGTATTTATATGCAGCCAAGGAGATTTTGATACGTCCGAAGATCGTCTTGATTAGGAGCATGCGTGTACTTTAACCCTCGTCTCAAAAGCCTGCTCAGTTTGTGTATTTGCTGCAAGCATGCGTTATCATATTTTGGGTGGGCTATCATGTGCAAACAAGTAGGAAACATGACACTACTGGCTCCAGCCTCTCAGTCCACACACAGACGCACATTGCATGTGCATTAGGCTGGTTTCCAAGTGACCAGAAATATTTCCCTGCAGTGATAATGTTTGGGTCCCGTATCGATGGCATGACGAGAATATGAAAGTATCTAAAATTACACGGGAGCAAACGTAGGATCATGCAAGCCTTTTGGTGATTGTGTGTTTACATGAAGACACACATGTGCGTGCATTTTACAGCATTTTGTGGGTCACGCATTTGAATTTTCATGCAACTGAATTTGTGTTACTTCTGTGGTGGTGTCTTTTTTTTTCTGACTCCCAACGCACATGTATGAATTCAGTTAAAAATGACACAGGGTTTTCCAGAATGTAAAGAACAGATGGCAAACTTCACAAGTAACTGAGAACTCAAGGTTCTTGGCTGTGAGTTTTGCTCACATGACTTATGTCTTTATACCCACTTTTGAGCTTGCCAACATTTGCCATGACTCTTGAGTTAACATGCATCATTCTGATGATTTCAGGCATGACAATAGAGTGCATTCATGTGATATTTTTTTAACATCTGTGTTGCTCATAAGATCAACATATTACCATGATGACCTGGTCATGTTGCCCCTAGCTTGCAGTTCTTGGCTGCATAATCCATCAAGCTGTGTGTCGCTTTGCACATCTATCGGTACAAGGCTGTGTCAGTTCTTGTTGACTGTCATATGCAGATGGACTGTTTATGTACAAGGACATTTTTATACCATTCCATTTAAAAAATGTATTTACAAAAAGGGGGTAGAGTGCACACGGCACACCGTTATGAAATGTCTACCCTGCCTTTATTTCAGTCAACGCACTATTAAACCCAAATGGTATCTCAGAGTTTCTCAGAGAAAAAATGACCACACTCTCTCAATAGTCTTCATTTCTTGAATTCGTTAATGAAAGCCGGAGCATTCAGTGTGCATGTGTACCCTTGCTTGAAGCATTACAAATGGCCACTAGATTTGATCTGCTTCTGGTTCATGACGAATCTTGCATACCACGTCTTGTGTGCAAGAGTGCAGTTTTGTTCGTCGAGGGCGCTACAGCTTGACGCGCATAGGGCCATTTCCATTCAGCACTCTCTGCACTCCCCCCCCCCGAAAATTCATCCACTATAATGGATGAGATCGGTGTGACAGATTTCAAATTAAGCCAGGTAACACCTGTCCCCTAGTCAGCACAGAAATGCTTCTTCAGTTGATTTCACCCTACACGTACATGTATGCACGCATGCTGTTGTTTAAACGGTGCCTTTTCTGTCTCATCCTTATTCTGGGAAAGAATGAATGAAAAAAAGTGCAGGGATGCGATTCTTTTCCTGCAGATGAGGTTGTATTTGTGCTTCCTCAGTGATTTATTTTTTATAAGACATGAGACAACTAACAAAACTTACCCTTCTAAAGGAAGTCGTAATCAGAAAAAACAGGATGAGGTAGAAGAGATTGGTGTTCATTAGTATGTTTGGATGAGGCTGAGGGAGATAGGGGTCTGTAGCAGCAGCTTAAGCTCCTCATTGATGGGCAGCTGCAAGGGGGCTCTCGCTCCTCTGACGTCAATCCAGAGATTATGGACCTGTAATCCCCGTTTTATTGAGATGTCAATGTGAGATAGTTTTGGTTTTGGTTGTCATTGATTTTTTTGGGGGGGTTCAGTATCAGTGTAAGATACATGTAGATGTTCAGTCTATTTATTGTAAATGGAAGAAAGTTCATAGGATAGTCTGTGAGTGAGGGTTGGCCTAAATTCTTTTTTTTTTGTCAGACAAGAAATTTCTTTTGATGACATTATTTTATATTCTGTACTCGTGATGTTTGAAAATGCCATGTACATGTTCCAAGCAATGAAACCCTTTACAAGTGTAAAATGAATTTGTACATGCTACATGTCTGCTGTACCACTTCTCTTCCTAAAAAATACCTCCGTGGAGGGTGTTGTTCATGCTTGAGCTTTCTAGTCCATTCTGTAATTCATCAGTGGTTTACAAACAAGCGCACTAAACAGCTTGTGCAGCCTTGAACTTAAAAAAGGAAGAAAAGATCTCACGGTGTGGCATTTTCACGTGAGAATGTTTTCCGTCTGCAAAACGGTTGCCCATACTAGATCAGGGCACTAGCATTTAAAGCAGGTCATTCCCCCCTTCCATGCCAGATCCCCGTGAAGTCGCCCAGGCTGGTGGGGGGGGGAGAGAAAAAAAACAAGGAAGATCAATCTAGGAATGGTTGAACTGATAGCGTGCCTTAGCCTGGAGCATGCAGCGCGGCCGTGCCCTAACAACAGAGGCCCCTGTGGTCTGTATTTAAGGGATAATGCCCCACAAGCCGGACCAGGCACGAACTGTTCGGTCTTAGTCACTGCCCGAGCTGTCCGTCTGGGCTTTTTTTTTAGGGGGGGGGGACATCACATCTTGGCAGACTGGAAGAGGCTCAGTCCTCACAACCCGCTTGGGGTGTTTCTGGCAAGGGCAACTCAAGGTCAGCATCATCAGGGTCAGAAAACCAGAACCTGGAAAACAGAGCAAATGTGCCCACTGGACAGGGCTTGGGAATGGCAGTGACTTTCAGCACAGGGGACACTCCTGAAAGTTGGGTAGGGATTGTTTTGAGCAGTGTCCACCTTGTGCCTCTGTGCCTCTAGGCTAATGGTGTTAAGCAGGCCTTTCAGGAAGAAGGCAAATAACTAGCAGATGTTTGCAACAATTTCTAATTTGTTTCTGCTTAAATACAAATGCCTCTACTTCTAAAAACACAAAAAGTCACAATACCATACACCCAACAGAAAAGAGACTAAGAAATTTTGCCTGCTGTGAGCCTTCCTGAATAATCTTAAGTTCCTCGGGTTACTGTCTCATTATGAATGTATACTTCCTCAGAAAAAAAATTCCCCCTGCTGCTTTAAGTGGATGCACATTGTTTGCACCTAACCCAAGACTGTTGCCTGGGGTTTTCTCCTTACAACTGTCACCTTTTTTCCCCCTTTGGTTCTGTTTTTAATTCATTCCCTGGCCAACTAACCTGTCTGCAGTTTCCCTCTCTCTCATGTGAGTTACCCTTCAACTCATCCTCATCACCTCCCTGTCCAACTATAAGCCTTTGGCAAGCTGCCTCTGTAATTTCAACTCTCAGACATTAATGCTGAGCACCCAATCAGATTGCGTATGAAGTCAAACAAGGCATTTTGGTATTAGACATTTTTTTAAATCTCTCTTTCCATAACTCTTCAAAATCATGTATGCATTTTAAATTGGGACAATTACTGTACTCATGGTAGAAGTAAATTGAAAGATACAGTGTACATGTACATGTTGAAGAACATCTGAGAAGTTTAACATGTATCTGGCAAATGTAATGGCTAAATACACCGTTCACATGTTCATGTTTCATGAGTTCAGTTATCCATAACACACCGGAAACTTTCTTATGGTTTTCCAGTGGAAGAACTTTGAAAGAAACATGATTGCAGTGACTTTGAGTCAGTTCCAAGCCCACCTTAGGCTCTGTGAATGCTAGGTACGGTATGCTAAAAATCAACCTTGAGAGAGTTCAATGCTGCAGACAGTTTCACTTGAGTAAGTGAGAAATGCACAGTGATTTTACACCTGTCCATGTAGTACATGGGGTATTCATATGCTTGTTTTTACAATTCATGTGTTCTTGATTTCAGCTACATGTACGTGTGTACATGTACCAGATTTGCTGATCAAAATATTGACCTTCCACTCCTTACCAGTTTTAATTCAATTGTGTAAACTCTCTGCAGATTTTGGGACCAGGAAGACTAAGTTAACATTTTTTCAGGTGGTGGTTCATTTGGAATTTGTGTTTGCAGGTCCTTTTTGAGGTGAAGCTGGGTGGAGGAGAGGGTAAGCATGTTGGGATGTGGGGACATCTAGCATCCTAAGGGGTTTTTACATGTAAACCTTGGTTGTATGAAGTACATTGTACAAGTATGTCCGTAGCTTACGAGCTGACATGTATGTACCATACATTACTGATTGGTGCCACTTTGCAGGGTTTCACACCACAGCCTCTCAACTCAGGTTGAACTCAACCTTGAGTGAACTCATGACCACCCTTGGTTGAAAAGTTGATTTTACAACCCCGAGTTCAACCCAGCATTGTTTAACACTTGTTTTGTGTGAACGAAACTTACCGGGACTAGTTCAACTCAGAAATGAACACAAACAATTTTCACCCCGGGTTGAAAAATCTCAACCCTGGTCCGGAGTAGGGCTGAGTTGATGCAGGGTTGACATGGGATTGAAACTTTCAAATGCGAATCATTGCAATTTTTAACCTCCGTCAATCCCTAGATTCGTTTAGTGTGAAAAGGCATAGTATGGTCGGCCCCAACCCCCTTTCTGACAGATTATCATGCATGATGCATATGCCTAGGGGTAGTGTGTCCCAGCTTGCATTGTGTTAAACAAGAGCAAGTGCAGGGAGGCCTCTGTGCCTTTCAATGGTGTGTGCGCGTTGTTCAACGCGGGCCGGCGGCAGTGCCGTTTTTTTTTTTAACGACTCGCGCAATAATGCCAGCTGAGTTCCTAAATTGAATGGTGTAGTTCTACGCCAAGCCGGACGTTTGTCATGCACGGTCCACTTGTGCTCCAAAGGGGATGAGTGGAACGTAACCGGCTGCCTGACCGGGTATGTGGGCGACATCTTGTTTTTTTTATTTATGAAAAATTTTGCAGACTAACACGAGCGAAAGAGCTTTCATTCACGCATTCAGGGAGCAACCTTGGGTCGGTCATTACCTCAGGTTTCTAGAGATCAATTGGGAAGGAAAAGCTGTTTTCAATTTTTTTTTTTTCAATGAGGAAATATACCGGGTGTTGGAATAACCCCACAGTGAGCCTGAGAGTGTTTGTTTCCTCATCTGAACAAATAATCACGGATATGACGTCCCCCTCAACTTCGGACCAGCTTTTCTGATTCCATTGATCCCCAGACTACTGGGAGAACATAGTCGGACCTCCATGGCTTTTGAAGAGCAAAGAAACAGGCCTGTGGATGAGGACCGGATTGGTTCTCACCTACACCTTTGTTAGCAACTGTCTGGTGTCTGCAGGGCTTTAGGCAAAGGTTTACTCCCGGTCAGGTCGATTTTGAAAGCGGGAAAAAAAAATACAGATGGAAGTTGTGAATGGCCCTCTACAGCTGTCACCAACCGTCTGAATTCATCATGCTCCACCAAACTTTAACAACATTTCAGGAGAGAATTTGTTTTTTTTTTCTCTTGCGTGTGTGAAGGGGTTGTGGAGAAATACGGGAAAAAACAGACATTTGTACAGTGAGGTGGAAAATAAATAATTCTCAACATGAGATTGTAAATCTTTCAGTGTTGTGTTGTCGACAGTGATGGGAACATGTCTGCAGTGAGCATTGGCAGCAAAAGTGTACCGTAGTGTTTGGCCTCTGAATGATGCACGCCATTTGAGAGAGGAGGGACCACAGCGCCGTTTCCAGGGGATGACGAGCGCCATGTGCATGTGAGAGTTAATTCTGCACCGGATGCTGCCACGGCTTCAGAGAGATAAGGCTTGGACAAATTGGCCCCCGCTGCAGACAAAGTTGTGAACCGGGGCAGCTGTGTTGCTCACTCTCCCCTCCTTCCTCGTCCAGTATACAGATCATCTCGTGCACGAACATGTACATGTAGGGCGAGTGCAGTTTGCGCACACATGTCTCCTACGTACTTGTATGCTTTTGCCTACTGTTTTGTTTCTCGTGTTGGTGTCACATGAAAAGTTCAGAGATTTGCGCTGAGTGCATATTCTGGTGCAATTGTCTTAATTTCTTTTTGTTTAGAAGGCACTGTTTTGTTGACTTTTTTTTTCTTCTTCAGAACAGATGTGCATTTTTACCGAATTCCAGTTCATGCAGATTGCAAGTATGCATGTCTACAGGCAGGGATGTATTATTGGCACAGATTATAAGGATGTTAATGACAATATCACCGTGTGCTTTTTGTTCCTCTCAAGCAAATATCTATGGATATGCACATTGCAAGAAGAAAACTGAAATATTGGCCACATTCAGAAAAGGGAGATAATACTTGTGCTTATTAAACTATAAAAACTTTCATTTGACTTCTAAGGTAAGCCAGAACAAGTAAGCATAATCACTTTCAAACAGAGTCGTTCCAAGCTGGATTTTTTTACCACCCCTCTTTGAAAATCAAGCCCCACCCTCAAAATAGGCAAGACCTAAGGTGGTTCCATTTCTTAAGTAATCTCTGGCCTTAAGTTTTATGAGCCAGCATGCCAAAATTCGTGCTTTAATCACAGTGAGTAGGATTGTCTGGCTTATCTGCCCACTAACAATGTGTTGAAAGGTAGATGTTGCTGTGAATAAAAGCTGTTATGGGGACAAATTCTTGACCCCAAAGCTGGGTCCCGAATTTCCTAACAAAAGAAATTGCCTCCCTGTATGTAGTAATGGCCTGGGCACACATGCGTGTACATGTATAGATGTACATGTATATATACATGCATGGTATGCAAACATTGGTAGTCAGTGATCACTGAGAGTTTGTAACCACCATGTGTGAGGCAGGACCAGTCACTGAGCCCCCAGTAGAGCAACTTGCTCTGATGGGCCCCCCCACTCTTGGTTTCGCATTTCAAATTGCAGTGGGGAGCCACAAAAGACGTTATGACAAGAGAGGAACCCGAGACTGAGTCGCCACTGAGCCTTAGCTTCCTCAGCAGTTAATATGAACAGGCAGCCACTGAAACTCGATCGCCATACTAGTAATACCAGGGAGACGATGGAATGGATTTCTCGTTGGGGGGGGGAGGAGAGACGACACCAAGAGACTGAGATAGTGAAAGAGAAGGCCTCATGACAGAGTGTATACGTACATGTTGCTATAGGCCAAAATCCAGTTCAGGTTTGTCTGGTGCTTTGAATTGGATTTTCCCTCTCTAACATTTCAACCGGCTATTGCATTTGTCAGCGATGGGCAAAGCTGCCACAGGTGCTGATATGGAAGCCATTGAAAATTACCTGGTTTCAAGCGGGCAATGTTTTCTTGGATATGGATATTAATTTGAACTATATCCTCAGAAACTGGAGCAGCATCTTGGTGGAGTCTTTTGTTTTGCATTTTTTTCAGTCTTTGAAATTCATTTGCTCCTTGCAATCGCATGCATGTACTTATTTCAAGGGAAGTGTGTGAACTACTCACTGGTTATTGTGTTGAAACCAAACCCAACCTGCACTAAATGATCTGAAAAGATTCTGTATAATTTACATTACACCTGGGGATGGGTTTCTTAAAAGCAAAACATTTGGGATTCATTTGGCTGTATACATGTACAATACACTAATTTGTCATGTGAGCAAAATTAATGATACCTACCCATAACCCAGTGCATCTTTCCAAACACATCAACGCCCCTCCTCCCAACACCCTCAAAGCAGGTGTTGGGGTCAGTAGAATAGAGTGTTAAATATTTCAGTCCCAAATAGCTATTCACCTGTGTCTGGGTCCCTAAATAATGATTGGGCAGGATATCACACAAACTCTCTCTCTCCCTGCTGAGAAAAATTTGTGCACAGTCTTGCAGTTTTAGCAGTGCTTCATCAAGAATGCTAAGAAAACCTTTCATGGAAGACTTGTGGCCTTCTGCTTTGTTGGTTGGTGTATGGTATATGCGGAATATTCGTAAGTGTGCTTAGCGTGCTCAAAGCCTTGAAATAATCCACACAGACTTTGTATGTCATTTGATAACTACTGGAATGTTTTCAAGGGCACTGCCAGCAAATCAAAGGTCAAGTTCATTGAGCTTGGCCACAGCTGCTTACAGACAATGTGATTAGATCCTATCAAATAAATTTATAGCTTTAGGTCTCTTGACATCAAAGTACATGAACAGTGTGTCTGGATGTTTGTTGTTTGTTGGGCTTTATTTCTGTGCATGTGTGTTTCGTGTACGTGTAATTAAAAACTAAATAGATCAGTTTCACATCATGGCAGGGTTGTCAAAACTGGTAGCTATTTGTCATCTTTCACTTTGGAATACATTGCATGAGGAAAGTTCACTTCTCACTGTCAGTGTTGGGAAATTGCAAGTACCTTGCCATGGTTCATCTGCCTTTTACAAAATTCAAGTAATAACAATCTTTAAAAAGGAAATTGCAAGTAATGAAAAAGAACTCTACCTGCACGTGGTGGATTGTCAAAACTGAAGTTTGAAAAAAAGAAATTCTACCAGAAATTGAGCTGCTTCTGACTAAAGCCTCTAAATTATCCTGGGCCCAGTAGCTACGACCCCCTCCCATAGACACGTGTCAGTGTTAGGCGTGGCTACTTTTGGAAGCAACCTAGTAAGCTGACTGAGTTTAAACCTCTATTTTGTCTCTTTAAATAAGAGATCCTTGTTTAAAGGATATTGTTAAAAAACAATGTTAAAAAAAATTCTTGAAATTGCACCTTTGTGTTTCAATTTAACCCCATGTTCAATTTCTGTGTTGCTATTTCTTTCTGTATTTGGGGTCCGTTGGTATGAAAATATGACTTTGCATATTCATGTCCAACCTTGTGATGTTATCCGAGGCACTGAACCTCAATGTTGTATTGATTTGTGCACAGAAAATTGCTAGATTTATTTTATACTTTGCTATTGAAGATTTTGTTGTAGTTAAGTAAATGGCAATATGTCAGCAAGCAATCTTTCCTTAGAAATGCTTTTACAAAGATCAAATTTGGGGTTTACAATTTTAACATAAAAACATGCAAACTGAGCAGTGTCTTCCTGGGTTTACATCACACTGACAGCCTCCTGACATGTCTGGAAAAGCTTGGTCAATAAGCCATTTGCCTAGTTACGTAAGAGATGTCTTGCAACAATACACTTTTCCCAATGGATAAGAATGGCACAAAGGAACCAGTCCATTCCAGAGATGATGGTCACTATGCAAAAGCTTGCCCCGAATTATGAGGTATAGCAACAGTGTCTGTAGTCCGGGGAATTCAAATTGTTATGTTTCTATGCGGTCAGATAACACAGTGTACACGATTTTATTTAAATTTAACTCGCAAGTGGCTTATTCTGAATGTTTAAAAAAGTGAACTTACAGTTCACTTAACTCAAAAAGATTTTAAACAATTTTCACACATTGAAGAGGAGTTTAAACATGCACAGAAAGTGAGTCTAAGAAAAGTGATCGCATGGACCCTGTAATACTTTATTTTCCATTTTCATAGGCACCGAAAATAACATTTTTAATGAACATTTCCTCCTTTCCAAACCCTTTACACATTGTCCATTTTCTAGAGACTTTTAGAAGTGAAATACAGTAGAGAAATAATGTAGTCAGACATTCCACATTGGGAGCAGAGCTGAATGAATTCATGCCCACAGGGAATTTTTGCTAAGAAAAGAGGGAATCGTTGCACAGTCTGTAAAAGAAGGGAATATCTACATGACCACTTTATTGTCTGATTTGATTAGGGAGTGTAATATTAGCATGCCACATGGGGAAGATTGGAGGTTAACACAGGGCAAGTGCAGCTAGCATCACGGCACCAAAGGGTCGGCTATTTTTAACTGCTGACTCTTCCTCAGGTTCAGTTTATTTCATCATTTTTGTGTGTCTTGTCTTCTGTTCCATCTTTGCTTTGATGTGTGACCAAGCACTGGGTATAGGTCAGAGAGTTTTGACATATTGGCCATGCAGTTTTAGTTCTCACTGATGCCCTTAATCATCAATGGTAGGACTTCCAATCGGCTATCACAAACACCCTTTTGTTCATCATACGTTCATCACAGTGCTAGCACCACTATGTACATGTATATATGTTAATGTAATACGCAGGACGTGTTGTGGCAATTGCTGTTTAAGAGTGTTGGGGTGGGAATGGGGGGGGGAGGTGGTTGGTTAGTTAGTTAGTTGATTTTTACATGGATTGCATGTAACATCAGCTTCTCATCCAAATACCTGATGACTTATAAACATGTACATGGAGGAATTTTTTGTCCGAGCTGCACAGGGGATGATTCAACATGCTGTAGCCCTACACTTGAGTGTTTCCCATTGTGTAGTACCCACACTGAGGCTGGAGCGTACATGTAGCTGTGGAGATTGACCCCTCATGTTAGTGTCCTGACCGTGTGTGCCCTGACCATGTGTTGTAGCATGTGTGTGTGCTTGCTCAGTCCAACTTTTAGTAACTAAGACTGTTCTGAAAGTGGTGTCTCTCTTTTTTTTTGAACTCAGTATTTTCAGCCGAGCGTAAGGCACCTGCTGGGGTTAGTTTAGCTTGGAATAAATAATACCGTCAGTAGATTTCTTAGCAGGAATTTATATACGTGCAGTTTTTAATTATTCATGATCTGCTGGTGCCAGAAATATACTAGTTAGCCATAAACGTTGCATAACCATATGTGTATTGATAAATTCTGTCTTATTGTCAGTTTTTTTGCCATTCAGAGATGTATCACTTGCAGTTGACCGATGTCAAGTACTCTACATGTACTGGTACATGTTAAACAACCCTATTAAAATTTACGTCTCCCTGATGCAAAAATGCTCCTTTTTTATTTGCTCATAAACTGTATACGTGTGGAGTGGATTTGCTTTCTTTTTTTCTTTGGAGATATGGACACAATGGTTTCTGTTAAATTTTGTTCTTATTTGCTGGTAAACTACGTCCCTCTTCCTGGAAAAATCATGATACATGAACATGCCAGTGTTCAAACAAAAAAGGTACACATCCCTTGTATAACTATTATGAATGGGGCAGAGTCAATTGGAATAATTCACTTTTTGAATATTCGACCTTCAGTTCAATCGAATATCCAAATATTCGGTCTTACCAACTGGCAGAGTGTTGATGATTAAAATCAGTTGCAATAACACACACAATTGTACATTATAATCACTATAATAGCTTCTCACGTCTAGGAGTATCTCCAGCCACAATTTAGCAAAATTTAAGAGACAAATAATACTTCTTGCCCTGTTGAAAATTTCCATTCCTTATAAAATTTTTAGTTATTTAAGTTATTTAGTTAGTTATTTTTAGAATAGTCTACTTTTTGAATCATAAGATTTCTGTCGTTTTTCATTTGAATCTGCTTGAAACAAGCATCCATAGTGCAGTTTTTCTCAATATATAAAACAAGAATATTTTCTCTTCCTTTTCATGAATTTTGCATTAATTAGAATATTCAAATTCGGAAAATAGTATTTGATAATTGATCAAATATTTGGATATCTGGCGCAGCCCTAGGCATGAAATGAAAAACAGAAAAGGCTTACACTAATACTTGCTTCACAGTTGTGGGGTCTCCATATGTGTTTAAACATACATGTAGATGTGAGAACCAAAAGGGGGACAAAATCTTGTCACCACAGCCGGTTTCAATTTTCTTTACAAAAGAAATTACCCTTTCAACACGAAAATGGCCTGGGCACAGCCTCTGGTGATAACTGGCAAAGCAGTGCACCAAGATTTGTCAAATGCATTCACCAAATTGCATATGAAGACAGGTTTCCAGGTCTCAGTTGCCATTTTCACTGAATGGCTAATATTTACAAACTTTGGCTGTAATCTTGAACCATTGGATAGATTTTACAAATTTGTATTCAGCACTGCCTAAATAATGTGCAGCCGGCTTGAACGTGGGCTATCATGTAAACTTTGCTAGCTGTAAACCTGGTATATTCCGATCCCTAATTTGAAATTTTTTTTGGCTTGCTGATGGCATGCACGTTCAGACGAAGTAGAAAAGACCCACGGAAAATGTGATTTCTGGAGTGAAGGAGAGAGAGGACACAATAACCCCAAACAAACAATTGCATGGAATGCTGAGAGTAAGGCGACGACTGCTGCAATTGTCGATGAGGACAAAGGATACTTGGACGGCATTTTTCCCCATCCGGTCGTCTGAGCAGCAGAGGTTATTCCAGGCCAGTTTCTCCTCCTTGCACTTGAGATTGCTACACTCACTCTATGAGACTGGCTCGTTATCCAAATATAATTGAATAAGAATTTTTCTCTCCCCCTCCCTTTTTCCACGCCATTGTTTGGTAACCTTGCTTTCAGGTTGATGCTTGTCTTCATCTTGCCAGCTAAAGAGGCATTGCCCAATGCCGTCCATTTCTTTCTCTTCTCTCGAACTCGGTTTGTTGGAATTGTTTTTTTCTCCCTGAGTGCTGGCTTTGTTTATAAGTCTTGAATGTGGAAATAAATTTCGCAAGGGAGAGAGGATAAAGAAAAAAGATTGCCATAAAAGGCACTTTACTGGGTGCAGATTGTAACTGGACTTGATGCCGGGCTTTGTGTTCTCTCCATTGTCTGGGCTTTATCTGGAAGCAGATGCTTTTACCCCATAATTTCTGGTCACTGCATTTTGTGTGCACTTTTTTCTTCTAATCTGGCAAAAGCATGCAACATCATTGGACTGTACATGTATGTGTATGAGTTCATGCATTCTCTGATGTTCAAGGAAAGCCTGGTTTCCATATCGACGTAAGAAACGCAGAGAGCAATGCAATCAAGATGCAAACTGCAACGCGGATATATGGAAACATGCCAAACGGAAGTGTCTCCGACATTGCAGACACTACGCAAACCAGCCCGCTAACAATCGGCAAAGTTGAGCCAGGTTCAACTTTGCCACCTGTCTGTGTCGAGTAGCCTCAGTATCCCCATACAAACACGCATGCTGGTATGGCCGGCGTGCAATTACATGTACGTCCCTCTCATTTAGGTCCACAAAGTTTGCCCATTTTCTCATTAATGCTTAAATATTTCACCCTTATGATCAGCTTAATGGCTGACCATCAATGAAATGCGTGAAACTGGAGGACAGGTTTGGCATCATGAGGCGGTACACTCCATCTAAAAGCACATCTTCCATGAAAAATCACAGAGTTTTGGACGCCATTTTGTTTCAATTATTGGGTGGAATGTCATCATAAGCCGTCTTTTCCGTTTGTGTCTGTGTCTTCACGTCTTGCGTTCCAACATCTGTGTTACAAACAACCATATGGAAACCAGGCTTAAGATATTAAACCTTTTGAAGGCCGAAGATGCAATGCAGTGTTTTTAAAATGTAGTTGATGAGAATGCAGCCTTGTGCCTCATTTCACCCAATTTCATGTTTTGCTACATGTATATTGAAGGGTAATTTACTGCCTTGTTGGTTTTAATGCTTACCTTAATTTCCATATTAATAAGTAAAACTGTGCCCTCAAAACTGAAACTTTAATATCTCAGTCATTTCAGCACAAACAGCTTTTACACTTTTGGACATTTAACTGTTGTGAAAGTTTTTATGTTGTGCACGTTTATAGCTATGAGAAAATCTTCCCCACAGATGTTTTCAGTGGGCAAAGCTTGGGTTCAAATCTTACTGGCGTTTTCCCAGATTGACATCATAGCAACAGCGCCCTCACATGTCTGGAAAAAGATGTGCACTTTTTCATACAGTTAACTGAAAATGGAATGTTAAACAGCCGTCATGCATTATTATTGAGAGTAGTAGAGAGTTACACAAAATGGCTAGCCAGAAAATTTCATCCCACAGATCTTCTTTTGCATACACTGTATATGGTATCTTCTGGAAATTCGTTCCGCTGGCAACATTGACCATGTTGAGGGTCATACTTGATTGTCACTGTTTATTTACAAATGCAGTAACAGTGTACAATGAAAGCAGTTAGTCTGATGAAACCTGCTGCCAGAGCACATTACAGATAGCTGGAGATCTACGTGATAAGTACATATTTGCTGATTACACCATATTTAAAAAAGAATAAATGACATGTGCAATGCATGATGTGTTCATTTGTCCATTAGGAATGCCTTTTTTCAGCCTTGTGCAAGCATGATACATTTAGCATGTCACAAATGGGTAGACTTCATTTTTGTAAAGTGATGGTCAAGGTGAACTGGAAGTAAGTTCTGTAATAGACATGTACATGGTCTTCAAAGAAGGGTAACAGTGTACAGCATATTTGCACGTGATACAAGATTAATAAAAATTGTCCTTTGTTGTAACGCTTCGTTGCAGCCAGGAGCTGACAGGAATGCATATTAGTCTGTTACGGTAAACTGCGTTCGGTCTTTACAAAACAAAAGTGAAGGTGAAATTTAATGCAAGATACTCAGACAAGGATAACCATTTACGCGCGTTACATAATTAATATTTCTTCCTCTTTTCAAGTCTGTATAATGCATGAGAATATCAAGTGTTACAATGAACTAGTAAAAAAAGAAAGGAGGGGAGAGAGAGGAATGATTCAAGTTGTTTCAAAGTCAGAGGAAACTATATTGTATATTGACCGGTCCGTGGTTCCATATGCCCACCTCTCTCTAGAGCTCAGAATCTTGATACATGTAAGGAAACCACACTGTGGTCTATAGGAATAACTAGTGGAGGAGAAAAAAACCTGTTTTATAATGAAGCTAAGGTCACCTCATTTTGTTCTCTTCAATTTAGTATTTAGGCTTAGATGCAAACTGTAGGTAAACAGTAAATAATGACTGGAAAAGGGCAAGTTGGGTGATTGAATTAGGTTGCGGTTCATTCAACATCATCTTTATTGGACTGTCAAAGATCAACCTGGTCATTATTTGCTAAAGCCAATCTTAATTTCCCCTGTTACTCTTTTCATACGAGGTTTGAAATGTTGCTAATACCTGCAATCTGACATTACTGCCTGGTGAACAGTAGTATTTATTTATTATCTTTGTTTTTGTTTTGGAGACAATGGCTGTGGTAACTTTTGTCAGCACTGAATGAAGTGTGTACAAGGAAATGGGCCTTGGAGGAGGTTACTCTAGTTCAGTCCTGTGATTGTCCTGGTCTGAGGTCACCCATAATGGACCAGTTAGCTTGGGTTCAAGTGCCACACTCCCAGGCCTTTGTCTGGCTGGACAACCTCCTGAAATCCAATTACCAGAGACTGAACAAGCTATTAGGCTTGTCAACATAATGGGGGCCCTAGCAGTGGACAAGGCATGCTGTGCCATTGTGCTGGCCTGGCATGAGCCTATTCCATGAGGTTATTGACTTGGGTTATGTAATACCCCTCCAGCCCTGAGCTGGCCAAGTGGTGAGGAGTCTTGACTGTGATTGGGACTCATTGGGTTCCTTCCCAGTCCTATGAGAATTTAATGAGTTTTTAAGTTGTCAAGTGTGTTAGTGGGATGACAAGGAGATTTGATATATCCTAAAATTAAAAACTTCTTGTCTTACTTTTCCACCGCCTCCCCTTCCTTTCCAACATTCATCTTGGCATCTGTTATTGATTAGTCTGAAGAGGAGTTAGCAGTGGAGGTCAGTCGATTACTCAACGGCTCCTTCACCCTTCCCAATATTTGATGAGTTTTTGGATTGTGGAGTGCAAATTTGTCAGAGATGATGAGGAAATGGTTTGTGGGTTTTGTGATCAAGGTCAGCCAGGACCAGCACTGTTCACATTTTGGAAAGGGACTTATTAAAGAATGAGCCACATCAGGAGGATTGAAGTACGAGTGGACCTTGGTCGCACACTGAGAATGAGAATCAAATGAGTTTTGAAGTTCTTTTTCAAGTGTTCTCATTTGCCATTTTTTTCTTGCTCCCTCGTTTAAGCTTTCATGTATTCATTTCCGTTATTCCCCAGTTTCATATAGGAGAGACCAAATGACAGCCACTATGCTGGGATTTTAAAGTCATTTATTTGCTTGGTTGAAAGGTTCCAAGGCCAACATGAATGGTTGGTTGCTTATAAGGCAAAGGTGTCTGTTGTCTGCTGTAAAGTGAAGAGGGAGATGGGCATTTCTTCACAAAAATGGCATATCCCAGTAGGAGAGTTGTTTTCAAATAAAAAGAAATGAGGAAACTCCAGTAATTTTCAGGACCTTTGGCCGACAGTGTAAATGAACATCTACTAGAACATGCTACTGAGACTCCCTCTGTCCTGTCTGTGTTAAAAGTTCAGTGCATAGACCATTGTGGCTTGAAGAAGTTGCAGTAAAGTGTCTTGCCTAGGGACCTGCACTGTGCCTCTCTTGCTAGATTTTAAGCTCAATCCTCCAGAAGTCTTTCCAGCCAATCAGGAGTCAGGCGCCACGACCACTAGACCATGGCAGACTGGGCACAGTACAGTGCAGAATGAAGCAATTTTATGAAATTTACATGCAACCAAGAGTATTTTATTTTATGGGAATTAAGGGATTACCTCTGTAATCCTGGTGTACTGGTATCGCAGCCTAGTACCTCTGTCTGTGCAGGAATTCCTTACAGTGATGAGATTTGGAAGTAATAGGTGTCAACCCTAGGGTTTTACTCCTACGGGAGTAAGGATATGTCTCTTCCCTTTGACTGGAGGGTGCTGAGCATGAAACTTGGGTAGGGAGTGGTCTGGAACTAAGCTTCAGCTTTTTAAATCTGTTCTATATCAAGGCCATGTGAGCTTTTATCAGTCAAATTTCAGTTGCTCTCTTCTTTTTTACCGTTCACTTCATTAGAATAATTGATTGAAACTATGCTCTTAGTGGTACCAGAGCTGGGTGTTGGTGAGAATCTTGCACAGCACATTAGCAGACCTTGGGATAAACGAGCAATGCCAAAGTGCTGTTTTATCATTTTGATGGAATAGGATGGGAATGGGTCAGACAGACCCCCCTCTCCCCGCCATAGACCGCCCCTCCCCTCCCCCTGAGCTTGATCCTGAATACAGAACATTTCCCTTGCTTCCAGCAGGCTTTAGCGTAGCAATTAAGAAATAAGATAACATACAGAGTGTAAACAAGCCATTGTGGAGCTGAAACTATCAAACTGTAGAATTATATTTTAATCGGTTGGTGATGAAAGCTTCACCAAATATGGTCGTACAGGTGCAGGCATGACTGGAAACTGACCCGGTGACAAAAGTCCCTGTGTGGAGAAAAAGTCTTATACTAGACACTGTAGAGAGTGTCTATAAATAAACAACCACAGAGCTGTTCCCAAAATGATTGTCAGTGGTCCTTGGTTGATGCACAAAGTTTGGAGTTGAACTGGCTTGAAGTGATGTGGCAATGGGCTGAAAACGAACCTTTAACAAGTCTTACAAAAATCAGCCGATGACGTTGTGAAAACTTCACCTGATTTTTTGCATTCTAACACATTGTAGGTTCCCCCTAGATTGTAGGATGTTTGCATGTTTCCTTATTAGAAGTTTTTTCATATCATCATGATGGCATACAAAATTTATTGGTGAGTGGAAATCTATAAATTAAAGCTGCTGCTGAAAAGAATTTTGGAAATACCTTGATTTGTTTGGTAGATATACCAAAGATATTTAATTCAGAAATATTAAAAAATTAATAAAAATTGGAAAAAAACTGCACGGGGAAAAAATTTATCCATTTCAAGGTTGTTTCGCCCACAGTGATTCATATAGAATGATACATGTAATTGTTTTTTAAAAATTTAATAAAGGCACATTATGTGTCCAAAATTGAAAACTCTTGATTGAGATGTTAAAAAATTTATAGACGTATCTGATTTTAATTTCAGAGTCACAGAAAAACCAGAGTGCTGTGAACTCACTGGTTGATTGAAGTAACAGCATACAGAACTCCAGCTGAGAACCAAATTCACAATAATTACACAATGGTCTGCCTAGCTAATGAGGGATGCAGCGCCAGCCTTCAGCTCATATTATTACCCTGATTTGGGAGGGTGGAATCAACCTTGACAATTCAAATGCAGTGCATCTGTTCTTCTAGTGTATTGATTTGGAACCCCCCCACAATCGAAACCGAAACAGTAAAAAAAGTTTACACAGAAGCACTTCGTGTGTCTGTGCACATGCTTCGTTCTAGTTCTGAGGTTGTCAATCTAATTGGTATCTTGTCAGTTTATCACATGGGTCATCGTTTCTGTGCTTAGTACGTGATCTAGCAGCAAAATTGTCCATATTTGTTCTTTTGGGTTTTTGGGGGGTTGTTTTTGGTTTGTTTTCTGTTGTGAAATTATAAAGCAGGCATGATCCGTGTAAAAATATGAGACATTTGCCCCCTCCTCCTGGAGTTTTCTGAAGCTCAAAGTTGAAACAGAAAGGACACTTGCACCACACATTCTTTCATTTACGGGTTTACCTCCAAAATTGTTAATAGTCTAGGCAGCTTGAAGGCAGCTTTAGTGCCTGGTTGGATCCAACTTAGAGGTTCACAAGGTCTTATGTGTTACAAGAACACCTCTATAACAAAATGCTGTCATTAATGACAAATTCTAAAGTTCCAGGGAGCTAGCAAGCCTGTTATATCAAGACAGTTAACGGTCCTCATGTTTCCATCCCAGCAGAATCATTCTCATGGCAAATACAAGTAGCTAGCAAGCAGTTTGCAACAGTTTTTGTACTTGACATCATTGTTTTACCATCAGCCACACAGTTGGTTCTAAAAGACAGCTACTGGAAAAAGGCAAGAGATCCCGTCAAACAGGAAATGACTGATTGTTGCATTCCAAATGTCAGATCTTTGATTGGCATTGACTTGCAACCCCCATGGCCACGTGTTCATGTGTGAAAGGTGCATCAAATCATTTCTATCAATTATTGGCACCAAGATAGTAAGCATGGAGGACCAGCACATTGTGCATCTGTTTTGCTGTTTTGTGTGCATTGTGCTAGGCCAACAAGCTGGTGTGAAATAGACAGGAATAAAGTGCAGAGGCGAAGTCCAAAATGTGGAGCCAATTGTTCACTTTGTCACAAGAGCACCAAATTTGGCACAGATATAGAGTTACATATATTAAGCAATTTTAGATATTGCCAAGTTGCGTGGGAGGTCAGGGTGTACAGAAATATCCTCCCTGGGTGGTGGCAGGTTTGCCTCAAAATGTACACCTGTTTCCATTACTTGTAAGAGTGCAGTATTTTGTTTTAGGACATAGTAGTAGTATTTATGATTGTTTTGATAGCTGCATGAGATTTTGTTAACACTTCGTAGATTAATCTTTTGCCTTTAAACCAGTTAACACAGTCAGCCATAGTTTACCAGCCAGTGGTAGGCAAAATGTTTGACTGTGACAAGAAAGTAGGAAGGGCTGTGTATAACAAACACAACATGGGCTGAAAAATGCCCATTTTAAGAAAGGCCATTCAACCTCTCTCAAAAGTCCAGCACTTGAAGGTAATTTGGGATGCCATCCATATACAACCCTGTTTATTTTTCAAATCATTTGGTTAGTTTTGTGAAGGGCCTGGACACTCATCCAGAGGTATTGCACATTTTTGCAAAATGAAAATGTCAGTCAACTGTGTGTTCAGATTCTGAAGCAACAAAAACACAAACGTAAAAAAAAAAGAGATAAAATATAAAGAACAAAAGATGGGTCTGAAAACCCAGGTCCCATCCTTGAAAATGGAATATGGTTGTAATGTACTGTTCAAAGTATAGCCCACCTGTCTAGTCTGTGTCAACCTGTGACCTCTTCTGTAAAACAAAAGATGTCAAGGTCTGGCCTTGGAGGAATAGGTTTCCCAGCAGGGCTTGAATTGGACAGTGACATCATCATAGAGAATCTATGTCCTTTCTCTATGGCTACATGTAGCTGGTTTGTATGTGAAGTTTTGTACTTGTACCTGTAAGAGTGATGTTAGCCTTGTTTTGTTTGCTGTGAAATGTGCAATTTGGGAAGTTGGAGAGATGCGGGTATTTTTTATGCCGGGAGGTTGGGGTACAGTTTTTTTTTCTGGGGGGTCCTGTTTGTGTGCGTGTGAACTTTGTAGGTACTTTTTGTGGTTTGTTGCACAGATGGTGCACTTGTGGTCAGTACGTTTGTCTGGCTTGGCATAGAGCACCGAGGCACTTGCCAGGTTTGTGGAATGAGAATTGTCGTGTGGGCTTAGTTGGCCAGCATTCCAGTCCATCAGTCAGTCAGTGAGTTCAAGCAGTCAGATTGATAGGTCAATCAGAACAATACCTCAAGTGCTGCTAGCCATTATGGGAAGTGTGACATAAAATGACTACCTGTGCCAGTACTTGTTTGGTTTTTTATCTGGTTTGACTGCAGATGTCTAAAGTACAGGGGCATTGTCTCCAGCCTCAAATGTTAAAGTTTTTCCTCTTGGAATTCCATCAGTGTGTAAATAGTCTTATATGGCATTAATGCTTGGAAAAATTATAAAAGTTGAATATTGATGTTTTGAGTTGTATTGTGTACTAAACCTTTAGTACTTACAGTACATGTACATTTGTACTCAGCACTCCTGTAATGTATATGTACTTGCATATATGTATAGACAGTGTTAAGTTACATGCAAACGTACATACATGTACAGTATGTGGGAAAATTGTAAGGGGAAGGGGGGCTCCAAGTGACAGATTAGGATGTTTGTTGGGGGAGGGGTACCTGTAGGAGGAGGATCATGGGGACAAGGTACATGTATGTAGAAAGTGGATGAAATGCTGGATAAGGTTGGTGTAATGGTTGGGCTGGATTAGTGGGATGATGGGACAGCCAGAGTAAGAAGTGAAGGGAATAGTGGGGAGGGGCGGAGTAAGAGATGGATATAGGATGATGGGAAGGGGGCAGAGTAAGAGACAAGATGATGGAGGGGTGGAGTCAAAAGTAGACATGGTAGATATGGAATATGGGATGATGAGGGGTTAGAATTGTTGAGGATAGGATGATGGGGTTGGATACAAAGTGCAGAACTGTACTTAAAGAGGAATATTGATTATGCACCGTCCATCAAACTCACAAATGCACTGCTTATATAATCATCCAGGGCAAGTCTGACTGTACTGGACCCACTTTCTATAGGCATTCCTCTTTCCTGTAAAGAACTGTGAAGCCTTTGTACCTGTATCTCCCTTGGTGGTGGTCTTTGTTGATCTACTTTTAAATGACAGGCACCTTTCAACCCACAGTCTGCGCACAGCACTAACTAGGTTTTTTCTCGTAGAGTATAATGAATTTTATTGCTAAGGTCGATAAAATATCTGTTACATCTGTATTGCAGTCGTATGTCAACCAATCTTGTAAAAAATTTGAATGAAGCTTGGTTAGTATATACCTGTAATTTAGTAACTATATTTGTATAACTTGGATGTCTCTTAACATAAGCTGTAGTTACATTAAAGAAATTCAAATTCATAAGAAACAGTGAGCCATGGGGGCTTTGCCGTTCTAGTTGTATATTGATCCCAAACCTTTCTTAAAATTAAAATGAATTTAAAAATACCTTTGCTAATCTTTGTCAAAAATTTTGTTTTGGTTTTGTTTGTTTCAGGGTTTTTGTTTTCATTTTTAATTGCTCTCTTTGATAGGTGAAGAGTATCCCTGTGAAAGGAACGGAGAAGACCCTCATAATCACGTGTGTAAATTCGTATAAAGAGATCTATGTTTGTGTGTGTTATGAACGGATCAGTAGTCATCATTTGTCCCCAAAGATTACAATGGAGGCATTTTACTCGCGGAATCAGGTCTTGACGAATTACGCTGCGCTGTCCCACTTTTTGTGCCCCCCCTTTCATTAACAACTTTGTCAATTCGCTGGGCAGCATTTGGTGAATCCAGCCAGCATTTTTTCAACAGACGTGGCTATTGGTCCATGAGTCGCATTCTGGTTGGTTTGGTCCCCACTGTCACAGTGTCATTGTGCCAATGGCAGCAGCGCTGAAAATTAATATTAAAAAGAAGTTGGGAGTTGCTCTGAAGGGCTGATTGGTTTGCAGTTCATTGCTGACGTTAGATTGGGTTGGAGGGAGGGGAGAAGACAAATTATTATTATTTTTTTTTTTTTTTACCAGCACATGTTTGGATATGATGGTGCTGTGCTGACGCCAAACTCACCCCACACAAAACATCTGCTGTGCGGCCTCTGAAAGAAAAAGAGGGGGGAAAAAAGAGGCAAAAAAAGAGCAAGTGTGGTACAAACGATAGCCTTGTCAATTAAACTGGATTCACCTGTGCAGTTATAATGTAGTAATCATACACGGTGCTCTGCGATTGAGTTGCTATTAATTTTGCTGATTGTCTTCTGTGTTTAGTCATCTTTTGTCCTTCAGCGGGGGAACTTAGCAACAGGCATCTTCTGCACTCTCAGCCAGGCCCGTGTACTGTTAACATAATGGGCTAGGAGGGATCGTTGTTGATAATCTGATCAGGATAATTGATGTTGATAGCTTCAGCCAGCCTCACCGCCTATTCTGTGAATACTCTCTTTTAGTCTAATATAAGGGTCGGCAAAGATTGAGAACGATGGATTGTTGTGGTATCGCTGACCAGTTGAGGATGACTGCACTGTCATGTTTGGGAAAAGACAGTACTCACTTTATTTGGCATTGACAGATACCTGGTAGATGCAGTTATTGAGTGACGAGTTGTCTTTGAAACTTATTGGAACTGAAGTAGTTTGTGGTTTATGCATATTCATCACTTGCTGGTTGTAAAAAAAATGAGCTTCCAGTTTGCTCATTGCCACAATACCATCTTTACTGTCGCCGTCCTGTCTATTGGCAACATTGTAACATTTCATTGCTTGTTTTGTTTGATTTTTATCTGGTTTGGTTAGCCAATCAAGGAAAGTACATAATCAAGAAGACTTTTCATTCATTTAGAATTCAAAATTTAGTTGCTGGTACCTCATTTGAATTCCAGAGCTGGGATCAGAGAACTTTTTCGCTATTTAAATCCGATTGTGCAGATTTGAGTCATTTGGCTTTAAAAAACAAAAACTTTGCCCAGTTGGCCATTGCCAACACGATGATGCAGAAATATCCAACAGTGGGAGCAGTTCGCCGGGACGGTCAGTTTCGGAGACCGGACAGAGTGGCTTTGCCGTATGTCCCCATGCTTCAAAATGGCTGGACTTTGCCACGAGACCGTTGGTTGGCCAAGGTCGGCCCCTATGTCCCGGCCTATATAACTCACCGACAGAGGGCAAGCTTCTTCAAGAATGGCTGGATTTGTGGTGAGTTGTAATGATGCTTCCATGCAATTCACATGCAGTTCTTTTCATGGACGTGACTGGTGCTCACAAGTGGGAAACACTACTTACAGTATGTGCATTTGCTAATCTTATACAGGCCGGTTCAAACTCAGAACAAAAGTGAACATGAGCAATCAGGTCAAATGTCTGTACTGCAAGCTCTAAAAAAGTTGAACAGATTTCAACCCAAGTGAATTTTGTAGCAGATGCGTCATTTCATCAAAGTTGCTTCACTTTTGCATTTTGCCCGAAGTATGAACTGACATTTGAGTTGATTTAGTTGCAGATCCCTTGCTTTGAACGAGGTGCATGTATATGGAAAGAAATTGCATTTTTGTGAAAACCTCTTGGTTCAGCCCAGCAGGTAGTAACTTGGTTAGCATGCAGAGAGTTTTGATTCAAGCGTTTGCATGCATGTACATTGTACTCTATATGCACTATGTATGTGAGTTTAAAGTTTAATGGGGATTCTACAGTGGGTCTTAGGATAGGGGGCACATTTTACGCATCAAGTGTGTCTTCAATATGATTGTTACATGGAGGGAAGTCTGGTGCCACTTATAATTGTGCATCCAAGCTTGGATGCATTCTTCTTGTATAAATACTGTACATTGCGATTGAAAGTTAACACCAAAATGGGAAAATTTTTTCCCATTTTTTTCTCCTCCCAGGGAATCCCTTTTCATTTCACGAATTGTGAAAAAGTGTGCCAAAAGTAGGAAAATATTTTCACACCTTTTTACACAAGTAGGAAAATATTTTAACAGATTTTCCCTCAAGTGGGAAAAGATTTTCACGCTTTTTCCCAAAAATGGGAAAGGTTTTTCACAGATTTTCTCTGGTAGTGGAGAAATAACTTTGCAAGCTTTCTTCATTAAGTAGTATTTGTGCATGTACACGTAGAGATCGGGAAGTTTTTGTTCTCTGTGGTTTCAAACATGCGCATCTCTGAATATGGAAAGTGGAGGAAAATCAGTCTGAGAGAAAAGTTCTTCAATTCTCAGGAATATTCAGATCACTTGAGGAAGACAGCGTTACAATTTCAACGCAGTGTGTTTCTTGGTTTTGAGCAAAATGCAATACGACAGGCGAAATCAAAGCTGGCTATGGTGAAGGAAATCGCTACTAGACTACAACAGCACACTCCACGTGGTGAGTTGGCCTCGACCGGCCCCAAGCGCAGCGCAGCCTGCGTAATGGACTCTTCACTGCATAATAGTCGTGCGCATGTGGCAAGTGTGGAGAATTTTCGCTGCACAATGCTTCTTGTTTTGGCAAGTTTCTGCATAATTTTCAGAACCCTTTGCACCGCTTTTGCAACATTTTCACACTCTTTTTGGACACAAATTTTTCTCAATGTTTTCACAAATGTTTCACGCCATGTTCACAAAAGATTCACACCATTTTCGCACGATTTTTGCACAGCTTTTGCACATCATTTGTCCCTTTCGCATCCGATTTGCTGCGAATTTGCAGAGGGGGAAAAGTTGTGGTCGAAATGCGAATGTGAATTCCTTTCACATTTTTTCCCATTCCTATTCGTAGCGTTAACTTTTAAATGCAATGTACTGTACATGTACGCTATAGGTTTTTAGGCCCACTCAATTGAAAGTTGGTTTCCTGTGAAGATGTCGGTTAATTGTTGGTTCTTGCTCCTTTAACTTCATTTGATTGTTTCAACTTGACAAATTTCTTTTGTTCAACTTGGTACTCTGGATAGCTTTAGTCAACATGTTTTCAAAGATATCAGGAATAAGTGATCCCTTTGGCTTTATGCAGTGGATTTTCTTTCCCTCAGGCAGCCATGTGGCTTTGTAGAAGTGCTAGAGACGACAAAATATAGCCACCCCATAGACTCGTGTACAAAGTTTTACATCTTTGTACTTTACGACGACAAAACCTAAACCCAACCAACATTGTTAATCTTTTGTACAACCCAAAACCATACAATGATTTAAAAAAACCTTCTCTCTTTTAGTACTGAAAATGTCAGTGTCTAGGAGATGCTGAAAT
The DNA here is from genome assembly GCF_054643075.1 of Acanthaster planci. Taxonomy (NCBI): domain Eukaryota; kingdom Metazoa; phylum Echinodermata; class Asteroidea; order Valvatida; family Acanthasteridae; genus Acanthaster; species Acanthaster planci. The sequence continues at coordinate 8,119,799 of NC_141779.1, forward strand.
GTTTCCCTAATGTTCAATGTCTCGCCAAGATATTTTTTTCACTATGAAGTATCACCCAATGGCACATCTTGGTAGTGCAGTGATAGTAAACTTGGTAATGGAGGTTCCCATTAATGATCCAAGGTGCATTACAGAGAACCAATTTCTAAACAATCATGGCATGGGGAAAATGTTACAAAAAAGGCACAAATTTTAAGATACAGTTTGGTCAGGGCAGCAATGCCCAATTTGCCGTATGGGGGATACATGTCCTGTCAGCAGGGATTAATAATCACTTAAGTGCCCCCCCAACATTGGGGAAGTCACGTCCTTCGTCCAGACATGCAGACAGATGCCTCAAACCCTACCTATGTACATGTAATTGATCACAAATCTATTTTACCTGACACAGTGACACTAGAAATACAGACTCGAGAGAAAACACTTAAAAAAAGTCTCATCACACCTTAATCTGTAAAGTAAAGTAAAGCATTAAAAAGGAACTTTTTAAGCTTTCAGTTCATTTAGAATAGGCAGTCTGTGTTCTCTTTGCACATGTAAGCTGGCAATGCATTCCATGGGGGCTGCTATTTAGCAAAAGACCCTATACCCAACACTTTGTTGTTGGCAACATTTTACTGTTAAAGCAAATTTTATTCAAATGTGGCTAGGATGAGATGAAACGGGGAAAATTAGGCAAAACATTTCTATTTCACGATTGCACTAGGTTGTTACTGGCATGTGTATGAAGTTCGCATTATGTTCTTGGCACAATTAAACGGAGAGTGAGTCCCGACTCTGCTAAGATGCAATTTGATCCTTCCATGACGCAAAAGACTTCAATATGATTGTACCACAATGTAAAAGTAATGGCACGGTACAAGTAGTTAATCCTGTGGAGAGTAAAGTTAGGAGGTGCCATTTCTGTGTACGAGGGTGGCACCGTCTCAGTAGCGACTCGTGAGTCGTCTTGTCGGGTTAAAGCAGACAACCAGTGCAGCGTGTGCAGCATCGGTGTTGTAATATGCTCCAACCTAAAGCAGGGATATCTCTGCATCAAAAAGCATATTACAATGGAAGACAATGTGTACTTTTCAAAAGGTTGGTTTGAGCCGTTCTTGGCCCAGAGGAAATTTGGAAGAAATCTTGGCTTTTGTCTTGTGCATGAGGATATTTTTGCTGAGCTTTATTCAGTTTGTCTGCATTATATCCGTGAATGTATTGATTTGGCGTACGTTTATGGGTGGTGCAGGAACCCGACACTGCAAAGGAATCCTAACATCAAAAAAGAACCAGAGTTAATATGTCAATATGCATTCAAAGTGTCATTTTCTCTTCTGCCACCGAAATTTCTCCTGAAAAGTTTTGTCTTTGTGATTGATTGTGAACAGGAGCATGTGAATTGCATGTGTGAAGCAAACTTTAAATTCAGTGGATGGAACAATTTGTGATGAAGTTTTTCTTTGTATTGTACTGGTGAATTAACATCACTCAGAATTTTACACCATCTGTCATGCGTTAACATACACATAAATATGAAATCTACTTTAAAAGCATTCCCTGTAGCCTGGGCTTTATTTCAAATCTGAAAAGTCGACTAGTAAGAGCAAACGGTCAAGTTAGTGGTCCTATATTGGGGACCAGTTGTACCTTCATTGTAGTTCTGATGCACACTCCCTATTTTTCTTTATCTTAAAATCTAGCTCAAGATCTGCATGAAAATTGTGAAAAAATTGCCACTGGATTTTGTGGTCATTGGTACATCATTGGTCTTTTCTTTCTGAAATTCTTTTTGAGGAAAAATGCAATAGAAAAACATAGGTAAAATATGAAATGTGTGAATTTCAATGGAAAGAAATTGGAACAATTAATAAGGGCAGTCTCACTCATTTGACTGCCTGGACATTTTTGGCTGCTGCAAGATCCATGAGATGTATCCCTCAACTCTTGAGGGAGCCATTTTTCCCCTTCCCTCTTGCTTGTTTCTCTGCCTCAGCTCTTATCTGTGATTGCAGTCAGCTGAGTTTACCAAGCCGACAGGTACACGTAGATCCTATTCCACACACACCTGCAGTGACAATCCTGCGATTGACAATACATTGTCTTCTCCTCTCTCTAGAGGGCGTTGGTCCACGAATCACGGATGATATCCATGTCGTTTTGCTGATAGCAGGACTTGCATTCTTATTGGCTACATCCGTGAGATATTGACCCAAACATGCCTAATCGCCACAGGCAACAATCTGTGATTGGCCAATGCTTTGTCAGTCAGTTCCTGTGTGTCCTAGTTTTGTTACCTTTATTCTGACTCTTTTTTATGTGTGGAAGGAATTGTAGTTTTTTAGATGACCCCTTTAGAATGTAGGGGCCTGAGATAAAAGAATAAAAGAAAGCACAGTGGGTGTGAATTTGGTTCTTTTGGTGCGTTGTGAGGTCAATATTACCCGGGTCATGCTTAGAACGGCATTGCGAACATTTGCCAAGTCAACTGATGCACAGTGTTATGAAGATACCCCCAGTATTATGGCCCAACGTAAATTTGTACATGTATCTGGCATGCATTTGTGCTGTGTTCAGGCCCTAAATACTGCCATGCCATTGTAACACAGAAACCTTTGTTGCAGTGCCCAAAGCTATGATTGGATCGTTGCCTCTCACGTTGTCTGAGCTTACTCAAGCTTGGCATTCACGCACATTATTCGGAATGCCAGTCTGCATTCAGAACACCTGAATCCGCTTTTCCAACACCTGTTATGCTTAAATCTTAATGGCAAGTTGCATTGCATTATGTTTTTGTGTGTACTATATTTACATGTGTTAAAAGTGTATTGTATGGTTTCGTTTATGTCTTATTACTTAATGCGAGAATGAAACAAAGAAAATATAACAGAAATGAAATAATGGTATAAGCACCTGGACCCTAACCGTGGCATTTATGTGGTCTTAGCCCAAATGGGGTAATACATGTACATGAGTATATGTGCATATGCTGGACATGCAATGCCTGCCAAGTTTGAGGGAAAAAAATAAATCTGTGTCATTGAAACTGTTTTCACCTTCAGTGGAAGATGTGTAGTCTAGATCTATGGGGCTGATCATTGGAATAACTTGTGCAGTTTCTGGACAAGAGTTAGCTTCAGTTCAGACCTAGGCCCAGACAGCAACCCTTCTGTTTCTGCTGGAGTTAAAGATTGGGGTGAAATTGAAAGTAAAGTCTTCTCAACTGTATGAAAAATATGTCCCCCCCAAAAAAAACAAAAAATTAAGATGAAACAGGTGCTTTTGAAGAGAGCAGTAACTTGTCCTCCAAATTCATATTTCATATTTCAGAGTTCCTCTTTTCTCCTCCAGAAAATGTCCATGGTTTGGTCTTTACTGGCAAAACTGTTTCAATTTACTAAAGAAAACTACCTTTCTTTCCTGTTTTTCTAAAAAAAAAAGTGGGTTGCAGGGAGTTATTTGTGATCATTTTAGGTTTCTAGCACTGTATGTCAAATTTAACTGTTTTATTTTATCCCAAGTCAAGTACTTTCACTCTGTGCTCAGCCATTGCTTTCATTCCAGCAATTTGTGAAAAGCCAGCCCATTCACCAGATGGAAGGTTTTGTCATGAGTGTTCCTCTCGTAAAAGGAGCCGACAAAGATAAAAATGTAGGAGAGTAAAGATAAAATAGTTACTAATCTAGTAAAAAAAAAAAAATTAAATTAAATTAAATTAGAAGCAAAGAAAATGGCCATTACGTTTGCCTGGCTTGTTACCAACACAATGTTTAGAAATAGGGGGATGGCAGAAAAAGGATTTGAAATTTTCAAATCTCCTTTTCTTTTCCTTTCTATTTTATTTCTTTTCTTCTCTGAAGTTGTTGTTATATGGGTGACCTTTTTGTCTGCGCTGAAACTGCTTTTGTTGCTTCTGCCCCCAAAACCACACGCTTGAATGGCTTGATCGGACAAATGGCACATTTGCTCACTGCTCTTGCTCCTAGATTTTGTTAAAGACGGCCAGAAAAGTCTCACATCCCCCTCTTCCTCCGTAAGAGGCTTTCTACTGCTGCCTCTCAGGAGGGTAAGCTTTATTAGATTGTTAGGGACTGGAGTTCTCTCTGTTACTCTAAGGGCTTAATGCGGTTACCGACCTCATGTCATAGGAGCACTGACTCAACCCAGCATCAGTGCTACATCTCTGGTCCTTTGTTCAGCCCTGTTTGGTGAGGGTGCTCATTTCTTCACCCAAGATGTGAGCAAGAGAACTTGGCAGTTCATCAGAAACTCTTTGTTTTACTTTTGCCGTTTTTTTTGTGTGTCATTGTAAAGAAGTGTCGTTTAGTGTATATACCGGGATGTATTTATGTATATGGCATTATGATTTTTCCCATCAACCATGTGGCTGTTGGGGACCAACATTGGCAAGCTGGTTAGTTACATGTAGTTGGTATAGTATGAATGATGAAGTATGGCTGTATGTGCACAGCAAAGACAGCTTATGGATACATTGTAGGTTTGGAGATACAGTTGACAGTCGTTATAACAAAGTTGCAGGGACCAGACAAATTACTTTGTTATATTAACCTGAACTTTGTTATAAGAGGAGTGGAAAAATAATGAAAAACATAAGAATTCAAGTGTTCTTTATAACGAGAGTCGACTGCAGTTGGAAACCCAATTTCGTGTTACACAAGCTTTGAGTATTGACTGCACTTTTCTAGCTATCATCTAAATGCACAATGTACTTGTGCTTGAATTCATCAGTTACCCTGCATATGATGTGTAAGATACACTCCTGTCATACTGCAGCTGCACTTGGTAGGCATAGACCTCATAGCCAACGCAATGGATCCCACCGCTGTTTATCAATGGAGGACAAGATGGGGTAATTACCACCTTGTGGGACTTCAAAAACAGCAGGGTCCCCAGTCAGTCAGCACTGGTGTCCCTGGATGACACTATTTGAAAAATGGTAAAAAGATACCTGAATCACATTCATGATGTACATGTAGCATCCTTGAAGGATCTGTGTAGTGATTTCTCTTAGACTTACTTGCTCCAGCAAGATCTCGGTTGTCCAGTGCCTTATCTTTTGGAAACTTTGTGTGCTTCTGAAGACTTCCATTATCAGTACATAAATGTGAAGTTTCAAAGCAATCCAACACAAAGTTTTGCCGTTCACATCCTCATGCATGTCAGTCTTTGTGCATTGAATCGGGAAAAGTCAACATATTTGGCCAGCCGGTGTGAATCGGTATTTCACAAGAGCTGAATGTCTAATGTTCATCGATTGGTATCAAAATTATTCTAAGACATTACTGAAAAAATCCTAAAGACTTAGCAAGAAGGGAAAAAAAAGCTCTGACTCTGAAAGAAACCAACTGAGGCAGTGTTCAGACTACTGGCTTGATTGCTGTTTCCTTTGGGCCTGTCCACGGATTCCTGGGAGAGCTCTTGAGGGGGTTGTACGGCCTACCGTCAAGAACCAAAGGAGAGAGAGATATCCCGTTCCAACATTGCTCTCTGTGCGCAGAAGTCGTCATCGATGAAGAAACAGTATGCAGTGCAGCACTAGACCAATTTCCATTGAAATGCGTACAGTGCCCACCTTTCTGCCTTAATTTTCATTGGAATGTGCCTATGCATGAGTATAAAGCTGACACTCCAGTTCCCTTGTCTAGGAGTTTCCACCTTTCCAACACCAGAGGGTACACTTGTGTCCAGAGCCCACAGTGTATCATTTCGGATTTTTTGGAATATTGCCGTCTTTGATTTGTCAAGTGCTTTCCAACTTGTTGTGACCAACTTTCGAGGGCCGTCATGTGGCTGGCATTCAGTTTTATCTGTTGTATGTAGATTTTGTAGTTTAATACTGTTGTGATTGCCAAGCCTTTTTTTTTTTTTTTTTGAAAAGGGTAATGCCATGCAAATGTCATCGTGACTCTCAAACTTTGTTTTTCAAAGGAAATCATCATGTTGGACAACAACCAGCATCAACAGATAGCAGGGCCCTATCTTTAAAATATACAGTATATTTCACATACGAGTATGATCACATTTTATTTGCCAACTTTGAGTTTTTATTCTACATTTTTCCCCAAAAGGGGAGATTGCGAAGGTGTCAATCTGTTACCATTGCAACACATAGCTTTATGTGATCCCTAGTCCAAATTTGAAGAAAAATGTCTTGATAAGCCCAAACAAAATAATAGTTGTGCTTCCTATTAGGGTGCCTGTATTAAATTCTTTGGTTCTCATTTCTTTTACCACTTAAGATAAGGTCGGTCGGTAAAAAAAATCCTTAAAAAAAGATATTCCATGTTGCTGGTGTAGGGCTATGCGCGAACCTCAGTGGGCCACGGAAAGGTGCGGTATACCGAATGTTCACGCGAATGCCAACCGTCGCTGTTGGTCGTTTGCGGAATCGTAAGTTTTTAGGGCTTTTGTTTTCAAGGTCATGCTGGCCAATTTTTTCCCTTCAGTTTTTTTTGGGGGGGCGTTGGTCTTTTTAGCAGGGTCGGCGGGAAAAAAAAGCTTTTGTTTTTCCATGATCGGGAGCCCAAAATAGGGTTGGTCGGAAATGAGAGCCATAGAATATAAAAAGTGTGCCCTTACATGAAAAAAAAGGTTGGTTAGATGGGTAGTATCTTTTTTTCCTTTTAAACCTTTGGGTCAAAAACTTTGGAGTGGGGCATTTAATTTTTTTTTTAATTAAAAAGCAATTTTGATGGTCTTAATTATCCAAAACCCTTTCAACTTGGTGTCTGCGAGTTGTATTTCAAAACTGGAAAAGATGTGTTTTCAGTTGTATTGCACAGAGCTTATACTTGGTTGATAAGCACCGTTTGTTGGGAAAAAAATTAAGCACAACAGTATGTATGATATTGTTTAGAAATTGATTTATAACCATCAAGCCAGATGTGATTGAGAAAACTGCATCAAATGTCATCTCTAAAGTCTATAATCTTCAAGTTTCCTTCACAACTCATAAATCCCTAGTGATCTGAATTTATGATGGGGAATTCATCTGAACTGACAGCACATATTTCATTGCCAGTTTGTTTCTGTTCTTGTATTTTTATTGCTGATATTCAGTGGTTACTGACCTAGAGAAAACTTTAAAAAATGGTCTTCAACATTGAATGTAAAGTGTCAATTATTGGCTCTGTGTACATTCTTATGCTTGATCCAAACTTATACCAAGACAGTGGTGTCCAACATTGGCGCTGCATTAGTAACACAACGCTGTTATACACAATCCACATTTGGCCAAACAAAAAAATAGCTGTGTTTCAGGTTACCCGACCTACCTAGAAAATAATTCGGAACCTGTATCTTTTTATTCGACAAATCATTAAAATATAAAAACTTCTGGTGCCTTGCCCCAAGCCTAATTTTATGTACATTGTCCTGTACATTGTATTGTTGAAATTTTTTTTGGGCATGAGATGGACGGCTCTTGTGTGTTTGTATTTCAACAACCAGCTGCTTTACTACTCAATTACAGTGCTGATATGTAATATTGACATGCACTTAGTACCTGTTACTAATATATGTGCCCTCCCCCCAAAAATACAGCCCATCATCCGGCCCTAATTTTTTGGGCTATAAAAATTTAGAGTAAAAATAATGTTTCTCAATCAACCACCCTATTTTATTTTTTTAGTGTAATGAGAAACACAACTAATTTTTTGCTTCGCCTTAACAATGGCCTTTTCAGTTCTGTATTCACTGTACCATTCAAAAAAACAACGGCAGCATTTTCAGCATTTCAAATTCTGAGCCAGTTCAAGTGATCATGTGACTAGGGAGCCAACTAATTTAAGGCAGATGTACGTACTGTGCAGTGTAGCTTTGGTGTTTGTAGTCAGTGCTTGTAATTCCTCTTGAATTCGCCATGTTTTACTGACAAATACCAGTGAATGTTTTGTCTTTTTGCTATTTCACCTCTTTTTTTTCTATTCAAAATAAGGACTTGCATAAAACAGGCACAGGTATCTGTTCTGATGTCCAAGATAAACTAGATCATTCTCTTCCCTCACATCCACTTGATTGGAAGATCTAATGACAAGGTTTTCGTATCTTCACATAGAAAATATCATATTCAGGCCAATTTTCAAGTGTACCCACGCTGGTAATAATTAAAGAATCTGCTTTAATAGTGGGCAGTCTACCCCAAAATAAGTGATACACGTACACACATATGTGTCACATTATAAAAAGTGAAGTAAACGAGACGCATATAAAAAAATCTGTCTGCAACATCTGCAGCATCCACTTGAGGTTTGCCTGGAGCCTGCAATCCAGATGACATATGAGTGGGCATTCATTTGGATAGCATTCTGTGATATGGTTTGGTTTGAATGTCAGTTGCCAAACCGCAGCTAACCAACCCACATGCATGTGCTGAGCAGTGTGGGTATGCCTACATGGAGGCCCTTCCAAAGCTCTGTTGACGTAAGTGCACAATCCTATTGGTGTTGTGTTACAAAACACAGCTTGTCTGACCTCTCCCGGCTCACTGGGTCAAAGCCTTGACCTGTTTAGGTCACTGCTACTAGTTTATTGTCACTTGAAACAGGAAACATCTGCGGGATATGTAGTGCTTGGCAGACACTTGTCTGTGGTGGCATAGAGCAAGGACCCATGGTGGCAGGAAACAACAGAGTTGGTCATGAATGAACAATTTCCATCCGTCATTCATACAACTTGGTGTTAGGGATTTGTCTAGTATTTTGCTGTGCCTCTCATTGCTTTTGCTTTGCTTAGGGTTGGTTTCTGTGGTTTGGATTGGGTGCATTCTTTGGTAGGACAAGGTTGGACTGGTTGGCTGGGTGTGTAGACTGGTTCCCATTCCACGTGTAGTCTCCAAACATCTTACAGACATCGATCAAACACAGGGACCTGTAGTGGGTAATGGATTTCAGAGGAATTCCCTCAAGTTTAGCTCCCTTTGTGTAATTACATGTAGTAAACAGTAGCTGATGAAATATTTAGTTCTTTCTTCCTTATAACTGAAAACAAGTTCAGCATACATATGCATTGTTCGTTCATGTGATAATTAAGAAAGATAAACAATGATATAATATAAAGTGCAAAATATGATCAGAAACATGATACCAGAAAACAAATTACAACAGTGTGATTAATTGAGGCTGAAGATGGTGCTAATTTTGTGAAATATTCTTCAGCCGCATGACAAGTGAGATAGGGTGCATGTAAATGTTATCTAAGCCGTTGGCTCAATCAGTATTAATATTCCACATTGAAATAAAAGAGCTTAATGATAAAGATGCAGTCAAGCGTAGGTGGGGCTTGGCTGCATGTAGGTTGAACTGCGTTAAGTTAGGAGGGGCTAGGTTGGGTTGGGAATGGTCACTGGGGGTTGGGTTGGTTTGGGTTGGGTAGGGTTTGGCTGGGTTTTACTTGGCTGGATTTGATTAAGCTAGGAGGGATTAGGCTGGGTTGGGAATGGTGACTGTTGGTTGCATTTGCGATTGGTTGGGATGGGTTGGATGGGGGTAAGTTGAGTTGGGTTTGGCTGGGTTTTTCTAGGCTGGTATGGATTGAGGTAGGAAGGGCTACGTTGGGCTGAGTTACATTTGGTTAGGCTTGGGCACTGCAAGGTTGGGCCGTGTAGCTGGATGAACGCAGGAAAAATGGCTTTGGCTGGGCTGGGCTTGGATATGTGCAAAGCTTGAGATGGGGAGGGGCAGATCGGACCCAGCTGTTGGTAGGTAAAATTTATTGGTGGCCTGCAGTTGGCTTACCTTGCAAACAGAATATATGAAAAACGGCCAAATGTGTTTTGATGAGTAGGGTTAAATGTAATGATGTGATACACCCAATATTGAAACATTCATTCTTTGTAAAGAGAACCACAAAAACATGTATATTTTAATGAAAAGGTGTGTAAATTTTAGTGATAAAGAAAAGGAGCCTGCACAGTTACCTTTGATATTCATTCCTCTTCATATGAGTAAATACCTAAACTTAAATGTTTGTATTTACTGAAGTTTTTGTTTATAAAATTATTTATTTATTTACATGTAATGTGGATTTTTTTTTATCCGTAAATCAGTTTTTATTAATAGTTGTTTTTTGTTTTGTTTTTCATGATACCTGTAAGTGGCGGATCTCTGCTGGTGGATATCATAACGAATAAATAAATAAATACCATAATTTGTCGCCCAAATTTTGATCATGGAATACAGTCTGTCTGTTGGCAGTGCGCGGCACCGTTGCACAGTTCATGTACATGTTCACATGTATATGCATGCATTGTTCGCACGGGTAGTGTCACTGAAGAATTCACAACGTTGATATGTGGGTATTGACTCAAATTCACTGGACAGGCCAGAACGGACCTTAATTTGGTTGGCAGAAGAGGGAGACATAAATGTTTGATTGCAGTTTTTGCTCCAATAACTCCTGCAATATTGATGCACAAGCGATTGGTTGCGATCGGGCATTCTCTCCATCAAAGAATGGTTGCCGGTCAAAAAGAGATGAGCACCAGGGGCTCAGGTCATTCGCATTGAGCGGATCTTAATTCTTCCCAAATAATGAAGAAAAGCTGATTGTCACTAAGCTGCTTTTGGACCTCTTGATGTGACAGATGTAAAGTCACAACCAGCCCTTGAAATGCAAGAAACTATTGATGGGGGCATGCTTGTACATTTACAGGAAGTACATGTAGGATGCATAGGCTTAGTGAAGGCTGATTAGTAAGATCATCATTGGAAATGTTTTTTTTTTCTGTGTTTTTATTTTTTATTTGCTTTAACATTAAGGACCGACTCTGATGATTTAGGTTGATTTCTGCCAAGCCGGTTATGTTCTTGAGGTGCAGTAACTAAAAACTATTTTTAAGTTCACTTTATTCTTTGGTAAGATAGTGTCATATTCGGTCAAGAATGGACCTAGAACCCATTTATAGGGAGGGGAACCAAACATGTTTTGGGGGCCCCAGAATTTAAATATTTTTTTCGTGTATCCTTTTCTGGGGCTTTTCACAAGTGTTTGGCTGGAAGTGAAGTGAAATAGACAGAACGCTCCTTTCATTATTTTTTTTTCCAGGGAAAAAAAAATTGACTCCTTCCCCTCTACAACCCAACCCCCTGATCCGCCCTTGCATTCAGCGTACTGTTCCACTTTGATCATGAAAAAATTAGTTTTATGAGATTTTGTTGTATGTTTTGTGCATTGAATGTCGAAACGATTAAGCTTTTCTGCCAGTCTTTTTTGATTAGGGCATTTAAATATGTGCACAAGTTGTGCATTACATGTAGAGAGCAGATATTTTGACCTCTGATGTTTTATATAATGTGAATTGACAAATCTGAAAAGCTCAAAGGGGTATTGGGTTAATTCTATGATTAAAAACCCAAGTTTGTGCTCTGTGTAAAAAATTCCATGAATTAAACTATGAAATTATTTGCATTTTTGAAACTGCAAGTTCTGCTCAGCCTTCCAGTGAGAAAAATGATTTTGCAATGATACTGCAAGTGAAGAAGGAAGAGCAGGACACTTCACTTCAAAATTTGCCATTTGTTTAATCTGTCGTTGACTTTGGGTCTGTCACTATTTTTGGATAATCAATGTATCAGAAGTTCAATGTCATATACCCTATATAGAGTATTTGCCCTGTACATTGAGCTCTGGTTAACTCAAAACTGGATAAATTTAAACTTTTGTTTGCCTTTAAGTCACAACTGATTCCTGTCTAGAGAATAGGATATTATGTACATAAATGGCATAACTCAAAATGCCCACATGGTACCTCCTTTTCATTCGACTAGCATGAAAAAAACTGCACCTGATTAAGTCACAAACAAGCCAGGTTGAATCGTGTTATTGGGGCATGATCCCCTGGCTGCATGGTGGTTTATTGGCTTCTGGCTAGTGGCCCCGAGCAAAGTATTGACAAATGGGAATGGCCACCAACATTATGGGCTGGATAGCTCAGTTGGAGAGCACCTAGTATGATATTCCAGAGGCCGCAGGTTCAAATCCAGCTCTAGTCAATTTTGTTGTTCATCTGTGTAATCCTTTGTAAGCTTCTAGTCAGATTCCTTAAATAGGTTGTTTCAAGTCACAACCAAGTTTAAGCTGATTACAAAACTTTTTCATGAGCCATTACTCCTCAACGCATTTTGTCTTTCCAAGCTGGGATACAGTGTGCACACTGTACACTCTCATTGCAATCGGAGAAGTGGCTCTCTTGCCGACTCTCATCCAGTTGTAGCCTGCTGGCTGTAAGTCCAATTCTTTGCTCTTTGTGGTGGTCATGTCAGAGCACTAGTAATGGCGCTTACAATGGCCCGATTGCAGCTGCTGTCCTACATGCAGGTCATGATTCTTGTGGGCAACATATTTTCATGCACATGGTACAAAATGACAAGTACACGTGCAGTCTAGTGAGCGATTTCGTTCCAAAATTTTGTGTAGCAGTTTTGCCATACAATTTTCTTTTTGTATGGCAAAAACTTGATTTTGTGTAGCTATCAATTAGTTATGCATATCAATTACAAAATAGAAAAGAAAAAAGGGGGGGTTGGGCATTTTGGTTGGTCAGGTGGGGATGATCAACAGTTGTTGTTAGTGGCCTTAAGAATAAAAAACTTTGTTGTACTTGTAATCTAGGGACTTTGGTTATTTGAATTTATTTTGAGTTGACACAAATTTGTGCAAGTAACAATACACCTGCAGCATTGCTACATTTTATTACTAGCCGTGTGCGTGCATTCGGCCCCTGTCAGTAAGCCTGTGTCTGTTATTAGTGCATCTCTGTGTCTTTTAAGTGGAGCGAAGACATAGACCTACATGTAGCACACTCCACAACACAGATTTACCCTGTGCTTGAGTCTGGTTTGCAGTCCATCTACTGTATGCGGTGTCTTTCAGCGGCGCCCGCAGCACAGTGGCGGGAACCAATCTCATGCGTGCTGCACATGATTTCTTCACAGTGAACTTTCCAAGGTCCACATGCAGCCTGCCTACTAGTATGTACGCATGTGCAAATTAGTTTTGTGCATGTGGTCACTGTGGTACGGCAATGGCATCGTGGGATTTTTGTTCTGTTCTGACTCATTTTACCAATAATGCATGTTCGGTTAACCATTTGTCAAACATCTAAGATTTTTATTATTCTTTGATTAGAAATTTCCATCATAAATTGTATCACGAATTGCATCTGGCAACTGCGATGTAATTTTGAAACAAATGACAGATTTGCCTAACACATTGCAAAATGTGATGTGATAATTTGTTCACTACATGTAATAAAGATTTGTTACTTATCACACTTTGACTCGTTTATTGCGATAAATCCATTAAATGATAAACCACTTTTGGGACAGGACTGATGTGAAAATTATGAAAATGATATTACTGATAACTACCCCTTTGAGAATCACAAAAGGAAGAAAAATCTATCCATCATGACGGCCTAGCCAGACAGGAGGCTGCGATTTTCAGCGAATAATCAGAACAAGAATGAGACCAGGGCTTAAGATTTTGGGACATTTGATTTCTATCCACGGCCACCTCATTGCACTGGTAATTTCAAAATAGAAACAGAGATTCATTTTCTCTTTGATCTGAGTTGTGTTTGATATGTAGATTTGATTAAATATTTATATCGGCAATATCCACTTTAAAGTGATATCGATTCGTTGACGTATCCTAATTGACTTTAAATTGATTTTCGTTTTTGAGGGGGGTGCAGTGCCTCATTGGAATACTCTCAACTTGCACTGTATCCATTGGAAATGCACCTAAGGTCCCCAGAAAAGCTAAAAAAACAAGAGCAAAACCCAAAATAAAAACAAGGAAACTTTGGATCAAATTAGAAAAACTAACAAACTGCAATTTTGATTGCCTCTGAGCTAAGGGGAAAATGTTAGTGAAAAAGTGGTAAGAAACAAGTCAAGGTGAACTGCAGGCATCATTTGGAGGAAGTTGACTGAGCTGTACATGCTACAATTGTTCTAGCTGCAAGTCCCATTTGAGTGAGTGGTGTCTGTAGCGCCACCGTTGGTTTTGAATGTTGAGGGTTCCAGGGCCACATCGTCATCAACTCGATTGACTAGCTAGCACTGGCACACACACGCTGAATAAACGCACTCACGGTGAGCGCACATTGCTCACTTGTCAGTGCAGTGACCCACACTGTTAGACTGTTAAAACCCAGGGAGGTACATGTAGATGTGGCGCACTTGGAAGTACATGTATCATGTTGATGATTCCAGAAGCAAGACTAGACCATGGCGTTTCCTTGGGGCCTGTGTCTTTTTATAATTGCCCGCTGAGTAGGTAGGATGCTTTCAGGAAAACCGAGTTCCTAATGGAAAGTATACACTGAGTAAATCAATCATGATAGCGATATTAATCAACCATTTTCTCACTTGTATCATAAAAACTGTTATTTTAGATTCTGGGTTTTTTTTACTCATAGTGACTGTGCTTCTACATGTAGTCTACCACACAGTTACATCATGATAAGCAAGTCAACAGTGCAATTCCATCTTTTGACAAAAACTTTGATGGCAATTCACTTTTGGTTGTTTCATATGTCCTTGCTTTATTGGCTTGTTTTTTTTAATGCTTTTTTGACCAATGGCCATCTGTGGACGACATGTTATGTTACTCATCAACAACAGTCTCGTAGAAGGTTTATCAGCCAGAGAGTATAATTTCATCACTACCTTTGTTCCAAGTGCAGGGATAGTCTCACAGTAGAAGGGCATCTTTATGCACAATCCCCCCTCCTTCCTTCTGCCCTCCAGTCATAATGTCTGCTCATTGTAATTGTCGTCATGAGTACAGAGCAAGCCCAACAGATGGGATCATCTACTCTTTCTTTTTAAACTTGTTTCCCAATTGCCTTCCCCCTTCCCCGGACCTTTCCTTGTGTTCCTTGAATTCCTACATGTATATTGCCCTACCTCTGCCCGTCCTTCCATCCCACTAGCATTGACAAATAAATATAAACAGGTCCCCTCCCCCCATAGCATAGGGAGTTTCACCCTGAACTTTTCTGTCTGTAATTTTTTTTTTTGCTGAGTCGGTTGGTTCCTTAGGTCAAGTACCCCAACACAAGATTGTCAACTCTATCTGTCCTCTCCCTGCTTGTTCTCTGCCCAACTGCACACGTTTTTCACACTCCAACTGTTCTATTCTCAATGTGGAAACAGCAGCCTGCAAATTTTGAAAGTGTAGTGACCTCTAACGGTACAGTGTCATCCATCCTGACTCTCCCCGTCTCCCCCCCCTTTTCATACCAGAGGGGTTGATTGTGCAATTGTAACCAGCCTTTTGCACACCTTATCAAGTAATAAGTCATAACGTCCTTCATCTCATACATATATACGCGATGGGTTGGAGTGACAAGGCAGGTAGCCCCAGGGGAGGCACCCGAATCAACGATACAGATACAGCTGATGTAAAGGAAAGGAAAAAAAACAAAGAAGTGAAAAACTGGAAATACATATACAAGAGCAGGCAATCGCACAAGGTTGCCTGTGTTACAGCTCAGATCTGCTCCCTACACTCCCAGAACCTTTTTTTTTCTCTCCCGGACGATTCCTATCCCATGTCAACGTGTACTCATTGAGTTGGGGACATGAGCAAATTGTTGGTACATGTACATGAACATGCACACTTACATGAACAGCCCATACTTGTGAGTCATTATGTAGCCAGGGCCCGAAGATACAGATTTAATATTGCTTTATTTTTGTGTGTTTGTATTGATCTATAGAGATGTGCATCATTAGGAGCCTGGATTGATAAATTTCAAAGTCCTTTGGAGTTCCCTCAGTGGTTGTACAATAAGTACAACCATTGAAGGCCCCAAGGCTGTTTGTCTTGTAGTCCCCACACTGTTCTTCCTATCCGACAATGCGGCGGAACCAGTGCTCCAATCAGGGCCTGTCTCTAGTTTGCCAAGTCGATGACCGCTTAGAATTACAAGGCACCAGCAGACCTTCGGCACTCTCAGTTTTAATGTGAATTAATTAGTGCTTACTTCAAATTTGTCACGTATGTCGGATTTCATTGGCACAGTATGCCCTTGTTGAGTTAAATAAGCAACTCCCCCAAAAAAGGGAAGGGGGGAGGTGAATGCGCTTTGTCACATTTCAAATTTCATATTGGATTTCGTTCCAGTAATTTTTTTTAGCCCCCACAAAGTCCTTTACGTGTCGGCCCACCGAAGCAAATGAAAAGAAAATACAGCAAGTTCAATGAACGCAAGGTCTGGCGCAATTATTTTGGTACACTTGTAATCCATACGAATGTACATGTGCATGTAGTGTGCAAGATGGATGTGTGTGTTTGCCTTTGAAGTTGTTATCCTGTCTGAAACGGTGTGGGGCACTAGACTGTTTGTGTGGGGACTGTGTGACGTGAAACACAAAGAGAGAAAGCTGCCTGGATCCATGTCTGAATATCAAAGATTGTTGTCTCACAGAGAAGAACATATTGCTTTTCTGTCCCTTTTTTTTTTCCATTCTTTTTTCGTTCATCAGAAAACCAAACACAATAATTGCCGTGTGCTATTCTTGAAGTTATCATCTGTCTTTGATACTGTGTCTGGTGATTATCGAAAAGAAGACAAGTTGTTCATCTCTTTGTTTCTTCTCTTCAATCAGTTTTCTTTGAGCCGTGTTTCATGGGCAGAGGATGGACAACTTGCATTAGAATCTGGCGTTGGTCCTAGTCGCACAGAACATTACGGCATGACACGAGAACCTTTTGAAATGCGGGAGAGAATGCGCACTCCCCAAGGGACAGACTCAAATTGACGGCGATGACAGCAAACGGGTTCACGGCTACGGGTTTAGGGAGCCGTTTGTCACAATTAAACGCCAGTTAGGGGCCCCCCTCGTTTGTCATGTGTCAAAGCCTGCAATGGGCAGAATCGGAGGTGAGAAACGGTAGCCAGGTCCGCATGATTGTCGGTGGAGATGATGTAATGCTACATTGTTAATGGGACCACGGGCCATTAGGTAGTCGGTGCAGTAAACCCTAACCACAATGCAATAGGGAAACCTGTCTTACAAATTCAGTCATTGCTGGGGTGTAGTGACAGTAAAGTATTTTTGCGTGTCAGATTCCTTCTGTAGTCATTCTTTTCTTTCCTTTTCTCCCATTTATGGTTGGAGAGGAGATTATATTTAACCCTAACAGTCCCAAATCCTCCAATTTCAATACGATTTTACATACACCCTTGGGGGTTAGGGTTAATGAGGTATATAAGGATGGTTCAGTTCTCTGGCTTTGGCTCATTTTAAACATCTAAAACTATATTTTCAAGACCCAGGCATTTGTTAGTCACATTTTGTTTAAACTAACTTTCTTTACTTTTTTTTTGTAAGTTCATTTTGGACTGATGTGTGACGTTTCATTCTCCAATGGAGGGTTTTCTTCTGTAATGCAAATACATGTATTCCATGATTTTGGGACATTGTACACGTCTAATTGAACATTGTTTGCCATATTGCATAGCTTGAGGGTGTTGTCATACTTCCTGCTTAACCCACCCTTCCCCTTTTGCTCCTGAGTTGCTGTTGAGTCACTGGGTTTGGGTCTGAGTCCGAGTCTCGAGTCACAGGCTGAAATCATTTGGTTAGATTCTACAGTATTGCTCCTTGTGTTGAGCAGACGGGCACAGCTGCATACATGTATGTGCGCAGCCGCATAGGTGCAGTATCCAAGACAGCAGCAATCAAGACAGCAAAATGATCACAAACGCTCTAGCTGAGCAGTCCCTGTGCTTACCTACATGTACATGTGTTGATGGTTTCCTTCCCGATGACTGTTTGGAAATGAACATTGGGGACATCGCCACGGAAACAACTCATGATAATTAATCCTTGATCCTTTTGTACATGTACCAGTAGATGGGACTGACTTAATATTCTGAAATTGCGACTTGATATGGACTCAAGTCTTAGTCTCGGACTCAAGTTGTCCAACTCTTCCGCCCCCATCTTCCAAGAGCAAAGATGAGTGGGGTCCTTCCCACCCCTAATGATGAACCATATGCCCCCTTGTGGGTTAGCCAGTCATTGATAGATGTTGTTCTCTTGAAACTCAATTTGCCTTGCTCCTCCCCTCCATCTCTTTCTTCAGATCGAGGAATGCCACAGCCAGGGGTGCATGGGTCTATCACAAGGGGCCTGTATGGGTGGTCGTCAGGAGAACAAGGTGCGTTGACTTTCATGATTTCCTGATTCCCTCCCCCCAAACAAAGTTATTACCAGAACAAGGCAGTAGTTAGTCTGATTAGCTTGCATAGATCTGGCACTTTTTATACACGCAGGCCGTGGACATTTGATGGACAGATGTGACTGGTCCCGTACTTCGCTGTACCCTTGGCGAAGACAGTTTTACAGTTATGTACATGTACAGTCTTGCGCGTCATTCATGCTGTGTACCCATATTCAAAGATGCTTTCCTCTTATGCTAACACATTATGGGTTTTGTGCAGATTCAACTAAAATTGTTCGTGTGTCCCCACTGAGTGTGTACCGTAGATGTACTTGAATTAGTTGTGACACACTAGTTGCCCTACCTTGACTTTTTTGAGTTTTTTTGTACGGACAATTTTTTGTACAGAACACAACAGCAGTGATTACCTGGCAGATCAATCATTACTATTCTGACAGTTTCATTAAGTTGCCTGGATTGGTGAAAGTACCAACATGCTTCCAGTACCACTACTGGTAGGCTCAATAATTTATTCAACCATGTGCTTTTTTTGTTTGATGTACTCTATCTTTTGAGGAGAAGCACATTCTTACGGAGAGTCCAAACACTGACTTTTCTTCATCTGCCTCTAATGTGACCTCAGCTCTTAGAACCCAATTTTTGTGATGATTTCAGTATATCAGACTTTGTCTTTCACCTGTGTAATTACATAAGCAGTATGTACTCAACGCTCACTGGTACAGTTGTCTCAGCCCTTCGTCTCTGGAGCTTGTCAGGGTCATCTTGCCAGTTCAACACTGGAGGAACTATCAGTTACATGGAATTTTGGCTAGAGGAGATGTATTCTTCATATTAGGTGTGTCCTTCACTGAAATTACAGATAGGTATATGACTGCAGTTTCTCAACGTGTGGTAAGCTTATCTGATCTATCCTTTGGTGACTGGCTCAGTTAATTGGTTCAAGTCTGAGTCCACTTCTTGAGTCAGTTCATGGGAATCTGAGTCGTGAGTCGCTTGTTAAAAACTGGAAAATGCTGGTATGTTACATACATGTAGGTTCATCATGTCACCAAAGCTGAGCATACTGTCGTGCTAATGCTCTTCCATCAGAGCAATGTCATTTTTACCTTACAGGGCTGCTAATTTGCCACTTTTTTGGCTAGTGAGAGAGAGACAGAGAGAGCCCATTGGAAAGCAATTAGATTGATGGGTGCTAATGTGGAGATAGATTGGTGGAGGGGGGAGGGAAGATTGTGGAAGTGGGAAAAGAAGTCAGGGAGACTGAGCGTGCTCTGTCATGTGTTGCTGAAGGGTGATCAGTGATAGCTTGCGTTGAGTTTTCTTTGGGGGGAAAAGCACAGCTGTGAGCCATTTCTATGAAAATTAAAAGGTTGTTATTCCATTACTGCATGTATCTTTATTTGATCTCTGGACTGCCAGTAAGCTAATCAATCAAAATTGACCAATGGGTGAATTGCCTAGTACAAGGACTGTACTGTGACACTGAAGGGAACACGTGGGCTTGTTTGGTAGTGCTATGGAAGAGGATTACTTCTCTGTTATGTGGTATACAAATACAGCATGGTTTGAGGGGAAATAGTGGGAATTACTGGTCCTGAGGTGTAGGTCAGCTTGACTACCAGCTTGACTACCTCTCGACGCGAAAACCATGCTGTATTTGTTTTACTACACTTCATAAATATTCAAACAGAAATCTCATGTTATTTGTACTCACAGCCGCAATTGTTGTTTCTCAGCTGCTAAATTTCCATAGTGGATCATGGAGTGCAGATGTGCATAGAAAAGTAAACAGGGCTTCATGGTCTGGTGCTGACATAGGTTTTGGGTCTTTACTGTCATAGTTAATAGGATACAACTCCAGACTGGTTCCGTATAGATTACATGACACAGACTACATATTCCAGAGGGTTCCGGATGGATGTTTTGGTGCTACCAGAAAAAAATACCACGCAGCAGCATACTCACCACTGTGACGTCTTCTGGTTGCGTATCATTCTACGTCCCAGATGCGAGGTGGAATCGGCCAATGACGTGCTCCGATTTGCTCATGAATATTTATAAGGTGTAGTAATACATGATTAGGAGTGGTTTAACCCATGTGTATATGTTGGGAAAGCATGAGCTTAGCATGGCATGCATTATTTTCTTTCTTTTTTTTCATGTGTCGTTATAGTAATGGCATTTTCCATCTACAACAAATGGCGGATGGGACTTGTAGTTCTGGGCGTTCTTACAGGTACGCCATACTCTTGTCTTTCATTCTGTGGGGCGTACTCATTTTTAACGCGAGCAACAAACTTCAGTGTTGCTTTGGTCGATGTTAACGTGACCAGAAGCACGCCTTCACTGGCAAGAAAGAGACAGGCACGTCGAAAAATTTTTTCTACTGTGACGAAGCACAGCGCAGGCACAAGGACTGTACAGTGCCACTGCACATGGTCAGTGCAACGCATGCTGAGCAAACCTGTTTGTGCACGCATTAAGTTCTCACCGAAGAGCTGTCGCCATGTAAAATTGTGCCATTTCTTGTTCCTGCAGGGAGCAAAGTAGGCCCGGTCATTGTGAATTGTATCCTATAATTCTTTGCTCATATGGACCTTCCTTCTTGGTTTTACTGTACACATAGAATGCATCATATGAGATAGAAAGGTGCATCATTTTGCCAACTGAGTGAAGGATATTCAAGATATCTTGTCCCCAAGTAGGAACTCTGCAAAAACGTGTACTCTGCACGGAAGAAGTTCTTTTTAGACATGTTCAAACTGGCATGCTTCTTTTAGCTGCGATGGATAAGATTAAGTGTTTGCTCAGAGTTGGCTCTTACTGGCAATGTGTGATTGCGACATGAGGTTCTGGCCCATTAGTAAGATCTGTATACCTGTGTTCCCACAAAATGAAAATGGAGAGGTATTGTTGTTTGATGTCACTGAATAGAGCAGGACAAGAGCTGTCTGGTATTGTCCAGCCTCCCTAGTTGCTGAATAGATGCCCGGTAAAGATAAACTGGCTGGATTGAGAACGTGAGAAAAAAGTTTATAACTGATCCTTCTGAGGGTAAGCCAATAACTTCACAAAGTGATCAAACAGAAAGATGTAATTGAAATAACCAACTCAATTATCATGTTTATTAATTAAACCAATAATTGTTGTGGCCTTGCTACCAACTTCAGGGTTTTTTTTTTTTTCAGGAGCAAGTTCCATACATGAACAGTCTGTAACTAGTTTGCTTCACTCAGTATGGACATTCTTCAAACTCTGTGTAGCTAGTGTTATTCCATGCAGCAGAATAATGACTAATAACCCAACTCCGGCTCTCTAATTCCACATTTAATAACAGAAAGCACAGTGTTCTTGCAACACCAGGTAACGCCGGCTTGTCTGGGCAAACAGTTTTCTCACTTTATGTGAATTCTTGTCATGCAGTGCACACATGCACACTTCCAAAGTGAACGTGAGGAATCATAACCCAGAGTGTAATAATATTGAAAAAGAAAGGGGGGGCCCCGTGTTTTTCTTCAAACTGCTCTGAGATGCAGCGGTACTTTGTTGTATTTGGCAATGGAAACAAAACCCGACATAACAACAAACTATCGTTTTACAAAGTACACATCTCCCCTGACAAGTCTGACACCTTATCTGCCATAATTACAACAGGAAGTGTATTAATAGGCTTTCAAGAGGGACTAGACTGCTTAAGTAAAGAAGTAGGTGCACTTAGTTTTTGTATTTGGTAAACAAAGCAGGCTCTTGAAGTGGTT
Source organism: Acanthaster planci (assembly GCF_054643075.1). NCBI lineage: Eukaryota > Metazoa > Echinodermata > Asteroidea > Valvatida > Acanthasteridae > Acanthaster > Acanthaster planci. The sequence goes on from NC_141779.1 coordinate 8,141,758, forward strand.
TTGGATGATTCAAGTGAGTTTTAGTTTTACCTGTAAGTAATAGATTGCATTTGTGGGTTAGTACATTTTGAAGTAAGCGCTTTATCTGAGAAAGTTGGGATCCGATTTATGATATTGCAAATCGAGTGGCCACGTTTCATCTTCCAGTGTTCGCAGCTGAAGTATCACCTGGTCTTAGCATGAGTTCAAGTTGCAAATAATGATAACATCCAAGTCCATCGAGCTTACTTTCCCCAGAAATGCCCACAATGCTCATAATCAAGGCCAATTTGGTTGCCCTGGTCCATTCACAAATGCAAAGTGTTTTCCCCCCACCACGCACCCAAATTGGAAAATGTGTGCCCCATATATGGTGTAAAGCCATTAATCAAGTTAAGCCTTGGGAGGACTCAAGTAAGGTTTTCTCTATTAAAAATTGTCTAACAAATAAGTCAAAGGAATCTGTCTGCCAATTTCAATATGCATTCACAGGTACAAAGCCACGAACCAAATTGGCACGAGCATTGATTGTTTTCCAGCGCAGCCTTTCAGCATCTGTCTGCTCCCTCGCAGTTTGAGTTTTTCCCATCAGATCTGAGTTCTCTCTGAAGTGCATTCAAAGCAGACACCTAGTTTAAATTATCTCGGTTTGTTTAAATATTTTACGCTTTGATACACCCATTGTATCCTGCAGAAAATGCATGGGAAACTAGTACGGATGTGTGTGTGTATATGTACCTTCAAGCGTTAATGCAGAATTTTATTGTCTCCAGAAAATTGACAAAAACAAATGAAGGAATAATTGAATTGGGAATTCTTCTGCATTGAGCTCATCAGAGAGCAAGGACTTTTAGAAATTCATTGAGTGTTTTTTTTTTCTGGGGCATTTTTAGTTTAGTCAAACCTTTCTCTTGTATGTCCAAGTGATCCAGCATATTTTTGTTATTGATTCGTCGTGGATGTGGGGAGTCTTGCAGTTGAATGCAAGATGTACTTCTGGAATTGCATTTTCTTGCTTTTTTCCATTTGCCTTAGATTTATGATGTAGACAGAAAAAGGACTTCATGTGCAAGCCAAGAATTTGAGCGTCTAATTTGCTTGCTGACCAACATGATGTAAAATGAATATGAAGTTATTGACCTCTCTTTCAGCATTGTAAAATGGCTGTCTATAATGAGCAGTGCAGACCTCAAACACAGACCAAAGCTTTTGCTTACAATGGAGAACTTCAAAATAATGAACAAATATGGATGCCCCAGCCAACCCAAAGATCGTTATCAAAGACACAATGAAAAGAACTGGAAACTGCACTGTAGTTGGGATCTTTGTGCCTTGTCACGTTGGTTGTTATCCGAGCTGACTGCTAATTGTCCATGCAAGCCAAGTGCAGTGTGTATACAGGTAATGAGGCTCACAATTCAGTAGGCGAAGCTCTGCCCAATGTTAGTGCATGTAAGTGGCGCGGAAACAATCAGAAAATAATTGTATCCATGCTGCGCCGTTCGTCCTGCTCACCCGACTCTTCCCCCCCCCACACACAACACACGCTGTGAGGTTGACGCACTCCATCCCATTGTGGTGACATTGATTGAGATCACCCTGCCAGGGGAGCATTTTGGAAGGTAGCGCGCACAGATGATGTCATGCCCTTGACCACCCCTCACCCCTATTGTTCGCCGCCAGCGCATGGAGATGGGGTAATATTCCGGAGAAGACCACCTCTATGTGGCCTCTCAAGGGTCGGTAATGATGTTGTTTTAGTTTACGCAGATGACGTAATCGATATGCCGTAAATGAGAGCCACTTTGGGGGTCAGTGGCACACCGGTGCACGGATGTGCCGTCCTTCCTTACAAGCTGTGTTATGAAAGCCAATGCCTTATAACAACATGCGTTTTTACGTAATTTGCCAAATGACTCCTCGGAGCATGCATACGTCTGTCTCCTCACTCGCTCGCTCGTTCTCTCTCTTTCTCCCCGTCTCTCTTCTTACTGGAGTTGAAACGCGCTGCTTTGTGCAGGTTCAATGACCATAAGGGCCATTCCCTTGCACTATAGTGTTGGAGACGTGGCGGCGTAGTCGGGTCCTGTGGTTGCTCTCCGTCTGTGCTGGCATCAGAGCCTGTTTCCAAAGGAGAACCTGCGTCTGAGACTGCTGCAATGCGGCTTAGTCGTTGATGACTGTCCGTGACGGGGTGCAGTCTCTGCGAGTAATTCAGCAACAGAAAACACGCCAAGGACCAATAGCAGTGGCCCGGTTGCGCAGGCCACAGTGCCCAATGCAACACTGAGGGAGAGGAACTCGGAGACGGAGGGGGGACAAGAGACGATTCACTGCGGTCAAAAAAGAGGAGTTTCGAGGTGTGATCATTTGTCGTACTTGCCGTCATAGTGGGGGCAGTGGTGTGCCTTTATGTACCCTTTGCGTTATCCGTATCCTGTGTCATCGCGGGTGCGTAACACCATGGACTTGTACCGTTTTGCCTTCCCGTGGGGGTTTCGCACCACACCCAGCTCGGCAACATGTAAGCAAGTTTTACCTCTCTTTCAACTTTCCTCTGCGTATTTTTTTTTTCACTTTCTTATCAATGAGGACTTTGGTTTATCTTTCTATATTTTTGAGGATTTCTTGTGATTTGAAATCCACATTATTTCTAACAATATTATCTTTCTAATGGTTTCGTGTATTTTTTTAGCATACATTCAAAAAGACAGCTGGTAGTTCAGATTATTTTATGAAGACCGAACTTTTTTCGCATTTGTCGTAATTACATTTATTTCTGATTATTGTGACCGTCATATTTTAAAATCACCCCATGTATGAGAACTGTAGGTTTTTTAAAATCAGTTATAAAACTTTTTTTTACAATTTCCAGGCGGGTTTGGCTATCTGCAAGTTGACTTGTCCTCCCTTACGTGCCTGATGGACTTTCTTAGTGATTCCTGGCCGAGTATATAAAAAAAGCTGAAACTTTTTTTCCCAGCTTCCTCACTGACCCAGCACTAAATTTGAATATTTTGCACAGCAAGTTGCAATTTAATGACTTTGGGGGAAAACTTGTGTAATTAAAATTTATGCATGTGGGTTATTCCAGAAATTAGGGGTCCAAAAGTGTGGCATTTTTGTGTCCCTGTTATATCTGACCTTCGTTATTCGACATGGAATATCACAGGAATTGTTTTAAAACTATTTCTATTTGTTTGGCAGGTAATTTGGGTTAATTCTTCACTCTTGGAAATTAGAAATTGTGTTTTGAACTCACAAAATCTTATGTCAGATGTAATAGGGACACGAAAAAAATGGACCCCTAGTTGTTGGAATGACCCATGTGATATTTACAAAAATTTGTTTGATGTTTATGTGTGCCTGTACAAGGTACATATATATGTATTACTATTAATCCTTATAATGCTTCGCAACAAAATGTAACATTGAACTAGGAAAAATCCCAATACGTGTGTGTGTGGAAAATTCATCAGTATTTCATACAGAGCTAGAACACCTTCCTACCAAATCTTTGTGCACTTGAACACAGTTGAGGGAATAGCATTGCGCTTGCTTAGATAAACGTGAGCATCTTTATTGCAACGTCATTAATGCAGTTTGATATAATTGTAAGTACCTGTAAGTGAATGCTGGAGGTTTTTGTTGAGGGGGTGATTAAGATTACTCTCCAAAATGTGTGCACAATGTACATGTATGCCTTGGTTGAGATGTACAAACATACAGTACTCTCCTTGATACTCTTCTGTCAAGGATATAATACTTAGTGGCAGAGACATTGGCCATCTGACTGTCTCATTAGCTCAGGAAGAGTTCTCTTGTCAGTGGAATAAAAATCCTATCCAAGAAAAACCTTCTTTCTCCCTGAGGGTTCCAAACTTAAGGTGCTTAGCAATTGGTCTATCCTAGAAATTGTATGTTCTGCAGGCTTATGTGGCCTATGTACACGCAAAAAATTCAGTCCTGAGTGACAGCGTGTTTTGGGGGCGATCTTGAGCAACTGAGGCAATGTTGGTTTGCGAGCCACCTCCATCATGCGATGCTTGTTTGAGTTCAGTAATTGCATTTAGGGGGTTGAAATGTGTTAAAAACATTTCTTAGGCACGACATGTACACGTCACAAAACCCTTGATATTCGCATGCCCATTTGGGTTTGGATTTTGATCTGATTTTCATTTGTATGACAAGGTTTTTCTTTTCATCACCTAACTTCCGCAGAATTTGTCATTACATTGACATAGGCATTTTGCCAATTTTTTTTTTTTAATAGGAATTGTAAGTGCTGACACTTTCAAAACAGACTTGACACCTTTTGCGGGGAGGGGATTTGGATGCTTTTATAGATGAGAACAAAACTTGAACCACCATTTTAATTTTTGGTTTTTTTTAAAATCTCATTTGCAACCCCCGACCCAAAACCGGACTTAACATGTACCTTTGGTTGCAAAAGAAATCTGTTCCAAATCTTAATCTAAAATTAAGATCTGTTGGAAAAAAAAAACCACACCTACATTTTTCTTTATTTGATGATTTTTATTCACCTCTGGAAATGTGTAGAGGGGGATATTGAAATATTTTTGTAAAAGTGTAAAAACTTCCAATTTTGCTAGAGTGATTATTGTGTGGCTAGAGAAACTTTAAAAACTCTTTCCTGTGGAAACAGCAAACACAAAGCACCTCAGATCTCTCACTGACCATTCAAATGCCTGGGCAAAGGAGAAGATTCAAAAGTTCATGGTGTCTCTCTGACATTGTTAACTGGAATCAAATTCTGCAACACTATCTCGCAGTGTTAAACCAAATCAGTGAATTTGGTCAGTGTTAGTTGACTGTTTCTTGCTCAACACAACTGGTCAAGGTCAGTTTTGCCATCCACCACTACACAAGGGAGAGTGAAATGCCTGTTTTTATCACCATGCAGCTTGATGTACAATCAAGTCAACAAGGAAATGAGAATAACAATACAAAGAAATTGGTATTCTTTTATATTCCTCTGGGCTTGAGGAACTTTACATTCTGGGAATTGCTAAATGGCTTTAACAATTTCTTTACATAATGGGGGAGGCTATTTTCATGGACAGCTTTTCAACAAAAGCTGTGTTCACACTGGACTTTTTTTTTTTTAGGGTTTCACCAAACCGATGGTTAAATAAAACATGGTCAAATTTTTACAGAGACTGCGTGAGAAGTAACTGAGCTGTCTGTATCAGTGCAGTGCTTTACAAGGGTGTTTTGCATGGCATTGCTGTGTTTGCTTTTTGTCCTAAGACACAGTGTCACACTCCTCATAATCATCTGGAAATGTTAAAACTAGCTAATCTTCCAACTATTTCAGTAAAAATTTTTGCCATGATTGGGCCCAAGGAGGAACAAATGTACTGGAAATATTTGCTACATGCCATGCCGCGGCGAAACATCCAACAGGCATGCGTAGTTTCCCTGTATGAAGCGTGCCGTTGTACTCGGGCCGAATTTACGCTCTACTGGGCTACTTTCTCAGGATTCTGTGCTGTCCGCACTGGACTTTGCATCTTGGGAAAAGTGACTCGGGAATTGTTTTCTGGCCAGAAATTGGCCGGTAAAAATGACCGCGCAGCCCAGTAAAACTGGATTTAAAATGGGAAAAGAAACCATGGTCTCAGTAAGTTTGAACCCCAACAAGTCCAGTGTGGACAGGGACTAAAAGACTTTTGTGGAAGGAGTCTGATGAGAGGGCAGGAGTGATGCTATGGCATTTCTTGTACAGGGCAACGTTTAAACTGATATTGGTTGACGTTTATAACCTTGTCTACATATTTTATTGACATTAACAATGCAAACAATTGGGAAACATTTCCAGCTGGGCGGTAACTCATTTAGGTTGTGTCATTCAAATCTAATTATCTGTCCTGTCATCTGTCTCTGCCATTTCCCCCCCCCCCCCATGGCAAAGTACATTAGCCACCTCGAAGGACTTTCTGTTTTTAACGACAGAAAAACCTGTTTTTATTTGAGCTTTGTTTTCGGTTAATAAAGAGAAATAAATTGTGCAGCATTGTATTTCCCCCCGAATTGGTGGTGACATGTGGAAAGTAAAGAATGACACTGAAAAAGACTAACATCCGTGGATGTGCCGCGATTCATACCCCAGTCAGCAAATCTGCAGTACGAGAGAATTTGTTAGTCCTCCTCCTCTGGTATAAAGACAAGTGTAAAGTTTGTCAGCAAACCCATGACATGGATGCTCCCAGCTGGATTTTCGTGATCTATCTGCCTTAGCCTGTGTGTATGTCATCTCTTGAGTCGCAGTTTTTTCATCTGCATGTTGCAAAGAATATCTTGTCATGAACTGATACCTTTTGGTCGCTTGAGTTTTTTTCAAAACTTAATCATGGATGTATACGAAGAATATTTCATAGCTTGTGACTTGACTTAGTGAAAAATGATGTGAAGAATGTGGTGTAATGCTGCCTTTCTGCATGTAGAATACCCTTTTGTGAGTGCATGTTTAGTGACACTGCCATTGTGAGGATTACACTTTTGTTGAGCATTGTTATCATAGGGAGTAATTAGTTATAGAGACAAATTGTTGTCCCCAAAACTCAGCTCTGGATTTCTGAAAAGAAATTGCCCTCTCATTGGCAGTTGCTGGGGGACATGTGTCAAGTGCGATAATTGTGCTTCCCCCCAACATAGTCCTTAACTGCAGCATATCTTGAAGAGTCATACCAATGTTTTAACAATTCCTTGGTCAAAAATCCTTGTCCATTAATGAGTCGAGTGAAAGCAGGTTTCTGTGTCTCTGCCAATGTTTTCTGCAATTTTGTTTACCGTCCAGCATGCAAACCAGAATTGATGCAATATGTAGTGAGTATCCTAAGTGAAGATATTGCACAAATTAGTCAATGGCTCATTTGGCTACATCTCAATATTGTTGCAGGCCTTTGCCATTAGCTGGTCCCATGATTCAAGTACCAATATGCTTCATTTTGTCGACAGGCTGCTATAATTAGAGGTTTAGTTTCACCGGTGACTACAATAGTGACAGCCTTGATGACTAGGCAAGCATTCGGAAAATGGTACCAGCTCCACAGTTCCACCTTGGCTAATGAATCAATATATTTTTTCTGTCCTTCCTGTGCTGGAAATATGTGACGCCGTCGTAATTTCTACCCCCCTGTAAACTACAAATCATTTGTGTGAGTAAGCATGCAAACAGTATGGAATAAAGATAGAAATAGGTACTTCTGTGTTTTGCATTGTCTCATTTTCTGCAATACCTGCCGCTGTCCTTAATGATGCCTGAAACAAACCCAAGTTATATGAGTTTGTTGATTGCATATTCCCCCCCTTCCAGTATCTATATGTGCAAGTTTCAGTACCATTCTGTCATAAAAAAAATCATTGATTTTTTGCTTTTTTTTGGCTCACAGATAAAGGAAAGGGACCTTCGCTGTCTCTATTACCAACTATTAACTTTGTGAAGAACAGCACTACTCTCCAATTGTGGTTAATTTTTGATGGGAAAATTGAGATCAACCACCAAAAAAAAAAAGGGAGGGGAAAGGAATGCTCTTCACACTAATTTCCATGGCTGGGTTTCCTGTTTTGATTTTGCAATGCACAATTGTCAAAGCATGTTAAACTCACTAATGACAGTAACTATCACAACCTTGATGCTCTTGTACAGTGGTGCATCGGTGTGGCATAGTTTTTTTTGGGTGCACAATTACAAGCTGTAATCAATGCCGCCACCAGCTAGCACAAGCCAAGCTGCAAACTGTAACCCAACCAATCATCAACTTGATTAATTGTGTACTTGCCACTGTATTCTTTTTTTCTTGGTGTTGGTTTCTTATGCGTAAAGTTGGGTTAGCAGTATCCTGTCATAAGTTGACGGCGGCTACAATCACAGATCAGTTTCCAAGTAACACCAGAGTTTGTTGTTCTAGGCAACGGCTCAAAAGAGCCAGTAACTGTGTTAGTGAAAAATTACTTCCAGAAAAAACCCTGGAGAAAATTCCTGTGAAAATATAGTGTACTCTGGATGAATTTTTTGTCTGCCAAAAATTATTATTATTATTTAATTCTTTACAGTAAACTCAAACAAGTGATATCATCCCCCTGCCCCCTTTTTTTTTTAAATAAAGTCAGAATCCTTGTTACAGTGTTGCATAGAACCAAGCACCAGGGCCTGTCTTCAACCACAGATATAATCTGTACAGAGCTGTTACATGACCGAGAAGGGATGAACCTGGCAAGCTTTTAATTATTCCATCTCTAGATGGGGGGGGCTTGAAATGTCTCATCCAGACTGGACTTCATGGGGTGAACTGTGCAAGAGCTGAAGGGAAGAAGGGGAAAAAGGCTGGGAAGTGACTAACGGCAATCAGCGTAGTGGCGGTGAGGATCAGTGGTGTGTTTCCCATTTAATCAAATGGGGACTAGGGGGGGATCAAACGAAACAAGCATGAAATGTGCAAAATGGGAGAAGAAATAAAAAAAACTTCACTCTCCCGTGTTGGTATCCTGGTGTTACTCTGATGTCAATTATATGCGCTTGTCATAGCATCTACAATAACATCAAGTCAGCCGTGAGGCAAAGTTCACAGGAAGGGGGTTTCGGCCGTTTACCCAGACCTATCCCAAAATTGTCTCTGTGGGAGGTGTGGGTAGAGGCAACTGCTGGGGGGGGGGAAGGATTGGAAGTCTGCTTATGTTGTAAAAGCCCAAATGCATGGATTTTATTGCAAAAAATACATTGTGGGGCACAGACCTACAGTGTATGGTTTTTAAGTCATTGTTATTAGATTGCATTTCTTGTGAGCATGTCCTAGGATTTCCCAGTGATGAATCTTACGGAAAGCCCATAAGTACATGTATTGTGGAAGTTTTTGGTGTTGGCATGGGCATTCCAGCCTGTCTAGATTCCATTGAAGGTCTCAGACAAAATTGTCTTACCCCACCTTATTTTGCTTGAATACCCCAAGCCAAAGATTTCCTTGGCCTCCAAACTTACTGGATGGGACATGAGAAAGAGTATCATGGTACATCAGGGGAGTGGAGGAATCCCATTCAAGCATCACCAATTCTGACATCCTTAGCAATGAAAACTGGGTTTTCTTTGCTTTGTAGTTTTTGTTTTTTGGTTTTGGGTTTTTTTTTTTTGAGTTTCAGGAAATTCAGTTCAGTCCTTGAAGGCCGTTTGTGCACGAGAGGATTTTTTGAATGAAATCCTTAAAATATGCATCTACGTGTATGTCCCAGTTACCTTTATGTTTAGAATAATCAGTGCCACTTTTAAGTCAATTTCAGGCCTTTTTATGCCTGTGTGGCTCTCGAAGCAATTCAGTGATCATCCCAGACAAAACTCAGATGTCACAGCTGCTTCTGCATCAAGTGTCTCAAGCTTCGGGATCTTGCTGTTTTTTAAGACTTTAGTGAGTGTTTCATTGTTGATTTGGTACAAGTCAGTCACTGTCAGTGAGCTTATTTTGGGTTCATAATTTGTGCCCCCCTAAACTGCAACTATGTGTCCAGAACAAATCACAGCAACAGCCGCCTCAGTTGTCAGGAGTACCACTGGATATATTATCAAAAGATACTCAAAAGACCAAAAGGTATCAATTTATGAGGAGACATTCTTTATAACATAAAATATTATAATAAAAAAAGCGGAACTCAAGAGATTACAAACACACAGACCATGGCAGATATCATGAAAATGTAGCTGGGAGCTTTGGTGTTTTGTGCTGGCTGACAAACGTTATGCTCATATTTACAGAGGTGGGATGCTATAATAAATTCTCTTGTGCTGCAGATTTACTGGCTGTGGTATGTTGGACAGGGTACTTTGAAAAATAAAGCTATATTCGTCATATACGGCTATGCAGGCACATGTGAGTTTTGACCTAAAGCCTCAGTGTTTGTAAGCCTTTTGCTTTAATAAGTTTGAATAAAATCTGGTACAATGAGTTTTCTGATTACACATAAACATAACAATCTGAATTCCTCAGACTAAAGACACTTGCTATACCTCATGATTGAGGGCAGGCTTTTGCATAGCGACCACCATCTTGGACTGGTTCCTTGGTGCTTTTCTTATCCATTGAAAACGGGGTATTGGTGCAAGGTTTCTCTTATTTAGCTAAGCAAAAGCTTGCCCCAGATCATGAGGTATATGTGTAGCAACAGTGTCTTTAGTATGGACAGTTCAAAGAGTTTGGTTCCCGTGAATGTTAAGAACTCAGTGTACCGGATTTGATTCAACTTTAACTTGCGAAAGGCTTATATACTACCTTTTTAAAACTTTAGTTCAATACGTGTTTCATTTTTTAGTGCACTAAAGTAGAAGAACAACGTATGGACAGTTTGAATGCTTGCCAAGTGCTGTTTCTAAGCATTCAGCAAGAATGCCCACTGATGGCACTTTGAAAACCGTTGGATTAAATGCTTAATTTGAAACCATGCATCACGGTGTATTCCCTGGAAGTAACAGCAAGGGTGGCTTGAATTTGGAGAATTTCTCTGTCTCTAATTGTAGCATCTGTTTATAATAATGTTGGCACTGACGTCCCCCCAACCACATTCTTCATTGGTTCATTCATAACAAGATGAATGAATGCTGACTCATTAGCATTCATTCCTTCTGCCCCCCCCTTTTGTGGCAGTAGTTACCGTCCCCTCCCCCAACTGTCTGTGCTGCTGGGTGTTTATGTGTATACCTTGACATTCATTGGGGGGAGTTTGTGTGCTGAAAAACACATCCATCAACACTAGCATTTGCAAGGCTGTGTTTATTTGCACTGGTTCCCTCTCCTTTCCTGTTGTAATTGCCATTTGATTATTGGGTCTGGTCCCGGAGACCGTTTATTATTTCTGTTTAGTTTTTTTGGGGGGGGGGTGCTGTGCAATTTTGTTACACATAGACAAATGGTGGACTAAACCAAGTTCTACCTTTTAGCTCGTAAGTGGCCAGAAGCAGCAGTTGCCTCATTTAGGTTCTCATTGGTTGTTTTCCAACTGTTGTATGTTTAATTGTTTATTAAAAGCTATGTGACAAAGTCATGTGACAGATTTCAGTTACTTTCAAGTTCACACCTTTGGGAATAAAAGTATATAAATCCAGAAAAAAAAAATCCATCAGTGCAGACTGTTTGCAGACCCTTGCAATCCCCCTCGAATTCACTGTCATAAATTCACCCACTGAGTTCTTGGCAGTGCTCAACCACAAAACAGATTACTATCTGAACCCTCCATATTAATAACTTGCCGTGAAGAGAGAGGAATAAAGGCTAAAAAGAGAAATACCTAAGAAGATTAAAAAGACCAAAGCAAATTTTATGTACATTCTGGAGGTGCTTGTCTACCCAGGGACTTGTTCAGCGGCTTTATAAGTGTGTGTAACCCCCTACTCCAAAACATATGGCTAGGTCTGGGACAACACTGTTAATGGTTCTGAGCTGTCACCTTCTCCTGGCTGGGAGTGTAATTTTTTTCGGTTGAAGCAGTGTTGGGAGCTTGTTTGTTTGTTTTCCCTAGGATCGAAGGCCAATGTCATTGTGCCGACTACTGTTACAGGGGCTGTGCACTGGTCTCTCTTGTCTGGTAGTAAGTAGCCCAGCCCCCTTCAACAAATTGCGATAACGCTCACATTTATCATGGCAGGTCCCTCACTGGCTTGTGACAGCTCTATATGCTGCTAGCCCTCCTCTGGCTATTTTTTCTGTGCTTCTTTTTTTTAAATGTGTGATAGATGAGGCCACGGTCACAGATTGCCGCAGAATAGATCAGCAAACACGAGCGCAGATTGTTTGAACTGCAGCAATTACGACACGTAGTCCGACACCTCGGCCGTAATTCAGATCTGATGGCTGGGAGTTGATTCGGAGCTGAATTTGGCAGAAATCTGTATCCAATTTTGGCCATCCGTCCATGCACGTAGGATCCGAGGAGCGAAGTGATGACATACAGAGACTGATACGGGTGAGCCCATGGTCCCCATCATCTCCCAAACAGCGCTAGGAGCGAGCCGCTACCGAACGGAGCGAAATGAAACAATAATATTGATCCAAATCAAGGCAAAACTGTTATGATTGCAGGCACTGTTGATGCAGAGGGCTTTTTTTGTTTTGGTTTTGTTTTTACGTTTGACAGAAGTCCCTCTTCAAGTGCAAACATCAACTTTTTTTTTCCTCAGGGACAAAGTCAGATTTGAACTTTAGTCACTTCCAAGATCATTTACAAAGATTTGCATCGCATTTAGATGGGGAAGGCATGGCCGGTAGATGTAACCCATAAAAAGGATTGAAGGAAGGCTTGCCAGGGAATGAAATTTCTAAGAGATTTTCTTTTGAATATTTAAGTGAACACATTGATTCTTTCCTTGAAATCAACCCGCAAAGAAGTGTTATTGAAAATAGAACTACCTACAGTAAAAATGAGTTTACAGTTTGATTGTGCATCCCATTTGTCATCAAGTAAGCCTTTGCCTACATAAGTTCCCATGGCTCCATGATCTAACTGCCCTCCCCATTCCCCCCCACACACACACATACACACACAGGGTATTTGGCCTTGCTAAGCCAGGACAGGGCACCGGACTATTTTGCCCTGTTCAGGGCACACTATGGGGTACTTCAACTCCCAGTGATTAATAGTTCTAACCCCCCCTCCATTGTAAACACATCACTGACAAGCACCGACTAATAATTTACAGACAGTCTCTCCCCATTTTTTTCTCTCTCCTGCTCTCTGTCTCTCTCCCGTGGGCTCAATTAATTGAATTCCATGATCTGGATTGTTTCATGTGGTCGCTCCTGGGCTTTAAAGGATGCAGAGGGTAGTTAGGATGGTTAAAAATTAATGTTTTAAGGGTGAGAGGGGGGTGTTTGGCAGAGAGAGCCCGTCAGGACAATGAGGATGGTGCTAGCACAAGCCTGAGGCGTGGAGTGGCCAGCGGAGCACAGGTTGTTGGTTTGGTCGTGATTAGGTCTGTACACACACACAGGGAGTGACTGTGGTAAAACCTTCAGTCCCCTGCCTTGTTGCTGTGGTCCTCCCGTCGCTGTTGTGTAGCCGGCTGTACGTGTATCCGTAATCGGTGCGTGATTACCACTAAATGGATGATGCCGGGCATTTCAGATGGTAAGTGATCATGTTGTCATAGCTGGGGTGTTTGTGCCATTGCAGGCATGGGGAGTCGGGGAGAGGCTCCAGTAGCCACTGCTCTCTCTCTGTCTGCCTGGAGTAGAGCACGTGCTGTCCCGTTCTTGGTCATTTCCAAGTATTGACGTGCCAGTGGATCTGCAGTTCATCTCAAGTTAATTGCAGAACAGATTGGTTGAAATCTTTTCATGAACCAAAAGTGGACATTTATTTACTCTCATTGCAACTTAGAATCTTTGAATAATAGATACTTGACTTGTGAAAAGCACTCAAATCGGACTTGCATACAAACATACTAACGCTGTTAGTTTTCTCTGACGTGGTCATGACACAATGTACTTGGGCCTTGAATTGGGAACGGGATCATCTATGACCCTGTCTTTAAAATCTGGTAGTGGAGTAATATTTTTTTAATCTAGAGCATGTATCAATCAGACAGTGTTTTATTGCCAGTTGAACTTGTGAAGGGAGCTTTAAATTTTCATAAAGGGGTTTGTTCTTTTTTTTGGAGGGGGAGCATTGCACACACACACATGTATTAAACTTTGTAGTGAAAGGGGGTAAGGCATGTACCTTTGACATGCTGCCATCTGTGAACAAAAGCCAATTCTTCATTTGAACAATAGCTTCGATAGAATTGAAAAATTGGTAAATTCTCTTGGAATTCTTTTTAGACTGTCCAGTCTGCAATCCTCCCCCCATTCATTTTATATTTGCCTGGTTAGAAAGTCATCAAAGCATCTCATTATCCACTTCAGCTCCGTTTAAGTTTTAGTGTATTAAGTCTCACGCTTCATGTCTATAGACCCCCCCTCCTTCCTCCCTAACGGTACCTGGGCTTGGAATCTTGAACTGATGCATGAAGGCTAAACAGCCCCAAAATCAAACGCACGCTCTTGATGCACCAATTAAATTAATTGGACTGGCCGGCTGAATGCCGCCTGGGCTGAACCTAGTATGAAGTCAAGGTTGTACGCAAGAGTGGAGTGCAAATTTACTGAAGCTATGCGGCGATGGGAAATGCATAGCTTTTGAGTATTACTGTATTAGTGCAGGAGAATGAAGAGTTGTTTGTTCAGGCTCTATTGTCATTTCTGAAAAAAGGTATATTTAAATCATTCCTCACATATGCATCAGTCTTGTACATGTACTGTACTCATACACAAGGGTGAACTGCGTGTAATTATGATGGGTTTCAATACATTATGTAACTGAATGCTTTTTCAAAGTTTTAGTTTTTAGATGTGACAGTATTCTCTGATACTTCGTTAGCTGTCAAATGTTTAAATAATACAGACAGGTCTTCATAGCTACATGGTGTGTACATCAACCCACATCATTTATCTTTCCCACACCTGATGTTGAGCAATTATGATCCTTTTTACTTCCCTGTATTTTCCCTCTAACCTCAACAGTTCTATGCAGCTGTCACTGTACTTTTTGGGGGTCAGTTTTTAATAGTACAATGGGCGCTTTAATGCAAGGATTCATGACGACGCACACGCTCCAACACTTGTGCATAGGGGCCTATCCAGATATTTTCTCTGGTTCCAATCATGTGAAATGTCCACAGAGAAAGACAGTGGCTGCAATTTCATCTGGCAACAATCTCACAGCGCTCGCTTCCAGGGTTTTCTCCTTCATGAATTTCAATCTAAAATCAAACTTTACTTCAAATGTGGTATTCACAGAGAGCACAGAGAACAAACCCTCAACTATGAGGTTTCTCCCTTTAGTCAGCTTATCTCTCTTTCCGTATTGCATTTACTCAATACAGGCTATGAACAGTACAATGTGCCACCAAGAGGGCGCCATGGAGGCCATTTTTTCGCAGTATATTGTGGGAAATTGTCCACAAACTCTTCTTGAGTTATACTCAGTATTTGTTTGTCAGGAGAGAAGATTCAAAAATATTGCAAATTTCCCCAAGTGGTCTACTGACACATGCTCAAGTACAAAGCCATACAAGGCGGCCATGCTTTTGTAAACATGAAAAATTACCTGTTTGAGGCAGCCTCTTGGTGGTGCACTGTATTTTGAATTGCCACGTTTATGTCATGATTTTCGGAACCAATTTTGAAGCTATGTTTTTCCCCCTGTTACTATGTTTTGAAAGAATACCTGCATTGGCTTTTTCAGATGAGAATGTAGAGTGCAGATCAATGTTTATAAGTCCCCCCCCCAACATACAGGCACACGTTTGCCAGTATTGCCCTCCATAGAGTGACACATTTACTGTCAGCTCAGATGGAGTTCATTTCCCTGATAAGATTGGTGGAAAGCTGTGCTTAATTTGATTTATCTACTCTCACTTTTTTTGGGGGGGGGTTTGGTGTTTCTTTCCAAAATTGATGGAGATGACTCTGAGACAGCTAGGAATTACTTCACAAGGTAAAGTGTGTACTGTGAAAGAAAGACAAAATAGATAGAATAAAAAGAAATAAAAAGCAAGAACAAAATTTACCAATTAAAATTATGAGTCCATTGGTACTTCACCCCAATTCATCTGAAGTCACCTGAAAAAAAGGGGGGGAAGAAAAATGGAGTGGAGACAGCTACCCAATATTTGCAAAACCACTCGGTGCAATTGTTGTGGCGATTAATTTTTGGCTGGCGATTTTGATCAAAGCAATCAGGGGAAGGCCTTTTGTACCTGCATGAAGTATAATTCAATTGGGCTGAATGGAAAGTTAAATCTCTGAGTTAATATTTAAGTCCCGTTTTTGTCAGCGGAATGCAAAGGGACGCAAAGTGAGTTTTTGATGGCTTCTGATTCGCCGGAACAAAAGCCTCTCTTCAGAATTTACATCAGATGCAAAGGGATTCTACTGTGGCACGTGTGAAAAGCTTATCTACAGTGAATTGTCTGCATTAAATTGAAGCTAAAGTACTTTTTTGGTAGTTTTACCCACAGTCCCCCAGTACGTTCTTGTGTCATGTTTTTTTATATATATAGTTTTTCATGTGTCAAATTTCATTTTTATCTACACCTCTATGACTTGAAAAGGTTATCCATGTAAAGAATTATGCCCAACAAAAACTCTTCAACCGTTTATCTCAAAATAAGAAAGAAATGACACAGAAAAAGCTGATAAGGTGCCGAACATATGCCTCAAAGATAAAGCTTCTAGGTACAAGGTAAGTGGCGTAATTCCAGGCCTAGCAACCACTGTTTCTAGTGTCCTCTTTTGTGCTGCATCAAATGTGCCAGTATACAAGTCTAGTTATATATTTATGCACACTTGCATGACTTGGCATTGTTAGGATTTCGATTAGGCAGATGCCCCGTTGTGATGTGTGGGAGTAAGGTGCCTAAGCAGTCTTTGTACTAGATTAGGCTCTCGCAAAAGAAGAGGCAAAGAAGACAGATTGATTTTAGCGGCGATGCAGTGGAGAATTGCAATTGTTAGCTTTGGTCATTGGATTAGCGCACCGATGACTTTCAATTGTCATGATTGGAGGTTCATGTTGGCCAGGATATAATTAGAGAATTTCATTGGCTGAAGGTGCATTTTGTGTCATCTTAGTACCACACATGTTCTGGAGGCAAAGTAAGCCGTCAGATATGAGGCCTATTTCTTTTGATTTTTTTACATTTGAGTGTGCACCCTGAACTAACCCCCCGTCATCTCATCAAAAGGTCTTCTTTCGTTGGAGTTCCTGTCCTAGGTGAGAAGGGTAAAATATTGGAGGGAAAAACTAAATGGTTTTTGGCATGGTGTCATCCTGGCCAACATCACGCCGTATTAATGTGACAACATTTTGTTATTGACCCGGGGATGATTTATGCGCAAGCCACTGTGCCACTCCGGCTGAGTGCCTGCACTGACGGGGGCAGCTTCCTTTGCGATTCAGTGCCAATTAAGCCAATGAGCGTGTTTTGTCTGAAAGCCAGGGCTTGAAATGAATTTCGAAAGAGTCTGAAACTCTGCTTGAGGATGAAATAAAATAAAAATATGAAAAAGGTAAAAAAAAAAAAGAGTCTGGGTTTCACTTGACATCTAGATTGGGCTCATGCAATACTGTACCCCCTCACAGCAACAAAAGCTACTCGTTGTCAGCCCCCATCAGGATGAGATGGGGGAAGGAGTACCTAGATATGTATTCTCTATATGTTTTTCTAAATACTGGCTGGCCCTGCCTCAAAACTCTGCTTTTGATTGACTTTATAGTTTCTCCCAGGAATTTCTTACCATTTAGCAAACCCGCAGAACTAAAATTTGAAATCTGGACCAATATCAGCATTGTTAACAAAAGAATTGAAATCAATGAAAATTTTTTTTAAGTATATTTTCCTGATTGATTGAAGTCATCCCCATCCCAGGAAACTTGTTGATCTCTGGCTTGGTTCACACCAGTATTGCCTTTTGGGAAACTTGTTGGTCAAGATCCCTGGCTTGGTTCACACCAGTATTGCCTTTTGGGAAACTTGTTGGTCAAGATCCCTGGCTTGGTTCACACCAGTATTGCCTTTTGGGAAACTTGTTGGTCAAGATCTCTGGCTTGGTTCACAACAGTATTGCCTTTTGCAAGTTAAATTTGATTAATATCTGGTACACTGAGTTTTTTAAATTCACATGAACATAACAACTTGAATTCCCCAGACTGAAGACACTGTTGCTATACCTTGTTGTAGTGGGATGCCACTGGGGGAGGGGGTCGGCCTTCAGTATTATTTGGGACAGCATGTGCTTGACACCGAAGACAAGGCGTGTGCAACACATGTCCCGTTACAGCCTGCACCTGACCATTTCGTCTTTATTTCTGATGTCTTGGCCCCCCAAAAAATATCCCTGGGTGTGTTACTAGGTCGTCTGTAAATAATATAAAAATACAAACAAAAGATAGTGAGGATTAAGTATCAAATAACGAGTAAGGACACAACGAATAAATGCACAGTCACGGCTCAAATTGAACACTTACATGTCGTACATGTGCATGCATACAGTTTGTGGGCCATGGAACAAAATGTGGCTAGAGCACGGAGGTACAAATCCTAAAATTTATGCATCCCAAACTGACAGAAAGTTATTACATGCATCCTTTCGTAAACCTCACTGGCACAAGAAACCACATGAAAGATTTACTCACCACAAGCTCTGGAGGAAATAACCCCTTTTTAGCTCAGCATATTGCCATGAAGAGAGCTCATGGTGCACTCATGACCAAGATTGAAAGACGGAAGACTTGCACCAAAATCTGCTCGTCTCTGTCAATCTGCGAGTCCTCTCACTGTTCCTACGCTGTTTAAAGTGCCCAAATTATAAACAAACCTGAAATAAACTTAGAGAGTTCTCCCGTTAAATGGGAAAGTTTTATTTCCTTTAAGCAATATTTAATTATTTTTCTGCAAGGTGCTGCCTTAAAAAAATACAATCGGTGCCCTATTTTTGTTTACATTTCTCTAGGTAGTGATGATTTGCTAAAGTATTTTTATTTTAGGCAAAACAAAATGACACATAGACTGTCTACCTGGCTTACAAAATAAACTTGGGTTTAGAAATAGACTGGCCGCCTGTCCTATGAACTGAGGCAGTCTCCCACATTGTGATTCAAGGCGAGTTTTGCTTGGTTACACAAGAGATCAGCGTCTTTAGTCTGGGGAATTCAAATTGTTATGTTTATGTGGAATCAGATAACTCAGTGTACCAGATTTTATTCAGATTTAACTCGCAAAGGGCTTATTGAAGCTTTCTGTTTGTTTGTTTTTTTATTTTGAGGTCTTTCCAGCTTTGCAGCATTTTATCTGTGAACTGTGCTTGTTTTTTTCTTGTTTTCCTTCCGCAAAGGGCAAGATCTTAGTATTAAGTACAGTGGCCGCTTAAGACAGACAGGCTCTCAAATTTATTGAAAACTTGCAAATATTTGAGTGTGCGTCTGGACTTCGATCAAATAAGCTGTGCCAAAATTGATGTTTAAGTCATTGACCCCAGGAAATTACATTCAGCCTAGGCACCATCTACAGAGTGCAAGGTTTACACTGTAACATGCTGAGGAACCCCTTCATTTCAATTTTACAACCTGTTAGAATTTTCCATCTATTGAAACTGTGAGAAAGCACTTACTCCAAAGGCCCCAAAGTAAGATCAGGTGTACCCTTTTTCTGTTCTGGACACTAAATGGAAATGAAGTTCAGCACTTGAAATCAGTGCAGATTCAAATGTTTTCATTTTAATTGTATTTCCTCTCTGTGGCGACCTACATGTACACACCTAGCCTCTTGAATGCTTTTAACGGGCTCAAACTGGGCCAGTTGGCCAGTGTTGCCCTGCTTCAGAGTTGCATTATGGGGAATTCACCCCATGAAAGGTGGTGTATTGCAAATTAGGGTGCATTAGATACAAACTGTGACAGGTTCAACAATCAACACTGTTTTCTTCTGCCGTTCATTTCCGACCGTAAAAGGGCAGAAAAAATGTAGGCTTTACTGCTGTTTTAGTAAATGCTCTTCGGTAGTATTTCAGTTTTGTTTCCACTGTTTTGAAGGGCATTTCGGTGTTTTATTATTTTTGCCTATGAAAATTTGTAGTTTTGTGCGAAAAACTTTGATGCCATTTTCAGGAAGAAGCCTCATTTTTTTCAGCACCAAAGTTAGCTAGAATTGTGGATTTTTCCCTGTCTTAAATTTTCTTTTCTTTGCTGATGCAGTGACGTTTTAGTCCCTTTTGGCCAGTGAGCAAAATTTTTTCACAGATATTTTGGGAGAGCATATTTTGGGATCAGAGTTTGAGCAGGAAACCTCTAAAGTGAAGTGTCTTTTTAAATGACATTAAAGTAACAGTGCCCTCATTTGTCAGGAAAAGGATTGAAACCTTTAAATGTTTAACAACAAAGCACAGTTTTCAATGTGATTGCCCAAGAGGAATGTCAAGTTTAAAAAAAGGAATAAAACTTGCACAAAATACATTCCCAATTAAAGTTTTACTGTAGGCTCATTAACATGCAGATGTCATTATTTTCTGGTACTATCAAACAAATATATTAGCTGTTCAAATTCAATTCTTCTGGTATTAATTTCCCCATTTATTATTCCTACAGCAGCATCTGAAAGCAACGTTCGGCATGTAATAATTTGGTTTTGTGATCCACATTCACATGTACATGTATAGTTACAGGAACATTTCTTTTCTGCTGCAAAATAAAAACAGTCCACTGTACAATGTATGTCAATAAATGAAGTGTCAGTTAAAACTGTTGCTGCTGCATGTAGACTTTGGTCAAGTTGTCAGTTGAATTTGGACTGTAAACAAATGTGTTCTATCAAACTGAAATCCTCAGAACGTGGTGAAAAGTACTTGCTGGGCAACAAACAAACGGGGTGGGGGGGGAGAGAAAGCAGTATATGTCATTGCTGTTGAATGAGTTGTTCCTGCCTTAATTCTCAAAGATGCCATCAGTAGAATAAAGCTAAGGGAATGATCTTCTGGGGTCTTTTATCTCATGCAATCAGCAGCAGAGGTGTTTGAACCAAGATAACAGTGGTCGGTGGGCCCGGGCACTGGCCTGCCCATCTGTCTGCCCATACAGGGCAGGCTGCGAGCTGCCCTAACTTGTCCTGCATAGTGTGCACTAATAACAACCTTTGGCATAGTGCACTGACTTCTGGATGCAGCCCCGTAGGTCATCTCTGCAAAGAGTCATTCCAAGGTGGCGTTGCACCCTTTTCTCATTCTCCCCCCCCCCCAAGAGCTCGGCATCTTCCCGCTGCAACTAGTGACGTCTGCTCGGCGTGCCAACAGTGAGGCTGGTGCCGATGAAAAAAAAATGCTAGAATGAGCGGGGGATAGGGGAGGGAGAAACCCGAGTTAGAATAAAAGCTGTAGCTGACGGGCATGCTGTTTGAATGTGCGATCGTTGTTAATCTACTCATTTCTGTGTTGGTACATCCGTGAAATGATACTGGTGAGTGAGAAAGGAAGGGAGTGCGTGCATGAAGTCAACCCCCCCCATCCTATCTTGCAAAGTTATCATCTATCCAAGATGCACATGGCCAAAATAAATCGGCAACATAATTGTATTTGGGGGTAAATATTTGATAAGATGGCATGATAGAGCTGTCAGGGTTGGGCATTTTTTTTTTTTTTAATGGGCTGTGGTTCATGCCGCACTTTAGGGCGTAAACTAATTCTGACAAAATACCCGCTCGCCATCCAATTTCCCCATCCCCTCCGCCCTTGAGGGGATGGATTCGTCTTCCTGAATAATTCTGGTAGAACTTTGAACTTGGCCTGCAAGACGTGGAAAATTGACGGAGAGACGATGACATTATGTGCAGCTGTAGATTACAGTAGGAAATAATCAACAGAAAAAGTACATGCACCAGTCTTGGTTTCAAACTCAGTTTGTGCGGTGTTGTAATTTCAGATGTTTGGTCAAAGCTGTTTGCAGACCCAACTTGATATCTGATTATCTATAGTTCACTTTGCTGAGAAGCAAAAGCACATCAAGCCATCCTGATTATTCATATTTTCAATTCATTATCAAATATTCAAACATTTATTTTCAAAGTTGCACATTCAGAGGTGAAAATCATTTCTTTGTGTAAAATTTTGCAGTCTAAAGACATATTCCAAATTTAACATGTAAACTTAAATGTAGCTTAATGCTTATGCTTAGTAAGGCAAAGCAGAAAGGCCGAACTCCCTTTTCATCGAAGGTTTCCATTTTTTTGTTTACTTTTATGTAAAATATGCATACATTTCATTTCTACCTCAACATGAATTTGGTACAATGAGTATTCAAGTATTCAGTGGAATGAAAGATTGAATACTTGAGTATTCAGTTAATCAAACTGACTCATCCTTAAAAGCTTACTGATGATGTATTTTGTAAGAAATGGTATTTTACAGCGTTCATGTTCGTGTCGTGTTACAATGTACACTGTGTGGTCTGAACTTTACTCAGTCAACATGCTTGGCTTAAAACCCCACCTTGGAAGTAATTGTATCATGTTGGGGGGGTTGCACGTAACATACAGCACATGTATGTTTGTGATATATACAGAATGAACCTTGGCAAGCACCGTCAAAAGTGCGCATGTGAGCTTTTTATTTTTATGCCCACCTTGCGCTATTGTTCACCAACTGTTTCATTTTACATAAGGAGCGGAGCTAAAGCATTATATAATTTGAAAAAAACAATGAAAAAGCTTAGAGTCCTATCCCAAGGATACGCCATTGGCAAGGTTAGGTTTATTATCGGGCCTTGAAAATATGATTTGGCACAGCCATCTAGACCATTAAATGCAATATGTACAGCCCAGTGCCTCAACCATTACCCGTGTGCTTGCCATATTCCAATGTGCAACCAACTTCTCGTTTACCTTAACACCTGCTTAATAATACAGCTGTCTGTCAAAGTCCCCAAATTGTGAAGTGTTTTTTTCCCCCTTTTTTGGGGGGGGGTGGTAGGAGGGCTTGTTTGTTTTTGTTTTTTCTGTCTGTGCATTGTGACCGTAAAGGCTGATGATACAACACGGATAGCTTTGTCTGCTAACCGTAAAAAATGAAAACAGACAGGGTTATAATATCTGCCCGCGCCCCCTTGTCATCCTTTTTTTTTTGCCCAGTGAACACAACCGCTAAGTTTTTTAAAAAAGTTGATGACTTTTTTCCCCTGCTTGGAGTGACGATATTTTCTCGGTTCAGTTACTGGGCAGAAACAACAGGTTCATCATTGCTTTGTCCTTAACTCTCATGTCTCTTGCACTCTCTGAGCTGCCCACCTCACCTGCCACTCGGCAAATTAATCTTGTGAGAAAGGGGGAGGGAAACGGCAATAAATTTGTTCATTTTGTTGTAGGGAAGGGACAAATGATGTAGAAGTCGAGCTGTCATCTTTCTCTCTCACCGTTTTATTGGCTACAATTTCAGCACTCCACAGTTGGTTACTTGTGCAGCCAATCGATGGTCACACGTAGTCTAAGGCTTTTGCACATTCAAGGAACTCAACTCATCTGGAATTTCAGGTTTCTGGCTGTTAGCTTGAATTTTTGAAATTTATCAAGAAGAAAAAATGTGCACGATGACATTTGAGCAGAAACTATACCATTTTAGGACGTGAATGTAGAGTCATGTTTGTGATGTGCGTACTGCACATTGATGTCAAAATTTTCTGTTATTAATCAACAACATTACAGTTCTCTTTCTTTCTCTTTCTCTCTTTTGTTCCTTCCCCGATGCCCTCTTTTGGGATAACTGTCCCCATTCTCCAAAGTCGTACCGTCATATTGAAATTCCCTTTTTAGGAAAAAATGGAAGCATCAGTAAGACTCTGAACTCACTGTGCTTGTAGAGTTAGAGTGACCAACATGCTGATTGCTTTTTCCCCTGTTGATGTGCATCTTTTTATTGTCTTCAGTGAAAGAGAAATCATCTTTGGTTGAAGTAAGAGTGGAGAATGTTGATGCACATGTAAAATGTGTTCATGGCATGGAGTAGACCAACTTTAAAAGTCTTTATTAGTCAAATCTTGGATGCCTGTTTCAGTATGACAGGCATTTGGTTTGTTTGTTCATTTCCTTTTTTTTTTCCTTACATAGCCATATTTTTATTTGTAATAATTAGCAGAGACTGTTCGTTTAAAAAATTCTTATCAAACTTTTGGGTAAGCATTTAACAATGGAGATTAGAATTGCCGGAAAAGTGTTCCATTGAGACTGATCGTCCAATTATGCTGGAGTAATCAGATAAGGCCGCCAAATGCGTTCTTTGCAGTATTCACGGACACAGAATGGAAACCAATTTGCAATTAACGATATTGGTTTACACTGATCATAAAACTTCATTGAATGGTGACCAAATTTAATGGCAGAGATGGAAGAGTGTAAACACGGACAATATGTGGATTTTTTATCATTACGCCAACACATTTAGCCAACACAATACCACCGTCAAATCTGATTTGATTTTGTTTGGGCTTTTGGTATTAAAATAGAAGTGCGGTTTATTGCAGCGCATTTGAAGTCTAGATGAATTCCACAAAGAAGTGTCTTCCTCAGAATCCTCAAAAATGCTTTTATTTCATGATGTGTTGAAGTTTCTTGGGCTGTTGTCAGGGCGACTTGAGCAGAGAGAACAATGGGTTCATTGGAGTGTTCAGACTCGTGAAATTGTGTACAAATGAAGTATATTGATGCCTGACTGGTTTATTGAAGTTTTTTGTTTCATCTAAATCCAGAAGTGCATCAGGTCTTATGAGTGGGAGCTGCTGTCAACAGTGGCGCGAACTGTCTTTGTTTCTACGTTCTTTGTTTCCAAGTGAACTTGGTGAATGAGAGCTGTCGATACAAAGTGATTCTGATTTTAAAATAGTACTAGTGTGTTGAAAAATCATGTACATGTAGGGCTGTTGTAGCAATTTGCATTACATAAATGTTACTTTGAGAACTCATGCATACACGCATATGTACATGTGTATGTCTGGATGTTCATTCAAATACATAAATAATGGTGCAGTCACAATACATGCCCAGACAAGCCAGCCTAAGGTGAGGCTAACAATATGCCTGTTTTTCATGTAAATTTGCCCTTTCAGCTCAAGTATCCCAGGATGCATTGCTGTATAATTTGCGAGGCCAATGACATGTGAAAGTTTGCAATTATAGTGATCCCCCGGACCCCCTAGCATGTCGCAGCTGGATCAGAAGAAACGTCACTTGGTCTCGCAGCCTGGGTTTCTAGCTGTTATGGTTATTGTCCAAAACTAACAGCGGGATGGGAAGGGAAAGGGTAAGGAACACGGTTTTTGACGAGGAGAATCGTGTCAAATTTCAAACATTCTTCTCGGTGAAGAACGATTCATTCTTTGCTGTCTGGCCACGCATGTTCCATTGTCGTGAAGAGGGCAGTGGCTACGTTGGTATTCGTCAGGACCATAGTGGATAAGGATGGTTTGTCAAGTCCATCTGTGGCTCACCTGTAAGCAGGTTCATTGGCCAGCCTATTTCTTTGCCCTTTACACTCTTTCTGTACACACCACCCCCCATTTGACTGGCCATCCTGAATGGACACATTAGGCCACTTCCCAGGCTCCAGGCACCCCCCCATTCAAAAAAGGAAGGAAAGACGTTAGTTCATGCTTAACTAGCATGTTGAACAATGGACACACCACTGCTACACGCAAACTCTCCAACCCTGGCCATTCAGACGCCAATTCACTGATTTCCTTTGTTGTCCGTTCTTCTTGTCTGAACATTTGCCCCTGAATTCTCCCCTCCCTCCTCCAAATTCTGCTCAGTAGGTATAGGTTTGCACTTGTTAAGTGCTTGACAAATTCTCCCAGTCATTCAACCCAGTCTTTGGCACCCCAGTCTGCGGCTGTGTTTGCTGAAAGCTTGTCTCCCACAGCAGTGACCTTCATTTCTGTGTACAAATGTTCAGTCCTCTTTTCCTTTCTCAGTCAACCATGTTTGTGGCCTCCCCCCCGCCTTCAATTTTTTTTTTTTTTCGATTAAGTCGCTTTTTCTTTTGAGGATCTGCCGACTTTGTGTCGTCTGACCAACCATTGGTTGATTGGTCTTTAGGCCCATTTCATTCTTGTTTTGCCTGCATGTGTGTCTGGTGCCATCTGTAGAGTTTCATCGGTAGACTCCATGTTGATTATGTTCAATTTCAATTTCATTTGCATTAAACAAATTGTGCATGTGTAGCACTAGTTTCTCAGGGGGGGGTTTGACAAATGCATCTAAAAATTATTAGTCACTGGAGAGCACGTTGTCTTTACAACATGCAACATTTCCTGCAAAAAATCTGCAGCATGCGGCTCAAATTATGCCATTACAGGCACCACATGAGAACGGATTGAAACTGACACCAGTAAACCGAATAACATGCAAACTGAATTATGACGTTTCATTCCTACTGGAGACGTCCTTTCAACAAGCAGGGACTATGGTTTTAACTCTTCCAACTCATGCGCACAGTAAATCTGGATTGATTTTGTGGTAGTGTTTCTTCAACTCCTTCACACTTTCAGTTGCTTTGAATTGCTCTCCGCAAAATAGATGTTTATCCTCAGGAAAAAATAATTTGCTGAAGTTGTTATTTGAGTTCATTTGATTGTCTTTTAAGACTCTGAACACTCTCCTAAGGTTGGACATTCT
This sequence comes from Acanthaster planci, assembly GCF_054643075.1. NCBI lineage: Eukaryota > Metazoa > Echinodermata > Asteroidea > Valvatida > Acanthasteridae > Acanthaster > Acanthaster planci. Next base: position 8,167,988 of record NC_141779.1, read on the forward strand.
CCAGCAGGGTAATATACTCCAGTTGTGCTGAATGGTAGTCCTGTTAAATGATATATCACTGTCATTATTACTGTAATCAGACACTTTACAAATAGCACCCTGCCATTATGTGGAGTATAGTCTGACACTCTGTACATTAGAGTTTTCCCTTCCAGTATAACAGACATTGAAAAGAGAGCTAAGCATTGTTTTGTTTGGTTTTTTGTACCGAGGTGATGCTCAGTTGTTCTGCTCAAAAGAACATCCAATGTTGGTGCACATTACAAATTAGATTACACAAGGCAATGCAGACAAGAATTGATTTTGAGCTCAGCTCACTTGTAGGGTGTACTTCGTGATTAACCTAACCTGTGCCGCGTGTTTGAAGTACAGAGCTGAATCCATTGGATGGGTGCAATTAATATGTGGCCTGAATCTTTGCATAGACTGTACCATGAAGCTTATTAGTGTGGAAGACGGCAAGGTTGGACAGTAACTGTATTGAATCACAACAAGCAGCCCCCATGACTACCTTTTTTTTAATATTAGACAACTTTCCACTTGTCCAGCTATGAAACAAACTTGCCTCGCTGTTATTAAAGCATCTCCTAACAAGTTAATTAATCTCTGGGGAGGAGGTTTAAGGGGAGAAGTATAGGCTGCACATAGTTGGTCCAATGTTCCATTGTGCACAAGCCACATTATCTCCTTAAAATGGATGAAATGAACCAATGCAGATGTATCAAATTACCAAAGTTCCCACCGCTGTTGGGCCCCCTGCCAAGCGGCTGTGTTAAGGGCGTTGTCCCACTCAGCAGACACGCTGGGTTCATATCTTCCTACTAACTCGGTGTGGCTTCCAAAAATTGAAAGCTTAATATTCAAAAAGAAAAGAAAGAAAGAAAAAATTATCAGTAATTAATTGCCATTAATCAGATCATTTCGGGCTGTTGGAATTTGTGAAAGTGTAATTAGCCAGTCAAGAAATTCCATGACAAGTTAAGGGAAAACTCATCAAAATATGATGAAAAAATCATCAAAATGTGATCAAGTCTAAGCCTTTTTTCCAATGCCATTGATAATAGGGGTAATATTAGTTTTTTTTACATTTTTATTATTGTTTTCACTTTTTGTCTGATCAAAATTGGAAGAGCTTTCTTCTCGTTTGTTCATTGTGGCATTGACATTTTAGATTTTGTAACGGGACAATGGCAAATAAAATATGTTCGTTGCTTTGATTGAATATTTGTGGATCAAGCATACTTGCTAATCAAAGAACTTTCCCCTCACATTGATGGTTTTGTTGTTTTCACCACTCTGGAACAAATGTGACCTCCTCCAGGAATAGCTGATATAAGTCACATTCTGCCTTTCCAATCCATGGCCCTCTCAAGGTTGAGAGGCTGCAGTTTGTCATGGAATTGAATTTGTTTGTTGTTGTCAGAGATGATATCACTGAAGTTTCAGATTTTATGAACAGAAAGGTTTGGAAATAATATGTTGGTTGCTAGGGAGATTTCAGATGTGTCTTTCAAGCCTAAGTCTGTGTTAGACGTAACTTTTTCAAAGACTCTTGTCTCAATTGTGAAAAGTTAAACTGTAGAACAAATCAATATGAAAAAGTAAGATCTGGAACAGGGTGGGTTGTTAAACTCTGCCATATACCAAATGAAAGCATGCATTTGGAAGGGGTACCACCATGTGTTTCAAAGCTCCACGGTACCACCAACATGGTTTGGCCCACGTACATGTAGTGTCCATTGTTATGAGTGATGCATCCAAACAGAAGCTCAGTTTGCTCCAAAAAAATTGGCTCTAGCAACTTCAAATTCATTTCCAAAGAGCAGGTTAGAGAGGCCGAGAGGATGTGTGAGGCCACTTCCTAGATAGGTGGGTTGTGAGAACACAGGGTCTTGTCTGGGACTTGACACCAACAAGCTATGTTAGGGAACTGACAAGCACTGAAACAGATGTGAAAGAATCTCGCCTTGAAGTATAATTTGGTTCAGTGACTGAACTGAATTTGTGGGGTTTTTTTGGCAACAGAGTGCAAGGCAACGTATGTAAGTTACATGTTGAAATTCTGTAACCTTTTCTAGTAAGATGTGGTAGCTACCCTAGTCAAATGTAAGGGGAATGTAGACTGGTGCAGACCAAACAAAGAGGCATCCTTGTTTGGGTTGTTATTTTTTGCTTTTCCTCCCACAAATAGCCACACGGCCGTCACCTTCCTCTACCAGCCATCACTGAAACAAAGATCAAGTCATTTCTGTTCATTTTGATTGTGATATTTTGTTGCGGCCGGTTCCATTTTGAATATGCACAGCGATGTGGTTGTGTGGTGTGGTCTTTCAATGAAGCATGACACCAGTGTAATAATTGTCTTGTATAATGTTCAGCTCGTGTTTCATCACATCCTCCCTGTGCCCACTTTCCCCTTTCTCATTAGGTTTTCCTCAACTTTCCCTCCCGTTTTCTTGGGCTTTTTTTGGGGGGGGGCTTGGTTTGAGTCTGATGTGAAATAGGACATGTCTGAGTCTACTCCCAGTCTCTCAAAATGTTCCTATTACAGCTTGTTATCAGTGTGTTAAAAAGGAGCAAAATCATTTAAGGAAGTTTGCTTTGAGTATAAATGTAAATTTGAAAGACAAAATCCACTTGACAGCAGTGCCCTTGCATATCTAGTACTTTTTCTACAAACAGCTAGTCCAAGTGTAGACTTGATTTTTACAGATGTGGTTCTCATTCTTTTCCTTCTTTTTTGCTTATAAAAAGCACTGAAATGATTTATCTGTTTGGTTGGTAAAATTTCTCGCAAAAAAAAGAGGGGATTTTTTAAAGATCTTTTGACTTTTTTATCTTAAAAATTGTGGAACATGCTTTGGAACCGAAACCTATCTGACATCAAAATAACAAAATGAGAGGAGATGTGTTTCGAAAAAAAAGAGGAAATTAGATTTCTGGTGGCAAATTTGTTAAAAACTCTGAAGTTTTGAAAGAGTAGAAAGATACATGTAAAAATATAGGTGGCTGTAATGATCTGCTCAGAAGATACATAGAGTACACCTGCCCCAACCCTGTAGATGTTTTATTTTAACCGTATCTCTCTTAGAAATTAAAATCACAGCCAACAAAATTACCATGAACCATTTTGTGTGGGGGGATTCAGTAAATCATTTATGTTGTATCCACACTTTCTCTTTAAATTGGTGGATTAAATTACTCGACAGCCTGCTATCTAAATTGTATCGTTTCTGTGTAGATTATCAGTGTGATTTATGCTGAACCGTTTGAATGGGTGCGATTCAATTCATTTCCCTCCCTCTTCCTCTGTTTATTTAAACAGCGGCATATCCAATTTTAGACCCCAATGACATGGCAGGGCAGTTGTGTGTTATTGTTGGAACCCAAATCCTGTATCACCGATCGCCAGCCTGTGTAAATTTGGGGAATTAATATTAACAGAATAGCAGAAAAGCTGGGCTGTTTCCTATTTTGAGGGTTATGGCTGTCTGGCTGTGATAAATAACTCATAGTTGTAAGAAGTCAAGCCTTTGCATGGAGTGTTATTACAGTCATAATTTTGGGCCATGTACAAGTATCTAATTAAGGGTATAAAGGAGTGACTTTTGGGGGAGTGATAAATGGTAGCACCCGGATTTTATGAAAAATATTCTATTCTCCGCATGCTTTGCAAACTTCCCCATATCTTGGTTATGATTTCCATACATTATTTCACTGCACACGCGAATTTGGACATTGTTTTAGGCATCCCCGGTTACTGGTTTTAAGACTTCACTCTAATACCAAGTCTTGTGGCATTTGTAAGTTTTAGATCATGTTCATGTGCAAACGTAAGCATTTTCCTGATTGATTGTGATACTTGTCTAACCTTTGACGTCTTTGGCTACATAAGAGGTTCACGTACATGTACATCATAGGTCCTCTGCAACACACATTTAGCTTTAGTCTCAAGGAGTTTTTTTTTATTTTCACCCACAAATAAATTTCAGCAAATGGCTTCTGAGACTTCAAACCTCCGAATTACCAGTGCTTTGGAGTTCATTTGTTGTTGCAAGGTTGTAACATTGAATTATGAAAAATGTTGAGAAAAATGTAATGGATCTATGAAATGACCAACTATTGCAAAATATTTGTGCAAATCAAATTGATTCCGCTTCACACTTTTTGGTACATTTCCTTGTAGTTCTAAAATGTCACTTTTATTTACCTGCTCATCAAATTCTAAGCTGGTTTATTCCCAAGTCCTGAACTGCTTTTGACAATTTGGAAAATGCAGTCAGTGTTAATTTTTGGTATAGAATACCTAACCTTGTACAATTTGCCTGCTCTTTGTGACCGTGGGAACTCAAACGCTGCACTGAGTTTGCTCAGATTCCTTCTGGCGCTTGCAGCAAAATTTTGTCAAGCTTGTATTCCAAAAACACTTGACCGATGGAAAAGTTGTCTGTGAAAATATCTTCCCCAGGAACATCCCCCATCCAAAACCAAGAAAAATATAGAGAGAAAAATTGAGCACAAAATACATACTATTTGTGGCATTAATGTGAAAGATTCTCTGCGCAGCTTTAACCTTAATTATTTACCACAAAATCACTCTTGATAGTCCCCCCTCCCTTAAAATAGATGTTTTTCACCCTCCTTGGGAGTCTGGGTAGGACATTGACCCTGTCTGGTCCCAGGTTGTTCACTCCTGAATAGCCGGCAGGCCTAGCTGTAGGCCTCTCGGAACCGGACTGGAGCCCGAATGTAAACTGCTGTGATTGAATAACTGAACGCTCCTATTCACCTCTCCCTATTTAAGGAGTCTTTTCAGGTTTGGAATGCGATCGCTGTTGTGATGACTACAGCAGGGCAGCATGAAGCGACAGTCCATTGATACTGTTTGCTGCCGCCGCCATGTTTATGCAAGTTTTTTTTGAAGGTTTATGTTTTGAAACCATTGAGAAGTGGAGGGGTACATGGCAACTCGAGGGCAATTGCATGTATTGTCTAAGCTTTTATTTGGGCAATAAAAAAAGGAATTTGTACAAACTGGAAAACCCCTCAATGAAAATTAGTTTTTCCGAGATACTGATAATAGTGATCTCAAAATTGATATGCGAGTTTCTCACATGGACCCGATATTAAGCACTTATCTCGTTAAGGATTCCTATTAATTTTTCCTTCCCTGCAGCATTTTCACACCGATTTCACTTCATCCTGCTAGCAAGAGTGTGATAATACATGTGCTTCCCTCCTCTCCCTCCAGTCTCCCAGTCCAACCATCCTAGTATGGCTTATTCTTGAAATTTAGATTGGCCATCCTTCCTGTTTCTTCAGCTTCAACAGGAGAAGAGACATAGGGATCTGTGACAAATTTTGTGTCTTTTATTAGCACAGTTGGTAGGTTTTCTCAGTTTGGAAACCTGGCTCTTAAAATAGAATAACCATAGACAGGTAGGAGAGAAAGACATCAAATTTTGTCTTGGTAAAATAAATGTTCGCTGCTAGAAAATTGATAGACTGCTGTCTACATTGTCAGAGACAATAAAAGGATAAGTATGGTATGGACAGATTATGATCTGCTTGACAAAAAAGACTGTTATGCACAATTGTGGCCTTTCTTTTCATCTGTGTTAACATACATGCATGACCCTCAACATATGAAGATTTGTTTGATCTGAATATGATGGCCAATTTGATGCCAACCCTGTATCACTATACATTTATTCAAACTGACAGGCTTTTTTGGAAGCAGTGTTTGGTCATTGTAGCTATGTATAGCGTATACATGTATCACTTTTCTAGAAAAGAGACCACATTAAATCCCCCCCAATTTGTTTTGCATCATTCCAGATGATTGTCAGGAAGTATTTTTTAAATGCTCTTTGTTCCGTTGTAATACATGTTTAATCAAATGCCTATTTCCATGTTCTGCATGTATTTTAATATTGCTGGACAAAGTGGAAAATTGTAGTTTTCAAAATGTTTAACTTATCTGCCTAAGAGTTGGCAAATGCTGCCCTCACATTACATCACAAAATCTGCATTCCCAGAAACCCAGTGTTAACTGATCCCAGCAGTGCAGTCTTTTTTTCCCATCTATGCCTTCATCTTCCTCTACACTCTTGTCTTCATTGCACGTGCCCTAGGGCCCTTCCAGACAGTGAAGTCCCATTGAAAACATGACCACATTATGAGGCAAGGGTAGGCCAGAGCAAGCCTGAGAGAAGCCACTGACCGGCTCAGTATGTACAAGCCCCCCCCCCTTTCATTGCTTATCAATTCCAGTTATTCAAGATCGGCAGGAAGCTAGCTGAATTGCTGACATTACAGCACAAACACAGACAGCCGGGGCCCAGGCCCCCGGTCCGTTTTTCTATGCATGCAGCGTTGTCATAGAGCTGAACTTGGCCCAGACTCTGTGCCAAGACCCCGTAAGCTGACAGGAATGGAATTAAGTTAAAATCTGCTGGGAAGAAAATGAATGGGCTTTGAGTTGATGCCATTTGGCATGTGGAACAGTTCAGTTCACAAGGGGTATGAAACTCTGAATACTTCTTTTGAAATCATCTTTTGGATTGTTGTTTGAGAGTTGGTCATCATTCTTGTAGTGGGATAGCACACATAAGGCAAAATGAAAGCAAAGACCTTCCTTGAACTGCAGGACGGTGTCTGTATCTGTTGATGTGTTTTTCAGAGCCTGATCCTTTTATCCCTCCTTAACTTTTTCCCACCCCTCTTCTGAAAAGTGATCTGGCCCATGGCCTTGGCCTTGAAGTGTCATTGACACTGCTAGTCTCCCAGGACAGCCGCTCCAGTGCCATTCCCCTCATGAGTTTGATGCCTCATGACGCTTGTGCACTATTCCATTACCGGGCTCCATTTGCAAAATAGTACAGTAGTGATTCCCTGTGATTAGAGTACTGTAGACTAACGTCTAGGACAAGTGTAGCTTATGCTAAAACTCGGGGTTTTTGTCCAGGCCGTTTTCTTCCTGCTTGCTTGAGGGGTGAACCCTTCCCCTTCTGACGTGATTTCGAGGGAGGGGGAAGAAAAAAAATTGTTTTAAAACTTTGGAATCGACAACAGAAAATGTAATCGATACATGCTGTGTGGCTTGGGAGATCAGGACGGCCAGGGAGCTGATGTGGTAATAACAGGAGATGGTAACACCAATTAAGTGTGCGTGTACATGTAAGTAAACAGTACCAGTAATTGCCTAGCTGTGTAGAAATTATCAGGCCTGTACAGTGCCTCAATCGTGTAGCAACTAATTCACTTAGAGGGTCTCTCTCTCTCGCCAATAATAATTTTGAGTAACCACCTTGGACTCTGCTTACGCATTTGTGAATAGAGTGACGTGGTGTTGATTGGGTGTTTGCTCCCGTGGGTCTGAACTACGTCCCTGTTGTGCTGATGCTAAGCTTTTTTGTGTGTAAACCTTGTAATTGAACTTGCCCCTTCCTCTGAGCATTCCCAGAAATGTTCTTGAATGTCATTCTCCCCTATAATAAGTTTGTATTTTCTTTGGTCTGCAGTCTACAATTCACGGTGATGGAGTCTGTGTATCTGTCATCAAGTTGGTTGACGTCGCTTATCAATGCTTTTTGTTCAGAGAGATGGCTGTTATGTTTATTGTCATGCTCAAACTCTGCTCATGAACCAACAAGTTTTGGTTTCCTACACACCATTGTTGTGCTGGGAAAATTCGGCCCCCCTCCCCTTTGTTATGCTCATGCAATTGTAATTGAATTGCAGAGTGAAAGCATATTTCATTTGTGCGGGATACTACTAGCTTTACCTCAGTCCATTACATGTATATAAGTACCTGTAAATCTGTGATTTCCCTTATGACCTTGCAAGAAAATCAACAGACCTTCCCTTTCATTGTATCATCTAATTTCTGTAAAAATCAGAGGGGGAAAATAAGTATCCAGCATAATGCAATTCGGAGTTCTTTTCCAAGGTCCTTAAACCAGTACACTCTCTTAGCACATAACAAGATTTGGGGTTGACAGTTACAAGAAAACTCTCCTGTGATTGAATAACAAAAGACGGACTGCCAGCGCACTGACGTGTTATCTGGCCATAGATAGGCTTCCCCCCCCTCCTCAATAGTCTCTGTCTCCGGTCTACAATTTGTCAAATCTCGTTAACCACTTAGCCCTCTGTTTTGAATATATGCTTAAGCGGTTTAGGGAGTATGCGAGCCAGAAATCTGATGGAAGGACAAAATTTGTCGAAGCACAGGATCTCCATTCTTCTGGGAGAAATTACAGTTGGGGGGGGGGAGAGACGTATGCGACAGAGAAAGAGTATTACAATAGCAAATTCCAAATGCACTCTTTTGGCCATTGAGATAAAAATGGAACTGTCTCTCACCCGTTCCCATGGGGAAGTTGGTGAGGAATAGATGGAGGGTGTTAAGCCAAGCAGGGGTTTCACAGCGCCTCTCTGACAGATAATGAACAGAGCGGGTTAAGCTATCAGAAGCTGCATCTACGTTGTCATGGTTTCTTGCACTTTTTTTTTCCTTCGTGAGTGCCAAAGTGGCAGTGCATTGGCCCCTAGGTTATCACGGTCATGTTCTGTAAGACCTCCGTTGACTAGGAAGCACAAAGGAGCAGTTTGCTGCCTGCCCACGGACTTGTAATTAAGCCTCTGAGGTTTTAAACATTAATTTGTAGTGCTCTGTGGGAAAGGAGTTCAACTTCAACTTTGCTCTGCCCATTAAGTACTGTCCAGCAGTGCCCAAGGCACGATATATCGAAATTCAATCCACATGAAACAGTAGTAGACAATTGCTGTTGTTTCTGTTTTCCCTCCTGGGAATCTTTTTACTTTCTTTTGCAAAAGTTTTAAACAGGGATCATTACCCCCTTCAGTTGCCCCCAGCCTTGTCAGTTTACATATCGACTAATTGCCAAGGCTAATCACATTAACATTGACTGTCTAATTATTAGCTTGTCATATTGTCAGAGGAGACCATCGTGGGACAGGGTAACGTAATTTACGGCCGGTATTGGGTGCACGGCATATTTAACTCATTATCCGGTCATTGGCCTCAACAGATCAAAGCCTGGCTTGTCAGCAGAATGGGGATTCATAATTTGTTTACCTTTCTATTTTAATCTTGCCCACCCCCTTTTTTCTGAACTAGCAGGTGAACATATCTGAAGATGTCGTCTGCAAATACCCGACGTGTTGTTTCAGACGCAGGCTTTACGACGGCCCTCACGGCATAAGCGCCGTGTCCCGACCTCAGAAAATTACGCCACAGTGAAAGGATGAGGACACTTTACTGAAAAAAATATGTAAATCCCCCCCATGAACTGAAATCATTTCCTCCCTGAAGCAAAACAGCACAAGGATTATGAGCTCATTTCAAAATGTTAAGTGGTAATTTTACACTTTGCCTGACGTGAAACAAACTCTTTGAAATATAGAGTGTTGGCCTGTGAAGTTTCAATTGTGGTTACGCGTAACCTATGTACGTGTTCAAATCCAACTTTGTTCCATTTTAACGAGTGTACATGTTAAAAATTCCCTTTTCTAACTCCCTTTCCCCCCCCCCAAATTCATTATATCCCACCGCTATCAGGAATGCATCGTTTTGTAAACTCGCCATAGCAGGAAGCACAACTGTAGCTGTCCAATCTGAAATCCAACACCATGATATTTTGAGACGACAGCTTGTTTGTCCAAAGGAAACCTCATCCAGCGTCTCCTGTGTGCGTGCATATGCACACTGCACGGGCCTTGCATGAGGGGGGGATGGGGCCAGTGGGAAGGTTGTTAGTTATAAAACGAGCACAGAAACATTAATCACCTTTTTTTGGCTTGGAACTGTTCATCTCTGTGACTGCATGACGATAGTGATGAGACCCTTCATGAGATGGAGGAAAGGACGTCAGAACATGACGGTAGGGCCAGTGCTATGTTGCAGCAAATGAGTAAACATCACTCTGTCTCTTTTTCTCGTCTGCTTCAGATGAACTGAATGAACTCATCAAGTGTATGGTGTGTGGTGACACCTCCACAGGGTTCCACTATGGCATCCATTCCTGTGAAGGCTGCAAGGTAAAAGTTCTCTCTTTGGAATTCACTTGAAGCTTCAGTTTCTTTATTTTTTCCTTGTAACTGTAGTTTTTGCAATGTGCAGTTTTGATTTTTTGAAATTGATTCGAGTTCACAGATTGATCACGGTTAGTATTGAGTTTCTTATCTGTCTCTGATGCTGATTCGAATCCAGGAACCCCCCCCCTATAAGTTAGCTTTTTTTTCAGCCATCGACAATCTAATTAGTTTCCTCCTAAAAAGGTTCCTTTATGTATCAGTAATCATGACCTGAGAAAGTCACAGTATGACATCATAAAACCTTGGAAATCTTTTTGATGCTTTATTTTTCTTTGTATCAACTCAGACGAAAGGCAAACTTTCATGCAGTAGAATTTGAAATTACCATCACACAGCAGATGTGGCAGTTATGAATAAAAACATTGATACCCACTTCTGTGTATTTCGATGAGTGAAAATTGAAAACAGTTATGGAGCTTTAGGAGATAAGACCCAGAAGAGCTGCAGACCCTGTGTATGCAGAAAGGCTTCCGCTACCATCCCCTATATCAAGTTCATGGTGCAAATTGTCGCATGACCTCTGTACAGAAGTGTGTATTATGTCTTGAAAAAAGTGGTTGCACCCCTATTTGAAACTAAAAAAGTTTGACTTAAGACAAATGGGGCTCATCAGCTTGCAAAGAACATGGGATGGGTGAATATAATGAAACAAAATAGGCATCCGAAAACAGGAACATGCTGGCTGAAGATAATTGTTTAGATAATTGGAGGTTGGTTTTTAAGATGACACAGAACTTTCAAAATGCACGATCAATTGCTGCTGTAGGGGATGTTACGTTTCACTCCACCTTGTTTCTCTCTGAAGTTTTTTAGTATCAATTCGTAGGCCTACTGTTTTATACCACCGGTATGAAAATCCTACTTTTTCCCACACTGAATTTCTCTAAATGCCACAATTGTTACTTAGCAAAAAAAAAACTTGGAGTGACTTCAGTAATTGAGACATTTGAAATTTGGGTGGCTACAGGACTATTCGTGCTTTTTTTCCACTCGCCAAAAGTTTTCCTGTTTATTTCACAACTTAAATCTTAAAAATTCAAAAGATTGTCGGCAAAATGAAGAAGTACATCAAGAAAGATTTTTTACCAACAGAAAGACATTTGAAATGTCCTTTTCATATTGCATAGGAGTAGCAAGTCTGATTTGAGCGTGTTCTGTTTTTTTGGGGGCGGATGTCTTTTGTCAAATACTGGACCGAAATGAAGGAGAAAACTATGTAGTTTCCCACATCTATCAGGTTAATTGCAATTCTATGGGTGTGAAAAAAACGATAAAGTCTGACCCAGGTTGCTTTGTAATGGCACAATCATGTGAAATTCATTGAGAAAAGAAATCCAAGCTTTCAACAGAGGGCGCCTCCTTGCCTAGCGAGACTGGTCAGCCCCATCCTGTGACACCAGTGATTGGTTACTATAGTCTACAGTAGTTTACCTTGTCTGGGTTAACGCCCGGCGTGTCACTTACAGGGCACCGCTCTTTCTTGCCAGGTCACAGCAAATTAACCTCACCACCTGTACTTTATAAAAGACGAGCCACCCAGGACGCTGGCTGTTTCCTCTCCCTAGGTCCTGTAGTGGGACTCCCACCCAATCCAGTAATTGCATCACTGCCATTTCAGAAAAAAACTTGGTCTTATCCATCAGAAAGTAGGGGTCAAGGACACCTGCGGAGAGAGTGGTGGAGGGGGGAGGGTTGTCAGCGTGCAGTTGCCAGGAGAACCTTACAAGTAAGATTCTCCCCAGGTTGATGATGTTGGATGTCAAAGTCATCGGACTTGTTTTGTCCTCTGAGACATAAGGATTTTTTTTTGGTCAGGATATGATGGATGGCAGGCTGACTGCTGAATTTCCTCTGTGGTGAAAGGGGGGGTTTGAACCTTGGACAAGATGGATTCACAATGGGGGAACGATTGTGGCACTGTAATTATTTGTTGTTTGTGCTTTGCGACTATCAGCATTTCCTCTTGATGCTGCCAATTCTGTCGCGAAAAAAAAGAGGGGGGGGGAATTTATGAAAATTAAATTAATACTGCCACAGTATACAATGAATCTTCCGCCCGACATTCGTGCTGATACAAAATGACTTTAATTTTGGCTGTCTTTTTTATCCCCTCCTCCACAGTGTTTGCCTTCCGAGTTGATTGAGGCTTGAATAGTACAAAGTGCATTTGCCTCAATAGAAATTCAAAGTCGAGCCATGTCATACTTATGGCCTGTCATTGTTGGTTCCTGCACACAGGGTCTAATCCTATTAAATGTGACAAATAAACAGAAACAGTAGTCGTGCCTGGAAGAATGTAGCGGTTCTGCCAAAAGTACGTGCTGACTTGTGCCATTAGCGGAATTAAACATCACTATAAATCAACGATTGAGCTTTTTTTTTTTACACTTTTTTTTGGCGGTAGCTTGGCTAATTCATTCTCATATACTTCTTTTGCTTTTTTTAAGACAGAGGATTTGTGGTATTGCAGTAGTCATTTCAGCCAATAGTCTGGAGCTCCTGTATGAAAACTTTCATAATGTTTGAATTCCACAGATATGAGGGGGGGTTCTTTTATAGCTTGGAAAAAAGCCAAATGAAAAACTGAAATCTGATAATTTTATCGGTTCAAGTCTTTGAACACTTTTTTTCATATATCTCAGCATTAAAAAGCTTGTTACCATGGCGCTTAGTGAAATTTATTTTAAGTTTTGTAGTAGACTTTCTTTTCTGGAACTGACATTTTGGAATATTTCTGATAACAATTTGTTTTTTCCCCGTTTTTCAGCATTTAAAGGTACTGAATGTGAGTTTTGTTCTGAATGGGATGGCTGAAGATACATGTTTGAATAGTGAAGACATGAAATGTAGCAGTACTTGATATGTTTCTGCCACTGGAACGTACATATTCAGACGCTTGTAATGTACAGTGTTTGTATGCAGACGCTGCCTTTCTCTTATAAATTACTCCATCCTTTGTGGTCTGCATATGTACATCTGAACAAATGCCATTGAACTTGTGTGCCTTTCTGAATCATTAGACAGAGAAGATAAATTCTTCGGCAGATGGAGCTCGTGAATTTTGAGTGAGAAATGCAAGAAAAAGAAATTGCAGTGGTTGAACAGTAAAATACTCATTAAAAAATGAGTCTGTCTAAAAAAGAATGGAAGTCTGTCTCTAGCGCGTAGGCCCCTAATTCTCCATTCACTTGCCAACAACACTTGACAAAATAAATTCATTCAAGATTCAAGATTAATTTATTCAACCAATATTTAAAAGAAAAACAATCAAAGGAATTTGTAATGTTGGACTCGCATAAACATACAATGAAACTAGTTAAACTAATTACCACAGAGATTAAAACAAACTTACCAGTTGCTATACACGCTCATTTCATAAAATCCCATTAATAAAAACCCAGACAAATAATGGTGTAAATCTGTTTCTAAAACCAATTATTCATAATTATTTTATGATTAAAAATTCCCATTATTAAAAACCCGCAGGGCTGATGGCATAACACTGTTTTTGAAACGGTTGGTTTTTGCACCCATTCATCTCATCCTCCTTCCTGAAAGCATCACATGGAAGAACTCATTTACTGGATGATGCATATCATTAACAATATTAGCATCAACAATCATACATACCAATGTAAACTGGACTGATTCTGTTGAAATAATGTGGTGACAATAATGACTGTGACAATAAAAAATAAAAGAGAATTTAAAACAAAAAACTTGTTATCCGGAGAGGAGGAAACAATGATTACTGTGCAGATTGAAGGCTGCAGAAAGTCAATTTTTTTCAGCTGACGGCCTCTGTCACATGTTCGTTGTGATCGTAATAGGTATGCTAAAAAGAAAGGAATAAATGCTTGAGATGTTGGATTGATGGTATGGAGCAAGTGCATCCTGTTAGCATGATGATGGCAATGAATGGCCAGTGCCATGTCATCACCCCCCTCCCTATACACATCAGCGCTGTGGCGTCATGCTGTCCTCTGCCTGTCAAGCCATGCATAAATCCCATGTGTGGTATCTCTCCAGCAGGGAAGTACTTAATAGATTCCTAAGTGAAAAAGTCTTGACTTTCTTCACCGGGCGCTTTCTAAAAGCTGAAAAGCGTAAAACATTTCCTGTGCATGGATTCTTACTGGAATCTTTTTACTCTAAATAGGAGGATTGGAGAGGAGAGGGGATCATATGCAGAGTTCATAAGGGTATAAAAAACAATGAAGGAAAAAAGAAGTCTTGTGTCTTGTCTCTGTGATTGGCAGGAATTAACGTTTAGTCTTTTGATTTCTGGAGAATTTAACAGATTCTCACAAGTCCAAGGGGCTTGACTCATTGGCCAGGGTTGTCCAAAAACCTGTAGAGCGTGAAAATCCCTTCAGTACTGGGTTTAGGCAGAATGTCCCAAACGGCCAATTAGTGGTGATTGACATGTCTTCTGCATCACCATGAATCTCACCATCTCTCTAGAACGGGAAAAAAACCTACAACAAAACAAAAAGCATCTGTGATAGCAGGGATCCCATTGATTTGTGTTTGGACAGAATCCTTGAGAAATTGTAGAGATCAGCGAAGAAGAATAACGACTACTTCCTCTCAGAACACGCCAGATTTACAGCTGTCTGCTTAGTTCACAGTTTCTTGAGCACAGAAATAGAAAAACCACAACTCCCTAAACAGGGTAAAAAGAGGAAAAGAAACAAAGAAAATTGGCTGTTGTCAAAGCCAACTAAGCATAAGTGATTCTGCACATCCACTCTGCCGCGTTTGTCCATCTCCACTGAACCGAATTTGCATTTTCTTAAATTTTTGTCGCAAATGAGCTGCCACTGGCTCCATTCCTTAGTTGCAAATCCACGCACACAGATAATTTGGCACCGTCCTGAGAGCCAAGTATAAACAGGTCGTGAACCGTACATCATGTCGGCAGGGTTGGATTTGCCAGATGGCTCCCCGACACTGTTCCCGCAACTAATGTCTGGCTAGGTCCAGTAATGGCATCTTTCTTGGTCCAGTAATGGCATCCTTCTTGTTGGCTTGATCACGATCAAGATGATTGTTCTGGTTCCTTCATTGGTCCACTGAGGAATCCAATTATAACATGGGAAAAGGCTTCTCCGTTAATAATTGCTTCCCCACCAGACCTGCTTCTCCCCCCCCCACCCCACCCCTGAGACCAAGGAGCACTGGACGTAAGGCAAGGGAAAAAGACCCTGTCAGCTGAGACCAAACCTGCTCACTGAGCAGCTTAGGCAACACTCACAACTCAAGTGTGCTGTTTCTGGCCTTGAGTCCACTAGGGAGAGAACAGGTAGTGGGGCTGACGTGATAATTAAACACCTCTCGATAATAGCCAGGCGGAGAGATGCAGTGACCGGAATAAGCCAGCGACAGATCGGTAAAAATTCAAGAACTTCTTCTCCCTCCCTGTGGGGCTAATAGGCAGCGGAATAGATGGCCATTTACATCCAAAAAGAAAATGGTTCCACCATGATAAGTGGATGATGGCAGAGACAGTGGCAAGGTCAGTGGAGGTCAATGACAAGGTCAGTCTGGAGGCTGTTGGCTGGAATGACCTGTCCGGCTGGGCAGACCGCTACAGTGGTGGGTTATTGCCGAGTCAACTCTTACCATGACCGCTACATGAGTTGCGTGGATTTTACCCAAGATTCATTCTCCACAATTCTTTCCAAAACTGATATTTTCCATCCACATTTCTTCTTAATCTGAGGGGGGAGAACAATGCTGAAGAACTGATCCAGGATACCCGGGATAAATAATTATGAAATAAATTGAATAGTCCTTCTCAAATAGCGGTAGATGTATTTGGTTTGTCATAAAAATCAATTGGCCTTACACTTGTAGGCCTACTGTACTATTACCGTACCTGTGCATTAAAATGAAATCAACCTTTTTCTTGGTTGGTTTGTTTGTTTCTCTTTTGGTGGGGGGATTTTGTTGAGTGCTGTTGGGTTTTTATTTTCTTAAAGGGTTTGTTGGTGGTACATGTGTATTAAATGTAGTTGATACCATGGAGGAATACCACCAATATTAAGGTAATAACCTTGAGCTGCAAAATGTTGCAGCTTCAGAATAGTGAGTTTCTGTTCAAGCAGTTGACATGTTGTTTTCTGTGCCCTCTATCTAAACCTAAAAATAAAACAATAAAACATTGAAATGTGTAGCAGTGCATGCATAAGAGGATGCAATATTTGCAGCTGTACATGCAGTTTGGGAATGTAATTCACAGTGGCTCTCCTTTGGATGTGGCCCACATCACCTCATACATAGACTAACATATACCAATGCACTGTCAATGTAATTTGTTTCATCTGTGTGACTCAAATGCATCCATTTAAAGCAGTGTCTGTCAAATTTTCTGGAAGGTTGCAGGAATTGAACGAGCAGTTTATCTGTGCATTGAATTTTGTGGTGGAGAATTACACGGAGGGGACGTATTTATTTGTTCACATTTTTAATTGCCCTGTTCAGGCCTAATGTTTTTTTCCAGTGCACACTATCTTAAATGTATATCCCTTAAAAGTAATAAATCTTTAGATTTAGGCATTTGTGGAATTCACATGAACGATGAATGCATTAATTAATTTACCTGCAAGACATGACATTTCGTTCGCCCCCAAGTAACCCTTCCCTCTGAATCGTGTGTTTTCCCTGTCACAACATCAGACACGATCAGACATTGCTTTGCGAGACACGTGTATTCCTAAACAATCAATGCCAGTGGACCCAGGCCAACTCCATTTCACAAGTCGTGTATTTTTATTTATTTTTTTTTAAATTTGCAGGGGAAAAAAATCAATATTTGTGATCTTGAAATATTGTAACCTGTGACTCATGAATTATTGCATCAAATGACAGTTGTGTCCTTTAATCGTGACTGAACTAAGAAGTACTCTTGCTGAATCAAGTAATTTGCCTTTTTGTAAGGGGGAGTAGTTGAGGAAATGTATTTTCATGTAATGTAAGAGAAACCACATTCTTTTTTATTTTTAAGGGATCTAGGTTTATAAAGATGCCTTGCCAGACGGTAATATGTCCTGTCATTAGTTAAAGCCATGTTGATTAGTGATGGGATGCGCACGGACAGCTGCGTGACAGATATCTTTGGTTTGTGTGTGCTGAGTCCCCCACCATGTGCAGATCACCGGTCGGCGTGACTGACTAGAGGAGACATCTGGAGGACAGTCTCCTGACAGCAGTTTTTAGCTTGTCTAGCTTTCTTTAACTGGTGTGAAGCAGACCTTGAACTTCTAATGTGAATTTGCCTGAGCAGCCTTTTTTATTTTCCTCTTTTTTTTTCTTTTCTGGTTTTTTTTTTCTTTCTCTTCCTCTCATTAAAATGAGAGGTGACTTTGCAGAGGCTAGACGGGAAGGGATGATATGGATAGCTCGGGGGAGAATCATGACAACTGGCCGGTTACTAGCGCTGCTTTAATTAATTTTTGATCATGTCTGTCAATAATTAGCAATTACATGCGGCAGTGGCATCTGCTCTATATAGTGGCTCATGTCTTGCAGTGTGGTGGCCAATTTTTTTTTATAAAAGTAAGAAAAAATACAAGTTATGTTATTTCTGGTACATTGTTTTATCACATTAAACTTTGAGTACAAATTTTGCAGTCTATTGCTGATGTAATTCTTACGAAAGGATGTAGCAGAGTCTTCTTGGAAAGGGAAATTGTATTAACCATTTCTTTGTTCTTTTGATATTTCTTTTGATATGTGATTATCATTGGTCATCCTTTGGGCTTGCACAAGTTTCTGGAAATTTGGACAACTGTAGCTGTCCATAAGCACTCTGTGTATGAACAAGAGATGGCACTTTTATCACGTAGCAATGATGTCTCCTTGGTGGGGGCACTATGCATGATGCTCACCTGGCAGGAGCCATTTAGAGCACTCCTTACTGATTTCTGTAGGAATGTTCAGTCTTCACAGATATGCATGGGACCCAATTTAACCGGTCCTCATCAGCCTTTCTTCGTTGCAGGCAAAGTGATACTTCGACGTAGAGTGTACAGTGAGAGCTTTTGAGTAACAAACACCTCACTGATACTAACTGGATAACCCATTCACCCACTGCCTTGCACAAATACATGAGGTCTTCCTTACTCAAGTTTTTGGGTGGCCTCACCCAAAAAGATGGTTGCTTTCTGTTTGATGCAGCAAAGCAAGCTATATGTGTTGGTACTTTTCGGGTTTTTCTAGTAGGATGGATTAATAATTAAATAAAATCATTGCGTGGTTAACAACAGAGGAGATTTCTATTTAAATATCCATGGCGCATATCTAAAGAACAATCGGTCCAAACAAAATGGCTCATTACAATTATGATATGATATCCCATTGTGAAAGATAGGAAGTCTCACTGTCAATCTCACACACACACATATGTTTGCATTTTGGTGTTTGGTCACCAAACAAAGTACCTGGAGGCTTCCAGCTATCAATCTTAATGTGGTATCCAGTCAGTATATTGAAATCAGTGAAACACCTCCTGGTTTTCTCTAAATTCTGAACATATAAACATTTGTTCTTCCTTTGTTTGGTTTGTGTCTTTGCTTTGGCAGGGTTTCTTCAGAAGGAGTCTCACACAGCATGAGTCCTACACATGTTCCAATAACGGACAGTGTGACATCTCTCTCTACACTAGGAACCAGTGTCAGCTGTGCCGATGGAAGAAGTGCCTTGCAGTCGGCATGTCCAAAGAAGGTGAGCCCTCCCTCCAATTTCGTCTCTCCCCACCCCCATTCTAGTCTTTGTGATAGATGCTCGTTGCAGATGAGTGTCTAAAATATCTCTGCACATTGATGACCTGCTCTGTGAAGATGAGTCACACGTCACAGAGTCAGAGTAACAACAGGCCTTTGAAAGAATCTGACTCTCTTTAAAGAACCGTCCGAGATGTCATGGGGCCCCTGAAATGGTCTCAGGGGTCTTGACTACAAAACTACTCTCTTCTTGTGAGACAAACACAGTTGCCCGTATTTTTTTGCCTTTTTTGGCATATGTCTGAAGATACCCTACAGGTCAGAATTTTAAGCTGACATGCAAACATGCTTAGCATGTCAGCATGCATCGAGTCAAACAGACACAAAAGGAGTTAAATGCAAACACAAAACACACTCACCCCTGCCTAACAGAGAACACGGACACCGCAGTCTGATCAGCCGAGTATAAACAGGCACATGCTACACGCAAACCCCAAAACAGCCAGGCCCTTGTTGACCGGAGCAGTCATTTTTCTAGTTTCCCACAATGAAAAGTATTCAGTTTGACTGCAGCTCAAGCTATCTTCAAATTCCAGGGAAATGCTGTCAGTAGTTTACCTTGTACATGTGTGTAGCAGGCATCACAAAATTATTTTCAAAGATAAAGCGTTTTGTTTGTCCTTACAGGATTGATGAAAGTGCCATGCCGGCAACACTGTTGGTTAATGTCTGAATTGCTCCAAAAAGTTCTGAATCAGGCACAGAAAATATTCGAGCATGAAATCAATTTTTCAACCGAGACAACTATGAGTAGTAATTTTTATGACAAAGCATTTCCTAAATTAGAGAAATCTATTTTGTAAGAAATCCTCAAAATATAAACAGGGTTTGAACTCGCAGGTCTGCTAGCCAAATTTTAGTCGAGACGGCCCCCAAGGCGGCGATCCTAGCATATGTATAGAAAGTTGTTCCCGTACTCTAGCTGAGTGTGTTCAAAATCACGTGAATATAAATTTGATGTGAAGTATTGATTTTTCCCATCCGTTTTCAACTCTGCAGCTGGAAAATCTACCAAAAGAAATCGCTCTGATTTTGACAAAATTACAACCAAACTAAACAGCAAAGAGCGTACTGAAATGAAAGGACGTCGGGTCCGCACGTGCATGCACTGGCTGCAACGGACAAAGTAGCACCCATGTGAACTTCATAATTATGCATTTGTTGGCGCTGTATTTAAACGAATATGCAATACAGTTGTTTGGATGTATGATTTGGTGGGTAGGATGAAAGTGTTAGGGTGGTTGTAGTTTCGTGATTGCTTGGCACAACGTCTGTTATTGGTGTGGGCAGCAAATGATGAAGTTAAAATTTACGCAAGTTCAGTGGGTGTCTTTTTAATTTTATACTGAAATTCTGACACATGAACTAAATATCCCTAAATTAAGAAATACTTCATTGTAAAATCAGCTTCTTATAATTGGTCTGGCTGAGGAATAGATTCGTTTCGTGGTTACTGTTCATTTGTGAAAAAGTTTCTCGCGCAAATGGGAACTGCTTAAAACCAATCTGGCATTAGGACCAGCCGGAAAAGCGTCGTCACTCCAGTTGATCCCGTGAGTTTAAAAAATTCAAAGCTTTCATTTCCAAAAAAGGTTTGTAGTATCTAAACACACAGTGGACTACTGGCCAGGTTTCACTTAATTTGACATTTTCCAGATGTACTCCGACTGAACAACTTCCATGATCCAAAACTAAAAGGAAACGGCTGTATTATACATATTTTGATACTTTATGACGGTCATCTTGCCAGCCACGCGCTACATGTACGTGATATTACTTATTCAGTGCACTGCCATACAGTGTACATGTACATGCATACATGAAGCTGCAGTGACAGCTCTGCATGTGCAGTGGTTCACTACACGTTGTCGGTCACCTTTGTGGTCTGTGGTCATAAGCCCTGCCAAGATAATGAGGTGGGGGGGGTAGGGTCCGGTGCAGGAGCAGCAGTGCACGGTAAACCACAAAGCGTGTATGTAACAGCGTGTCAGGTTCATTGATCGTGTTAGCGTGTCTGCCAAAATTCTGACCTGTACTGTAAATCACATTTTTTTCTGTGTATAAAAAGAGTTTTAACTCTTCTCATTAACTTGACTTAATTTTAACATTTATTACAGGATCCAGATTAGGTCGGAGGTCCAAACGAATGATTGAGAAAATGCATGAGACGATTGCCAAACAGCGAAGTTTTGGCGATAACACAGTCCATCAGCCAGCTGGTTTCTATGGCAACCACCCTGAACTGTTCAATCAGAGCAAGTACGGTGGTCCCCCTATGAGTGCTGCACACCCTCCAAGCCACATGATACCAACTAGTATACCAGCCATGTACCCTGGCATGAACATGGCGGCCATGATGGAATCTCAGCTGGGCCAGGCAATGGCCAACCATGCACAGTCCATCTCCAACATCATCAAGCAGGAGCTAGACCATAGTGGGTCTGACCGCGAGCACTCCATGTCAGAGACTTCCTCCATATCTGCCCCAGACATGTCACCACCAGGATCCGTCGGTCGGCAGTCCTCAATCCCTGGAGCCAGCGATGGCTCCATCAACGGAAGTGGAAGCAGAAGTCTGGAACAGTCGCCCACCATCTCCAGCGTTTCGCTCTCTAAATCACATGAGGACTCGGTTGGTGTGAACCAAATGTACATGCAGACAGGGATGCGGCCAGCAAAGGATGACAGAAGAATGCCGCAGTCAGTTAGCGAAGAGATTACACAGAAGATGTCAATGATAGGACGGGATGGGTCGAAGGTTGAGCCCAATACAGCTACAGAGGGAGACTTGCCAATGGAAGCCATCAATAAAATGCTTGCTGCGGGTCAACCCGTCATACTTATTCCCAGGGACATGAGTAGCCCTGAGTCAAACAGCAAGGACATGATCCCACCTAGCCCAACTGTGGTAGTTGTACCCAATACCAGTAAAGAGAGCCGGGAAGATACCAGGCACCGTTCGAAATCAGCCAGCCCCGGTCACGAGGTGCATGCAAGCATGGCAGATATTGCCACCTCACAGATGAAGGCATTCTATGCGGGACACCGCCGGACCTCGGAGCCCCTGCTCAGATCAGATGACAACACCCACTGTTCGTTCCTGCCGCACTCAAGCCAAGGGAACCAGTTCTTCCAGTTCCCTGGTGCATTTCCGCCCCAGCAGATGCCACAGGGTCTGCCCCCACAGTCTTCACTGCTGTCGCACTCGTCTCTACTTCCAATGTCTCAAGGATGGAACCCACTGTCAGGCCGGCAGCACCTCCCTCCCTCGCCTCTTCTGTCCTCTGGTGGGCAGGTCATGGTCCCTGTCAGCTCCTCACAGCATCCTCAGCAGGTACCTCTCGGCCCAACCGCATTCTTAGCCCAGCAGCATCTGAAAGCCGAGATGCACTCGCCGAAGCCTGTCTCCCAGCATTCGCCCGGTGACAGCAGAGACTCTTTCCACCCCAGGCATTCGGTGAAGCGACAGTCCCCAGGGAAGGGTCACTCGGACCCCAACAAGACCCCTAAGGGATCCCACAAGTCAGAGTGCTCTACACCCGATTTCTCAGCCCTCTCCCCTCCTCAGAGCTTCACCACGCCTCTCCAGTCACCACTGCCCAGTGAGCGGCAAACCTCATCCTCCAAGGAAAAGAAGATTGTCATCAAGGAAGAACCTCGGAGCAACTCCATCGATGAAGAGGAGAGCTCAGAGTTGGAGTCCAAGATGAGTGAAGAAGACCTGCACGAGTACAGAGTGGAAGGCTTCAACCCAGAGGAGCCCCTCACCCCTGAGCTTAAGAAGAAGCTCTGTAAGATCATTGACAGCGTCAACAAGTCCTACCATGACACATGTTTCTATACCTTCCGCCGGATAGTGTTCTTGCGAGAGAGGTACTTCCCATTTCTGGGTCCCGATGAAGCCAGTGAACGCCGGGTAAGTCTGATTCAGGTGTTGCAATTGTATAAGATACAGTAAAATCTTGATAACTCAAAGTCGATTAACTCGAAACTCCGCTTAACTCGAACAATAATTAATTCCCGCCAAAGGAATAGGCTTTTATGTACAAAACATATCCGTAACTCAAACTGCTCATGTTGCCGGATTCGTTTACCTCAAAGTTTTTGTGTAGCAGATCCAAAAGCCAAAATACTTCCAGAAAGTGTAAACAGAACGCGGGTCTAGTTATGAATCTTTTCTGACACACACACTTGGTCTTTTAACACCGGAACACTTGCAAGCGCTCTACAATGATGAACAAAAACTTGTGGCCCCAAAGTATAAGATAACCACAATGTCATTTCAAAAGTCGTTGTAGGGAGATTTACGGTAACTGTGCATCAACGTATAGGTACACTTCGAAATAATGACTTAACTTCAAAAGAAATCGAGACCTTCTTTTAACTCGAATTTTGGATAACTCAAATTTTTTGTCCATTCCCCAGAGATTCGAGGTATCGAGATTTTACTGTAACTTTAAAAGGAATAGGGAATACAGTGGAGCACAATCAAGATCTGCCGTAATTAAAAGATACTTGTAAGGATTTTGGAACTGACAAAGAACTCTGGAGACCTGCATATCACCTATATTCTTCAGCTCTTGTAAGGGTATTCATGGCTAGATTCATGAAGCAGTTTTGCCCTCCATTCCACAACATGGTTACATCCATATTTTCTGCTTTGCTTTACCGTCTTTCCTGTGCGGTGTAGTTAAAGAACAGGTATGACCATGATTGCAGCAAGTGCCCACCACCCCCTGGCTTTCCCACCACCAAGGACCCACCGCGAGAGCTGCCGGATGTCCTGCACCCCGTGGACAGTGGCAAGATGTGGCAGTTCTTCTCCAGCAAGTTCACCAGCCAGATCACACGCATCGTCAACTTCTCCAAGATGATTCCTGGCTTCAAGCACATCGACCGGGAGGACCAGATCACGCTGATCAAGACGGGTTTGTTTGAGGTGGGATATCTTGTCAGTTGGCTCTGTCCTCGTCCCTCTCTCTGTTACCCCCCAAAGTGTCCAAGGAATGTTTTTTGAACCCTTTCACAAATATTTTGAAATCACTGAAGATTATAGACATTAACACAGAATAGAGCATATTCAGAAGCGGAAGTGTTTGAGTCATTTTTGACTGGATCCCACAAAATGAATCTTGAAGCCATTCTTTGATCTGTTAAACTCAAAATGATTTAAATGAGACAACTGGACTGTGAAGCTTACTGGGGGGAGAACAGTTTCATGACGGTTTCAAGTTGTGATTGCCTCAATTGTTAGGGAGTGGCCCAGATAGGTTCTTCACTGTTTTCCATCCAGTAAGTTTCACAGTCCGGTTGTCTTGTTTGAATTATTTTGAGTTTGCATCACCTGCTTGAGCTCAGAGTTTCAGATGCATTTCATTACTTGAGTTTCCAGAAGTTGTCACAAATTACATGAATGTGTGCAGCACACCCTGAAAGTTTCCTCCGTGCTGATCGTATTTTGATCCCACTTTTTTGTTAGGTGGCAACGATACGTTTCTCAACGGTGGCCGACACCAAAAACAACATGGTGTACTGGTGGACCACAGGCGATAAGTTCTCCCTGGACGATGCCCACAAGATGCCCTTGGGCAATCTGTTTGACCTGCTCTTTGACTTTGCACGGAGGGTCAATCGGATGTTGCTGGATGACAGCGAATATGCACTTCTGTCTGCTGTGGTTATCATGTCACCAGGTATGACTAAATGTGACTGGTCACTAGGCAAGACGGTGGATTGAATGAACCAATCCATCTTTCACAGGATGAAAGTACTCTTTCCTTTGCAAGAATGTGAAACATGTTATTTCTTTTGTACAAAACCCAAATAAATCTTCCTTGTGTACAAGTAGCCAATTTTCTTTCAGTCCAGAGTAAAATTGTGACACAAAGTTGTCATGGTCCAACCTACGTGTAGGTTAGGCTTCAGCAGATGTCTCTGGGTGTCTTGCCAATTGCACTTCTTGTGTAATAGCACATTTAGTTTGTTTCTTTATATTAGTTCAAAAAAAGCTCAGAAAATTCTTTATCAGTGAAAAGAATAACTGGTGTTTGGTGCAAATCATTAGCTGTAGGCCATTTTGTCTGAAGAGCTATGCTACAGTACTTAACTGTGCTTTGCGCCAGCGTTTATTTTTGTTTGACCCAAATGAGCCTCTGAACGGCTCTTTGCACTGTTCTGGTACATGCACATCTGCTTGCTGTGTGTTGGTCCGAGTATTCACATCATGCAATCTGCAGTTCACTAATAAGATGATTTTAGATTTTATTCTGGTGGTTATAAAAGTAACATACGACAATCAGCTAGCTCCGTTCTATCTGACGTGTGACGAAATATCCTCTCATCGGTAAAACAGACGGGGGGGTCAGTTGGGTGCCTGATGCACGTGCAAAGACTGTACATTCTAGCATGGAGTGGGCACACACCTGCTAAGTGCAAGCACACATGCACCTGGTGCGGCCTCGCCAAAGAGACGTCATGTAACACATGCCATCCAATACAAATTTAGTAAGTGTTATGAAGGATGTAGAAGTAACTCGAATAAGGTTAACACACGGCATACAAATTCAAAAAGAGCTATGCGGCACTTGCGCGTACGAGTAACTCATCTTTGCCTTTGTAAATGTTGACTTTTTGGTCCTCCCACGTTGTGATCGTAACAGATCGGCCGGGACTGAAGAATCGGGAGCGCGTCAAGCAACTGCAGTTGGACCTCCTGCACGCCCTCCACTATGAGGTGTCCCAGAACCACCCCGAGGAGCAAGGTCTCTTTGCCCGCCTCCTTACCACCATCCCCAAGCTGAGGGAGATCGGTCCCGAGCACATCCGCCGCCTGATGGAGCTCAAGATCAAATCTCCTGGGTTCCAGTTCCCAGCACTGCATGCAGAAGTCTTTGACCTCAACAGCTCGTAGTTTTGGTGTCAAATACAAATCTAGGTGCAGCTGGCACTAAAGCTGTGTTTTTTTCTTGTTAGGTGTATACGCTACATTCTAACCCCTTTCAAGAACAGGAAGTTCTTGTGTTCAACTGAATCCCTGTCAACCTCATTTTCCACTGTATTGCATTTGATATAAGTAGTCCTTTATAGTGCCATTTACAAGATAAGTTGTATGTGTAAGAGTTAATATTAAGATCTTTGACCAAAATTAACGAAATGTAAATAACAACGACCTCACTAGGAACAGTACCCTGACTGCCTTGTGCAAGATCAGGTTGGATGCTAAATCTATTAAAAGATGCTCAGTCTTCAAAAGATTGAGATGTGGAATGAGCTGTTTTATTTGTTTGTTTCTCAAATTGTACAATTGATGAAGAATCTGCCTTGTTATGTTCAGGTCACTTGTAGATTGTCTATGTGCCTGAAGGTATATTCAAACAGAGGGTTAAATCATTTTAAAGGTAACATACAGCTAATCCATCAGGCCTGAAAATGGCACAGAAAGCTTGAGACACTGGTTGTTGAAATATTTTTGCAAAGAATTTTTTTTTACAAGCTGTATAGTTGCCATGACCACATTTAATCACATTTTTGCCAAAAGTATTGTTCTCTGTCTACTCTGCATTACAAGTACATTTTATATTGTGTGGAACACATCAAAAATGATGAATAATAATTTTTTTTCTGAAATGCATCACAAGAACTAACCTCAAAGGTAATTATGTTATTTCCTCCAAAACTAGTTCTGTAAACTTGAAAGTTTAAACATTCTAAACTTTTTGAAGTTTTCATTCAACTATGTTATTTCTATGTCAAGTTAGAAATCTCTTGTGTCATTACCTATGACCAAAAATATAATCTTATTTAACAAAGTGTTTTCCTCATTTCAGAAGAATATAGATCCAATATCAAATCTCTGCCCACATTACTGCCTTTCCACAATGTTGGATGGAAAAGATTCAGATTTTGAAAAATGACATTATTTGCAATTTTTCTAGTTGGTTTTCAACATCTCTTAATTGGAAATTTGAATAATTTTGGACAGTTTTTCTTCAGACATGAGTAGAAGTTTGATTTGGATAGAGTTCTTGCTTGTATTTTGCAACTGTTGGAGAGGAGGATAGAGCAGAGAAAATTACCTCAGCCTCAAATTTTGACTGGTATCCATCTTTTGGTTCAAGTGACCATTGACCAATCAGGGACAGCGCTGATGTGGCTGGCACCACCAGACTTAAAACGATTATGTATCCATGCAGTTTTGATAATGTGGATACTGGAATGTGGTGTCTGGGAGCACCACTTGCTGGATGCCGTGGCAAACTACTCTACTAGCTGTCAATAGGGCAACTCTAATTTCTGCATGGCCAATTACAACAGCCAGAACCATTTGAACATGGGAGTTAATTGATTCTGTATCTCTGTATCCTGGGAAAGCACAGATAAGGGTTCTAGGGGGAAAAACTTGCAACTCAAAGGTTTTAACTGAAATCAGAGATCAGAAGAATTTGTGGGTTTTACTTTTAATTATACATATTTAAATTCCAGGTATATTTTCATTTTGGAAATAGACGAAGTCATTGAAAGAGAATATTAGACGATTTTGAATTAAAAAGGTCAATGTGACAAAATACTGAAATATACTAAAAAGAAAAAAACAGATTAGATATATGCAGACAGAATGCATCGTGTTTCCCATTCTTGTATTGAAATATAAAGTGTAGATGTAGAATTTATGATGATAGAATGTTTTGTATAGACAAAATAGACGTCCCGAGGACAGATTTCTAATCTATTTGCCAAATGTTCGAAAGAAGCCACAACAAAAGGTTTAGAATATTTTTCATACAAAACCAGTTTGTGGCTGTCGTTAGCTGAGTAGTTTACGTCTGTTTTGTTTTTAAATATTCTGTTCTCTCCCTTTTGTGGCCAGAATAAAACATGCATGCTTGAGGGAATTTATTGGCCTTATGTCATGGTTACATTTTCACCATGGTAGCAACTTACCATAAAAACCAGGATCCTTCTTTTTCTGACGGGAGATGCTTGACTGTCATTGAGCAGAGCTTCTGTGTACTTTTTTGGGGTGGGTGTAAATTTGTGACATAATTTTAAGATTCAACATTAGATTAATGTCATGCCGTGTATATATATGAATTGTGGGTGGGGCATGAGATGCCCTTGTGGGAGTTAAAAACACATAACATGCTGTCATTTTTGATATATGTTTGTCATGTCCGATGTCGTCTAGTGTGTAGAGTTTTGAAACTACAAAAAAAATTGGATGGTAGACGAGTTTGTCACACTGGTAGAATTGGTGTAAAGAAAGCAGCTGAAGGGTATGCCGTAGCCACAGTAGGGGTTAAGGTCATAGGTTAAAGGTCACGTATCTTAGTTTTGTCACTTCAATCATTGCAGTTTTTTATTATATATGTTTGAGGAAGGTTTAAAAAAAAGGGGGGAAGAGAGGGAGACGAGAAGAAAAAAGAGAAAAATCAGGAGTACATTTTGTGCTCCCAGTGTCACATAGAACAATGTATGTTATGTCTGGATATGGAATATCCACAAACTGAAATCTGTGAAACTAATGCTGTTCTATTCTAATGTATTATTTAGCATAATTTTTGTTTTTGTTCAGTAGAAAAGGTTTTGTGTTATTTCCTGTATTGATTATGATATTCATTTACAAAGTTATTAAAATAAGCAAATTACCCGCAGGATTTCAAATGGAGAACTATCTACTATAACTTGGGAGATTTCCCCAGAATGCTTTATATGATCAATATGATACCTTCGAAAATTGTCACTGTATTCAAACTGTTCATCGGGATTGACTGTTATCTCCTGGTTCTTGTTCGTAAAATTAATTCAAAAAAATTGATTACAGAATATGAAAGCAGGAAAGTCTTCACCGTTTGCCACCAGTACCATTTCCCCTTTGACCTAATGGCTTGTGTGGGCCAAACATAATCCATACATAAATCTCAAAGTCTTTTGCATAGCATGTTCGTTGCTTCTGAGGACTGCCCAAAAATATTTGAAAACTTCCTGGTTTTTCTTTCCGGTCAACAACTTTAGTAGCTTTTATTGCCAAGCATAGAATCTTACCTGTCAAGTCACTGTGTGGTATACTGTTGTAGAGTTTGGCAACAATTGATTCCTTTCTGCTTTCTTTTCCATTACACCAGTGAAGAGACAAACAGGTTTGGCCACAAGTATGATGTTCAACAGTACAGGGTGAATGGGCAGAAGATGAATGAAGTATACACTCTGAACTTTGACCCTAGACATAGTAACCTTGTTCTCAGGTGGAAGAACAATATTGCGTTTGCATTTGGCAACAAAATACGTCAGAATTATTTCAATTTCAAATGATGGAATTCTCTTTGCACATGACTTGTGGCTTTATTTGGGGAAAGGGTGAAACCCGAAGAATTCTTTTCACTTTGCTAGAATTTCATTCAGTTTGAAGACCTGTTGAGAATGCTGTTCATGGAAATACGTGGTTCCAGATCAGTAGCAACATCAGTTGATGTGGCCCTTCATCTCTGAACACACGGAGTGTAGTTATCTCTTTATGTGCTACATAGCCCATTATGTTTTCAGTGTGTAGTGAATGCAAATTGAAAATGTCGTAGGCTTCCCAAAAAGTATCTTTTCAATGACCAGTAAACCTTGTTTACTGACTTAATGAAAGTCCGATATATTTAATCATGGCTTATCTAACCACAATGACTTAACTTTAATCCCAAAATGTCACACAGAAGTGATGACCTTGGCGTTTGGCAGCATTCTTTGATTTTGATGATGGAAATCGGGACATTTTGTAAATAATTCTATGGAAAGAAATTCTAAAGGGGCTCTGGGGTATGATTACATGTAAGCCATGTACATAGTTTGTGTTCATCAACACCTGTTTTTAAAGAATGAAGTTTTCTATTTAAAAGAAAAAAAAATTGCACCAAGTGTATACATAACCATGTCAATAAAAGGTAGTAGGTTATAGCCTTCTGAGTTTGTGTAACTGTACAGTGTAAGAAATTTGATGAATCTTGTATGTTATGAATGAACAACCTTATTTGAGTTAAATGGATTAACTGTGTTGGATTGAATGATTTCATTTGTAGACACATTTCACATGCAATGACATGTTTGTTTGGGAATCAGTTTTTTGTGTGTGAATGATTCATGTTCAAACCAACCAGTGAATATGAGAGTCTAGTTTTCCATGAACTTGATTGGGTAATTGACCAGACGTATCACACTTGGTTAAGCTGCCTCCCAGAATGTTGTGTGTCCAGGATGTTCACAGCTAGATGAAAACATAAGATAGGTGTGCATTATTATCTTTCATATGTGAGGTGTTATTATTTGTTGGAGATTTCCCTTGTATTCCGCCTGTCATGTAGGATTTTTTTCTCCTTTTTTTCCCACAAAGAATGTTGTGTAGTGCTTCTCACTTGTCAACCGCTGCTGACCGTGTTTTGGGGTTGTCTGAAACAAATCGCACCCCACAACTTTTGGTTCCTGCGTTTTCTTGTGAGCTCTCACCGTTGGCCAGGAGTGTCCAGTATTATTTAAAGCAAACGCGTCTGAGATGTGTTCCCATCTGAGTTCAACCGGTGGTCGGCATTGTCTGTATTTGCTGCATTGCCATTTCTGTTATTGAAACAATGCCACAGTCTTGTCATTGGCAATGCCATGGGCCATAAACGACTTCCCAACTCAAGTTCATTTTATGCCTATGTTAGCCACAAGTTGAAGTACACTGCCATGTACATTAAACGCCGGGCCCTGTTAACAGATCATTACTTTACATTCACTTAAGGCACGTACATAGGGAGTGAGACGGGGGGGTATTAAACAAAAAAAAACTCCACTTGGGGAAAACTTCTGTTGTGATGAATTGATCAATCATGTAGTAATGTACCTAAGTATCCTGATTAATTACAGTTGTACTTGAATGCTTGCCAGTTATGGCTGTTTGTGTGAATAATACCAGAGCAGAGTACAGATGTGTAAATATTGTTCATGACCCAGCTGTTTACATCATTTGTAATTTGGAGCGTTTTCCTTTTACTCATCTCTGCTCAGCTTTAATGTCGTTGACGAGAAGGTTTATAGGGACAAGAAGTACCTAGTGCTATTGAATGTTGGAAATTACTTCCCACTGCATTTGTTGTATATAAGTGCCAGAAAACAAATCCCAGTCTGAACAAGGGCAAGTGTGATATGAAAACAGCCTTTTTTGATTTTTAAAAAGTCACATGATTCAGCACAAAACAAAACAAGCATTAATTTCAAAAGTTGTCTTTTCATGTTCACAGGAAGAATTTTCTCTCCAAGGACGATGTTGACCGTGCAAGAATTTAAGGTATCATTACAGAAAGGTCCATTCTGTGTACTTTTTATGTTAGCCTGTTGGAGGCACCTTTGCTCCCCATTTAATCTTTTTTCCCCCACATTATTTAAGGTATTTGGTCCTTATTTGTTTTTTGCTCATGCAGATTAGCATATTTATGAGAAGCTTGAGTAACTCAAGACTTAACATTTGGGTCATCCTATAAGTTCAGGTTCTAAGAGAGTGTCATTTTTGTGTCCCTGTTACATCTGACTTTTGTTATTTGACATGGAAATATCACTGGATTTATTTCAAACTTTTTTATATGTTTTGCAGGTACATGTAATTTGCATTAATTCATGACAGAATGTGTTCTGAACTTACAAAATCATAATGTCAGATGTGATAAGGACACACACAAAAAATGTATAGAATGACCCATGTGCCTTTGTGTAATGTGACGTTTCATTTTTACAATTGCGCAAATTTGCCAATTCGTTGCACATGTCTCTATTTCTGAAGCATTATATCATCCAACTAACTGCCTTACTACCGCATTACATCACTGCACCATGGCATTGTATTGTTGTACTAGTTTGTTCCATTTTAATGCCAAAATTTCCAAGGGCATTATCACTCTGTATTATGGCAGTTTTACTGTTGTTATCCCTCAAATTTGTGGGCACACATCGAGGTCCTATGAAGGATTGCATTGTTTTAGGCTTGCTTGTTTTCATGTGCTTGTACACGGTGCCTTGGAAGGTACCCCACAAGGCCAGTTTTGAACCTTGTGGGGTACTAAAGTGGTGCCCCGCAAGAATTTCACAAAATAGATATTTCAAATTTTCTCAAAAAGGAGGAATTTTCAAGTGCCATTCATCTGTCGCAAATTGAAGTGTTTTATATAAGGGACATGCGGTCGAAATTTCAACCTAGGAAACTGAACTTGGTTGAAATGGCAGTGATTTGAAATTCTTTCCGTGTTGTGTGGGAGTTTTGTACACGAGAACAAAGGAAATACCCCACGAGTATACATATGTAAGGTGGAGGTGTGCTCACGCTTGAACACAGTAAATAGGTTGCAATACAGCACTATAACAGCCTGAAATTATGGCCTATTAACCAGCACACAAGTGCCCAAGGTCACTCTCTTGCATGTTGGTGCAGTGCACAACAGGACACAGCTGTGCTTCTTTGAGGTGTTTACCAAGTGACCCAAAGAGTGACTTCAGCATAGGAGGGTTAAAATAGCTCTAAACCTCACCTGTCACCCTGGAAGGGGAAATTTTGACTGAATGATCCCACAAATTCAATTATCATTACACATTTCAAAAGAAAGTATTCCACCGTTCATTTTGATTTTTAAATCTGGTTAACTATCCTGATAAATACGGATGATATACTGCAGGGGAAAATTTGTTTACAAATGAATGCACTCAATGACCTTTAATGATCAGTTTATAATGTGAAAGCGATACTAGATAGTCACTTTTTCAAACAAATGGCCTGAGCATTAATGTTTCTCAGTAGAGGTCAGATTTATGTTTGATACCAATGAACCCCCCCCCAAAAGGACAAATATTTGAAAGTAGTACCTTATGATTTTTGTTGATAAAATTGGGTAAAAGTAGGATTGAATTCATTTCAAAAATGAAATGTCAGTCCAGTTTCTGCAAATCAGTCATCTATTTTTGTTGCTTTTTTTGGAAACATAGCTAGCGAGTAAAAACACCTACAAAATAAAGATCTCTGAAAATAAAACTACAATATGCTAGAGTGTCTTTCAAACATTAGTTTCCAGAGTATTCATAACTATACATGTACATCAACATTTACGTACAAATATCTAATTTAAAATTTCTGATATACACACAAGTATGCCATAAAAATAGATAGTATTCTATGTGAAATGTACTCATCTTCATAACCAAAGAAAGATTCTCTTAAAGTCAATAAAAAAAATTGTGATCACTTCAGACAGAAATCAGTTTAAAACAATGTAAAGCTTTACAAACTTGAAAGACTTATTCCTTAATTCGCGTAAAGTTAATTTTAAGTTGCACTCCAAGTAATTATTTCTAATTACATTCTGTGTTTCACAAAATAATCTGCAACTGATGCATAAGGTTGTTGACAAATGGATTATATGGCAAATTCAAAGCGGGGAACTGATTCCCCCAAAGTCGACTCATTACTTTGTTATAGGACTGGTTCTTATGGCATCTAGTGTTATTCATCGCATATAGTTACATAGTTACCACCCTTCCCTGTTGCTTCTGATGTGTACACCCATTTTAATACATGAATATCGTCACTGTTTTCACAAAGAGACACTTTGGCCCCAAATCATGATTTTTTTCAAATTTCTTGGGTTTTTTGGCAAAATTAAATAGGCTATGGGATGCCTACAACTTGGTGTACTCGTTTTTTACCAAAGCTACTGAAATCAGCCGAATCACAAATTTGTACTGAACAGCTTTTCACGTTTTCACAAAGAGGCGAATTTGTCTTCCATAGGTAGAGTGTTAGCAATAAAGGCAAATTCATGGGCAAACTTGTTTTGCCGTTTTCGTGAAGAGGCGAGTTTGACTTTGGAAATGTACACATATGTAAAAAATTTGCACCTGGCACAAGCTATAGCAAAATAACACAAGCTTTCATGGATAAACAAAAGCCACATGAATTTAAGCATTTTCACAAAGAGGTGGATTTGTTTACAAAATAAGCAATTTTAACTGACTTCCGTTAATATAATTTGGCAATTTCGCGCCATATTACGATCCCCTCTTTCATGTAGTAGCATTGTTCAAGTCAAAGGCATGCTGAATACCGAAAAAGAGACGAACTTCAAATGTAATTTTCTTGCAAGCTAGGTTTTGTTGTCTGGTGAGAAATTTACCTCTTTGTGAAAATAGTGACGATATATAGGGACTTTGGGCAATGGCAAGATGTTTCCAAGCTCACTGAAAGATCAGCGGGGGGAGGGGGGGACAGACAAGCACTATACAGTGACACTGTCTTTAAACACGACTGGATTTGCCATGCCCAAACCAGTGGAATTTCTGTTGATGTAGGATGCCTGCTGGGGCAGTAAACTCAGCAAGTACAGATGCACTGTAGGATACATGAGGTGTTACATGTATGCATAGTTAATACGCTGGCACGTACATGAATGAAGTCTTGTGCACATTATTGGACATTTTGTATGCATTATTGCATGAACTCATAGCAAGAGCAGATGTCTGCATCATTGTTTACACACCTCTCTTTCCCTCATGTTTGGGTCGTCAGTCTTCACTTGATTAATCTGACGATTCCCCTTGAAAGTCATGACATGAAAATTAACACAACCAGGGTGGGTGGGTGACCAACTGTCCCAGTGACACATTTCTCTCAGCACTGAGATTACCCCCTCCTTCAACTGGCAACTGGCTGCGCACAAAAAATTATTTCATATCGTACTACTAAATAAATTTGTACACCTAAAACACGACATTCTTAAGAATACCATACTCATTTTAAAAGAAACCTTGCAGTCAAGTACTCTTCCACTGCCAAGATGCCCAGCGAAAAGGTGTCAAGGGAAGAAATTACAATACAACTAACTCTGTTAGAGGGCATTCCTGTGTATACAGTAACACTCATGATTTCATTCCTTAGAAAAATAAAACTGAAAAAGTTCATTATTGCCACAACCTTTTTGTAGTTTTATATTATTCATATCCTGGTACAGGGATAAAGAGGTGTGATGTGTTCTTAAATGCCATTGTTGATGTTCAACTGCCATCCTTACACATATGCTATGGGCTTGTGCACATTCTGACGAAAACTGGCTGAGTATTTTCAGTGCCATTTATTGCATGTCCTCTTCTTGCAAGTAGGCCACACAGTGCTATCTTTCACTGTATAGAAGCAACTGGCAGGCTAAATGGATTAGTACTTTTTATTTCAAAGGAGAAAAGTTTCAAAGTTTTAAGAGCGAATCAATTTTAAAATATGCTTTAGCAATTAAAATGTATATCCACCAATTGCCTCTTCCAAAGAAAAATAGTATGTATAATTTTTCCTCTTAAATTAAACACATTAGGTACATTGTAACAGTGCATTAACTCAGATTAAAAAACATCTAAAACCAACAGCTGTTGAATAATATTTTAACAGCCTTGCAAAACGGTCATCACATTTTGCCTTATAAACTCTAAAAATAAAGATCTTATCTTTATACTATACACCTTGCATATTTTTTCAAAAAGAAAATATCCAGGCTTCAAACGGCCAGTCAAAAAGAACAATTTGCAGGGTCCAGTTTCACAGCACTGTGTAACATTCGGCAGTAACAGTTGCGCCAAAAACTGCATGAACTTAGTCGTACTTGAAGGTTGAGGTGTACAGATATGCTGAAGGGGTAGTGACAGCTAAGCTGCTACCTTGTTCCAATTTTGCCACTAGAATGTGCCTCCAGTCTGTGTTGAGACTTGAGAGCCGAGATTCTGCTGGTAGAAAATTCTCTGCCTGACAGCGCTGTGAAATTTGACCCAAGTTCTCGTGATCGTAACTAAAACAGTGATAGATCCACTATTACATGCGTCAATTAAAGTTTATTTGAACTTTCCGAGAATGGAAATACACCACGATAAGGCACTTTCATTTAGTTCATACCCAGTGTAGTTATGTATGCAAGTTCTGCCGCGATAGCAGATTTGTTGAATTGAAGGCACACATATGGAGTCTTTTCGTCTGTCAGTTAGGATGACATGAGTGCTGCTCCATTTTCAAACTTGCCAAAGGCCACTTCATATTAGATGCTCTTTACAATGGAACTGATTATAGAATGTTTACAATGCAATTTGCCAGTGTTTAAATGCGTTCTTGAACGTTTATGACTGATCCACCAAAATTAGGCTGAAGAATTTGTTTCAGTTATTTTGTAGAAAGAGCGAATAAAGCTCTCTGTTCTGACCCCATTCAGTTTTGGCATCCTGAGGCAAACAGACATTACATGGGCGAAATACCTTCAGGGTTCCTATTGCTTTATATTGTGCAAGACTTTTTTTGGCCACTCACGTTAGGTTTAGTCACATTCACAAATTAATAAGGCGACATTAAGCAGAGAGTGAAGTGGCCTTAAGCTGTGTAAACTTGATGATGCAAATTAATGAAAGTTAGGATGAACACACAATCTACAAGAGCAACATTATGAATACACACAAATCTTACTCAACAGTTTTGTCTACGAGGATAGTAACACAGGCCAATAAAGTTTGGGGTCACAGGAGTGCTCTCTAGCACAGCTTGGAAGTTATGAGGACAAAAGAAACAAAGAGTTTTGAAATTGAAGTTATACTTCCCATCAACACTCAAGCAGCTTGTCTCCATCTGGATCTAAGCTTCCTGGTCAGGTTCCTTGTTGCCCTCTGAGGAAGGGGGCGGGGGGGTGTTGGGAGAATAGGCTGGCGGGGGCTCTGGGTAGTGGGCTTGTAGCGCAGGGGAGCCGTCCTGTAGGTAGGCCTTCTCAGGCAAGGCTTCAGCCTGGTAGCCCGGCTGGTACAGGGAGGGGTCGAAGGGCAGGGCCGTTTTCTGCGGGAGAGTGACAGTTCCCCCACCGGCAGCACCAGCCACATGGGCGTAGTGGGGGTTCTCGAAGGTGACGGGGGCATGCGGTGCCAGAGAGGTCTGCCAAGGCCACAAGAAAAGGTACAGATTTTTTTCTCAATAAACTAGAGAGCGAACAACTTTGGATGTTTATCTCTCATCACTGTTATCACTATAAGTCATCACGGGTACTAAATCAAGCCCTTTAAATAAGCCTTTTGTGAGCTAAATTTGAGTAAAATCTGGTACACTGACTGCTTTAAATTCACCTGAACATAATTTGAATCTCCATGCTAAAGACACTGTCACTATACCTCATGATTCAGGGCAAGCGTTTGCTTAGTTACGTAGGAGACCAATACACTCTTTACAATGGATAAGAAGTACACAAAGGAACCAGTCCATTCCAGAGATGGTGGTTGCTATGCAAATGCTTGCCCTCAATCACATGGTATAGCAACAGTGTCTTTAGTCTGGGGAACTCAAATTGTTTGGTTTATGTGCAATTACATAACTCAGTGTACCAGATTTGATTCAAATTCAACTCGCAAAAGGCTTCTTCTAAGAAATTGGAGGGCCTAACATTTTGATCCAAGTAGAATCCTCACAGATTCCACCTCTTTCTCAGACTCTTCCCCTGAGAATGATTCTGCTTGCAGAGTCTTCGGTACAGTTTCTGTAAAACTTGTTTTGCAAGTGGGTCTTTCTATAAATTAGGGGTCCAATTTTTTTCGTGTCCTTGTCACATCTGAGATATGATTTTGTAAGTTCAGAACACATTTTCTAATTTCCAATAGTGATGAATTAATGCAAATTACCTGCCAAACAAACAGAAATAGGTTATTTCCCCGTCAAATCACACAGGTCAGGTGCAACTGGGATACAAAAATGTCCCACTTTTGGACCCTGAACTTACAGAATGACGCAAGTACTCGCAGGTTTCAAATAGTTTGTGACATTTACTGGGACTGTATTCAGCTGTACTTTGGTGAAAATCTGCGAGTACTTGTAAAGCAATTGTTGGTACTTATCAAGAACTGTGAGTACAGCAGTGGTTCTGCAACTTCCATCTTGTTTACAGTGATGAAAGAGAACGGCTACTCTTATGAATCTCTCAAGCCTTCCTTTTGGTGTCTGGTCTTACCTCATAGTGGTTAGGCGGTTCCACTTCCCTGCCTGGAGGAGGGGGATGAATGTCAACATTCTGCCCATCGCGATATGTCACTGGACCTGCAAACTTCCTGTTGGCCACAGTCAGTAAAACAAAAGCATCTTAAGATCTCTGAACAGTACAACCAAACTTGTTATATACCATCTCTTAATCCAAGGTCAATTAACCACTCACCCCTATGTAATCGTAACTTTAAAAAAGCATGCTCTTTCATGCTTGAAAAAAAATTGTATTTCTAAGCATCAATATCTGTCACAATATTGCAGGGGTGATTTTGCTGGCTATGCTGCTCAAACTGATTTCCACTGTTGTGGGTGAGTCTGTTAGGTTACCAAAAGTCAATCTGTCATCCAGTCTCAAGTCACAAGCTGTTCACTACAGCTGTCACAATGAAATGCCACAAAGGCCTTCCTGTGTCACTGTTCATGTCTCCTACTCTGGCCAGAATTGTTACTGGAATTGCGATGGACGTGACTGGTAGAAACATGTTATTTGTGCTCGGAAAGGACAGCCCTTTCGCACAATTTGGAAGAGATCTTCTCAGACAGTTTGAATTTTTGGGAGAGAAAGCAGACCATTTTTGATTCTCACCTTCGCTTTTTCAGGAACACAAACAGCAGAATGACAATCACAATGATGGCGATGAAAATGAACGCGACCAGCCCCACTACAAGGCCAATGGCTGCAAGACAAAATATATCACCATCATTCATCACAATAGACTGGATAATGCATCAAGTAAACGATCACAAAAGAAACAAAAAAGAATAATTTGCAGACGGCTTACATGATGTGACAACATACAGACAACATACAGGAAAATCCTTAACCACTTCCTGCTGGGGACCCTGGTTTCGGAGACATTGGCTTTGTACGCATTGCCTGGGTGCCCAAAATTGGACAAAAGAGCTAGACCT
Source organism: Acanthaster planci (assembly GCF_054643075.1). Taxonomy (NCBI): domain Eukaryota; kingdom Metazoa; phylum Echinodermata; class Asteroidea; order Valvatida; family Acanthasteridae; genus Acanthaster; species Acanthaster planci. The sequence continues at coordinate 8,206,850 of NC_141779.1, forward strand.
TGTAACAAAAGACCATACTCGGAACCACGCTGCTGGGACTTTCCAACATTTTTTCAGTTGTTAATAGCGGAGGAAATCCGTCATTGTTTTGTAAGATTATACCACTGTTTGTGGCATTCAGGCCGAGTGGATTGATTACAATACCGCTGCACACTAATCTGGCCCTTGTTGAAAAGACATCAGCAGTGCACAAATCCGGTTTTGAAAACAAAAGAAAATTGCTTAACACCGCACAATCTGGGCTCCTTTACAAGGCGGCAGGCCTAGCTGAAATACTTGGCCATTATTTGATGCTGTTTTTCAGATTAGAGTAGCCACCAGACAGTCATTCGAGTAGGTATAAACATCCAGTAAATGAAGTTATGAATTTTTAAAGAATTTTGAAAACAGAAAAAATGAAGAATTACCCGGCCCAGCAGAATCAACATGGATAAATGGGCCCGGCACAAAGTGGTTAAAGTTTGTGTGTCAATGGCAAAAATCACATGCATGATTTTACTGTAAAACTACTGGATTATTAGGATAATCATTAAACAAATGGAAAGTTGGCACTCATTGCTATTGTCCACATTGATACCGGGAAAAAAAATAATTTTTTTAACCATGGGTGTTAAACTGGGATTACAGAAAACCAGTACTGAGTCAAGATTTTTGAGGATGAAAGGACAACTGTGCCCAGTGGCTGAAATATAAAAGAAATTGACAGATGCTATCCAATTGGTAGGGGTAGGCCTAAGTAGAAGAATTCTACGTCTACTACTCTTCTCACTGTCATGATTTTATGATTCACACAACCAACTAGGACAAGTTCACATAACAAACTATCTACCTAAGTGTTGACCACCCTTTAGTGGCAGGTGATTGACTGCAAGGTCCGGTGCAAGTTGGAAAGAATGAAAAAACTATGATGTTACTGTTTGACGTTATAAGCTGTCAGACAAAGGTTATGTCAAGAAACCCTCAGAAAAGCCAGAGACATTAGAAGCACTGACAACCATGTACACCGCACTCTCACAGAATACCAGTAGATGTACATGGTCAGTTCTGTGTTATCTGAGATTACATTCACCAAAGATACAGTAAAAACAAACATTCAAGAGACATTTCAAATGGCATTCCTTCAGTTTACTACCTCATCATCCCTGAAGTGGAACATAGGAAATATTTTAGTATTGCTAAACAGAGCAACCAACCAATATAAAATAGCAAACCTGAATCCTGGTTTTGAAGAAGGACTAACATTAGAATACATGTAATGTTAATGATCTATTAAGTATGCTAACTTTGAGATGAGCTAGACAACAAACCAAACAATTATCTCTGAAGTTTGAAGCAAAAAAAGAGAAAGTGACAGATCTGGATGCCTTATATCACCTCACCCAAGACATCAACATTGATAAATGTTTCTCACATGGATATACCATGTCCACTTTTGACAAAATTGCAAAAACAAAAGTGGTTGTCCCCACAACACAAACTTCTGGTCCAACACTAGGGCTGAAACTTGTAAGGTTTAGCTTTTTCAGCCGCAAATTACCACACCATACCACAAATACGAACCACATTAAATGGGGTAAGGTTTAATCAATCCACTCGGTATAAAGTTGACATATAGAATGGCCCCATTTTTCGGTAATTGGTTAGGCCAAAATAATGCTGCTTCAGATTACAATGCCTTTCAAAAATAGGGTTGGTATGTAGGGAAAAAAATTGGATCAGGGGATGGGGTATTTTTGGTGCTGACTGAATGGGGCATTCAACTGTATGCAAATTTCATATTCACAAATACTGGCCAAGAATGCCTGTATACTATTGGTAAGCATGTTTGATGGGTCCAGTGGGCCGTGGGGTGAGAGATGAACTTTGTGTTGTGGCAGGAAACTTTATGGAAAGACGCTTTCTTCTGGTACAACCTCAAAATAATTTTACAAACACAGGAAATACACACACAGACAAGACAGATCAAGTTTTGTGAAATATCTTGCAGAAAGCTTCTTTCTCCATAAAAGGAAGCAGATCATGGGGGGGGCGACTTTGAATAAAATAATATGAACAAATAAGTAATCAACTGGTTGACAAAAACTATGATTATTACGTGGCAAAAGGAAAGTCAGCAGATTTTGTGCAAAATTGTGCCTAGTGGTAAGAATGCAGCATGGATTTGTGCTCATTCAGGTGAAATTTGGTCACGTGTATCCAACAGTATGCGCTGCCAAACAAGTGTAAGGAAACAATGTATCCTGACGCAGCTTTCATAAACAGACCACAGCACCATAGCACCATATGCAGTTTCTATGTGGTGTGGTGCCTGTTAAACCTTGAAAAAAAAAAGCAACTTACATGAATTTTGGTTTGGAGGACCTCCGCCGTGCTCAGACGGTGTAGCGCAAATTTTTCCCTCATAATTATCAGGACATCTGGGGAAATAAGAAGTGAACACTGACTGACCAAAACTTGACAAACAGAACACAACTACAAAATCCACTCCTCATGGGAGTCAACCAAAACCACTCTCTATTCAACAGCTTTCCTCTTTTCTCCGGTAACTTCAACCAGTCTTTATTTTTCCAAAGCCAGCAGCCTCATGGCCTGAAGAGTCTCTAACATGGGGTGTTGGGGCATTCCCCCCACCATCAATTTTGTCAGCGAGTTGTCTTTCCTGTCTGTAAATCTCCAGATATTACAACTGTTGGCAGGCCGTTGCTATACAGCACAGCCACCTGTGAGATTTCCAGTTGTGTCCACTTAATAAACAGACCCCTCCCAACTTGTTGAATTTCCAGGAACTGGTAAAATTTTACGAGTCCCTTGGTTCCTTTATTCTCGGACATTTGCTCAGTCTGTTTGGGGCATGAAGTCATGTATCCCATAAAATTGTTCACAGAATGCCCAAACCATCTTTTCAATCAAACTCAAGACAACAACTACTGATGCTATACCCCATAAAATGTCTCCCTCATCGACAGTAATTGGGGAAATATGCATTGGAACTTTTTATGTTTCTGGGCTCTTTATAAAAATGCTAAGCAACAGCCAGTTCTGGCTTTCACGAATAATGCATCTATAATCACAACCATTTATAGATCACCGATATTACAGAAACTTAAACAAAATCTTGGTCATATTGCGAGCCAAGTGTAAGTAAGCTCAAAACCCATTACTAAACCACATGTGGCATGAAGTCCAGGAATCTTTCTACTTAACTGAGTAAAACCATTCTCCAGGGCAGCTAAATAATACAATTTCTTGGACTATTGGGACTTTAAAAGTTACAAATAATAAAATTACGCATTCTGTACATTTATTTGTGATAACAGGAATCACACACAGTGTTTGAAAAATTCCAGGACTTTTTCATGACTTTAGTCATTTTTTCAAAATTCCATGACTTTTCCAGGCCTGGAAAACCAAAACCAGTTTCTATGACTTTTCCAGGTTGAGGGGGAACCCCGATTCTCCGCTCATCAGATTGTCATTTTAATGGAATCGCGATTTCTCTCCCCCTCTCAGTTGGAAATGCTCCTTTCTCCCCCTCACCAATAAGAGCACCATCGCTGACAACATGCCAGACAGAGAGGCGGACAGACCTTTGACAAAACTCAGGACTAGGAAAGACAATATACTTGTATACTCACTGGCATGATCCGTCTGGCTTGCAGTAGCCTCCATTTTGACACAGACATACCGGGACAGCACTAGTGGTAGGGGTGGTGGCAGTGGGCACAACTGGTGATCCTGATTTCAGAGTGTTCAGAGGGTAGATTAGATTTCAGATTTTACTGATGTATCACAACACTATGGCCCTAAAACTGATGAGGTGTTTGCTCCAGTAGTTAGGCAACTAATTTTTAAAACTCAAAACAGGAAGAACTGTGAAACATATGCCCAAAGTTAACAGTGTTATGTGACATTTTTTACATGAGCTTAACAGTGATCATTCACTTGTATTCTAGTTAGTTTTGTCTTTTGGAAGCCTTCAAAGATGCGGGGCTGGATAGCTCAAATTTTAAGCTAACAAACAGTGGTAGAGAAATGAGAGTAGGGAGAAATGCCTCTATAAAACATGAGTGACGTTATGGCAAGGAAAACAGCTTGTGTTGAGACACGGAGCTGAAGAAAGTTGCCACTGTTCGTGCAAGGTGATGGAATGCAAGGGCACTTTTATCCTGACAGCGAGTATACAGAATGAAGTAACACTGGGGAAGGGGGGTGTTCGGGTATGCTTTACCTTCGCAATGCCTGGGATCCACTGGCACACCACTGGGGCAGGCACACTCAAAGCCCTTGGTGATGGCATTGCCTTTCTGCCTGGGTACGACCAGACACAGGTAGAGGCACGGGTTCCTCTCGCAGGGGTTGGGCACTGTGGGAAAAGACGGTCACATGCAATCAACTTTATGAACACTGACAAAGTTGGCACTAAAATCAGCTCTCCTTTTAACCCGTTTTCTGAAGTTGTCCACCGAGGTTGTCAAACCCTGACATTCCCTACCCTCACTTATACCCCTGCACACAATAACTAGCGCTAATGCCTATGGTCGGCAAGACATATTTAGGAGGGGTCTGCAAATCTGTAATCTGTCGGTGTAAGTGGCCCAGTGAAGGTTTGTGGTGAGTTAATGAATAATGCATGAGGCATGGGTACCGATAGCAACGATCAGTAAGGTTTGATTTTGGATTGATGGACTATCACGATGGTTAACAGGCTGAGTGTGGTGGGAGAGACTGGAACCTACCATCCAGGGGGTAGCGATGCTGCTGCCAAACCTTGACGGCCGTGGGCAAGTTCAGCCCGGACAGGAAGGGCGCTTGCTCACCGCCGGTCTTGTTCATGGTCCTGATCATGCCACGCTGGTCAGTCCACCGGGTGGTCCAGTAGATGAGATTGCCAAAGACGTCCAGCTGGAAGGGGTTATTGAGACCTGAAGGAATGATGAGACAGAGACAGAAGGGGACCAGCGTTAAACCTGACCATTTTTAAAAGCTGCATCAGGAAGTGGCAAGTGGGATAGTCCTGTCATAGTCTGTGATCAATATGTCTGAGTGCAACAACCGTACACATTTATCATGTCATTGGTGGTGCGCCTGATGATTTGCATAATTTAACATGAAGAAGCTAATGTTATTCAAAAGTTGGAACAACCATGATTTCAGTAATTTCTTGCCCAGAGACAACTTTGGAGTTTTGTATGATGCTGGCAGGAAATCAAAACAAGTGATGACTGTCGTAATGCGGGACAAGTCCCTTTTACAAGACATGAACAGTGCTTAGCTGTTAAATATATCCTGCCCTTTAAAAGGTCATTGGCCCCTTTCCAGGAAACAAAAAAAATTTGGAATAACTAAACCTACTGCCAGATGTCTGGAGAATGACAAAGTGTGACCCATCATAGGTGATGAAACCAATCTTGTCTGACCGGGCGTCGCACCAGAAGACGGTATCATTGCCAGCGTAGTCCACTGACAGTCCGGTGGGCTGGTCCAGTTTCCCAGCGGCTGCTTGGACCGGTATCTTGTTCTCGCCGTTCATCCAGGACATGAAGAGGCGCGATCCTCTCTCGGGTGCCCCGAGGTCGGTCCAGTACATCAGGCTACAGAGGGAAGGGATGGTGGGTGTGACAACCAATACTTGAAAGGTGCACGTGGGAGGGGGGTAAAAGCTGTGTGATTGACCCTCAGAGTTGACTGAACCCCCCCCCCTCCATACAGGCCTAGACACACTGAAGCACAGTGAAACTTGATTAGGCACAGAAACAAATTACAACACGCTAGTTTCAAAGTACCAATTAACATTTCCCATGTCTTTGGTAAAAAGTGAAGAGGCCCGTCGAACAAATGCGCCAATGTTTGTTGTACTTGGAAGGATTGGGTCATGTTATTGGCAAAAAGAGCAATTTTATATTTTTACGCAAGAGATTATTGCTGCACATACACATGCAGTCCACTAGCTGGGGAAAAACAAAATCCCCTCACCCTCGGCGTGGGTTGACCGCAATGGCGCGTGGCATGGTAGCTACATGCAGCGTTTTCTCATGGTAGGGATGAGACTTGAGGGCAGCCACAGCAACCTTTGGCCCTCGGTCTGCGGCGGCACGTCTGCCGCGAGGAGCATCAGGAAGACCTTGATCCGTAAAGTATACATTGCTACAGGAGGTGAAAAGTGTAAAAACTAAATGAAAGTTGGCAATTATGTCATTTCTTGTTTTTCTTTGTTTTCCTAAGCAACCTCTTTTAAGACTTCAATTAACGTGATACTTCTCAAAAACCTTTTGAGTTTTGTTTGACAAGAATGGGTGCTTCTTTCAATTCTTCTTTAGGCTGTCTTGGGAATTTATATTAGTTTGCAAGTTTTGTATTGGATAAAATACCAAATACGGAAACGCAACAACAAAATGGACAAATGACTGGGTGCTGTGCCAATGATGAAAGTATCAGTCTTGGCTAGTTCTGGTTGATGATTACATAACATTTTAAGCACTACTCAAAAGCATATACATCTGAAAGATCAAGGTAACCTGCCATTTGACAATAACAAAACAGAATTCTTGACCTCAACTGAAAAGAAGATAGCATGTTGTAGGTCATAAAAGACAGGAAAAGGCAGTCTGAGAAACACAATTCTTTACTGCTCTTTTTAAACATCTACTTATTATCCAATATTTCTGCAACTCGGGTCAAATAAAAATACGAGCAACTAACTAGACTTTGTGCTGATGACATCCCACTTTGGCTAATACATGGACTTTCCTACGGACCTTAAATCCATCATCCCGTCTGGCTTCCATGGGAAAGCACACATGTAAACAAACTGTGATGTCATCATTATAAAGGGACATTGTTCTTGATGGCTGTGATTTGCCAACACTGACACCAAAAATCTGCGGCCAGCTTATCGGTGCCACCACGGAATCAATCTGAGCTTACATCAAGCAACCTGTCTCATAAAAAGTTGAGCAGGCAACGTCATTATTTAAGCACAATCACAAGAAGCAACGACAGTCAGTTGAGTGTGATTTTATTGTTTATACACATTGATAAAAAGCAGTGGACCACATCTACTTCAACCACTGGTCCACTGCTTTTTAACAATGTGTATAAACAATACAATCACACTCAACTGACTGTCGTTGAACAATTTTGAAAAATCATGACATCACTCACATTTGTTGTTAGCTGCAACTCTTGCAGTAATCACAATCAATGACATGTTTTACAATTATTTTCATGTTAATGGTTGTTTCCATACTGATATTAAATCAGTTACTGATCATCACTTTTTATTATCCAGGGGCCCGGTTTCGAAATAATGACTAGAAAGTATAATCCATCTATCATCCATGCCATATTGGGTAAACTAAAGTTAACTGTAATTGTAAACTAAACTTTCCTCAAGACAACTGAAGCAAACTGAGTTCTACCGCTCCAAAGGGCACTTACTTTCCAAGCCAATCTATGGTGATGCCCACGGGCGCGTACACATTGTCTAGGCCCAAGTTGTCGGGAGCTTCCATGGCACCATCGTTGGTAAACGGAACCCTCTTGATTGCCCGCAGCTCTGTGTCTGCAAAGTACACCATGCCTGTGTGCACACACAGAGAGCCATATACATGTACTATCATGAAAACCCACGGTGTCACATTAAAAAGCCAGGGCAATGCTTTATGACGACAGCCGTGTGGCTTACCAACAGTGCAATGAAAAGAAATTTAACATGTGGGCACAGTTCTCAGGCAATGGCCTTAAACCTCAGAAACTTCATGCCACTGTCACAGACAATTGTGAGAATGGAAGAGCAAAAGTAATGCTAACAAAGTCTGTGGCAGACACAGAATGAAGGAGGAGGTTACTGGCATTTATGAAGTGGGGACTGCCTAAAAGAGAGGAGCAGAAACCCCTGGCATTCCGAGGCACTTCCCAGAGAAAGGGAGGGAGTTGTTGGTCAGCTGTACCTGAGTGGTTGTCAAAGTCCAAGGACTCGATGCGAGCTTCGTTCACCACAAGGTCTTGGTACACATTCTGCTCCAGGACATACTTGCGTAACTCTGAGCCGTCCCCAAACAGAATCACCTCAATATCGCCTAGAGATGCAGACCAGGCAAAGAAAGGGATACAATGAATCCCAAAAAACAGTTGATAAATAGTTACAAGTGTTGGAGAGATGACTTGAAGTACACTGCTATAGCTGATGGGCTTGAGACAAAAACAAGTCAAGTCTTCCTCGAGTCATAGTCACACAGATTAAAGTCGATCCCGCCACTTTGAACACCCGTTCTTGTAACCCAATTCAGTTTCTGTCTGTATCAGATTGCTAATACTGCCTTGGCATACCAAATTAAGAAAACTGAAGTTTCAGCTTGATATCTCCAATAGTTTTCCTGCTAACAGCCTCTAAAAGTCTGGATACTACACAACATTTTGGCACTCACATATTGTTCAGTTATGTTGGCAGCATCTTTGTACGCCTTTATTTTTTTTTAAATATAGTATTCCTCTTCAATAAAGACAGCTGAAGATTGCTGTCTAGGCTAGTTTTTGGCTTTATTTTTGGACTCTAAAATAGGAAATAAATTACCTCTTCAAATCTGGAAATTGGGAACCCTCCAAAGCTGCTACACGTAAATATTTGCCATAAATAAAAAAAACAAGAAAGCTGCGCACAGACTGGAATGACCCCTGATGATCTTGCGGAGATCAAAATGTCAGACTTTCTACCTGTTAAATTTTTATCAAAGTGCGATGGCTTTTAGCCACTCTTGCGTGCTGCTGCATTTTAGCAGGGTTGAATAAACGTTTCGTCTTTCTCATCACTCAGATAGTTTGAGGGCAGAAATCACAACAACGCTGGTGCTGACGCCTACCCTCAGCTTTGCAGTCCATGCCATGGATGCCTCGATCCACAAACCCTCTGGCACAGTAGCACTCATAGCTACCCTTGGTGTTCCTGCACACCTGGGGGCAAGGGTTGTTGAGGTAGCACTCATCGATATCTTCAGGGGGGTAAAAAACAAAAACAGCCAAAAGCAGGGGTCAAAAGGTGTGATCGTCAAAAACTGCTACCACACTGAATGCATGTGGCTGTCCACTGGCCTCTGCTTAAAATAAATTTTCTTCAGACTTCTAAATCGTTTTTTTCATACCAGTAATGGAGTTGGGTTCCTTAAAAGTCCAACCAGGTTCATCACAAGTCATCTGTTCAAAGTCACAAGCTATCCAGAATAACTTCAACAAAAGCATTCCCTTGTCGCCGTTCACCCCGTTACTTATGACTGGTCGTATCAAAGGACCCGTGTAGGGATTTGTGACGGACTCAACAACACTGCTTCATACACTTGCACAATAACTATGCTCATCATGCACGAGGACTCTTGTCAGCACATCTTCTGATGTGACCTCAGCATCCCATAGAAGACCAAACAGAGACGCAACTAACAATTCCTTTCCAACACCTTCAACTCATCTGTAAAATGAGGTAGCCGCCCACATGAAAAGGGCATGTTTAATGTTCACATGATCCTCCCATTTCCATTCCTTCACAAATTCACTCATTCAGCTCCTCTTTTTTTGTCCTTGCTTTTATTTCTGTATTTCTGTTTCTTCTCCTTTGCAAGAAGCTGTGCTCTTTGAACAGAGAGTAGTATATATGGTCTGGTACCCTTGATCATTCATGCACACATGCAAGCACCCACCTTCACAACCATCTGCCGTCTCCACGAAACCCCTCCCACAGCTGCAGACAATGCTGGTAGGGGACAGGGTGATGCACTCCTTTTGACAGGTGCTTGCTTCACACTCCACTGTGTCCTTGTCTGGAAAAAAAACCAAAAGAAAGCAGTTAACATTAACCCTAGCTCTCTTGGTGTAATATTCTGGGCCAGTCAGGCAGATCTACCAAGAGGGTCCCATTAGTTGAAAGATATCAAAGTACTGCTTGACCACCAGGTGTCAATGAGTTAGACTACACATGTCAGCTCACATGGTGAGCAGAGTCTGCCTTCAAGCTCATGCCAAAAGATGCCCTGCTGATTTCTACCGACCTCGTGCACTGAGACAAAAGAAACTTTGAATGTCTTTATTTGGTGCTCAAAAAACCCATTAAGATCTATAACTGCAATGATTTTAAAGGGTTTGCTTAAGAAAAAGGGAGAAAAATTCTGCAGAACCTCAGAAAAAATGAACGGTTGAAATTTGTACCCTTGTATGTATTTTCAATAGACTGCTCACGCTTTATGCTACAGTGGGAACTACGAACTGATTATTGAAAGGTCTATTTGGTTAGGATCTGCACGTCATACATTGTCAACTTGACAGTGAGGCTCACTTTTGCACAAAGTAACCTTCAATTCTTTATCAAATAACATAATATTTGCTATTTGAGTCTTGTTCAACTGTTAACGTTTTGATTCAGCACTGGGTGCTGGCTGTGTGTTCTTCTCACACATTTAAGCTTTAAGGCTTGCCTACAACTTAAAAAGTGTACACACTGCTGCAGGCTTTGCCTCTGCCAACAGCATAACACTGAATACAAGGGCTTACAGCATGAGGTCTCATCTGAGTTGTCACTGCAATCCGACTGCAGATTGCACACTCTGTCCCATGATATACACTGGCCATTCTGACACTTAAAAGTGTCGGCGGAGCATACCACATCACCTGTCAACCAAATCAAGGGAAAGAGAGAGAGATAGACAAGAACGATTCATCAGTACAAAAACAAACATTCATTCCTCAATTCTATTGCAGGTTTGGCAAAGACTGTCCACTGTTTACTAGCAACGCAGGTTTGCTTTTTTCTCTTTTTTCCCTTTTTTGTTTCAGTTGTGTTTGTTCATTACATTTCTGGTCTACTTTTTGGGGAATACCGGCCCTCTAAGACCAGGACCCAATTTCAAAGAGCTGCTTAAGCACAAAATTTGCTTAAGTGTGAAAAAACCTTGCTTATTGAAAAACAAAGGTCACCAGCTCAAACTCTATCTGATCGTCATGCTAACCAAAAGACAGGTGTAAATACGATCCCAAAACAAATGGAGATTTGGTTGGCTACCTGATTTATCAAGCAAGGTTTTCTTGCACTTAAGCAAATCTTGTACTTAAGCGGCTTTATGAAATTGGCCCTGACTAAAGAATGACAAGCTCTATGGAAAATGATACCAAATATACAAAGATTTTTCATTCCCCATAACGACCAATGTTTCAGCAGACACCATTGATACACTGGACCCCTACACTGGTACATTGGAAATGTCAAACATAAAAGATACCAACTTCAGACTGGTTTGAATGGTGGGTCACATTTTGAACAGAATCGTGACCCCTGAAGGGAACCAGACTTGCTTTGAGCTTGCCAAGTCCCCATTACTCATGAAATTGTTTTTGGCAACTTTTCTCAGAGACAACAACCGAGACCCAGAGATGCACTCACATGCCGCCTCGTCCTCGTTAGCCAAACAGTCTTGGATGCCGTCGCATCGTTTGTGTTCTGGCAAGCACTTTGGTAGACCGTCCACGATGCACACAAGTGTGGATGGCTCACAAGTTGCTATCTCTGTTGGAAGAAAAGCAACATATTGAATTTTGCCCTCGACAAGGAATCTCCGTTGGGCATTTGAACAGAGAACATTACCTTCTCTGTCCATCCACAATGTGAGAGGGAAGTCAGATTAAAAACTGGCAAATTATGGATTGAATGATGCCAGACATACATAAAATAAAAAACCCTGGAACATGGACGGGGAAATTGCATGCCAGTACAATAAGCAAGGTAAGAAAGATAGAGTCACAGGAGGAAAAAATAAGCAGGACTTTACTGTAACGTTACTATCTGTACCAATTTAATGTAGAGAAATAATAGACCATTTCTTCTGCCAAACCTGACTTTTGGAAGGCCTAAATTGTTCATGATACAGCAACAATGGCCCCCAGACTGGAATAGAATACAGGGTAAAAATATTATCCCATCACCAGTACTTAAACATCTTAAAATTTCATGTCACGGAAAGCAGACGAGTCTAGACCAAACATCCAAAGGAAAAAAACACAAGCAGGCCTTTTCACACGGCAGCCTCTCAAGCCACACTGAACACAAACCTGGGCAAACCCATAACCGCCCTAGACTACAAACTTTTCAACCCCGCATTTAACCCGGCGTCGCTTCACATTTGTTTCAAGAAAACTGAGTTTACTGGGTTGAGGTCAATCTAGGGATGAGCACGGACCATTTTCAGTCCGGGTTGAGATACGGTCCTGAGCAGAATTGAGTTCACCCTTGGTTGAAGTCAATCTCTGGTTTGACGCAGGGTTGGCAAGGGGTTGGACATTTTAAAGTGTGAATCGTCAGCAGTTTTCAACCCTGCATCAATTCCAAGATGTGTTTGGTGTGAAAAGACCTCATGGGTCATGCCCTTGCTGGGACTGGAACCTCAGACAATAGTGGTATAAATCTACGTTGCCCAACAGATTTAAATTGCTAAGCAGCAACGGGTTTGCAAGTGGCTTTCGTAATTCCTGATGATGGATAAAGGTCACATCAAAAGTATTGAAACAAAGCACGAATTCTGTACCAAGGAACAATTTGAAAGACACCAATAGCATTTCCCCCATTTGGTTGCAACGCACATTCGTCTTGGCCTTGTTTAGAGAAGAGGACAAACACATGCAACCACTGACCTGTCACGGTATCAGCTAGAAGGTGGCAATGAAATTGTGAGAAATCACTGATCAAGAGCATGGACTTCAATCAAGACAAAATAATATCAAGCTAACAGCAGTGCTATCAACAACAGGCTTCACATGGGACAACAAACAAATCCACTCAATCACGGTGGCTACGCCATTTTGAACAAAATGAAAAGACCTCTCCAGTGTACATGTCAATAATAGTCAACGACAACATTACAATACAACAAAACATTACAACAGCACTGCCCGAAGTTAAACTCACCTATGTAACCTTTGTTGGATTTTATCAGACAAATTAAAAAGTCAATTAGTTTGCATGTGGTTATGATACACTTATCTGTATTAAATTTATTTGGACAGATGTATAACAGTTAACTTCAATTATTTTTAAAGTATCACTTCAAATATACTCATAGAGTTCATACAGCAAAATAGTTCTTTTGCATTTTAATATGGAATAATATAAAATACTACCCAAAGCAACGTGCAGAACCAATACGGGCAATTCACAATAGTACGCCTCCAAGAGTCTGCAACGCGTTGGCCAATCACAATGTGCGAAATCTGTCGACCCTTTCTAAACGCGCATTGGGTCGAAGATTTCGCGCACTGTGATTGGTCAACGCATCGCAAACTCTTCGAGGCGCACTATTGTGAAATGCCCGTATTGTCATAAAGAGAAAATTATTGGGCATGTCACTGAAATGACAGATGTTTGGAACATTCAAAACCAGGCTCTTGGGAGTGAAGGTGAAATTTTGTGAAAATGGTTTTGCTAGGATTATTTGAGAGTGACTGTACAGCCCACGCATCTTGGTGAGAAGCAGCTGACCAGTGGTCAAATGACAGTTTACCCATGGACTTGCCCAAGGCTTCAAGAAATAGCAGAATCACAAACAGAGACGCAACTTACGACAGGCATGTGGGGTCTCATCACTGCCGTCTCCGCAATCGTCATAGGTGTCACATAATTGAGAGTTGGGCAAGCACAACGTGTTGTCACACCGGAACTGATCCGTGGTGCAATCTAAAGAAATAACCAAAAGGAAAAGAAGGAAATGAAATGACCATCCAGATAAACGATGATGTAACAACTGTGTAAATCTTGGAGATCTCCCATTATTTCATTAAATTCTTCCAAGTGTCTTACCACAGCTGAGTTCGTCAGAGCGATCACCACAGTCGTACAAGCCATTACAGGTCAGATTAGCTGCAATGCAACCTCCCACAGTGCACTTGAATTGGTCAGGCCGACAGATGATAGCACCACCTGTAAGATCAAATAAGGACAAAAAATGACACCTTCATAGCATTTTCAAGCATACCAAAAACCAAAGATCCAAGCAGAAGGCATTGTAGAGTGCTCTCGTGAGCCAATGTGGATGTGGTCCAACCAGTATGCTACTGATATAATGTCAATCATGCATTTCAACAAAGGTTTTACGTACGGCAAAGGGATAATTATTACCAACTGTATTTCTGAAACAAGTGCATCCCACTTCAGAGAGGTATATATGTCCAAAATCGATGCTTACAAGCAAAAAAGCTTGGTGTCATCTCAAAGAACATCAGCAGCTTACAAAGACACATTGATCTCTTATCTACGGTCACGCATCGTTGAGCACCATTATTTTGAATTACACTGCAACATTGGGATTGACACAGTTTTGGCCAATCAAACACTGAATTCATTTATCGTTTTTAAGGCATATCCTGCTTTAAATTTAGACCCAACAAAATTTAAGCATACAGGATGATTCGTCGGAGCCGTCACTGCAGTCAGGGTTGCCATCGCAGACCCAACGGTCACGGATACAGAGCCCTCTAGAGACGCATCGGAACTCACTCTCACTGCACAGACGAGGCGCTGTTGGTTGAATCGTAAGACAGGCACATTTTAGAGAATCAGACACTTTAAACACAGGTCATAGAAGGTCAAGGGTTCTTTTTGATCGCTGATGATAGAATTCTGTATGACAGGGATTTCAGCACAGGTGTCTCATTTGCCCTTTGGAAGTGTAATTCGTTAAGCTTTGTATATGCCGTACTTTCCAAAAGGTGACGGGAAAACAATTCAGTGAGCTTAATCAGGTAGGATTAGAACCCATACTCTCTTGTTTGCTAGTGCAGACATCTTAACATCTTAATCACAGAGCAGAACTGTAGTAGGGTCCATCACAAGTCCAGTCGCGAGCCAATTTAGTCGCAAGTAGTAGCAAGATGGATAATGACAAAGGAAGGAATACCAATCCGAAGACTTTGGACCATTGTGTGATGAATTTGGAGGGACCTGTGATGGACTTAAACCACAGCGCTGCCACAAGCTGGTCAAGGGTCAGCCGGCCATTTTTGACGGTGTGAAAACGTGTCAAATTGTCATCTCCACATAGGTACAAGGAGTGATGAGACTCTTCGCACTTACTGCATCCCGGTCGCTCATCGGAGAAGTCCCCGCAGTCGTTGTCCAAATCGCAGACCCACCGCTGGGGGATGCAGCGATGATTGTCACATCGATATTCCCCAAGAGGGTCACAGGTTACGGCCTCTGGAAAGCAAAACACTATATAGGTCGAAATTGGGCGTAGTCAGGGGTCAAAGTCGGGCACTCCATCAAAGGTCTATACTTTGTCGGGTTGAAAGTCGGTCCCTACAGCAGACCAGAGACGTAAACTCATATCACATCCACATGATGATGACACACTATGTCTATGCGTGCCAACTTCACACAATGCACAGTTTGTCTCAAAAAGTGGTGTAGGCAAATATTGACCATTTTAAACATAAAATGCCAACTGCCAGAATTTATAACTTTCGTGGCTTTAATAACGACACTCTTGGCTTAACAATGCTTATTTTATCCACACTGACAACCACACTGGTATACGATATCCTTATGGCACCAATGAAAACTTTTCACTGTTTGACTGAAGCCTGCAGAATGTTTAGGACTTGTGTTTTTTTACATCAAAGAACCATACCGCAGCCAACTTCATCAGAGTTGTCGCGGCATTCATCGTAGGTGTTGCAACGAGCATACTCCGGGATGCATCGGTAGTTGGTCTGGCAGCTGAACCAACCCGCTGGACATGGAGTATTCTCTGCAGAATCAAAGACAGATTATTTCACAAGTGCTGTGCCCAGAGAGGATGTAATTTTCCTGGAAACGCAGGCTCCTTTGGCAGGAACTGCACTTTTCTACATCTCTACCAACAAAATGAGCACTGACGACCAATATGGCTCTTTTCAACCAACCAACAAGGGGGTTGCTTGCTTCAACTCAAGGCAACTAATTATAAGGCGCGAGTAAACACTTTTGGAGATGTGAACAAGAATGAGCCAGTTTGATTTCTTATGGGGAGAGAAATATGAAGATAACTTGTGGATAGCTATCTTTGTTCCAGATTAAATGTTGGTTAAGAAAGAGCCCTTGATGAGTGTTTGCTCCCATCATATTGTACAGTATCAATCCATCCTCAGGACAGAGCATTCTCCTGAGAATGACAGATTGACACAGAGGGCAAACACTCTTTTCTTTAGTTCTTTCAGATTTAAAAATCTAGCATAGTAGGGATCAGAATCTCTATGATATGAACCTCTTCACAAGGGTTTATTTTGTCTTACAGAGGTTGAAAGGGATTGGGAGGGAGAAAGGGTGGGGCAGGAATAAGCATTATAGTTTAGAAATGCACATCATTTGTGGCGCGATTAAGAGATGGTTGAGATAGGAGGGACAACCTAGGGAGACAGGCGGGGGGGAGGGGCATTAAAGAGAAACTCACGGCATTCCCGGTGGGGCTCATCAGATCCATCACCACAATCATCATCCAGATCACATTTCCATGCCTCGGGAATGCAGAATCCATTGTCACACTGGAAATATCCCTCTGAGCACTCGTGAACCCCTGTAGGGCGCAAAAATGACACCAAGAGTCTTGAGTAACGGGAGTGTATCTACGAAGGCTATCCATGGATGTCGGTGGAATCACACAAAACTGTGCGGAAAGTGTGTGGAAATAAGTAGGTTAACTGGTGATTCCATCACAAAAGTAATACCATGGCCAAGATAAGTGAGACATGGAATAATACCCCAGCAAGTGATTATTACCTGAACTTCATACACAGTAAACTCTCGATAACTCGAATCTCGGGGAATGGATAAAAAATTTTAGTTATCTGGGTTTCGAGCTTAGGAAAGTTATTGGGTCTCGCCCACACAGACACACACAGTACCTTAAGTATTACTGCTTGCCCCTGCTGTGGCTATTGGAGACATTATATGTGGTTATTTCCTTATATCCGATAAATTTCTTCTAAAAATCATAAGTTTGCTGAGATTACATGCTTTTCTTACGTAAAATTTTCTATTCTGTTGATAACTAATAATTCTATTGGGCTGCAATGGCGATCAGGCTTGCTTGAAAGCCAGGATTTGTTTAGGTTGTCAACGAGTCAATTACAACGGCACTGGCAGCAAGCAAAATGATGAAGTGCAGTTTGCAGAGACGACTCATAATTAAAGCCTCCGAGTAATTTGGCGATGGTCTTTTCTTTTTGTATTGGTTAAGATGGCTATGATGGTATTTTTGTATTGGTTATGATGGTATTTTTGTACATAAAAGCCTATTGTTTTGGCAGGAATGAAGAATGTCTTCAAGATAAGCCGAGTTTCGAGTTAACCAGCCTTGAGTTATTGAGAGTTTACTGTACATATAAACATTAGCAAAAGAGAAAAAACACAAGCAAAACCTTTATCACACCAAAACATATTAACTGGTATCACTGGGAGATCAACAGAGCAGGGACTTACTGCAGAGTGAATCATCTTCATCTGAGCCATCAGTACACTGAGAAATCTTGTCGCAGATATAACGGCGACTGATACACCGCCCCGTACCTCGGCACTTGAACTGCCATGCAGCGCATGCTGTTGTGCCTGAGAAAAAGATTAATAATCGAGGCATTGAAATGAAACTCCAAAAACTGCTGTCCCTAAAAACTTATGTTGGCACAGCGGCCTCATGGGCAAAGTACACTTTCAGTCATCACCCTGAAAATAAACAAAGCTCATTTTCCTAACTGTACATTTAGTATAAAAAGAGCCCGGGTAAGATCATGCTTACTAAGAATTTTTTAAAGTGTGGTAGTGTCATTCTACATAAGCCTTTTGTGTCAAAAAATTTAGTTGATTTAAAAAGTTAATTCATAATGCCAAATGAAACATTCAATTTTCCTTTCTTCTGCCTGTCAGTTTACAAAGCTTTGCCACAGTTACATTTTTCTGTGAACTGTACAAACTATGGTTATAAAACCTTGTCTACAGACACATTTAAGACTTTGAATTAAAAGTAGATGTTTCAAGGACAGATATAATCATCAATAAATTTATAGAGCAGCTGCCTACCAGAGGATAAAGGCACAAGTCTGAAGTTAAGCCACAAGGTATTGGATATGAATATTCATTGTGTGAAGAAATGACAAAGACGTTCCTCTGTCACTGTTCATCTTGTTACTCATGGATGCTGGTCTTGTGAAGAGGCTTGAGATGGAATCCACTGCAACAATACTGTCTAAAATCCACCCCCTCCCCTTGAAGCTTTCCATGGACTTACTGCATCTGGCCGCTGTGCCTTCGTCGCTGTTGTCGGGGCAATCCCTGTCGCCATCACACAGCCACAGGATGGAGGTCAAGCAGTTGCCATCCTGGCACTGGTACTGACCTGGCTGACAGGTGCGTGGGGCTGTGAACAGGAAAAAAAAATCCACGTTGATAAACAAGGAATTGTCTGACTGATGTGTTAATGGTGTAGAATGTGCAAGGTTTATTTTTCGCAGAATGTGCACAAATCTGTGACACCTCTGCAGTGCAACTATAACAAATAGAAAGTACCCAAGTGTGGATGGCAAGCTCTCATCAGCCAATCAAGAAGAGACACAAGAGACAAAGAACCAGTTAAAGCATCACTGAGCCAATGACTGAAGTAAAAATAGTCCATCAATCAGTCATCATGATGCCATTACTTACGACAGTTGACTTCATCTTCTCCACTCTGACAGTCATTTACGCCATTGCACTGCATATACCATGGAATGCACTGCCAACAAAAAACCAAAAAACCACAAAATTAGGCAAAACATACAAGCTTCACGCAAATGAAAAAACAAACCAAACAGTGGCATGTACACATCTGATCATTCGTTTGTTTGCGAAATCCCCAAAGATTGCATCAAAAAATCCAAGGTCGACAGAAAAGCCTACAAGAGAGCACCGCAGTTTACTCAACTGCAGCATACTGACGTCTAGTAGGATTTATCACAGATATAATATTGAATCTGTGCACAAAGTACCACGTTGTCCTTGCAATGTAAGTGTGCAGGGATTTCCAGTATCCATAACACACAGGGCATTTGAACACTTCCTGGGGAATTCCGTACAAGGTAACATCCATATTATTTTGTCCCTACACTACAGTGATTCCCATTGAGTTTGTACACAGTAGCTGGAACGAAGTTACCCGTGCAGAGTGAAAATGACATTGTCTTTGAGTTTGAAAATGACACTGCAATAAGAGATGTTGTACAAATCTTGAGCAAAATGACCACCAAGGGGTCAACATTTCTCAAGACCCACTTTGGGACCGTCCTACCTTGTGTTCTCTAGTGCAGGCCAACTGTCCCTCGGGGCACAACGGGATGCAATCTACACCAGACAGGACGTAGTTCTCTGCGCAGGCACAAGTGTAACTGGTACCCCCAGGAGAAATCAAGCACAGCCCCTGACATGGACTGCTCTGACAAATGTTATTCACTGGTGAAGGGAGAAACACAGAAACATCAAGTGTTGTGAGGCTCATTTTCAATGGACTACCCTGCAATGTTAGATAAGGAAACAACCATTTTCAAATCACCTCAAGCTTCACACTTCAGCAGACCTGAATACGGTCTGCTCTTTTGACGTTGCAGTCGTGTTTTTCCTACAGGGGGCTGCTTAAAGAATGGCTGGCCATCAATACACAACTACCACAATAACTCACAAAGAGGTACAGCAAAGAGAACACCAGGTAATAATACATGTACTACTACACAGGAAATGAAAACACAACCCTATTTAAAATTAACAGGACAAATGTCCATTTTGAACGAATTTCAGGTAAAATAAAAAACTGACCACAGGGTTATATTTCTGCAAACCCTGGCCATTCACACAAGTTGTAGGCAAAATGAAAGTGATCTTTATCAGGCTTGGTGAGCGTCGCAATTCTAATGCATTTTTTTTCACAAGCTTTTTGGGGCAAACACTGAGTAAACAGTGTTATAATACATGTCGGGCAGGGCAAAAATCCAAAATCAATTAACCTCTCCCCAGTGCAAATCCATCCTCGGAAATAATTCTAACACATGTTCGCTTTGCCAAAATTCTAAGCATAACTTTCTTGTGTGCAGATGCTCAGAATTTCCAGGAAACTGTGCCAAAAATGTGTACCATAATTTCAAAGCTTAAAAAGTCTGATCAGTATGTGGAAATAAAATAAAACACGTATTAAAGTGGACAGGTTGAATACATTTTTACCTCAGTAACTAATGTTCTATAAGTCCAAACTCTATTAATCTCCAAGACATCTGCCATTCCCGCAAAAAGAACAAGCTTTTTATGTACACAAATACCTCTGTAACTCAAAATACTCACACCACGTCATCCCCTTGTCTTGAAAATTTCGTAAGACTGACCCAACAAAACGTGTACCAACAAATGCGAGACAGAATTCATTTGTATAAAGTGCCCTTTTTAGCCGGTGTAAAACCACTTCTAGAAGCCTGATTGATACTCAGGTTTGATGTATTTAGTTTACGGTCAGCTATTTTGTTGACAATGGGGGCATCATGTTAGTAAGAAGGAAAATTGGCAAAACAAGTGATACTAAGTGAGAGTGACATTGTTGTACTTTGGTCATGCCAGCATGTGCACATGTTGATATGGGCCTACACGGTGATTTAATGGAGGCAGTAAATGCCAAGTGTCTGCGACCATTTTTGCGTCAATTGCGATAAAGTGTTTCCATATGATTGCATATCATTGCAGTCTGATCAGCAATGCTCTCCACGTCTCTTTGTGTCAGTATGGAGAATTTGCAGAATCTTTTGAAAACATTTGTAAAAAAAGCACGGGACGAAGCAGTAGAACATTGAACTTTTTTTACGATGGAATACAGACAGCTAAAAGTGTTCATTTTTTTGTTGGTTTTCAGTCATGCATTTCTACGGATGAATTATTTAAAGTAAAAAAACGGGAGGGTTAGTGACACATTTCCAAAAAGCAATGACAAAAGTTTAATAACTTGAGGCTTAACTTACGAGGGCTCTGTCGTAGAGGGTGTACAACCTTGATGTCAAATGGTCGATGGACGGTGCTCTTGAGTTCCACCTCATCCCCAGAGTACTTGTTGGCCTTGAAGATCTTCTTCAGGTTCCAGTCGGTGAAGTAGATGTCCTTGTTGAAGACACTGATGCTAAAGGGGTGGGCAATGGTGTGCCGGATGTCGTCGTGAAGAAGTGGGTGGATCCTCTCAAAATTCAGATCTGAATAACTGTGGCAGTTGCGAAGAAAAAGAGAAACATTTACAAATGCAAGATTCACTCCTACGGCTAATTCTGTGGAGGTGATGTCTTTGTAAGTGGCCACAGCAATTTGTGCATCAGAAAAGAATATATCCACTCAGCCCTTTGAAGATTTTAAAGTGACAAGTTGTAATGATTATCACCATCAGGACTAACATCACCATTTATCACTAGTATCCCCCACCAGCAGCACCAACCTCATCAAACTTAACCTGGTCAACACAGTGACAACCATGCTTAAGTAACACTCAGAAATTGCATAAGCACACAAAAATGTTACTTTGCAAACAAACAAACAAACAAACAAACAAACAAACAAACAACAAATAGGGTACCAGCCAAACTTTGATGTGATCTATTTCTTGCTGCTTGTTTTTGGCGGATTGCATGTGATACTTTGCAATTTATCAGCCAAACTAGGCCTGGGCAGGGCCAGATTATCCAACAGGGTACACCGTGCCTGGGCTCACAAATTCAGCCTATGAAAAGCTTGACAACCTACATGATTTGTAGTAGGTGTGTAACAAAAACCAAATATCAACATTCAGACATACAAGAAAAGAAAAGTTTCTCTCACTGGATTTTCCATTTTTGTGTGTGAAAGCTTCAAATTAGATTGTTTATTGCTTTCTTGTTTACAGCTCACTCCAATTTACCACCAATTTGAAATGCCAGGCACAAGCATAAAGTACCTAGGGCATAGCAGGGACCGGTGGTGCCAAGGGCCTACAAAACACTTTAATCCAGCCCTGGCCAGTGGAGCATGCAGGAAAGGATTTACTTGGGCTAAAGATTAGTCAGGGACTTACGCCACATAATCCAAGTGGGCATCCACCCAATAAATCGAGCCTGATGGGTAGTCTATAGACAGACCGTTTGGCCAGCCAACCCTCTCGTCGTGGAGTTCCATTTTGCTTGTGCCGTCCATTCCAATACGGCCAATATATGGCCTAAGGCCCCAGTCAGCCCAGTAGGCGTACCTAATTACAAGGAAGAGTAAAAAATGTGTGTCAATAACAGTGAATTTGCTCCTAAATAATGCTTCATGCACCTGTGTTTTTCACCATAAAAGGCCATTTATGGGCATATGTACGTAATCACGAATCTATTGGTAAAAAGGCCCATGACTGTCAGCTTCATACATATTCATAAGTGACTGCCATTCTTTTTCCATGGAAGCATCCCATAATGTATTACACAAGAGCAAACATCATCTGCTCACCTTGCTTTAAAAATGGAGGCAATTATCAGAACATTACATTTCTGCTGGAAATCAGTTTTATATCTGGTTAGAGAGTTGGATGTGACGTATTCTTTGAAGTGGACAACTGAGAAATTAACGAAATTGCAGATATACATGTGTAATTAGGAAAAGAGAAAAAGGAAAGATATTTGTATGTTCATTGACATCTCCATGAATAGGAATGCTTGTGAACACAGAAACATATATTCTCCACTTCCTCAGCTATGTTGGACAGAGAAAATTCTTTATACCCTGAGAATATTTTAACCTGAAAAGAGCAGGGCCTTTTTGGACTTTCTTAGGGCTGGCAGGGGGGCAGATCCCACTCCCGTCTAAAGATCTCTCCTGTCCCATACACAATCTTTCTAAAACTTGGCTTACCCTCAGAGACTTTGATAATAAGTATATCTTTAAAACTGAATTCAATTTAACATCAGCGTTTGTTGTCATTTATAGGTCACTGCCTCACGTGTTAACCTCACGTGCACTTAGCACACAGTGGAGAAAAGCTAATATTTGGGCCATCCTGCCTTGTAAAAATGGATGTTCCATCAGAACTATGATTTCATAAAATTACAAAAAACCTCCTGAAGGCTCTATACTGAGACGAAAAAAGCAGCGTGATGATATCAAAGAAAACATCAAGAGGTTCTTCCCACTCCCCTCATCTCTTTCAAGCTTAAATAAAAACAAAAACACAACTTTGGACACAGCTGAGGGCACGTGAAAACACGGAGAGAACTTGGCCAACTCAACTCACCCGTGTTCGGGATCAAGGGCTAGTCCGCGGGGCTCAAAGAGACCAGAGCGGATGATGGAGAGCCGGTTGCTCCCGTCCAGCTCCGACACCTCCATCAAATCAGAGATACGGTCCGTCCAATACAGCTTCCTGGAGGGGAGGTTGAACAAATGCAATGATTAAAAGATTTGTAATCCATTTGTTGTATGTCAGAAATACATGAAGGGTATACTGTGTCAAATTACTCATCAGATCATGACACAGTATAGCTACAATAGGGATGCATTTATATGGCACTTTCCAGTGCCTCATAAGTACCCATTTACACTCCTGAGGGGACTGAGGCAAGTGATTTGCCCAAGGTCACAACATGTATAACTAGCCGCTAACTCCATTAAGCCTCACATCACCCACAGGCATATAATCCTTTCCATTTCCACAAGAATTCTTCCAACTTACTTGGTGACCCAATCAACGGCAAGCCCCTCGACGCCATACACCGAGTGGTTGAGGACTGTCTCCACGTTACCGCCGTTAATGTCCATCTTCAAGATGGAGTCGGTGAGGACGTCCGAGAAGTACAGCTTTCCTCCTGTGTAGTCGTAGTCCAGACAGACAGTCAGGTCAAAGTCCTGCTCCAAGCGCTGGTAATCAGTCGAGTTCACCTCCACGCCCAACCGACGGATGTAGTATCGGTTGGCAAAGATGAGGTAGGGTTTGATTCCTGAGGGGTAGGAATAACGCTGAGTCAGATCAAAAGACTCATTTTTATTCAACATCTGACCCACAATTCAATCAAGCAGTCAACTAGTAGGTGCATCTGAGGTCAGCCAAGCCTCTAGGGAAGCAATTCTTATCATCTAATCTACTATTTTCTTTTGAGATTAAGTTCTAGGCAGATAATTTGGTTCAAAAAGAAATCTAATGCTGTTTTTTTTTTTTTCCTTTTTATTTCATCATACAGGTATTGGGCCTACTCATTGTATTGCACCTACCTATTCAACTAAAATAAATATTTCAATATTTGCAACATTTGGATACTTGTAATATTTGTATATTCAACACAGACCAATGAGAGCAGACAAAAGGAAAGGGCTCGGTTGTCAATAAATGCTGCTTCAGGGGAAATTATAATGCGCATGAAAGTGGAACTTTGATAAAAATGTTGAGCACAATGAATACAGGGCATATCTTGTTCGTTAGTGTGACGTCACTTCAGATTAAACCATGCCCACTGCACATGCACTGCACATAGAGTTACGTGCATCGATCATCATTTACATGGAACCCTGAAACAGGAAGTTAACACGCAACTTCAGTGATCGTCCAATGGGAGCCTGTAAATTGTGGGCCTCCACCTGTGAGAAAAAGTCACCTACGAACCGGATAGTGTTCTCCCTACCCCTGGCCCATTGTCAGCTCCAGGTATAGGGGGATGTCACCAATGAGGGGGACACATCTCAAGAACAGTAGATAATTTGTGATGCTTATGGTTTTTGCTGATGGGGGAGGTGTGCTGCTTGCCCCTTGACAATGGGCCTGTCCATGCCTCCCTTATCCCCTCCCCCTTCCCAAATCCATTTCCGTCAGGTTCTAAATTTTCTGATAAATAAATCCTATGTCGTTTTAAATAATCTTGATTTTTTGGTTAATCACAAACAATTGTCAAATCCTCATATGTTAATCTCAAGTCTCTGGTCTTGGATCTAGTCTCAAGTCTCCAGTCTGAAGTAATTACATATAGACCGTAACAAGGAAATCCTTTGGAGTTTTGTCATTACTGGTTAAGATTTCTGACCTAACTTGCAATTTATTTGGGATATGATTAGTTACTGACTTGTGATGGACCTGTGATGTATTTGCAAACTAATGATGATTTGACATGTGACTGCCTTGTGACTAACATCTTCTCTATTTGTGATTGACTTGTCTACAACTATCACCAGTCATACCTAATGTAACACCACAAGGCAAGCAATCTTTTTGAATGAGAATATAGCCCCTTTAGCAGAAGGAATATCAACATGTAATTATCTTTTACCTTTCACTTGATGCAATGCACAATTCTGTACCACAGATGAGAGCCATGAAAGTTAGTATGGGGCCTACAGGTTTGTCATGCCATGAAAAGATTATCACATAGGTAGCTGCCGGACCTCATACTCACATGTACTGTGCTCAGGATTTGTTCTAAACTATCCTCTTCATCTTAAGTTCCAAGAGATTAATTTTGTCAAATTTGGAAGGAGGCAATGTCACGTGATAGCCCGCAGGCGCCATGATGTTGATATCGCCAGAAAGAAAGTGAGAGTATTTCTTGTGGGTGGAAGGCGCAGCATGGACAGAGTGCAACTCACCACTGTTGAGGGTACAGTTGTAGCCATCAACCGACATGGTGTAGCCCTGTGCGCAACTGCAGGTGTAGCCACCTGCATTGTTGATGCACATCTGGTCGCACACCCATGGTGTCTCGATGCACTCGTTGCGGTCTGTTCAACAACCAAAACAAAATCCATCAGAAAATCCATGATGGTTGTTGAGGATAGTCTTTGGGGGATGAAAAACTATTTTCTGTGGGTCATTTAATCCCCCCTCCCAGTGACTGGAAAAGGGGGAGAATGGAAAAGTTTGAAAGCCACTGAAGCAATTGTAGAAATGTTATCAGAATTTAATTCTGAAAAATGAATAATGATAGTAACATTGTTCAATTTTTTTGAAGGAGACGAAATGCTGAAAAAGTTATTAAAACAGGTGATGTCACTGTTCTGATCCTGTTGAATATTTCGTGTCCAAAAATAGAAGGGTGGAAATACCGAAAAGAACCAAGGAGATTACTTTGTGCACAGTACAAAATGTGGGCCCTAGGCACATAAAGCAAATGGAACTGTTATTCAAACAACTGTTGCAGGTGGGATAAACCTTTTTCATGGGGAAGCCTTTTTTAATGAAAACTTGTGATCCATGTGAAACAAACTGACCCACAGTCTACAAGCCTTTGGACAGTCTAGGCATTGTTACTACACAGTAGTGCATATACACAAGCTTCTACCACAAAGACAAAAACCGCTATTAGATGATGTTTTGCTTTCTTCTCCTAGACTGCCCCAAACCCCCAAGTTCTTTCATGCATGGGCGGAAATCTCTCCTCGATCGTGGGGGGGGACATCAATTTACACTTTTTTGTGCACACCATGTTTAATATCTCATTCCATTTATAAAAACTCAAAAGGGAAAATCCTCAATCCATCAATTCCTTTAGTATTTTGTCTTGCTTAAAACATGGAGGGGACATTCAAAATTATGTCCTCCCATATCAAATTCACGGGAGGGCATGTCCCCCGTCCCCCGGGATTTCTGCCCATGCTTTCATGGCTAGTGGTTAAAATACTTACCAACACATGAATGCTGGTCAGTGTCCAAGACATATCCATCGGGGCATGTGCAGTGATAAGACAGTGGTTCATCGACGCAGGCGTACTGACACGTCGTAGTGAGACACTCATTCACGTCTACATGCCAAACATGACAATGTGCATTAGGACCCATTTACACAGCAAGTGGTACAAAGAAAATGCAGCGGTTCTCTGGGGAACTGTTTGAAATGTAAGCCAACAGAAAAAAGTATAAAAATACTCAAATGGGAAAATGAAATATACCAATGGAGGTTGGCACAGTACTACTTCTTAAAGTCTTGTCACTTTTACCCTACCGATCAAAGACATCTTTCCTATTTGCAAAGAATCTCAAAGCAGTGCTTACAAGTCCATCATGAATCATTTTCTTGCAATGATGAAGAACTATGACAAAGACATTCTTTCCCAATTGCTCATTTCATACCACTTGCTACTGTAACAGTGACCTGAGCTCCACCTACGGGCATACCGCGCACACCTTTCAAATTCTTTTAATACCTTTTTGGTTGGGTGCACTCTGCAGGTATATAAGACTGCTGCGCGTATTGGGGCATTGGTCATTCTTTTGGTTTCTTTATTTTTGTAGCCACTTTTACGTTTGGGTTTCTTGGCCTTTAGCCGTGCCCTCTCCTCCAGCCCCGCACCTGCACTGGTCTTATTACTTGTGAGTGTTACCCGGTATTGTAATTTATCTACATTTGTTAATTTGCCTTTGGGATATCTTTGTAAATACTCATTTGCTTTGTGTGATTTCAATACTAAATTTGGGAGTTGCCCCCGAAGTCTGTCTTGTTGCCGTGTGATTTTTGGTTGGGTTGTTAATTTGTATTCATTTTCTTACGCCCCGGCCTGCTCAGCCCACTTAGCCCGTTACACTACCATGCTTGTAATTTGCTTAAGAACTGACTTGTAACAAGACTATACACCGGCTAAAATGTAGCTACATGCAGAACCAACCAACTCAGAAAATGCACCAGCCCCACTGGACTAACTAAAGCGTCGCTATCTGCTTTGGGTTTTGTTGGTTGGATCAGATATAATCATGGCATAAAAAATGTTGTTTCATACCATGAACATCAATCGATGGGGAATTGGGGAGGGGGACATGTTCCCCGACTTTAAAAAGTGGGGTATCAATATCATATCGTTTGTAAGACCCTCAATAAAAAATTGCAGGGGGAATATGCCTCAATGTGATTCATATTTGAGACTAGCTATTCCATGACAAATAAAAAGCTACAACGTTGATACATGTACACCATTCAGTGTTTGGTACGGTGGTGCCCTGTACATTATTTGAAAAATAAAATAAATTTTGCAAAAGCAGTTGCTAAAATGATTTGAGTGGTCAGAAAATAGCCGAGATCGCACCACAGCGCATCTAGAATACTAAATTTTCCCGGGCCCTTAAGCCGGTCCTAGACCCCACGTCGTTCGGGCTTTGTGCTTGCATTAGTTCTGATCAAGGTTATGCCTCTTGCCCCTCCCACACTTTTGAAAAGTGATTGACACTCAAGGTTCATACTTGGCATGGCATGAAACCAAACATCAAATGCGGAACTGTGATGTCTGATCCAATAATCGAGCAAAAATTCACAAAATTCAACTCAAGCCAATTCCCTGGCAAACCTTCCACACTGTCAGATTTCTGCTCCTTTCAGCTTCACCTAAGGCATTAACTTGCCCAACCAGAACACACTCCAAACTATCCATACAATCCCTGCTGGGTACTCACTGCAACTACTGCCCTCATCTGAGCTATCAACGCAGTCATTGATGCCGTTGCACACACTGCTTGCATCAATGCACTGCTTGTTAAAACACTGGAACTGGCCTTCCAGACACTCTGTATTTGTTTATAAAAGAAAATGGGGGAGTACACGAGTAAATGAAATTTAATCAACCTGACAACTGACTAACATTCTCCAAATATTATCCCGAAGCACGGAAAAAGCAGGGTGTTTGAATTTTTCTCCCACTTATCAGTACACACATGCTTAACAGATGATACACTTTATGAAAGTCTTAAAATTCACGTCATTCGTGTCTGCACAATAGCTAAGTTTCATTTTGAGACTCCAATATTGCATCCATTTTCCTTTTAAGCAGAAAACATCATCACTGTCTTCTGACAAAGGGAATGGACTCTAAGCAAAGCTAATATCCTTGTCTGCGGCAAAGAAAAAGAGCAAGCTACAGCTGTTGCAGCTCCAACAATAACACAAAACACAATGGTGGGTTTGTGCCCATTCAGATGAAAATCTGTCATGTGTTCACTCAATGAGATGTTGCAGACTCTTGCAGAGAGTCCCTAAAGACTGTGTATACAGTCTTTCAAAGTGGCTGTGAGAGGAAAAGGGACCTGACTTTCCAAGACCCCCCCTTCCCATAAAACAAATTCTCGGCTTACCGCAGTTTTCTTCATCGGAGTTGTCCCGGCAATGATCGAAGCCGTCACATTGATTTGATATGGATATACAGCGCCCGTTGTTGCACGTGAACTGGAAAGTACTGCAGCTAGGGTATACTGAAGTCATCAAAAGAAAGGAACACTATTACTCCAAACAATGTCAGCTTCAGTCCAGAAATGGGTCAACCTTCTCATTTACTGTGAGGTTGGTGTCCTTGGATAAGAAAAAATCATTGCTGATATCAAAGGACCTTTGGAGATATGATGCTAAGGGTTTTTAGACATTTTTTTTTAAATAGATGTGACTTACTGCATGTATTTCCTTCGTCACTGCCATCCCCGCAATCGTTGTCATGGTCACACTGATACCACAGCGGAATGCAAAGGTTGTTGTCACATGTGAATTCGTAAAACTGGCAAGGCTCCGGAGTCCCTAAACAAAAATATGTCACCACAAAGGGAACCATAATGTCTGATAAACTGAGAAGTATATTCAAACACAAAAGACACAAATGTACGTAAATGTAATGTTCATATATACCGCATTATTTGATAGAAAAAGAGAGCAATTCAATTCCTCCAAACAGAGTCTCTAATTTTGTCACTTTAGGGACATCTTCTTAAAAAGACAAGGATTCAAAAGTGATTGACGAAAGCGGAAGGAAATGGCCAAAATCATTTTTTCGAGACAAATGGATTAAGTTTGAACAACAAAGCTTTCAGTTCAACCGATACGTATCCACAATCTCAAGAGCTGATGGGTTATTTAACCAGCCATTCAGGAAATGCAGATGCACAATAGTATACAAATAATGCATGTTTATGAGTGTGATAGCCTCGGGGAATAGATCGTTTCATCTGTCAGCGAATGCAATTATTCATACCATCGCATGAATATGAAATATTTATTATTTGTTTTTAAAATCCTCGTCATTGGATTAGTTTACTTGCAGCATATTTCATTTGTCTCTTAGTGCTGGCATGCATTGACAAGCTCATCAATTTCTCCATCAGTTAAAATTGCAAACGTCAGATCTAAGTCCGCCATGTTGCTCTGAATATTTTGGGCCACAGTGCCACCATGCAGAAGTTGCAGTGAAATCAATCCAGAGGTGTTCATTAACCATTTCTAACGCACAGTTGCTACAAGTGTTTTGCACTCTGCGTGTGCGTTGCGCGTGCGTCATGCACTAGATGTGTGTTGGTACAAATAATTCAGTGCCATGTGATCAACAATCCACCAATCAGATGATGGGGATTTATGCAGGTGTTGCATAACTTAAACTAGTGTCTGTGGCTAGACAAAACTTGTTGACTCGTTGCATTCTGCACCCTATGCTCTTACCAGGTGAACATCAAATTGATAACTCTACATTTCATTTTCCAATGTGAGGTTCCGAATGAAATCAGGCTCCCTAACAATCTAGAAAATTATTAAAACAACCAAGGTAGGACCTGTCTTCTAAGCTGAGGAGTTTTGAGAAGTGCTTCGATGGTTACTATGCACTAACTGTTGGTTGGTTGAGCTGAGTTTAGCTGGACTGGACCGTAACTGGACAGGACAGGACTGGGCTTGACCGGGTTGGGTTAGGCGGAATTGGATTGTCTCAGGTTAATTGGGTGAGGTTGGGTTCAGTTCCTTTGGGTTTGATTGGGTTGAACTGGGTAGATATTTGTTTCTTTACCACACATGGTGATATTCTCATCCTCTGCGTATTCACAGTGGCTGGTTCCATCACACAGAAGGTCCAGTGGGATACAGCGGCTGTGGCCAGGCCGATTGCGCTGGCAGGTAAAGTAACGTGTACTGTCACAAGCATGAGTGCCTGACATAAGGGGAGAGAAAATTATTAAATGAACCTCACTGCAAGGATTCATTTGAATGGGGGAAATGTACAGAGGTGGTCTTGCTCCAAAAATAAAGCCACACTGCCTGGCAAAGAGGGTCGTGGAAAGTTATTCAACCAGGCTTGTAAAGGTGTCAAGCGCACGCAAACAAAGACTGTATGTACAGAAAGAAACTGGTAGCCTGCGTTCAGCATGTCCTGTATCAAATGTGCATGAAGCTTCACATGCACACAGTGAAGCTGCTAGCCACGTAAAACACGCCCACTCTTGTTCCTACTTGAAGCAGATTGAAAACCGGGTATTTTCTTGGGAGACCTATAATCCTTTGGAGCAGGATCAAGATGGATCCTTTTCAGACACATCTTTTCAGCCCATGTCCATACAGCCAAGGTTCCTTGCCATGGACTCCATTCAGGACCTACGGATGTGGCTATTCCAAAGTCATCTGTGCACTGACACACCTTGATTCTGCAGGTTGTGTTTCCAGCTACCATAAAAAGGCTTCGGGACTTAGAAAAAAACAGACTCTATACAGAAGATAAGTCAAACGCAAGGGAACTTACTGCAAGAGTGTAAATCCTCACGCTCGTCTGAGTTGTCACCGCAGTCGTCCTCTGTGTCACAGATCCACACGTTGGGAATGCACCGACGACTGTTTAAACACTTGAAGTGATCGGTGGGACAAGTGTAATCGGGATTATCTAGGAGAGAGGGGAAAATTATAACGTT
The DNA here is from genome assembly GCF_054643075.1 of Acanthaster planci. Lineage (NCBI taxonomy): Eukaryota > Metazoa > Echinodermata > Asteroidea > Valvatida > Acanthasteridae > Acanthaster > Acanthaster planci. The sequence continues at coordinate 8,238,520 of NC_141779.1, forward strand.
TTTGAGCAAAGATCTCCTCAAATTTAATGCTTGGATGCTGCTCGGATCTGTGCACTGGATGCTTTAAATAAAAATGACCTGTGTGTGAGGTATATCCACATGCAATGTACAGTTTCCATGATCCACAGTGTGATTTCCATCTGGTTCAAGGTGGACTTCCATAAACCCATTCCTAAGCAATAATTGGGAAAGTAAATGAGAATAGTTCGCTTAAATGTTTTGATTAAATACGCAACAGGCAGGAAGCATGTTTAAAAGAAGGGATTTGTCATGCGCAGTATCACCGAGTGTTCAGTCTGGAGTGGCCATTTTTTTGTTACAGCGAGTTGTTGAAAAGGCAACACAAGCGTGCCAAACAGGGTTATTTTTTTTTTTCAAAAATTTCATTTCACGTGTTGGTGACACACAGTTCATGATGGTGATGGAGGAGGGGAGGTAGAGGGGGGCGGGGCCTACACTGCACGGAGCAGACACTTACTGCATTCTTCTGGCTCATCTGATCCATCATAGCAATTCTCCACCCCGTTGCAATAGGCATAGCCGGGTAGACACCGGAAAGTATCACTACACTTCACCATACTGGATGGGCAAGGGGTCGTCTCTGAAAAACAAAAAGTGCTTCATTGTTAAACAAAGTAGGGTTACAAGGATGGACACTTAACACCTATTCTAAACTGCAAGTGCAATTAGTTTAGGGCTTTTGTTATTTCAATGAACTTTCTCAAGAACAATTAGTAAACTGAGAGCATGGATGTCTGTCGTTATACTTTCGATACATTACATGTACGTAATAAATGAAGTATACATGCAAAAAGCCTCTTTTTCAGTGTATTTCAAGCCTTACTTTTTCACTGACTAAGGATCTCCTAGGCACTGCAAGCATGGAGGAAAATTTGCATCAACACCTGTTCGTACTTTAGGCAAATGCAAAAGCAAAGCAAATTTGACGTGGTAAAAAATTTGTGGCAAAACTTCTCTCACGTTGAAATGTGCTTGACTTTTACAAAACTGCAACATAAATATGTGATCTGATTTAATTTGATTCACATTCTTGTGCATTTCTGGGTGAATAACAAACCGGCCTTGAGAGTGACTTACGGCAGAAGGTGCGGTTTTCATCCGAAAAATCACCACAGTCGTTGTCGCCGTCACAACGCCACTGGGGGTGAATGCAGGCATTGTTGGTACCTGCCGATGTGGTCGGGCACTTCTCAAAATCCAGCTGGCACTCAGTTTGAACTAGAGAGAACAAACATGGAGACGCAGGGTCATATCCATGAAAGGGAAATCAGAAAAAATAATATGTGAGCCAACCAAACAAAACGTATGGCACGTCACTGCAGCCAATTTGAGTTAAAAGCAAAGGGAATCCTGCACTATGGAAAACCATAGGAAGCTGCAACTTTCTTCCCCTACATCATGTTCATTTTCATTGCGATGCCAAACAAGGTGACTGATACATCATATAACAACTATTTCATTCAAATATAAATAGCAAATTTAATACAGACATGCACTATACAATGAAGACATTAAACGTGGTCGAGCGAATGGCATACAAATGGCCCACATCCACCTATATCATCATCTACAGAGAGGAGACAAGAAGCAGTTACAGTTTTAGAGGTGAGAGGAAACCCCCAGAGAAGAAATTTCCCCCGTAAAACCCACGGAATCAGGTGGAGACTGAAAACCCAATCCACATGTGGACTGGGCCAGGAATCAAGCCCGAGCCGCAGAGGTGAAAGAGGAGGAAAGAATTACTTCACTAACTCGACTCCCCGTCGGGTTATACAAAGCAGAGAACTCAAGCTGGGTCTGAAACAGGCTTTCAGAACTATGGCCAGGTCTATGGCCCCCTGTGGTTTTCCAATGGAGTGAAGACCTTCACTTAGCTTTAGACAACAGATTCGGATGAATCTAATGAAGCTAATAGTAGATTTTTTTTTAAGTGGCCTCAAAACTCATTCTGTGGGATCCAGTCAGAAATACACTTGCATTACAACTAGTTTATTTGAGGTGTTGATAAGGCTTTTTAAAGTTTTGAGTTTTGAAACTGTCATACTGCTGGGACAACCAGCTCTTCAGAATACAAAAAATAAAAACATAGGCACAAGGTATACAATCTTTTACCATAGCCTAAATCCAGCAACATTTCACTGGAAATTCCCTATGATGTGCTGCGTTATGCATGAAGAGACTGTCACGGAATAGTGGCTCCGTATAATAATGATCACAATGATTTTATCCCCATGAACAGCATCGCTAGATCCATCCACAGGTTATTTGGAAAGAATGCACATAAATGTTCCCATAAGAATGTGTAAACCTTTTCAATACTTTGTATCCATCCTTGGTGCATGCAAGGAATGGAATGCTAAAAGGGAGTCTTCACTAAAAAAAAAAAATGGTACCAACAGCTCACAAATATTATAAAGAGGCGGGGGGACACAGAATTCTTACCTAGGCAGTTGCGCTCGTCTGAAGCTGTGCCGTCCACACAGTCAACATAACCGTCACAAACATGGAGCTGAGTCAGGCAAACACCTCCACACACAAAGTCACAGGATTGGGATGCTGGAGACAGAAAAAGAGGAACAAGCTAAACCAACTCCTGGCTAATTGTTTCAAGTAAAACCAAAAGAACTGAATTGCGTCCAGACAATTAACAGTTTATTAGTTAATTAGCATAGGCGGGAACACCAGAACTAGCTTTGTCTCTCCACACATGTCTGTTTGGATAAGGACAACAAAAACAACTGAAACAAATTAAAAAATTAATACAATAATATGCGACATTTCTGTTTGAAAAGAACGCTTTGCCACCAAGCTTCATACATTACCTTTCTTTAGACTGGGCCCAAGTTGGCTTGTTAATTATTCTATTTATGCAACACAAACCACGTAAGGTGGATTACATTTCTTAGAAAAACAGGGCTGCTTTCCCGAAATTTGAGTTTGGAAAATGAGTCTGACAAATTTTGACTAATTCTAACCGCCTTCATTTACAAGTATAAGTGAACTGCAAGGTCCTCTTTATTTAGAGAAGTGGTTGTCGTGGTGTAAAACAGAACAAGTTCAAGCCTGCAGAAGACAGTTATAATTAACTAATGCCCATGATGTCATCTTGTCATTTATCAAGAAATATTTCCACAGGTTCAATCTTTGTCACAAACATGGAAGACACCGGCCAAATCTCAATGCTTTCACAAGTTAAAGCCAAGTAAAAACTTGCTTGATCTTTCCTGTCAGCGTCCTTTTATAAAGCTGGGTCTTATATAAAAGAAATTTTATCAACGCAGCTGTCTAAATTCCAAAGAGTGAAACGTCCCTCCATTTGTGTGAAATTCACTCACCTCGACTGAAATTAGGGACCCAACAATTGGAGTGATATTTATTCACTACAATAATTTGGAATTTCACTTAAATTTCCGCTACTGTTTTCTTTTTTTACTATTTCAATCTAAACTGAGAGTGGTTTTCACCCTAAAACGTCTAGTCCTAGTTCCACTCTTTGGTGTCAAAAGGGTGGTTTTCCTTAAAATCTTCAATTTTGTTGAAGAGAAAGTATAATTGAACAAATATGCACACTGGGTTGAAATGCAATAGGGTGTATATTATGGTTACATGAGTCAAATACTCAACAAGCAGGCAGTCATTTAAAACGGAAATATTTGAACTCCATAACAAATGTTCACAGGCCCAAAAAATGGAGGCTATTAAACTTAGATAGGCAACCACTTCCCCAATCTCCAAAATCCAGATATAAATTAATGGTTTTTACTTGGTCTAACAAATGTGATATACATGTATTTATAAACAAAAACATAAAACAATTTTCAAAAATGACAGCATTTCCATACAACTAGAGACCAGAACCATTTCTACAGAAAGATTTCTACAAAGAGCTTATCCTTGAAGGTAGAGTGGAGCATTTGTCGTAAGTACACATATCTTTCAACTGCAATGACAAAACTTCCTCAAGATAGGTACTCCACAACTAGTGAGCTCAAGTTTCATCTTCACGAATACATTACACATTTTGTAAGAAACCATAGTGTTTCCGGGTCTTTGAAATTTAAAGTAGCCCTGCCATGTTTTACATTGCATCCAACAAACCGAAAACTGGAATGTAGGCAGTGTGGGAACACTACAACTGTAGATGGCTCGGTGACTAATAGAACTTTGCATGTTCCATCATAGGGTTTTGTTTTTAACTTCCTGTATTTTTATGTGCTTGCAGAGTGAAGCGTTTTCAATCTTGGTGGTTTGCTGTGATAAGAATGATCTTTTTGAACTTTATAAGGTCGTTCTACCAGGATATTTTGAAAATAGTGAGAGAAAAAGGTGTTAAACCAAGAAAACAGATACCAGGTGTTATTTGTTTGGATGGATTACCTGTAAAAAAGTGAATCACCAAAGAGGTTCCTTTTTTGTGTGCGAGAATTTAAAGCGAACTTCCTTATTCATTGGAAAACCTCACAGAAAATGCAGACAAAGGCATACAGGAAAAATAAATTCTAACAAAAGGTCTTTGCTTTGTAAAATGGGGCAAAACTCTGGGAGACCTCCCACAGGTTTGATCATTACGAAATTCATACACTCAACCCCAGTTGTTTGGCAATTCCCCTTACGGTGTTGCATGAATGACCAAGCACTTCTGTTGGGGGGGGACTCTGACATATTTTGTTCAACCCAGTGCCTTCTGCTTTGTCCAAACAAGGAAAGAAAAAAAGGAGCACCATGAAAGTTGACTTTTCACAAAGAAAGAATTCATTAATGTGATATAAAGGCAGACATTTTCTTTGAAGTATTTTTCCAGCTGAAAATGGGGATTTCCGTAAAAGAATTTTTTCATGTATATTCCAATCTGACCACGTCATCAAGAAATGGAATAAATAAACAATTGATTATACTAATAAAATGGGCCACATTGGCAAGTTGACATGACTTTTCTTGCCAAACGCGGGGGAATATCCAGCAATTATGAAAAGGGGAACGTACACCCAAAAAAGGATGTAAAAAATCAAACACAGTGGGGCATTTGTGGCAACTTTCATGAAAATCTCGGTCTTTTTAAGTTATTAAGTTTGACAGCAAAAAACATTCTGGAACAAGACATGTGTCCTTAAAAAAATAACCAAAATTAAAAATCTTCAATTTTATTTAAAAATCAGTTTAAGTAATAAATGCTTTTATTTCCTTCTCATTTTCCTGTATGGTCCAATGGCACAATTCCCCTATTCAGCTTGCCCTATATAGTGACACCTTTGATCCCACACAGATTTATGTTCACTTCCTAACCTACATGTATTAAGAAACTTCCAGAATTGCACATTGGGTTGCAAGGGATGGGGGAAAAATGGCTTGAAGTGGGAAAGTAATAACACCTTATTTTTTTGAGAAAAAAATTATGTATACATTTGCCTATTTGTAAGCATGACACTGTAATGAAAAAAGGTCACACAGGCGTGCTTATGTAAACAGGGGTGAAATGTGTTTAGGCACAAACGTAGGGTGTGGACATCGAGTAAGGTGCACTTGCTATTTATTCGGTGGTATTCACTGGCTATGACAGACGGCCGACCAACGTCATGCTTCACCTGACAAACTACAATGAACCTTGTTTAGGCTCATGACTAGGCGTTCTGGTGCTTCCACACTGCATGTATACCCATATTTGGAATAAAAGCTGAAATGCACAGTCTGCATATAGGGAATATCCTGGCTACAGATTCAGTGGATGAATGCCTCGATGTGAATATGCTGGGTCATGGTTTGGGGGGAGGGGTGGAATACATTGGTATTTCCAAAGACATATAACCAACTTTTCAGATTTGGTCAGGTAATTTTGGATGTGTGCAGCTGTGAGAACAATTGGTTGACTTGATGTCCAGTTATTTTAATATTCAAAGACTCTGTTTCATTTCAAATTTGATACAAATATAAAGACAACACCCGAAAACTGCATTGGGGTGAACAGAATACACTTCTCTAGCCTTCAATGGAAAGACCATGATAAGATCTTCTGATAAGTAATAGCGTATCTTGATCAAACAAAACAAGTCATCTCCCCTCAGCCTAAGTGAGGCAAAAGCTCTATCAAACCAGGCTCTCGTCTGTATTCTAATAGGTCAAGCAAAAGTGCATTTGAACCTTACAGCAAGAGCCAGTGGCCACATGTCTAAATCTTCCTGGTTGTTGCCTTGTGGGGCATGTCCATTGAAACCCAACATTCATTAATTGTTCCTGGAGAAAGTGAGCGTGAAGTTGAATTGCAATTTGCAATGGCATTCTGTGCAGTAAATACATAATGCTCACAACTGATCAATGTATGCATGTTCAGAATATAAAACTAACTATTAGGAAATCTGAGAATAATTAATCACTTAATAATAAAATGTCTTATCTTTGCTTGCCCACTGAGAAACATGTACAGAGTAGTACACCTTAATATCACTATCCCACATAAAGTTTCACTAATCAGTAGGACTATTTGTATGGCAAGTCTGAAGCATTCGAATAAAACGGAAGTACTGCAACATTTTGCCTTTTTTTGTATCTAACTTGATGTGTCTGTGTGGCAATAATGGACTCACTTGTGAGCTAACAACTTCAAAGTCAGGCGTAAAAAAAATAGATGAAATTAAGTCAAGTACAGAAAAACTACCCTGCCAGTGCATGTACTTTTCCCAATGTCATCAGCCCCAATTCAATATTTCCCGGACTTCGCATTAATCTACAAAGCCTTTGTTGACGTAAATGACAGAGCTTTTGTTGTTGCCATGAATAAATGTCTCTGCAGTCAATCCTATTTACACACATTCCTAGATCTGGACCCAATTCTACACTTGTTAACTACATGGGGGGAAGTCTTTTGTTGCAGTACTGGGTGGAAAATCAAGTCCAGAATCAGCTTTGATAAAGGAGAAAAGCTGGATTGGGAATAATGGGGAAGGCTTCACAATCTCAGTAAATAGTGGTATCAGTTATGTGAGTACATTTTTCAATGGGAGGGTGCAAAGTTGTATGTCGACAAGATTTATGTTAGATTTTTTTTTTCAACTGCATTATGGGGCCCGGCTAAAGTACAAGCAGGTGTGCTCTTTGCTAAACTGAGATTTGCACTGTATGATAATATTGTTAAGAAAAAAATAGGGTTTTGCAAGTGTTTAATAAATAACAAACACTGGTGAGGTAGTGGAGCAGAGGTATTTTCCAACCCCAACCCTGCCTAACCCCTCCCCCCCAATTTGCTTTGCAGGTGGAGGTAAATTTTGCCAGCCCATTTCTCTGTACAGCAAACAAATACTTATCACCTTGAAAACTTTAACTGCTTCCTTTGCTGTAACTGTTTGAGGAGGTCACTTTCAAATTTCAACATTACTTTGGAGTGATTCATTAGCAAATTTGATCCTAAAGCAGCAATGGTTCAATTAACACTGATCAAATGCAAGTTGGCCCAATCTACACTTTGGAACCAGACCTGTACTGGGGTTGGTCAAATAATTGGTTTCAATATAGTGAATAAACACACCAGCACACAACCAGGACTGTGGGTTGCTAAGATCACAGCTCCACTGGCTAGGGACATCTGAAAGAAAAATATAACAGCAAGCAGGCACAGAGCATGAGTACATCACCACTTTAACCACCTGTTAACCAATGTTCCTCAGCTGAACTTGCTATTAACACCCTTACATGTTATAGATTGACTGCTACACCAAGACCAAGAGCTTTGTAGGACATGCCCTGACATGTCATAAATTCAATCCTTCCACCTGTGTCCCATCCAGCAAGAACCCCCTACATCCTGGTTAAACACCTACATATTAACCAGGGAGCTATTTGTACAATCTTAATTTGTCAGAGGGTTCTAGGACAAAGCGTAAATCTTATTCATATTTGCCAGCGGGGTTGCGGCCTACTTTTTAAATATGATATGGATCATTTTCAGGCACTTACTAGGTAGGGCAATCACCACTGGTCATCGAGTGACTGCCAAGAAATGTAAACAGTTCATACTCCCCGTTTCGATATTCAAGTCAAACTGAAACTGCCTCATGGTTCTCTGAGAGCAAAGGAACTTCAAGGAAATGCACAACTGTGTAAATTGGCTAAGGGATTAAAGGCGACTTGCAAGTCATGTTACTCAACTGCTGAACATCTCTTGGCCAAATGAGCAATGCATAACATAACTACAGAGGCCCTTGGATAATGCTTTTTAACCTTTTTTTAGACAACTGGCATAAGGTCAAACTGTGTACATTATGAAAAGCACAAACTGAACTGAATCTAAATTCATTGTGATAATAAACCTGGAGTTTTTTTTTTTCATCACATAATGTGTTTCATCATAATGTCTCCAGCAAAAATCACACACATATAGCATTCCTCTGGGCAATGCACTGCATACGATCGAAAATGGCCAGACACATCACCAATACACTGCTTCCAGCCAACAGTCAATGCTGCTGTTGTTTTTGCCCAAGGCTAGGCTTCCATATATATGTACTCGTTTTTAGTCCATTTTGTATCCGTCACTCCTGTATGACTACTGTTTCAACGAACACTCTCCACAACCTTTGCAGACGGACTGAGGTGCACTGAGAACACATTCATAGAAAGTTACAGCACAACAAAAGTTGATTACTCTAGACACAAACAATGATGTTTTACCCTCAGGCATTTTTGCAAGGCCATTTTTTACTGTTACAACAGCATGGAGATATTAGTTAGAGAGTTACGCTTGACTGGGCAGATCGAGATCTGTGGTACCAGGTGGTACGCCTCATGCTGCAATGCTTCAAACCACTGCTTCGCCTACTGATAGTGCAAGGTCAAATCATGGGAATTCAGGATGAAGTTCACAGCGGAATCCATGGTTTAACACAAGCTAAACTACCATGGTTTGCCACTTCCATACAATTTGGCAATGCAAAATACAATGTACGTGCAAAAACAGTTGGTTCATTTTTTTCTTTTTAAAGTCAGAGGTCTCGTTTTGTTTTTCCATGTTTTGTTTACTCCCCAACAATATAAGTCCAGAGCTAAGTTTTGTCTCTGTGGTAACAAATGGCACGAGGGATGTGAGGGTGGGAACGATGATCAAAACCAAAACAGAACAAAAACACAGGAGGACAGATTTTGCAAACAAACAAAATTACAGTGGACACCCATAACCAATATTTTAAGGCAAATCGAATGCGACTTGTTGAGTACAAGTATATTTGTTAGTATTTAAACGGCAATTATCAAACAAGCCAGAATAGATAGTCCCTCATGACATTAAAAGCCATTTCACCAAAATTATTTCACTACCAGTGTATGTTAGCAATTTTTTCTACTATCCCCTCTCAATAACGTTTGTTTGAGGATGTACCTCTGAATGCCATTATGGAGGAGTACTCTTTTTTGGGTTGGCTCACTGATTTTTTATGTAAACAATTTAATCAGCACAATGCATTTACATTTACACAGAGGCGTAACCAGTTTTTGGTGGCAAATGCCCAAGTGCAAGTGCTCAATCAACAGGATAATGGGAGAAAAATAATGAAGCCTATTTTTTGGATAAATAAATATACCGATTAGTTTCTTTCCTACACACCTATGTAGTATTCTCAGTTGAAAAAAATAATTAAAAAATATAAAAATTTAGTAAAAATCTGTCGGGGAGGGGAAACTGCCCCCTCCCCTTCCCCCACTGGATACACCACTGTATTGACACAACTGGGACTGATTACATGTTATCTATAATTCTGTGCTCTATGAACATTAAACAACTTGACTTGTTTTATCGATAAATTTACAAGGGTCACTGTTATTCCACCAAAAGAAATATCTTTTTCTTTTCTGAAATTCAAGACAATTTTGTTGGAACAGATTAAAAACAAGGTGCATCACACACTTAACACCTCCTCTGCCATAGAAATGGCTGCATGCTTCGACAGCATCTGTGCATGGTAACCATGACAACTACATCCCATCTACCACAAGCTAATGGATGTCTAATGGGAAGTATCTTGATATCTAGTCTATACATTAGAGAAGGCTAAAACTAAAGTGTACATGTATTTCACTCATTTTATCCATTTAACTCCACAAGTGTGTTTTACTCCCACTTTCTTCTTCCAATGTGTCAAATGGAGATGGTCTGATACTATTAAATGTGACACACTAGTCAATTTTGTCTTGTCAAATGAGGAAAGTAATCGACTGTGTGATGGTTAGTCTTCTCTATTAAAAAGAAACAAAACAAGTTATCACCTGATCAGAGCAAATTGTAAGACAGAGAGGACTGTCCATTTAGGCATGAACTAAGTAAGAACCTGGAGACTTTGTCTTGTACAAAAAGTTTATAACAATATTCTGACGTTAAATGAAACAAACGAGTGTTTCACATCCAGGCAGTGAAAAAAAACTAAGTTTATTCAGTTATAGATTTATTGTTCAACTATTCCACATGGCTCCGTCTAGACTGTAATACAGCACTCAATCTGTCACCTCATCCATTATCATCAATGCACTTATAAATATTCATTATTTATTATTTGTTTATCAATGGCCATAACCTACAGACAAATTATTATCATCAATGCACTTATAAACATTCATTATTTGTTTATCAATGGCCATAACCCACTGACAAACAAAATAAGACTATTATATTCAAGTTGTTTCATCTATAGCAAGCTCAGGAGCCCATCAAAATATTTTATGCCCAAGTGCTAGCAATGAACAACTTGTTGACATAGGGGCCTGGCATAATGTAATGAATGGCGTACAGTTAATGTTTCTGTTTTAGTTATGCCTTGTTGCCAGGCATCAAACTATTAAACAAGTTAGAAAGGATATGCCTCTCCGTTTCGGGTAGAAACACCCATTTATTACAACATAGATTTTTAATGAAAATTCTTCAATCGGCATAAATAATGCGTTTTTTTTCCCCTGACGCATAGAAACAAGGGTGCACAACAATCATTTCCAACAATTGCAAAAAGGGAACTACTCCACAGAAGTAAAATAGGCCAAAAACAGTCAATGCTTTAACCAAGTCACAATTGGCTTACCATCAGGATTCTCTGCTATCAAACCGTGTCAAGACCTGTGAATTTAAGTCGTTTTTTTTAACTGGATGGATTTGCGTCAGGAATACTTTTACGGGTGATCATCTTTGCAGGAAAACTTCTACCCAATTAATTGGCTTATCATCACTTGACAGAACCTGACAGATGATACGCATCTCAAAGTACATGTACCGTTAAAAGTTGTATATGCATTTATCCTGTTTTTGGTTGCAAATGACAGTGTTTACCATTATTACCCCCAAGAGAATATTTACCAGTCTGCAACCTGAGACCCACTGAAATCTACATGTACCACACCCAACCAGTGTAAATACAGCACCTGGATATTATTTGACCAGTTACAACACCAGAGGGCTTATGCTGGTACATCCACATATTTTCTCTGTCACAGCGTCACCCTGACTCTGATGGGTTTGCATCAAATTATATTGAAAACTAGGAATTGAGCCTCTCTAGGATTAATTTGGGTACTTGCAAACACAATCGGGCAATGTCTACAGAGGCGGCCAGGTTACTAAAAAACTGTCAAATTTCCCATTTGTTATGCATACCTACCCAGTTATGAGGAGGTGGACAAGCATTGAAGGTCAACTTCACTTTTGTCCCGCAAAAAAATCACTCTGTGAATCAGCGTGTCACAGAAGATTAAGTTATGGGTGGATAGTATCATTTGCAGGAGAAAAAGAAGCCAAGACACTTCACCAGTTTTAAAATCAAGCCAAACACCACAGTGGCATAGCTGGGATTTTACTAGTGGGGAGCACAAGGGAAGTACCAGCATCTTATGGGGGGTGCCAGCTTTCAGTGGTATGTTTTTGGGGGGCAAACTTTTGTTAGCCTTGTTCCATATCCATTCATCTTTTGGTTTTTTTGGTGGGGGCATCTGGGAGGCACCGGGAATTTGTGGGGGCACCTGCCCCCCAGGCCCCCCTGTGGCTATGCCACTGAAACACCATGAGCACCGGTGCTGAGTTTTGAGATTCTTTAGTTCAATACATGTTGTATTTGCAACTTCATCTTTTGCAATGCCAGCCATAGCATGACATGTAACAGCCAAGTGCAGATGGTCATCCACTGAGCCAGGTGCAATTAACACATAGTCCACCTATGTGTACTGCTCCACGACTAGCCAACACTGGACATACGTAAACAAGGAGAATCACTGAGGTATGAGGCGTGTGTACAATTCCGCTGCCACAGACTGATGAGGGTGTAAACTTGGGCCAAGTTCAAACAGCGACCACTTGTCAACTAATAACAATCAGTTTGCATAAAATGCATCCTTGGTACAAGGCAAGGTAACCAAGTGGATGACAAATAGTTGCTGATTCAGTTGGCCTTCGTACATGTAGTTCAACACATTATTGCACGATCTATTCTGACTTTTGACACGACACAACTTGAAAAATGCAGAACAGCCCTGTAGATCCTTCTTTTAAACAAGCTTCTTATAAAAGGTTAATCCATTTGGTTTTGCCTTAACTCGGCTGGCCTTCAGAGATCTGCCTTCAGCAATTATCAACAAAGATGGTATGTCCTTGTCATGCTATACATAAGACATGGTCGTCCAACCTTCAAGGCAAAAATGCATCCATTTGTACTGCTTGTTTCCTTTCTAAACTAGTATTAGCCAGTTTTGATTGCGCTGTGAGGCCATAATATCCAGTGTACAGTAAAATTTTGCCTAAAACATGTTGGAAAGTTGCACTCAAAGCTGATTAGATATAGATTCAAAATGGCATAATAGGCAATGACAGAGCAGAAGTTTTATAACCATTTATTACAAGGGATGGTTTCAAAGTAATCATCTGAACAAATGTCATGACAGACGTAAAACCGCCTCTTGTTTGAACAGCTAGCTTCAGTTTCCGCTGTAGTCCAATTTGCGTACATGAACAACTGTCGGTATGTTTTGAAAGTTTACATTCTATAAACTGCCAACATAAAACAATACTGATTTACGTGTATGAGGTACAAAGGACAAAGGTGGAGGAAAGCATAATGAGCCAGTATGTTTGGAAGTACATATACTCTTAAAAAGGGCAGAATTTGGTCTAGAAGGTCTATTCTGTCCCTCCCCTAAAAGGAAAATCAAGGAAAAGAAACGAAAACAGATTTAAGGTTTACATATAGTCATGTACTTTTCCCCTTTTCAAGCAAAGAATTCAAATCACTTTCAAGTGACACAAAATCAGGGGTCAGTCGTGTTAGCAGTTCCCCTACAGTTGTCAATTTCTACAAGTGTTTCAACATCCAAAAAGTTTTATTTTGTGAATAGGCACACAGACTGCAGTTAGAATCAAACAGTAGTGTACTATTATGTTAATTAATAATGCTGTGGAGGTAACACTGCCAATGTGATGGCGAGTTAACTGGCCCCATTTGATGGTTTGGGCCAAGTGCCATTACCACCACTTGTTTTTTAACCCTTTCCCCAAGGCACTGAACCCTCTTCCTTCACTAAAATCCCCTTAACATTAACAGACATCCCTTTTTTGAACTGTTGGCATTTATGACATTTAAAAACTCTGAAAGTCTGAACTAGCATTCTTCCTAATAAACAAAATATCCCGGAGATGTCATGGTCCAGCACAAAATGTTTTTCCCATTCACATCTTGAAAGATGTCCATACTGGAAGGCCAACTTTTAAAAGAGCACATTGAGCTAAGAGACACTGGAGGAAGGCATCCCAAGTGTATGGTATCGTCACCATGCAATAGGTTTTGGCTTTGGGGGCTAATGACTCATGCACACATGGACTTACATGTATCAATACCTACTGCACAGTCAAGTCACTGAATATACTTTCACTTTCAACGATTATCAAACTTACCTGCTGAATACATGCATGTTATCAACAGGAGAAGTCGCGTCACAAAGGGAACCCAGCTCCCAGAAAACAGTGGTCCAGCCATTGTTTCAATATTTCAGATTTCTCAGAACATCAATCTTTTTTTAAATACACCAGCTCAATTGGCAGCACTTGATGAGGCCCGATTAGCCTCACTGTTTGTTCTTGTTTTTCTTTCCAGCAGATACAATTTCTTCCAAACTGAGTTATTTCATTCCAGCTATGTTGAGAAGTTGTGTCCTAACACAAAGCTTCAGTGTTGTATTGCTTAAACCAAGCAAGTGATCTCCACTAGGCAGCAAAGTCTATTCAAGGATGCTAAACGCTGATGAACCATTCATCATCTGTGTCTGGCTCTCCCACTGACACAAGTGTACAATGTTGCTACATGTAGGTTGTGGCACACTAAGCTTTTCTGCACTTACGTCATGTAGACCAGGTATTGTTATACACTGGGCGCTCACGGACAGCCTGTGTGTATGCAGGTTGACAACACAATAGGCAGCAGTCGCATGGGCACCGGGCCTCATAGATTCTACACCTGGCTCATCAAGAATAATGAAACAACGTGCCAGGCACAGGTGGGGACAAAAGATGGCTGAGTGGATGTCAGCTGTATAGCAATGACAGGTTCTATCGATATCCTACTCTTGCTCTGATGAGTTTCTTCTTTAACCAAACACTCCCACATATACATGACCAACGAGGATCTTAGGGAAATTGCCCACACACTTGAACTTTACAGAGACGTTATATGTTGCCCATGCAAAAATTTAGCCCCAAAGATGCAGTACTCTCATTGATTCTTGGAATGAAGTTACTAGTGGGGAGAGTGGTTAAGGGAGTTAGGGCTGAAATTTAATTGTTAACTCTCCTTCACTTCTTGGGGATAAATTCTATAACATTTAGAATTGTACCTCTTCTTTTCTTGTAGTAATATGGCACAAAAATGAACAAAGCAAATTAGAAAAGGCTCAGATGTCATCATTCTTCAAAATCTGTTCATTGCATTGACCCTTCCCCCCCCCCCGACTGAGACTATTCAGATTATGCAGAATCTTGTTGGATTCAGCATGGGTAGAGTTAAGCCTGCACTTCATTGAGTTATAATCAAGAACTACCTGTTGACCACTTCGACAAAGTATTCCCACGTGAGTGACATCACAAGTTCAGCTGGCCACTTCAAAGTAAAAACATATGTGAATAAGCCACCACTTGCCAAGGTCACATTGAATAATTCTTCTGCATGCATGCCTCACATGCTTCGGTCACTGAATCACGGAGAAAGAAAAAACATTTTGAAACACGTTTAATCAGTCAAAATCAAGCTTAAAAAAATCCTTCCCAAACATGTAGGTGGAGTCTTTTTGTATTGAGTCAAACACACTGACTTTTCATGCAAATATCCACATTACATCATCAAGAAAAGACCCTAAATATATAAAAAAAAGTCCAGTTCATCATTCGCCTTGTAAAATTCATTTCATTTACATACACTAATGAGCGACTGATATCAATGAACGATGGTCTTATCTTGAATTAATGTACCTACATGTAGAATGGCAGTTTCAAATAATATTGTATTCTATAATAATATTGTATTCTTGGAATGTGAATGAAATAATACATGTAAAGACAATGTAGCAGTCTTCAGGAATATAGGTCTTAATCAGTGGAGATATAACAATTTACATCATTCACATTGGTGGTACCTGATATTACAGAAGGGTTTCAACAGCATGGTCTCCTATTATGCTTGGAGTGTTTGCGTTCATTTCACCTACGCTGCATCTTTTTCCAAATATAACTAGAGTTCTGTACTGAACCAGAACAGGCATTTTTAAAATAAACAAGTGGTGAAAACCCGTGTCACAAAGGAATATTTAGTACTGATGTGACTCAGCATATAGCGTAAAACCTAATGCAGGAAAAAAAGTTGCTTTGAAAGTTACCATTTAAGCACGCTCAGAAATCTGGCTCTGAAAAAATCACACACGCGCCAAACCAAACCAAAATGCATGTGTAGGCCTATACATGTTGTCATTAAACCTAGCTCAAGAGATCTTTCAAAACCCAGTTCATATTGGGAGGATTTTGAAGGAATGAGGAGGATGAAGTCCAACAATTTTAAGTTTAAATAATGGTGCCCTTGAAAGCTAACACAAAGTAGGCCTATGTGCCATTGCTGAAGAGCACTGTTCATTCTTGGTGATTATTGTTCAAAGTTTTCTCACAAAACTGTAACCTGGAATTGGTTTTAAGACCACTTTTCGTATAAAACCTCGGCACAAAATTAAGTGGGGGAAAAACCCGTCACCAGACATTGCCAGTTTGTGAACGTTTTGTGAAAGAAATCACTGCAAAGGACTTGTCATGGAACAAGAACAATTTTCAAGTTCACACATCAATGAAGACAATAATCAAAATAGTGCTGGCTGAAAAGAGAAGAGACATTTTGTACATGCCCTTGACATTCTAGATTTAGCATCCCCAGGAATATCCAGGCACTCTTCTGAAGTTTTAATAACTTCAGAATTACTGCTTGAAAAAAAAAAAAGAAATGCCAATATTAAATTAGGTGTTGAGAAAAGAAAACTGTGTATTTTTAGGATGAACTATTGTTCATCCAATTTACCAACACTAAATAAAAATTCCAATGTGCTTAATTTTTCCTTTATCAATGCAAATAACCATCATTTCCCCAAAGTGAATCCACGTTTTCCTCCAAGATTGCCAAAGATCTTCCGTTCAGTTGATACTCAACTTCTTCTTGACATCATGTAAATGATGAACTTTACTACTGGACAGAACATGGTTTCAGAATGGCTAATTCAATGGCCAATCTGAAGTTTACCCTTTCCCCCTCCACGACTTTGGAGTTTTAAGCTCCATAAGAAAACCCGCTTTACTAAAGGAACAATGGATTGACAGGTTATTAACCAAATGCTGGAAGTGTTTTGAATAAAGTCTCAACAAACA
Organism: Acanthaster planci; assembly: GCF_054643075.1. Lineage (NCBI taxonomy): Eukaryota > Metazoa > Echinodermata > Asteroidea > Valvatida > Acanthasteridae > Acanthaster > Acanthaster planci. Next base: position 8,255,438 of record NC_141779.1, read on the forward strand.
TGTGCCCAATGAGCAGTTTCACTGTCAGAGATGGAGCCTGAAACAGATACAAAGCTGAGATTTGGAACACAAATATTTGTGACTGTTTAAAGTTATAGGCAAACCTCTCCATTTTCAGCATCTCCTTTTAAAAAAGAATCATCATTTATTCAGTGTGAGACACAAGAGGGCACTATGCATCAGGCTTACTCTTGGAAAACAGCACCGACAATGAATATTACTTGCAACATAATTCTCTATGGATCAAAACTCCAATCTCAAGATCAATACCCCGTGCACACGATAACGTGCAGTTATGGAGTGGGCCTGTGCCCCTGGAAATGCCAACGGTGCTGGATTCAACTGCTTTGAGCTATTATTGTACACCAGTTAGCCCATAAGAATCCACATCCGCTCAAGCTAGAGGGCAGAGCAAGGCCCTGGATAAAAACACAGGTCTCCCTGGTCTCTGTGCAGCACCATGCATAAAAATCCAGCCTTGGTAATGCAGGGCTGAAAAGTAAGTCATAACTTTTTATGCACCAACTACAGAACTCTTCAAGCCTGCAGCACACGAGAGCTGTCTGCTGAGCAATGTGTCTCATATGCCACTTTGTTCAGCAACTTGCTCCCAATTTTCAGCGACTTTGAACCTTATTTTCTGCCTCACAAAACTGTCAGGAAAATACCTAAGCTGTTTTTGCCTTGCAAGGCATTGCAAGCTATGTGCTGAGCTAGTTTAATCAACTGACCAATGAAAAACGTTCTCCTCGCTGAAGTCTGACAAGGACAAATGTTGAAAAAAAAAATTTGGAATGACCAGCGACTAAATTCACTGAAGCATTTGTGCATTCCAATCTTCTTGAGATGACTTTGAAGTTAACAGTTTATGAATTTGAAAACAGAAAGTTGAAAATGTGATTGAAATCCTATAGATATTAAGGGAGTAAATATGTGCTCGGCTTGTCTAAAGGCTAAGGAGAAGGGACACTGATAATCCCGAAGACAAGGGACCTTGTTAAATCTTCCGTCAACATTTGTTCTTATTCTTGTTCTTTTCCACACACTGATTTCTAATGCAGCAGGCCTAATCTTCATGGGCCTTTTGTCATTTACATAATTGCAATCCAATGGGGTACTGAAAGTACACATTTTTTTCTCCCACTGTGAACAATTCTCCAATCTGGATTTTGAGGATTTGAAACTGATTCTGATACTTATTTCCATTAATCTGAATTAAGGTAAACAGTAAAGAGAGATGTTAATACTATACAAGTGATGATTGGTGGGGGCTGTCAGAAAGAGGCTGCCTGTACTTTGCCAGTTCTGCATAAATTTACAATTTCAAGTACAATGGAAAAGAAAAAAATGTCAATTAGGAAAGTAGAACAAAGGGAAAAGAACTGAAATGAAAGTATAAACAAAAACAGTTGTAACTTTAAACTGATGTGAACAATAAGATAGTAAATACAATTAACCATTCAGTTAATTAATTTGTGAAGCATTTTGATCAGTATGTTTAATATGAAATTTTTGCTTTAGGCCTATTGTTATACTAAATTGATTCAAATTGTTTAGAAGTTTCTTTAAATATATTTAAAATCAGCAAATGACCTAAAGGGGGTACTGGTGAGATGCTATTCTAGAATATTGGTCATTTAAGTCTAACAATGGAGAGATATTTAATGAGCTGCCCCTTAAAAATGAAAGTTACTTGAACTTCTTGTATAATAATGATGGATATCTGAATTCTTTGTAAAAAGAACTTCAAAGTGAAAGACCGGAAGGTAATAAATTCCTAATAAATGTCATACCTGAAGCTGACTCCAAGCTGGTATCATGGACAGGATGCATATTAGATTTAAAGAAAAGGGGGTGGTGTATGCCAGTAGATTTGAATGATTTATTATCCTAAGATATTTCTTTAGCAAGACATAGTTGTTTAGGTTAGACAAGTATTGAACTATTGCCCAATGCCACAATACCATATTGCAGATGCAGTAAAGATAACGTACTGTATAGAAAGAGCAGGCATCCATGGCCAATACGCATTTGAGCTTCCAGAATATTACAAGAGAATGCAAAATAGACATAGGCAATGACTTTTCCCAGGCATTTTTTTTTTAATATTTACTCCAAGAGAAGCAGTTTGCCTCACTTGGTTTATTTTGGTGTTACTGTAGAAAGTGTTGAGATTTTCTTCTGGGTTTCTTATTTGAGAAAATTACCAAATGTCCTTTTTTTAGGTTAACTGATTATCTATTAGAATTCATCCATCGAGAGACATATTCAACCCCCCTATTTAAAATATGTATTGCTGCTTTCGGATCACTCCTGCTGTAGAATATGTTTTCTCTGCAAATAAAATGAATTTTTAAAATCTGAAGAATTTAGCAGATCATTATTCGGATTGGCCTTAAAATTGATCCTTGGGGGACACAAGATATATAGTCTGCAGTGGAAAGTTGTTATTTTGCCACAAAACATTTTGCTTCCCGTAAGTTTAGTCAATTTCTTAGCCACTCTAGTGCTAATACTGTGTATTCCATATTTTCTGATAAGACATTATTTAATACTTGACAAATCTAAAAAAAAGCCATTGGTATGATTTGAATTGTCTCATTTTATTGACAAGATCTGTCAGTGCGCGTGTTGAGTAATTTGCACCAAAACCACACTATGCATGATTAAGAATTTTATTTCTGTCAATGAATTCATTCAAAAATTCACTTTGACAGGGGGTCATATCCAGGAGACACTAGGGGAAATAAATGTACTTCAAGCATGGTATCCTGACTTAATCTTATTCTTTGGGGTCTATTTCATGTACACACAGAAGTACCACTGCCTATTAACTTTCAAGTCAAGTCACTGAATTTCCATTTCCAACGACTGTCAAACTTTAACTGTTAAATACATGCACAGTACCGACAGAAGAAGCCACACCACACAGGGAAGTTGAGGAGCCCAACTCCCAGTAAACTGAGGTCTAGCCATTATTTGATGTTTCAGAGTTCTTGGAACACAGATATTGTTAAATACATGTATGACAGCTCCTGGCTGCATTTGAGTTAGCCTCAGTTTGTTGTTTACTTAATCAACAGGTACAGCTTCTTTCTGTTTGAGCTACTTCATTCTATCTGCAGAACAAGTGATGGGAGCTGTTAGTGTGATAGCGATGTAATACAAGGAGATACTGCCCAGTTTGCATGTTTTCGATGTTCAAACTTTGAACCCCAAATTAGCTCTGTCCATGAAAACACCTCTGGAAAAAAAAAGTTGCTTACCGACTTATTGTATTATAGTTTACAACAAAATTGCTAAAGGGAATGGAAATCTTTTGATGACAAGTGTAACAAATCTAGCAATTTTTTGCACACTAATCAATGTAACATTCAGTTTCAATGCCTCAGATTACATTTTTCACATTCACAGTTTTGATTAAAAATAGGCAGCTTCATATCAGCAAAAAAAAACAAAAAGACCCAAAAATGTAGCTGAAACAGCTAAACAAAACTTGAAAATAAGGTAAACCCCCAACCCTCCTCAATCTTCCAAAATCCTTCGGCGGTTTTGGAGGATTGAGGCTGAATGGCAAAAGTGCACGGGTGATTGCAAAGGATGCCATGCGTGAAGGTCGTGGATTAGACCATGTGTTGTTTTTGCTTAGTCAAGCACAAATTCAGCCCAATATTTATTTTGCATCAACCACATTGCTCAAGAATGCCCTTCGCACGGCCTTAACATAATGAATTTGAAGATAATAAACCTGAGAAAAATGTCCAATTTCATAATTATTTAGAAAAGCTTCTTGACTCTCCATAGACTTTATACACAGCCGCTAGAGTGAAGCTGGCACACAACATTCTTTCCCAACAAATGCCAACAGCATGCACCCGATTTATCTTCTGAGATATAACTGACGCATGCCGAACATGACGGTAGGTTGGTGCAGTGGTTCTTTTCTCAGCTTCCACTACTGTGGTCTGGGTTTGAATTGCAGCTCAGTCCACATGTGGATTGGGTTTTCAGTCCCTACCTGATTCAGTGGGATTCTACCCAGAATACTCCTCTGAGTTTTCCTCCCACCTCTAAAACTGCAAGTTGCAACTGCTTCTCTTTGTCTCCTCCCTACAAGTTGACGTGATGTTTCCATGGGATGCTTTCCCAACTTTATGATACAGATAGATTGATAGGATTCCAACTGCAGTCCCTCAAGCTTGAGGCTCCCACTCAAACATAACGATGGTTATGATAACATCACTTAGGCTTAATCTCAAAGGGGCAAAAACAGTGTTATGAACTTGTGGTCTCAGGGAAAATCTGAATTATTGACTAAACCATGAACCATAAAATATATTCAGCTTCACTGTTTATGCGCTATGAATATCTCCTACACTGTTTCAGTTATATTTATCATGTTGCAGAAAAAAAAAGAAAAACATACTAATCTCCGTACAAAGTGAATGGGGGTTGCACCTTTGCGCAGACGTGAGTGGAACAAATGGAACAACCTCCGACCAAGACAACTCCGTGTTGCACATGTAACTCGGAAACTAGTTGCTCTCAATATCATAGAATCATTGAAAAGGAAGCTTTAATATTTATCCTTTAAAAAAAGTTGGAAAATTTGTGCACTTACTACAGTACTTTTGCTTTAAGAGCATTCATACTTACTTGGCTTGATCAGTTGTCGTCTTCAATTGTACCGAGGGAAGATATATCATTTTCCATCCACCGCCAGGTGCTCGTCTACCGTTCGCGCGGTGCAAGATATATGAATCAGTGCACGTGGAAGTCTTCGTACTTCAAGGGACACGACATAGCATGACGTCACAACACCCACGTGTTCCTAGGCGCCTGCGTGTCCGTACCCGCGCCCGAGTAGGCCCTACCAGTACCAATCCCACACCCTCCTTTCCGGCTTCTTACACCCCCCCTTCTGTTTGCAACATCTTTCCCCAGTATAGAGCGAAAGAGAAATCCCGCATAAACTAAAAATCTAACCTCCATTTGGTGGAGGCTGAAAGGGTTCCCAAAACCTGTTTAGTTTGGGATTCGAAGCACTTGACCACACTCTCTGGAACTGGAAAAAAAGACACACACAGGATTGTCTACCGTTAATGATCCACTTAATCTTCACATTTATTCAAGTATTTACAACCAAAACCGCGGTAAGAAACTAAACGAGGCTTATTAAGTCAGCTAATAATTGGTGAGATATGCTTCCTGGGTACAAGTATTAGAGATATATTACCGTAATAATTAATGAAAAAATATGTCAAGTTAAAACCATACGAGTCCTGAGTCCTCCGATTTTAATACGATTTTACATACATCCTCGGTGGTTAGAAAATGATGAACATGAACTACATTATTATGACTGAAAGTATTCGTTTTATTTACAATGTAAAAGAAAATGTGCCCTTCACTCGTGGATTATTCCTTTAATTTCTTCTCAGACTTGCATAGCATGTGTCATTGGATATTTGATGTTTTGATGGCCGGGCCTCAGCGAGTGAGAATTAGTGATAACTTTTCTGAAACGATAATGTTGAATACCGGCGCTCTTCAGGGTTGTGCTCCGGTCCCATTGTTATACTCATTGATGACGCGTGACTGCATTTCAGTTGGTAATAATATACTAAGTTTGCCGATGACGACTGTATTGGCCTGACCCGAAGCAATGATGAAAGTAACTAACCAGGTCGGGAGGCTCGTGAGGTGGAGCTCAGAAAACAACCTCGAGCTGAATGTGGCTAAGACTAAGGAGATCGTAGGCGATTTTCCTCGGAACAAAATCCCGATTTCCCCCTTGCTTATTGACTCCTCAGAAATTGAGAGAGTTGATGTTTTCAAGTTCCTTGGCATTCACATCGCGAACGACCTGACCTGGTCGGCCGCGTTAAACCACTGCGTTAAAAAGGCCCAGCAGCGTCTTTCCTTCCTACCCCGGATGAGGAGATGTAAAAAAAAAGGTGGTGAAACAGTGTTGGGCATTTGTTATTTGCCCAACCTTGGTTAAAAATTTCCACATTGTTGGTTAATTTCCATCACTGTTGGACAAGTATTGAACAACAATTGGGAAGAATTTGCCCAAGGTTGGGAAGTTGATATTTACACCAACACTGAGCAAATATCAACTCAAAATTGGCCAACTTTTTTTTACATGGTTTCGGCCAGCTAGTGCTGGCTGATTTTTACCCGTTCATGGTGGAGAGCGTGTTGATGCACTATACCCAGCAAGAAATGAGACAGAGGGGTACCCCCCCAACATGTCCAATCCCTATACATATTCCAGACTACTGTTACTTAACACATCCCCCCCAAGATGTCTGAAAGGAATTCCCCAGATTCCTGCGAGACAATGACCAACACAAAGCAGGGGGGGTTCTCTCCGTCTCATACCTTGCTGCATATGTGACGCATCGTCCGTCACGGTCTGGTACTGCGACTCCACGGTGACGGAGCGAACACTCTTATACAGGGGATCGTGAAGACGACGTCCAGGATCGTCGGTCAGCCGCTGCCGTCAGTGGAAGAAATTTATGTGGCGAAGCTACGGACCTAGGCAATGCTCTGTTCCAACTCATGCCCTCTAGACGACGGCACAGAGCTGTAGTGGCCAAAACTAAAAGAGCGGCAAGTGGCACCTACCCCGGTGCAGTGCGGCAGCTGAACAACTCAGTGTAGTTTTTATTCTTTTATGCTTTTTATTGTAAATGCGTTCCTTATTCCCATTTGTATTGTTGTAGTATTAATGATTTATGTAGGCCCTATTATCATACAGGTTTTTTTTAGCACAGCAAGGACCAATCAATTTTCCACCATGTATATTATTTCATATGAGTGGCGAATAAACTGTGAGTAATAATAAAATAATAATGTGATTTTATTGTCGTTATTTTTGAAGTTATTAACTATGCACCAAATGCTGATGCAATGCAATGCAAATAGATGAGGATGATCTATTTTCCACAAGCATTCTTCAGTCGTATGCACACTTCATGCAGTGGGTACCGTATGTACCTATAATCCGTGGGTTTTTTACCCTATACGTTAAAGGTTTACAATCATTTTATCTATCTCCAAAATAATCTTACAACTATTGCTAAAGAAATTAAGTCTTTTAATTAAGTCATTTTCTTTAAGTCGTATAGCATTAACAACTTGAATGCATCCATAAAACTGTAAATGGCTAAAAGATCTTTCTACACTGTTCAAATGCTAGGTATTTTTCCCGAACGCGGGGGACCAGGTGAATCGCCTACAGGTACCTGTTCACTAAACTGGTTACCACACTGCCACGATTCACTGCCGATGCATGGGTAAACTTTATCCTGTACGGCTGCAGAAATCTTTTGTATGTCCTCTCTTTAACCCAGCGTTATCATCTTTTTGCCCAACAGTTAAGCGATCCCCTTGGTGACCCCCGTTGGGCAAACACATTATTCAGCGTTTTCACAGTGTAATCGAAAGAAGTGGCATTATGCAAAATATGTACAGCGTAACAAACAGCTACTTTTTCCGTGAAGAAAAATGCGGGATAGACAAGAGTCACGTCACTGCCACGGTCCCGCGCGTTTCTGCAATGACTGTGCGTGTTTGTTTTTTCTCATTTCCTCCCCCCGGGGGTGGTTCTTGCACACGGCGGGACAGTGGTGAAATGGGAGCGCTTTCACATCATTCCGATATTTTCTTTGTCGTCAGAAGACAACAGAGGCAAAACAACGAAACACTGTTTCGGAAGGATAGCCAGATATTGAAATTCGGTTAAATTTCGAAATGCATTCCCACCATGACTGTCTGCATTTCCTAGAAGTCTAATACTGTAATAATAACGGCAGATTACTGACAGCTCATCTCTTCGTGGCAGAAACGTCTGAAAATATTATCCTTACTTCCTTGATATACACTACTCAAAAAAAGTTGAGAACCACTTTTTTCCTAACTGGTAATTTTTCCAAGCAATGGGTGGGGTCTATTTTCTTTCATTTTTGTTTGTCTAAATGGTGTTCTCATTGGAATAAAACAATTTCTGTAATGTTTCAAAACATCAATGCACATTTTCAGCAGTAAAATATCTCATATAAAGAATTATACACAAAATAGAAAGTGGTCCTTGAAAACTTTTTTGAGTTGTGTATCTACAAACTCATGTGTGAAGCACTGAAAAGGGACGGGTATAGATTTGGGTAGGCAAAAGAACACAGCCGCCTAAAAGAGGGTGAAATTACATTACGGAACACAATGTGTAAGCACGCACTTAAACAAAATTATACGTTTTATTGCGTCACTTGTTTTAAAAGCACACAAACTTTTCTATATCTAGAAGCTGGTGCAGTGTACGACGCGGTTTTATTACTGTAGCATGCGTGTTGGCTGCACATTGACCTTGACGAAGACAATCTTCCGGCACGTTGAGCTGAGATTTTCAGTATTTTTTTTTCCTGTGAAGAAAAATGCACAGAGAGCTAGTTATGCCAAGAGGCATTTCTCCAACTCCAGCTTGAAAATAATTTGATATATATCATACAACGTAGGCTTGTACAAATGCGTATTATGGCTGAGTTCATTGGTGTAGGTAGTGTAAATTAAAACAAAAGAAGAAGAAGACAGAAACTTCAGAAAACAAAGTAGGACCAATGAGTACTTATTTTGCGTGTTCAAGAAGGGGGGGTAGTGACGACTTACGAGGCCTGGAGAGTGACGAGAATAATGAGCATGATGAGGAAGACGATGGAAGCGGGCGCTATAGCACCAAGGATGAGTAGACCAGTCGAGAAACAGCCTACGGGTGTATAGAATAAAGGAAGGTTAAGAACTTGTCCTACAGACACGAAACGCACAAACTGATTCGTGTCGCTAATTCCAGAAATTTACTTTGCTGAGTAATAACTGTTTCTAATAGACCTATTTTTTTTAATGATAAATAATGTTGTTTGGGACATGTTAGGCACAATTAAAATTATTTCGTCCACACAGAAGGTTTCTGTATCATGTGAAGTTTAACAAAAGAGACAAAAGTGAACATGCATTCGTTTTTACTAACATTATCTGACCAGAACATCCCCCCTGAAAGTAGCAGTTAGCGTTATGTTACCTAACAGTGTGCGTGAGTGAACACCAGCTCCATTCTTACCTATGGTGGCCCTGGAAGGACATCACCGATTGTCAATATTGACGTCAATGTTAACAACCAAATTTATAACCCGCTCTCTGGTCGCGAATATTGACGTCATTTTTTTCTGACCAAAGTCACGACTCGTTGTGTCTCCGGTGGCAAACATTGCTGCCATTTTTTTCACCAAGCTAGGCGGAAATGAAGAGTTTACGCGCACGTGCAATATTGTCTACATTTTCGGCTTGATCTCAAGTTGTTATTCGGCGAAGCAGTTTTGGCACAACGCAGGGGGCACAACTTCAAAAAGCAGTTGCTGTGTCTACAGCAACTTCTCTTTACCTGGCTTGCTGGGAAAAAAAACTTCGCAGCAATATTTGTGACCGGAGAAGCGAGTCGTGAATTTTGTTCGCAATTATTGACGGCAATATTGACGATTGGCGATGTCCCTCCCGGGCCACCATACTTACCGCCGGTTGGTGGCTCTGGAGGCGGTAGAGGCGGTAGAGGTAGCTGGGCACTTGGCCAGTTGGGGTCGGGTATGAAAGGGAAGGCGGGGTGGCCGGCCGGTATATATCCACCGGGGGGTCGGTTGGGGTCGAGTTCTTCGTCACCGAACGGACCACCCAGTGGTGGGTTGGGAAAACCCGGTAATCCTGGACCTGGCGGGCCGGGTACCCCGTCGGGAACGTTCCCCACGTTGGTGTCGAAACAGTCGTACTCTATGACTTGCTCTGTTGAAACAGACCAAACCAAGTTAAAACTAGTATCACTATTCTGTATGTGCCATCAATAAGGGCTCGCTAAGCAGGTATTGTGCTTACTGAATATGAAACACTTTTGTAAGCGCTTAATTTAAGCACATCTCCAATAAACTGCAAGAACCTAGATGTCGTAAATGTACTGCTTATTATTTAAGCTATGCTTTGAAATTTGGGCATCACAGGTTGCGGTTGAAAGCCAGCAATCCATGCAATTTTTCTTACCTTTTTTAAACACTTTTGTAACTGAAGAACTGTAACAGATAAGAGATCATGACTGATGTCCTAATGACACGCAAGCCATTATGGGAGGTTTGAGATGACACCGAGGTAGTTCATCTATTGTTTGAGTTAAGAACACCAGCTTAGCGATTTGAACCTTTGGCTGTGTTGGTCATGTTCAAAACATTGAGTTGAAACAAACGGTTCTTCTCAGAGAACTACACAACCCAACACAAAATGAAGAAACAAACTATACGGCGTTACCACAAACCTTCTCTCCTTTGATAAAGTCCATTATGAAAACCTAACAAACTTATTTCAAGCCATTATGTTTGATTGAAATAAATTATACATTTATAGAAGCGAACCAAAATGGCAGAATGTCACATAACCCAGACCAAAACAAAAAGTTAGTTGGGGAGGGGCGGGAAAATGAGATTGACAAAATAGAGGGGGAAGGATTATGTTTGCCGTATGGTTATAATATTAAAAAATTAAGCTACCCTCCCGAGATAACATCTGTCAACAACTCGCTTGCCAACGTGGAAGGATCATCGTGGATGAGTTCTCGTTTGTTTAGGTCGTGTTTTCAGCTGGGTCGGGGGATTAGTGAGAGGGAAATACCAATTAACACTATCCGTTGTTTCACTGCAGTCGTGGGGTCACGGCAGAACGTGAATGTCGCGTGGTTTGGATGAGCAATAGTTTAGATAATTTTGCTGTGATGTTTGAGGGTCAAGCTGCAATAGATTTGGAAATTGGGAGGGGCTAGATATTGTTTGATAGGCCTACTTCTCGATGCAGACCTATTTTGTACAGTCCTATAATTATTTAGATAGAATTCCTGCGGTGGTTGATATTAGCTGTTGAATAATTAAATTAGACGTTTGGTTCTTCCTTCGTGCTCCCACCCCGGGTTGTTGGGTATTCTATGTCTCATCCCCTGATTAACCCGTGAGGGGAAAGGCGTATTACTCCCCATCCTCCCGTGATTCACGTCCTAGATATTGGTGGTTACATTCTGCAGGTCAAACAGTCACGTTCTTTGTTGAAAAATGCAAATCGTAATTAGATGATCTATGCCGCACATTTCCGGGCACGAGGCACTTGTTTTCTGTTAGAAAAGGGCATTTTGTGTGAGAACAGTGCGACTGCGATTACTTGGCGGGATAGGTCTTGCATTTTCATTTGCATTGCCAGGATCTGGATCAGAGTTGCAGTTGCAAACTGGAAACACGAGTAGCACTCCAGCCGCTCGATTTTTGTGAGTCATAATCTTGCCCCTCCAAAATCCTTCCCTCGGGAATCAAACAAAAGATGCACATTTTGAGGATGTGGTTGTGTGGACATTTATATTTTACTTTTTTAAAGAGTTTCTTTGCAAACAATATTTCGTAGGGGAATGCTTTTTTTCGTGATCCCCAAAGAGGTGCCATCCAGGACAGTGTGCACCTTTATACCTAGTTGGAGTCGGGCCTCAAGGTTCTATCCCCTTGAGCAGAAGTACCCCCTCCTCCGAAGGAGCCTGCATTGCTAAGAAAATTGAGCCCTCTCGGTCCAGCTTGGGGGCTTATCGCGGATAGCGAATGGGTGATTTACTGGAGTTATTGCCGTTTATGGCCGCCGAGAAAGGTCGCGTCTGACTTGCTTGGCTGCGTCTGGAAATAACAGGCATTGGTAGTTGCAACAATTTCACATGTGTACCCATCCCCCATGCCGGTTGCATGGCCAAGCAATTTTTACACGACTAATTTTGTACTTGTAAAATGGGTGAAAATTCACTCATAGTTTCTAATTTTACTCAAGAAGTGTTTTAGATATATAGAATGCAGGATTAAGAAAGGATATGGACTTCGAAATTTTCCGTCGAGGGGAACTGATGTCACTAGACCCCCTGCCGAGATACGCTTTCATTCATTATCAATCCCGATATCCCTACGTTCTTGAGAGCTAGATTCGATCTTAGCCTGGGACATTGCGTATGGTCTGACGATGGAAGAGGTCGTGTCTTAGTTTGATGGCAATTTGGAACATACATTTGTCAGTGGAAAGGTTTTTGATGAATAGAGTTATATTTGACAGCGAACATCGAAATGCTATCCCCAGTACAGCTCGTGGCGATATGTACATAGGGTTTTATTACTTTGACTATAGTTGTAAGAAAGAGAAAAAGATTTAAGCAAAGGTAGAGTGGGGGATTAAAAAGAAAATCTGATGGCAGCAGGTGTAACTCTTTTTGCCTGTCTTATACCAACCTGTTCCTTTATTTACACGGCTACACAGCTGTCGAATTAACCTGTACCCGATTGGATATCCGTACGAAGTGCCCAGTCCGAACCCATAGACTATTGCCCCAAATCTCGTGAACAGCGAAGGGTTGGATATGGTGTTAGCACCGCGATGAATCTCAAACGAGCGGTCGGCGCCGTAGGTCGCCAGCCTCCCAAAGGCAGGCACGTTCCTCCTGCTGTCCAGGACTGGTATGTTGTTCAGGCTGACAGCGAAGAGTGATTCGGCGGACACGGACACGCAAACAAAACTCCGGAGGGGCTGGCGCTGCAGTAGGAGTGACGACTCGTTAAACGTCCCGAAAGTCACAGTGCCCATGATGAACTGTTCTACGGGAGGAACAAGGGTCATAAAGGGGTCTCCCATCATGTCACTCTCGAAGCCTTTAGCGTATTGAACGACCAGGACAGGTCGGCTGGCTGTCACCGTCACTGGGAACGGTGACCTCTGGTCGTATTCCCTGTACTCTCCCATCTGCATCAACCAAGTATTGATCCCGGCAACATTGATCTCTGTCTGCTGGCGCGCCGCGATGATGCGGAAGATGAAGCCCGATGTCCTGTTGACGAAGGGCAGAAGGGTAAACCTTTTGCCCCACGTCGGCACCGGAGGTATCATCTCGATAAGGTGGTCGCATCGGTACACCCCAGCCGGGACGAGGGTGCAGGAGGCCCCGGAGGAAACAGACACAGGCTTGTTGGATCGGATGTGGGAACCTGTCAGGTCGGCAGCGCTCTGGAACTGGATGGACTGGAACCGCATGAGGTTGACGATGATGGTCTCTCCCTGCTGGTAAAGTCGCACACCCCATCTGATCTGATTTGTCGGGGTTACCCAGACTCTCGTAAAATCCTGCGTCCCGGATATTATGAACTGAGATTGCTCAATCGGCACGGGGTCGTAAGAGGCCACAATGTACTCCGTCCCCAAGCCGTCTGTGGGTATGGCCAGGAAACCGTCGTTGGTGTTGGAGATAGAGTTGACGGCGTGGACGGTGACCTGCTGCTGGGCCAGCACGTACACGGTGCCATTCTGGAAGCCGGTCCCAATGGCTGCTGCGATGGGCGGGATGTCCAAGAAGCGCGTCTGTCCCTCGGGAACCTCTATGAACCGTAAGATATTCAGGGCCGGCACTTGTACTTGTACCCGCGTGTCGCCCGGTGAGTTGCCACCGATGATGATCATCAGGCGCTCCGGTATCTGGAAGTTGCTCATGAAACAGAAGATGAAATCTACTCCTCTCGTATCGGGAACTACAAAAGAAAGAAAGGTCACTTGTCATCACTAGCTTAATAATATATTCACACTGTGTAATAACTTTTTTTCTTACAGATATGCGCGCCAAAGACAGCCTCGTGACATGAAATTATACTTGTTGTTATGCCTCGATAGGTCGGCTAACTTTTAAACCTACAAAGTAACTACCAGGAATGCCATTGTCTTTTCTTTAGAACATTGCCAGGTTACACGCCAGTAAATAGACACGAAATAGCTTATATGCTTGTTTGTGACTATCAAAGCGGCACGGTTTGTGCCTTTTCACATGATTTCCTCTTGTACACCTGTCAGCCCTCCCCCCTTGCCACGAGGCTGGCTTTGCTGTTGATCAGAGACCGATGGGGTAATACATGTATGTAATTTGCCTCTGTTGCCTCATCTTAATTCCTATCCGAGCAAGGTTAGTCTCACTTTTGATTCAAAATGGCCGACTCCTCGATGAAGCTAACAGCTTGCATACGGTTCAAATATCATAAGGCATGAAATGCATTAGGCCCGTTACAAGGTGCGCAGTGAGATAAATACGTTTTGGACCCTGTGGATCCCCATGGGCAGTTTATGGCAGCGCTGGTCAGAGCGTAGATAATTTTTTTAATAGGAAATAAAGTAAACGGTGGAAATAGGGTAGCTGCTCCTGCGTGTAAGTACCACAGATAATCCTCAGGAGTACTATATCGGGATGAAAGTGAGTCACTTCCCCTTGCTCTGTCGCCAAGACGAAAATATCTGACTTGGCCAACTCCTTAACCCTGCAACAATTCCACATGGACCTATTTGATAAAATATGGGGTAAAAATGTTTGGTGGGGTGCCTCCCTTTTTTGGTAAAGACGAACTCTGATTCATTTCATTTATTGAATGTTGAAATTTCGCTTTTGGTGAAAATTGCGCAGTTTGTTTCAAACCTGAAAGTAGCATTATACGTGTACTCTACACGCTTGAAGATCGTCTGTCGGAAAATTCGACTTGAATACATAACGAGAGATTATCCCACTTTCGTCCCTGGAAAAACTAGATTCTTCAGAACAAAACAGATAAGGAATCGACGTTGTTAAAAGAATTACATATCATCTCCAGTTGCTGTGAAGAATAGTCCTGCAATGTCTCCCGTGTGAGCATAACCATGCGAATCCACCGTTTTTACTTACCAGGTCGGAGTATGGGCGGGGTCTGGTTAGGAGGAAGTCGCCTGCCTTGGCTGTTCACGGTGACAACAATCGACAAAAGAACAGTCACACACAGCACCACAGTTCTCGGTATCATCTTGGCAGGACAAACGTTCTTATCGAAACAAATCCGAGAAAAAGGGCAAACAAAACTCAGCCGATGAAACGCTCAGAGCTTGGGAAACTTTCTGAATCCAGCAAAAGAAGTTGAAGAAAATTGGGAATGCTTAAAAGCTGGCTATGTCTTGATGTGTCACATCCTCGTTAAGTCTTATGTCCCGCTCGAAACAAATGACACGAAGTTCGCAAAACAATGGCGTCCTGTCCTTTTAAAAACGAAAACAATTAGAACGTCTTAATTCAAAACACTCCACCTCAATACCGTGTTTCCATTTCAGGGAAGGTAAAGGCAGCACCAGACAAGCGTGCTCGGCTGTCTTTCAAGTCCACGTCAGATATGCTTACGTGTCCAACAATTTCATGTCTGCAGGAGATACGACTCCTGTTTAATGTCCAGGGGAACGACCAAGAGTTACTGCAGAGGTCCCTCGACTGACACGAGCACAGTGGAACGTTTCTTTTCGAGAGTCCTGGCACTCGGGTCGCTGTCTGGCACTGCTGCTCAGTGAGTCAGGCCGACGTGATGTTTACAACCCCGGACTTCCTCCCCAATATCAGCTGAATTTGCAGGCATCCAATCAGGGGTGCCTTCCCATGGGTTCTCTGCATATAGCAGGTACAGGAACACGTACCCCTTCCCAACCTGCGCTCGGAGTGCTGCGCTTCGTCATAGGGCGACACGCATTCCTAAACGATATCAAACCTATATCATGGCAAGCTTCGCGCCGAAGGTTGTGATAAATGTATAGGCCCGCTTTAGATATAAAAAAAAGTTCCCACTGAGACTTGCTGACCATGTTCTTCTGTGCGATGTCTCAGTTGAAACCCCGTAACTTAGTCCCCTCGATTTGTATTGGCAAAGCGCGCCATACAGCGCCTTAGTATTTAATGCAATCAAGGAAAATACAGGGGCGTTGGCTCTCATCTTAAAAAGAGGGTTCCTGTTGCCTAATGACCGATACTGCAGCCATAACGGGCGAATGAGGTCCGTTTTACGAGATCACCACTCATTCAAAACGGCGCTCAATGTTTACAAACGAATTGAACATCTAAACGGACGCATTTTCTTAATTTTGCAAGGAGTTTTGTTTCCGATTGACTGACCCTACTTCACAACTCAGAAGACATCGGAATCATTGAAACAAGAGAATCATAGAAACAAAAAGAGACGAGCGCAATTTAAATAAAATTGTCCACGGTGCATGCATTTCATCTGTTCTCATTAAGTGAAACTTTCTATGTAAAGTACATGTACAGTGATTCCAGCTATAATCGATCTCATTATAATCACGCAACATTGTAACTCTCTTTCACATGCGTATACGCCATTTCCCGCAACTTTCATTTGTCAGCAACGGAATATTTTAATATCAAGTCTACACGTCATCACCATCGGTTTCCATGGCGCCTTAATAAGATAGTCACATCATTTCCGGATTTTAATTTGCGACAAGGACGAAAAACAATACCAACGAGTAGTTCAGACAGGGAGCAGTTTGCCTCAATGTAGCTTGACTGCCAAATGATAATCATACAATAGAACTTCAAACGGCTTTCCTACTTTCCGGCAGGCCTCGTTGAAAGTTAATCTGAAACATTTTAGACAGGATGGCTGCGTAAACTTCGGTGGAATCTAAATTTTCAAAGTTTGAAAACACCACAGAAATTTAAATCATTCACGAGAAGTACTTTTATATTGGGAGTTTTGCCTTATCAAAACTACAAAAAACCCACAATTGGAGGTCGAAAAAAACTAAAACGAAAAGGAAAAATAAGACTGGCCAAATCTATAATTACTCAAATAACCAAGACATAAAAATAAATTCAACATTGCTCTATAAATCACAAAACATATATGAAAAGTAGAATTTAGATCGAATATACAAGGACAAATTCGAAGTTAATAATATAATTCCAACCTAAAAACAAACAAAATGCATTTTAATATTGATACCTATCTTTTAAACAAAACCTAAGTGCTCAACCAGAATTGAACCATGTCATGTGACACGACACATCATGTGATTTGATAATGCCATGTCATGTGACGCACACAGACTTACACAACCCACTGGGTCAAATTAATGGAACAATACTTCCCTTCAAACTTTTTTGTAACTGAGCCCAGTACAGTGAATGTCCTCCTCAGGGAATTTAGTCAATAATAAATTAACTTGTTAAGCAAGGCTTAGGGTTCCTGTAATTATGAACGGAAGGCAAGTTTATCGCCCACTTCCCAAAAGACTTGGGCAGAGGTCTGTTTTTTTTTTCTATTTTGGTAATGTGTATTTGTTGCAATGCAAACGCATTCAAAGAAGTTAATTATAAGTCCAACTGTGTCTCAAGCTGTTCCGATGAATTGTGACCAGTTTTAAAGGCACTCATCTGTTTCCTGTTTGTCTTTTGTAGCTAGATTCTTGTAATGAGATTGGCAAGTTGAACTGTGATGGACTCGACTACAACAATACTAAGATGTTTCAATTAAGTTGACAATCCCGTTGGCAGCCCCCAGAGATGGAAGACAGAAAAGAATGCCGAAACTTTGAAAGTACACTATTTTCTTTTCAGATCCAGTCGGTGATTTATTGGTTTCTGGGTTAGACACAATTTTGTTGAAGTATCTGTCAGTGCCAAAGAATCAACAAAAAAACCCAGGTGCTGGGGCCATTTCGGAAATCTTGGCTTGATCTCCCACGTTCGGCTCCAGCTATTTTTCAGATCCCCGACAGTGGAGATCCAGACATCAAACGGCCATGACATTGAGTCCAATATGAGTATCTTCTAAATTGGAATTAAAGTTGAAAGACCTAAAAATGGCCCTGGATCAAGAGACAAATGCAGAGCTACTGGAGAATGCCTCAGTCAGAGATGGAGCCAGGATTTGAATAAGTCCCTTCAAACCAGGACAGTTCAAATTGAAAATGCATGTCTGGACTTGACTTGCACCTTGGTTCTTGCCCAGACATGAATCCAGACTGAAATATGATCTTCATATAACCCAGTGTATGGGAGTTGAATTTAAACATGCCCAGACTTACAAGGTTGAGGCAAAAAGTCTGTGAACACTGGACCAACAGGTCCTTAGAAACACAGGATTCAATTTATAAAGCATGTTCATGCTTAGAGAGTGTTAACGTGTCAAGTGACATCTTGGAGGCTTATCTTTCAAAGTCTGAATTCTTTACAACAGAACACAAATGGGACCCAAATGAGACCTAACTCTGCAAAAATCTGTAAATGTGTTGCACACAACATCCCAAAACAGCTCAGTCTGTCTCCATTTGACAATGTACAGTTCGGTACTTCTTTATTTTCTGCCTTTTACCTTTCCACTTTCAATTGGTAACAGTTTACAGAATGTCTGCTTGCATTATGTATCATCCTTTCCTTCAATGCAGGGAAATCATCAATATAGTTAACAATGGCAAAGAACAGAACGCTGAACGAGTTGATCTCATTTGTCCAAATTTCAGAAAATTCCAAGTTTGAACACTGACCTTCTCCCAAACAAAATGTACATTACATTAAATTTCGGCATAAAATATGAATAAACTTTCAATCTGTACAGAGAATTAACTAAATTTGTGATTAAAAAAATAATCTTATATCACTTGCATCATCTTGTCATTGTTGGGCAGAAATACTTTTTGACAAGTATGCGCTAAACAAATAATCTTTATTTTAGTTTCTAAGTTCCCCAATTGCAAGAATGGTACTGACCATGAGTGAAAGTTTCTTAATTCAAACTTCATAAATCTCAACTACTTGGGAGAAATGGTAAAACATTTCATCCAAAGAAAAGGTGCGTGCCAAAGATACGCATTTGAAGTGCTTAAATATTTGGATCGTGGTGAATTTGCCTTGGGAGGGGACTAGGTAGCTACAAGCAATTCTAACTACAAAAACTTGCTGTTCCGGTTCTGGGGATGTTAACTCATGCTATATTTAGCCCATCAGCAGATGGGAGCCATCACCATGCAGCATGTTTCCATGGCGCTGTGATTGGATCGAGTGTGACTGATGTCCAATCATGAAGAGGAAGTATCCCTCATCGCTGACACCCCCCCTGGACAGGAAGGGAAGTGACTAAAAGTGGGGGATAGCAAAGGAGGGAATATATCTTTCAAATTTCTCTCTAATCTGCATGTACACGAGTACCTTGTTACTTTTCCCCCTTTCTGTTCCAAGGGCTTGGTTGCTTTTGGCAATGTCATGACAGCGCAGGAGGAAGACCCAGTGACTTCCTGACGATTCCTTCAGCAATTTTGTTGAATTTTTCCCGTTCGTCTCGCCACATCTTTGAGGCGTCCACATTGGCACCACTTTCGTCATTTGGCTCTAAAATGGGCAACAAGTAAAATAAATGAAAATGCACAAAAATGTATCATCTCCGATGAGAAAATGCTTCAAAATGTAATTACTAAAAAAGGAGAGAATATCAACTGTATGTGGAAGAATGAAATTTTCAGCTTCTAATCGATAGACAAATCAACAGTATTTTCAAATGACTGTCATTAACAACATGAAAGTGTACGCATTTCTTCACAACATAATATTCATTTCCGGCCAGAGACAGGAAAGTAAGAGTTCAAACTGTTGCTGAAAACAAAAAAGTATACTTTAGTTTGATGCATAAACAGAATATAAACTGAAGACATCTCTAAACAAAGAAAGCCCACATTCTGAACTTTCCACTGAAAGATGAGGGACCTCTCTAGAAGCTCAAAATTGCTTGTAGTGCAGCTCCATGGCTACAAAACAAATATTACCGTAGTTTGCAGAATATAAGCCCCGGCTTATACGGTG
The DNA here is from genome assembly GCF_054643075.1 of Acanthaster planci. NCBI lineage: Eukaryota > Metazoa > Echinodermata > Asteroidea > Valvatida > Acanthasteridae > Acanthaster > Acanthaster planci. Next base: position 8,275,179 of record NC_141779.1, read on the forward strand.
ATTCTCACGCTGGAAAATGACTCTACGGCTTATATTCCGGGTGGGTTATACGGCAAACTTTAAAGGATAAAATCAGTCACAAAAGCCACGGCCAGGCCACATGTACCACATGCAGGTGCGTATTCACAATTTCGTTGGTTACCGTTGATATCTGATAATTCCAAACTTGGAAAATAAATAAAATTTGAGTTGTCCGGATTTCGAATTATTACAGGAATTGCACAAGTCATGGAGTCACAAAACACATACGTGTACACGAAATGTGTACGTAATCTTAAACGTTATTTGCTCAGCTATGGGAACACTTTTTAATTATTATTTTCCCATTTTTTAGTCATTCTCATGGTGTATTCTTTTGCAGACAAATAATTATTTTACTAAGATATTTTGTTGTTGTTACCTAAAAATTTCTTTCTACCATTAAAAGAAACTCAACCACTTCAAAGGTGTACCTTTGTGTGGCAGATCTTTCGTCTTTTCGCCGATCATGCTCAGCGTGACATGCCACAGAATTTCATGTTTTTTGCCCTTGGTTTTTCTCATGACAACACTTTCTGTGGTTACATGGTGGAAGAGTTAGTGATTGGACTGTCCATGAATGGGTCTGTGGTAGCAGTCAGGCTAGCCTGAAAACAGTGTCTGTCGCAATCGCTGTGGTAAGCGGAGTGCGTGTGCTGTGTGCAGCATGCATGCAACACAAGCAGTTCCAATGTCATGAGATGACTCGATCAAAGGTCTCGCGGCAGATTTTTCATTTTGAAGCAATTTGGACGTGGTTTTTGGATAAGCGTCACAAAAACTTCAAGATAAATGGATGTAATTATTCTTGCCTATTCTTTTGGCAAGAAATAGTCGGCCTAGGAGATAAAACAATCTTTGGACTTAACTGATTTTGAGTTACCAAGATTTCATTGTACGTCCCTAACGGCATTACTTTAGCTGGCCGCTGGAAAAAGGGCAAGAGCTGATGCACGGCCCACGCAGGAAAATCATCCAGCCCACAAAAATTTTTAAATATAAGGATTTAACATTCGTATAGTGGAGCCATTGAAGCATTGTACTGGTGCTTTAGCATGCAGCACCTTTGTGGTTAAATCGTCAGCGCTGCCGTGCGGCTTATACACCGGACAACTTATATTCCGATAAATAACGGTACCTACATTTACAGTCAAAAATGGATGCTTATAAGGAACCAAACTCCCCTGGTATTACAAGGAACTGTCTGCAGTCTTACAATTCCAACAATATCTTTGCTCCTGTCGAGGGGCATCAAGCCCCATAGCTGTGAAGGCACAAGAGCTGGCTGGTACCTTCTTCAGTCCTTCAAAATCCTCTTAAACATTCCGGTGGATTTTGATGGATTTAGGAGGGCTAAGGTTGAAAAGCGAGTAACTGTACCTGCAAGCATGCTGACCACAGAAAGCAGAATCTTCTCCACACTCTGTACGGGGCTCCACCTCTCCGCACTGCTCTCGTACCCCATGGGATCATCTCCCGGTGCATGGAGGATAGAGATACATACTCTTCCATCAGCGTAAACTATGAAGTAAAAGTGAAGAAGGAAACTGGGGAATTAGTGTGCTCTGACTTGACTGTTTACAGGGCTTCAAACCTATCCCATTACGAAGATCCCTTTTACAGGCATTATTAGTCTATGCACTGCTGGGTGCAACCTTGGAGTATTTAAACTGACGAAAATTTCCTTTTTCACGGGGTAACAAGCAACGCATCAGGCAAAGTTTCAGTGTTACAATAGTTACAACAGTGGTCAAAACCCTTTCACTCCTTTCTTTCCTTTGTTGATTCGTTGCACCACTGCAAATCAATGAACAGATTATGAATGGACAGTTACAATGAGCCTCATTTTAAATTTGGAACTGGCATAGAAAAACTCCCTTCGTTCCCCACACCTTCCTATGGTGTCAGGAAAGAGTGTGGATACCAAACATTGTGAAAGATGAGTGCTCCTTAAAAGTTCCAATGAAAAAAAAACTTGGGATGGTGTTAATACAAAAGTATGATGATTCACAGTAAAAGTCACTTCCAGATCCCTTTAATATTCAGAGGATGTTTCAATTTATATGTCGTTCAGTGAGTAACCACTAGGTGTTTTATTTTTGCTGGTAAGTGTCTTGAAACCGCCCACAGCAAATATTGTGCAACAACACAATGGCACTTTGCCCTGTGCAACGTGAACAAGCATCATGATTTTGTCAAAACCTCAAAATCCCCCTATGCATGCCCACAGGATCAAAACAGTGTGTGTGTGTGTAGGTAATATAGGTAATCTTAATATGGTCCCATCATACATCCACTGAGGACCCAATCATCATAAAAACATTTTAATTCATACTCAAGTTCCTAACTAATCAGAAAAAATGGTAATCCTTCTCATTTATACATATTTGGTTAACACTAAGGACCACAAATATCTGTGAAAATACAACAACAAAATCACTCGGAACGGCATATAAATTTAGATTCTAGGGCTGAATAACTTCCAAATTTGAAGAGGTAATTAATTTTTCTATTGTAGAATCTCAAGCCACGTTTGCATTGTATCCAAAATGTTGAAAAGGAACCACCAGTGCTAGTTAACATTCTGCCAAGGTGATTCTCCAATGCATGGATTAGTTGCAGCCCATGGAAAGTCCCTTGGCCACTTAAAACCTGCTGTGGCATGTCTTCTCAGTAACTCACGAGGGCGCCCTCCAATTGATCTTATGTGACCCACCATCCCAAAACCAGGCTGAAGTCAGTATTTGTGATGTTGGACAATTCCTCTCCTTCAGCCTTTTTTTAAAAATTCATGTTAAATCAAAATTGTGCCTGCAGAAAGCTTCTTACACGAAGTGATAGTTGTAAAACTGCCATGAACATCTGAACAGTGGAAGTTCCACTATTTTAAGGTTTTCTGTTCATGCCAAGATGCGAGTTCTGAATGTAGATTGCATCATTCTGAGAAAGCAGAGCCAAACGAGGGAAACCCTCGCCCTGTGTTTGTATTGGATAAACCCTTGTACACGCCAAACAATGACTACATGTATTATTTGCCAAGCACAGTGTTTATCCACAATGAACACAGGGCGAGGGTTTCCCTCGTTAGGTTCTGTTTTCTCAGAATGACACAATCTACATTCAGATTTCGCATCTTGGCATGAACAGAAAAAAGCTCTTTTAAGCTTGTTATAGTTGAGCACTGAAGACAAATGACACTGCGTTTGATTTGGAGGCTTCTATACTTATTTGAACAGACAAAATCAGAGAAAACTTGTTTTCCTTAGAGGTGATCTTTAAGTCACCACTGACAGGCCTTGTGTTGGGTGAATTATATTAACAAATGGCTTGAGCCTCTTTTTTCCATATTTTGTCCCTTTTTCAAGATGGTAATTCAAGTGGAATGTTGCAAATGCCACCCTCTTTCTGGCCACTGAAGGCAAGAGCTGTGACCCAGTACTGTTGACCAATCAGCCTCAGCTGGCAAGAACTATCAGGTATCACGGTGGTAGTCGGCATGTGAAAGTTAAACAGGGCACCCGAGTTGGAAAATTGACAAGCTTTTACATGAATATAGCGTACACCAAGAGTGTCCAAAAGGCCTGCTGGTTGGCCCAAAGATGGCCACACAGGCCTAGAAATCTGGTTAGGCAAAATGAAGTCAACTGATCAAAGTGGGTCATTCTCAAATTGTGGTACTCACTGTTTGGGTGGAACATCTCCGTCTTGAATTTCATCTTGGGAGGATTCAGCGGGTAGTCCGGTGGGAACAGAATCTGAGCCTCAAAGACACCCCCCTCAAAGCATGTCCCTTCTGGGCCACTGAGTGATTGAATAAAATGAGCCAATTTTGAGCTCGAAGTTCAGAGGGGCACATTTAAAGAGGCAGTGTTCCCTAAGTTCTCTGTGTTAAACTCGGCAAGGACTGATAAAAATATAGAAATGCCTCAGCCTAGGGTTCGAGGCCAACCTCTCCCCTGTCTGGATTTTAGAGTTCAGATCTGGTACATTTCTGGGCATCTTGGCAGCAGATATTTTCAGGGGACTGTGTTAAAAGTTTGAAACAATTTTAGACCTCTGTGGGCAGTTTTTCATCAAGACAGTGTTGTGCATGGAGAAACAATTCCGGAATGTAAATGTACATGTAGCGACCAAAATTTTAAACTTGGTAACCAGATTTGAAAGCTTGGTGGCTGGTTTTTAAAGGGAAGGGGAGCTATAAATTCACACATGACAAGACCCATTTTTCAAATAACCGTGAACAAAATTTCCGGTGGCATTTTTTTAATATGTTTGATTAATTACTGAAAATGGACTTCGTTTGTTCTTTGAATATGAATATTCAAAAAGGTCTGTAGTTAAATGGTCAAGTTTGATGAGTTTGCCAGACACTCTAGAGCAGCTGGTCTGTGGGGCCAAGCAGTGTTGACATGTAGTCAAGCTAATCACAAGTCCTTCCACAAGTACCTTCAAAAGTCCAGTCACATGTCTTTCCGCAAGACCAATCGTAAATAACAGAGTTAACAATGACAAAAGAATCCTTTTGTCTCAGTTCATTTGAATATCTTGTGACTTTGCCCAAGACTGGGTAACTTGTGATAGACATGCAGGGACTTGTGATGGACAACAGTGGGTCACAAAACAGTAATATGAAGAATCCACCAAAGAAAAAGGTCATACTTGACCTATACATTCATACAACAATGATATCAAATTCCAAACGCATATAAGATATGAGACATAATCGTCTGTGTCACAAAATCACGGAAACTTACCTTCCATTGTACATCCAAAAATGGTTCTCCATGGTAAACCAGTGATTGGTACGGGTATATTTCATCCATTACATGCACGTAGTACGCATTTGTTGGATTTTAATCCCAAATTGCCATTCCCAGCTCTCTCATAGCGAGTCTTTGCAAGTTCATGCGATGCGATGGCATCACATTGTACTTAGGAAGAATTCAACATCCACCCAAGAATGCCATGTCTATCACTATGGTCAAGATGATGACAGCGTTATTATTTTGAGGTGGCTTATTTCGAAGTAATTAACTTACCTGATGGTGGCTTCCCATTCAAAGAAGTTATCCTCGTTCACCGGGCCGGCAACAATACCCTCTGGGGGGTTGAGGGTCAGCTCTACAAGAGGTAAAAAATGAGACGCAGTCAACTACAAGGCACTCAGCATGAGTAGCTGGGTATATGAAGCATACAACATAGTATTTTGACACATGAGATCAGCCTGGACCGGTTTTCTGGGATTTACAAAAATCATTAGAAAGTGAAATTCTAGATGCAAGTCAAGGTATTTCAAGCATGACCCAGTGTTAAATTAAAAAAAAAAATCTTGAGAAAGGGCAAATACGAAATCAGGAGAATGTTGAAAAAGAGACTTGCCAGTGTAAATATCTCACAAGTCCCCAAAACACCCAATATGCGTATGTTACGCATCAGTCCCAACTATAGTTGGGCCCGTCTAAACTAGTGTGTTACAGTTGGGCCGGCCCAACTACAGCAGAGAGGTCCTGTGTGCCTGAAGTGCCCAACATGTGCCAAAGTCATATTGTTTACAAATGTCATGTCATTGGTCACAGGGCTAGATGAACAGATGGAGTGCCACATTTTAGATGAATTGTGTCAAGTGTGAGACACATTGACTTGGATGATGTTGAGACATTTTCCACAGACACTGCTTAACAATAGTTGGGCCAGCCCAACTGCAGCACTACAGTTGGGACTGCCCCAACTGTAGTTGGGACTTATGCTATAGTTAGGGTGTAACATGTATATTCAGTGCTGCTACAGGGCCTACTCAGCGCAGATGTAGTGCAAGTGGGAAATATTCATACTATCATAGCCCATAGTGCCTAGGCCTAAATAGTGAAATTTCAGGCACATTTGATGTAAAGGTTAAGACTTTTCAATAGAGGGCCCTCACAGAGGACATATTTTGTTATTTAGATGACAATGAAATCACAAAGGAACAAAGACCCGTCGGTACTACAATTATTACTCAATTATTTTTAATTTAATCATGTTACAGCAAAAAAGGAGGAAAACCTACAAATCCCTGTCTAAGTGAATAGAGAGTTGCCCCTTTGCCTAATGTTAAGTTTGTTACTTAATATTAGGCAAAGGGTAAACTCTCCATTCCCTATCCGCGGGGCGGACGTCGGACCCCAAACTTTGGAGTTTGGGCAAAAGTTCTGGGCCAGAGGAGGTACTTTGCCCAGACGTGAGCGCAATATTTTATAGAATATTCAAATTTCAGAAAACCAAGGACCGCGAGAATGGTTAAACAGAAAGAAAACACACAGCTGTTCACGAAGCACTGTAGCCCTCCTACCCTCCCTTTGTATATATCATATTTGCACATACGCTTATACTCAGTCATTAAACGTTTCAATGCAGCTCCAGCCATGCTCCACTTGAGAAAAAACGAAGAGAAATCAACAAGCACTACAGAAAAAAGGACACCACCTCACAGGCGTGCCTAAGAAAGATTGTATAGCGCCGCGCTATACAATGCATAATGCTAGTACTACTCGCTTTATGTTATAAGTAAACACATACGGCAAAGGGAGGTGAGACGGGCGTCATCCTATTAGTCCCTTTGAAAACGGCGCTCTTGCAACCGTTACAAGTCCTTTGTGTGAATGCATTGAGGTTTTAGTCAGGTTTACCAGTGGCGCCAGCAACAAATATTCAGATTACTCATAAAAGAAAGGGAGCACGACTTCTTCTTGTAAATAGTGTTTTTTTTGTAAAGGTATTTCTCATTGGTTACAAATACTAATTTTTTATTTTAATAAATATGACCCATTAGGACCAAAGCCCCACCTAGATTTAAAAGAAGATCAGAGTAACCTAAATTGTAATTTATGAAGTAAGTAGAAACATTTGAAACAGCTGTTTTGGAAAAATTACAAAAATAATGCGAAAAAAAACACCACGTGAGTTCACAATATTGTCCAACTGGAGGATCTGGAACATACTGTGTAAGCAGGCACGGTTCACGAGATTGTTCATGAAGTTCTGAAATTCGACGGCAGTAAAGTATTGACGTTTTGGCTAAAAAAATCTATGTATAAAGTGAAATATACCACCATATTCTGGTCACCCTAAGTAATTCATCCACGCATAAATTCTCCGTGAAATAAGAAGAATTTGTTGGCAGGATTTTGCTGAACCTGCACCACCGAGCGCTATCGCACGACCTGACGCGTGCACGATGACGATCGAACAATGAAATTTTGACAAGTGCACCTGGCCTTCAAGTTCAAGAGAAATCACAAACTTAGCAAATTTTAGGATGGCCTCTGAAGCTGGAGCTGCGGGTTCCGACGAATTAAAGTGGGTGGTAAGTTTAAAATCGATTCAGCTTTGTGGAATTTTTTGTTTGATATCGCAGCGAGAAAATACGTGGTTTGGGATATAAAGGCACGTGATCCGATTTCAGTAATTTGATTGGCTAATTTTGGCGCATGTGCCGGTACTGAGCAAGTACCGGGAGATTTCAGAAATTCGGACGTTGGGGTGACACCTCAAGACTAGGCTTACGTTATCAATGGTTATGTGAATGAGTTTTTAAACTTTTGAAAATTGTTTTTACCAAGACAGTTCAGCCAGCTTTCTGAAAATGGCAGAACCTTTGAAGGTATGTTGCAACTTACAAGCAGCAAAAACATTACCATCCCTACCCGTGCCAACTGTAGCCTTGGAGTTGGACAATGTTGGAGCCTAAACAGGGCCGGGAGGACCCTGTTCCTATTATTATAAAGTATATCAGACCATGATCAGACATGTCAGAAGGGAGAGCTACATTTTAACCTTTGAATTTGTTGCACCCCAACGATGACATCAGTCCCAACTAAACTTGGGACCGTCCCAACTGGAGGGCTCAGACCTATATACATTACGCCAGTGTACATCATGCAAAAATAAGTGCTTCTTCTATAGACCTTTTTCCGAATGTTGGTCAAGTCGTCTCCAAGTCAACTGGTCCCCTAGTCAAGTCGTCCCCCATATAAATAATTACATTATAATTGTAATTTTACTGCAGTAATTTGTTTTTGTGGTATCATTATCTTCTTTTTGACTTATTAAGTTTTTACTGGGGTAATTTGTTTTGGGGGGATAATTTATGAAATTTTTTTAACGAATGAAAATGGTGAATGAATGAGTACATGTATATGTACGAGTCTCTGTCATGTTTCTCTTTCTCTTCTACGTGTTGATGTACCTAAAAAGAAAAGGAAAATTCATACATTCATAAGAAATTCATGGGGGACGACTTGACCTGGGCACAATTTGACTCAGGGACGATTTGACTTAGGGACGACTTGACCCAGGGACGACTTGACCGGGGTTTCAGTTTTGGGGGGACGACTTGACTTGGTGACGACTTGAACCAGGGACAACTTAACCCGTTTCCCCTTTTTCCAGCGATGTCACGATCGTGCTGGACATAGGCCTATGATGATAATGTGTTGTGATGGTAATGAGGGCATAGTGTTGTGATGGTAATCTACCCATTCAAGATAAACAAGTCAAGCATGCAGCATACGCACGTGCACTTGCACGTGGTTGAAGCTGCCCGTAGGAATATATGCGATCACAGTGGCCAAGGCGGTCCACACGTGGTGGTGTTTACATTTAGTCACGTGGGGGATAAAGGTCTATTGGTACAATCACATTCTAGCTGGAGCACGTGCGGCAGATTTTACGTGCAGAGTCGCCTCACTTTATCTTTCTAATACACAATTTACATTGATTCACATTGAGGTCTATGTATGAGGCGTGTGTGCTCACGTGCGGTGTATTTTCTGATTGTCATCCATTTATGAATCTGCGGATTTGTGCTTTTGGCTGAAACAATGAAAATCAGAGAGAAATAAGGGTGACATATCACATTCTGATGAATCTGTTTCATGAAACACTGCAAGGCAGAAAACATTTATTACCAGTACTGGGCCTGTTAATCCCGACACTTAATCAGTCCCCAATCTTTCATTTTTTTCCATCGTCCATCTTTTGATGGTGCAGTGTTGGGGTTAATATTGGCATTTAGCCTCCATGCCCCTTTGACAGATTTTATCTGGCCTTGGTGCCATCCTAACTGGCCGTGATGCCCTCTACAATTTCACTTAATTCAAGACCAAAGTGGCTTTGCCCTAAAAATTACCAAATTCCAGGCCTGACTGGCTGAATGATATTTTTTAAAAAGCTGGCGTTGAACCGATACCATTTATGTATTCATCTATCATAAAGTGAGCGCATGGTTGAGCAGTTAAAGCACATGGCAAGGCAAGGTCACAAGTTTAAATCACAGTATCGTCCATTTCAACGATTTTTCCTTCCCCAGAAAGTTGCTGTATAATCCCCCTTTCACCAGTCGTGCTGGTCATGTAAACGGCTGTAAAAAGAGCTCACCAAGTTTCCTACTTCTTTTCCTAGACCTTGTTTGACAACATGAATGCCAAAGAGGAAGCCAAGAAGAAGAAGGGGCCTGGCTCCAAGAAGGCCAGCAACAAAGCTGCCCTTCCAACAGAGGACATGGCCACCCCTGATAGGAAGGTGGACAAGTCAGATAAGCGTCTGTCAGTGGAGCGCATCTATCAGAAGAAGACGCAGCTAGAGCACATCTTGCTCAGGCCTGACACTTACATCGGATCTGTGGAGCCAGTGAAACAGGTATCTAGCATTTTGTCCATTGCATGCAGGGAACAAGAGAGGGCGTTCTGTAACACAGCAGCAGTGGTCCTTTGGTAGGTACACCGCGCATGCGTATAGGTTCTTGTGTATGTGGTGTTGGACGCCTTGAGCGTGCGCGACCAGCTTTTGTCTCAATATGAAATCTGCATGTGTGTGCCCAGCTTGAATGAGCCCGGTTGGAAACCTTTTACCAGCCTGTCTTTTCTGTGCCAGTGAGGAAGGACTTCAAGTTGAAGCTGATCTGAACTAGAAGTTGAAGGATTTTAAGTGGATTTGTAGATTTTAAGGTTCCCAGCAAAAATGCCTTTTGTTAGGGTTGAGGTCCCAATTTTGTGTCTTTGAGTAAGATAAAGGTAACACATACATACACCTGCCAACCATTCCGATTTAATCAAAACTGTTCTGATTTTTAAGTTTTCAGATCTAAAATCAAAATCAGAACGTTCTAATTTCTATAAATTGCTAATAGCAGAGAAAAAGAGGGCATTATTTGCCGTGTCATAATAGCTATTTTTGCACGTGTGTATATGTAAGTAGCTTCTTTCACATGACTGGTTGTTTTGCTGTGGGTTCATAAAAATGGGTATACCGATTTATATCCTACTACATTTAGTCTACATGACCAGACACCGACTGAGTTTGGTAGCTTTACATTTGTCAAATTTTTATTTCATTTAACAGGCCATGTGGGTTATCAACGAAGATGGAGCTCTTGAAAATAGAGAGATTACCTACGTACCTGGATTGTTCAAAATTTTTGACGAAATCCTTGGTAAGTTATCAAATTTCTTTGATTTTTCACTCAAACGTTGATGATTGTTTTTCTTGAAATTAGCGATATCATTTCCAAGGTTTGTGAATTGGCAGAATGCAGGGAGATGAACAAACACACGTCCTGTCTTTGCAGTTTGTGTGATGTTTGGGAGGGGGACACGCTGTACACGTAACAAATTTAGTGGAAAGTGGAACTGTCAAAAATCGTGCCACATATGCAAACTTTTGGAGATTTTGTGCCTTTTCACATGCAGTGGACTGTATATTGTTCATGGCATCAAACTTCCTACTCTTAAACGCGTCAGAGCCCACATATTCTTTCAACCTGTTTCTGTTTCTAATCGACCATTTTTTGGGACCGTTTATTTTGACAGTAAATGCTGCTGACAACAAGCAGAGGGACCCATCGATGAACGCCATCAAGATATCTATAGATCCGTAGGTTCCATTTTTGTTGTATGAAGTCTTAAGACTGAAGAGAAGTGGAATGCATGTATCATTTCATGCATGTATGATTTCAAGAGAGTGTAGAATGTTAATGACGGCATTAAAAGCTTCAAGTGCATTCGTTGTAACGGTGGGTCGCAGGTTCTTCTATTATACGCTCCGAGCAGGAACAAAAGAGGGCGTATTTTGAAATGAAATGGACAGTCGTTACGTACTCACTGCATAGGCGTGCAAGTTTATGCGCGTTTGACGCAGAACACGCCCAGTATGTGCAATGAATTTAGTCTGGAATGCATGGTCTTTGCATGCACACCAAATGCGTCCATGAACATGGTTGGAAAACTTAGCACCATCTCTCTTTTGCCTGTGAGGTTGCACATCGGCTCAGGACATCGGCTCTATTGGCATGAGATTTGTTTTGGCAAACAAACATTTGAGGGGACTATTACGTCCCTGGAATTTAGCCCTTGTGCCCTTGAATCATCAATTCACTCATGGTGAATCTGAACCTGTGTCTAGTGAGAACAACATGATCAGCATCTGGAACAATGGCAAAGGCATCCCCATCATAGAGCACAAGACAGAGAAGCTCTTCGTTCCCTCCATGATCTTTGGCCACCTGCTCACCTCCAGTAACTATGACGACTCACAGAAAAAGGTTACAGGTGAGCACCAGTCTGAATCTGTCTGTTTTCCCCTTCCTCTATCTTCCCTCCCCCCCCTCCTGCCCCGGCCCGGGTTTCATAATCTGGCTCAGATTCTGAGGAGCTGTGAAGCACCTCCGTTTAATCGTTGACATGTTCCACCCAGCAAAAAGAGGTTACTTGTCCAAAAGCCACATGTCTTTAGTTCGTGATCAATTTCTGCTTATTCTTTCAATGTATAAATTTGCCAGTGTTTCCTGTTCAGCAGAACCTTTTGTTGGTTGGGGTTACATTTTGTGTAGTGATTGGCCTATGTGAGCAACCTCCAGCATTGATTTTTCTTTCTCAATTTCACTTGGTAATTCTGAGAAATGGGTCACCTCTGAACTTTAAACACTTGGATCTCAAAAAGAATACATGTAGCACCTAGAAAGCTGAATGATGTATCATTTCTAAAGCTCCTAAATTGGCGGTCATTTCAGAAATTAAAATCAAAATCGTGGATGAAACACACACAGAAAATGCACAGCAAAATGACCTTTGACTCAACCTATGAAAGTGAGTGTGCTTCAGATTTTGTAATTTTTCCAAATGTTAGTTGATGATGGAGGCAATATTCTTAGCAAACTTTGTGACCGACACTATAAAGTTTTCAAGTTATGATTTTTTTTCAAGACTGCTGTTTGCTTCTACTTGGAAAAAACATGCATGGAATGACGTTGAGCACCTGTTGAGGTGAATCCAGCAATGTCTCAGTGGACATTCCTGGTGGCCCCCTTTTATGGCTGGAAATAATGTGTTGTGTCTTGAGCAGGACAACTCTTACAGAGCAGCGGCTGCAGCTCCAGGCAGTAGTTATCACATTGTGTACCACCACAGGCGTAGGCCACTGGAAATGACCAGTGATTCTGTTCAATTGTCCGCTAGGTTTTCTTTGGCTCCAGAGCATAATGGATGAAATATCCTTGCTACATGTTGGAGATGAGGCATTTTCCTTTATCATCCTTGTATAAAATGTGAACTTCTTAATGAAAGTAGGAGGGTTCCTTCAACCTGCGAGCACTCTTGCTACATGTGAGAGAGGCATAAATACTGGAGTGGTTGGCTTTCTTTGGATTTGATGTCTATTTTGTTCATTTCGTAGGTGGCCGTAATGGATATGGTGCAAAGCTGTGCAACATATTTAGCACCAAGTTCACCGTTACCACAGCCTGTAGGCAGTACAAGAAGAAGTTCAAGCAGGTAGGTGCCCCGTCAATTACTTATTAAAATTACCTGAATGTGTACGCGATAACTGAATAAAAGCAAGAAGAAATTTGAGACAAACAAGATGAAACATGCTCAGACATGTTCATTAGAAGAAATTCAGATGATAACTGAAACCGCTCCAGTTCATTGAGAACTTCTACACTAGATCAAACTATTGTGGCCTTCATTCCAAGAGAGTTGAACGGTGGTAAATTTCTGCTATACGATATTGCACCACTTGAATGTTTTTCATTATTTTTCATCTCACACATATATCTCACAAATGCTGTTCCCCCCCTCTCTTCCCTTCCCAAACTGCAGACATGGACCAAGAACATGACCAAGACCACAGATGCCAAGATCGTGGACTTTGACGGCACAGACTACACTGAGATCTGCTTCTACCCCGACCTGGAGAAGTTCAAAATGGAGATGCTGGACAGGGACATTGTGGCCCTGCTCACCCGCCGTGCCTACGACATCGCCGGCTGTACCAAGGGGGTCAGGGTGACGCTTAACGGCAGTAGGCTGCCGGTGGGTTTGAGGATTTTTCAGATTTCAACGTTGCCTCGTTCTCTGGCTTCGTGCAGTTTTCCACCCGTTCTCCCACTCAATTTGGTGTTTTTACCTCAATAAAAAAGTCATATTTGACTAGAGGAACAGAGTTCTGATTCTCACTGGTCTGATCTATTCTGGTCCCTAACTTCTGTCTTGTTTGATGGGGGACATTTGGCAAAATTTAGTACTTAACACCAGGTAGCTGCCAACTACAAAGCAAAAGGAGGCAAACCTTTTACCTTGCCCCAAATCAACTAATGAACTCGGTGCTATTTGAGAAAAAAAATTCACGAGTTACTTCCAGTGGGAATTGAACCATATCCTCCTGATTACTCTTGCAGAATGGCATCCAAGGTTGTGATGTTTCACACAAAGCGCATTGAACGGGAGACAGATTGGACAATCATGTTTGAAAATAGACCTTGAGATCCAAATATTTAGATTGGTTGATATGGTGAGGTTATTTATGGGAAGTATGTCGATTGTAGGTGTGTAATTGTAGAGTGTTTTCTTACCCGATAAAAAGTAGCTGCACCAACCCATACAGCAAGGAACAATTACAGCGTTTGCTTTGACGCTTACTCGGCAGGTGACTGACTTCAGATCCTATGTGGACTTGTACCTGAAAGACAAAACGGACGAGATGGGCAACCCTCTGAAGGTGGCCTACGAATCGGTCAACCCACGGTGGGAAGTTTGCCTGACAACGAGCGAGAAAGGTTTCCAGCAGGTCAGCTTTGTCAATAGCATTGCAACTATGAAGGTGGGTTTGTTCAGGATACTCTCCTGTTCAGAACTTTTTAACATGCAAGTTTTCCTTTCAATGTTAGAAAGATTTTTGTGGGAGAACATTAGTTATGGTACGCACTTTTCTGAGAAATGTCAGATGCCAATGTAACATCTTGTGCACTAATTTGCAAAGTTTTATACAGTACAAAAATCCAGTTTGTTTGTGACCTTTAAAAATGGATGTACATGTGGTTAGTTTGTTGCTCTATCTGTGATTGTGATGTTAACCCTTGCATTATTAACCCCTGTGCACTGGGAAGCGTGAAGAGCTGCCTTAAAAATTGAGATCCCTCAGCCCGCTTTTCAGCTATTATTCTCGGCCCACGCTCGAGCAAACACGGTGAAAGAAGGCATACCCTGGCTCTTGTATATATGGTGATTGGCCTTTGTGTGTTGCCAAGAAATGAAAAGGCCGAATTTGCATCATAATCACCAGCTTCACAATAGTCCCCACTTTGAAAAGAGGCAACGGGAATGTGGAAGCGTGAATAGAGCCGCATGCCACCGAAGAATGAGCCTTTTCACTGCGTAAATCAAAGCGTGCAGGGCACGCAGGGCCACAAACCGAGAATTTGCGGTTTGGCAGGTGGCCTTCGTGGCCAAGCGAGGCTGAAATTCTCGGAGTCAGCTTTCAGAAAAAAGTCCCGGCGTCAAGGGGTTAAACTAAATCTGAAGTGTTGCTCATATGCTTTATCAAGATTCTTAATGTGGGCGATTCCCAATAGTGTACCGCCAAGAGTTTGCAACGCAGTGGCAACTGTACACATTGTGCGTTTGAATGGGTTGACATGTCTTGACGTATCAACCGACTATGTACATTTGGAAAGGGTCGACACATCTCGCATAGTGTGATTGGCCAACGCATTGCAAACTCTTGGTGGCACACTATTGTGAAGTGCCGGTTCTGGCCAAGTTATTGGTTGTACAGTTCACATGCGCTGTATGCCAGCCCAGGCTAGCTGTAACCGTGCATGCGTTTGATTGCTCTGCCGTGCAGGGAGGCAGGCATATTGACTACATCGCAGAGCAAGTTGTCTCCAAGCTGATTGACACCATCAAGAAGAAGAACAAAGGCGGTATTGCCATCAAACCATTCCAGGTAGGTATTGAAGCCTCAGTATGGTGTAAAGCATGTTCTCATTGTACCAGTAAAGGCAATTATGCTTGACAGTAATGCAGCGATTCTGTGCAGCACCCCAGAATGTACTGCAATCAAACCCTGATAATAAGAGCGCTGTTAATACAACATCCTGCTTGTAACAAAGGATGTGGAACTTCATGTATGGACTGGATCACATGTACTTAGTGAACATGTGCCAACATATCGTAAATGGCCATGGACCATGCATAAACTGGTCATTCATGGAACCGGCTCTGAAGTGATTTGAGAACCGAGACCCTCACTGGTGCATAAGTGGTTGGTACACAAGTACCAGGTAAAATTCACCAATGTTGAAGTCACAGCCACATGTAAAACAGTCTTCGAGCTTCATGGCTTCTGGCCATCAAAGCTCCGCTGGACCACGGTGCAATAACCAATGTGGTTTGGTACCCAGACACAAGGGTATTTTACAGTTCATTTGTGTACACATTTTCCCTTTTGTGGAAGGGTGCGCTGCTAAATGTACAGCATGCTATACACGTACACGCGGGAGCGGTGGTGACTTGGTATCAATGTTTGGAGTTGTCACTCTTGGGCGCTAAGCCGTGACTGGGACTCAGATTTGATGTTTGGAATCAGCTCTTTGAATATGGAACTGCCAATGGTGGGTACCAGGTTCTTCACAAAAGCAGAGCCGCTGACTGCGATTTTTTCTGGAACTGCGATTCCACTCGGAACGGGGAGTACCACACAAGCCTACATTGTACTTCCTCACTTTGAACAGGTGTTTATTCCTGCCCACTCTGCATGAAGAAATCCTTTGTACTCATTGTTTTAATGCCAACAGCTGCCCTCAGGGAGGATGGCTAATGCAAGGTTTCTGTAATCTAAACTTGTGCCAGAATTTATTGAGTTCACAATTTTTGGTTTCATTACCAGTTACTGTTTTTCTCACACGTACAATGCGTGTCGGAACGCGTTCTCTGTGGTTTTTCAGAATTCAGTAAAGCTGACTGGCATCCTCAGCCAGTGACATCGAAAAGAGTAACAATGAATGTGTGGGCAGTTGAAACTTTAACGACATTTCAAGTGCTTATAAATAATACTTCGTCAAGAATCGATTGTCCGCATGTTTCTTCTTTCCCTCCAGATCAAGAGCCACGTCTGGCTGTTCGTGAACTGCCAGATTGAAAACCCGACGTTTGACTCCCAGACCAAGGAGAACATGACCCTCCAGGCCAAGCAGTTTGGCTCGGAGTGCAAGATGTCAGACAAGTTCTACAAAGCGGTAAGGAGGGCAGAGGGTCTTGATGAGATGCACTGTTTGAGTTCAGAGGCAGAAGTTAATTAGACACAAGCAAGTGCTCAGTTACCAGCATGTCTTCTGCTTTAAGGCCAAAATGCATACGCTGTAAAGTGAACTCGACGAAGCATTGCGACCGCCCCTTCTGTGTGGACAAATGTGGCAAATGGTTGGGTAATATCTAATGGCTAACTCTTATTTTATCCAAGAATTGGGGATATTTGCATTCGGAAATGATGGCCCATAGCATGGATAGATGAGTTGTATTTTTGACATTGTATTGTTTTCTGTCATTCTGTTGCTTCTTAAAGTTTCCATGTTTAATTGTACATGTATTTACATATTTAACCTCAACTCCCTAGAGTGATTTACTGGCAACCTTTCACATCCTTGCAGTCTCAACACCATATTATAAACTTTGCACATAAACGGTTGAACTCTGTTTCTTTGTGGTATGCCTAGTCCCACAGAATACACTGCCGGTATAACAGTGCAGTACTCATCCCAACAGATTCCAACAAATCTCTGTGTTGGAGTTGGGCTGGTTTGGGATCATTTGGGTGAAATATTGTACTTATTTATACTGCGCTTGTGAATATTTTTACGGAAATGCACTTTAGTAGAGTAATACATGTTAAATGTGACAAACGCTGAGTACGGTTTATCAGTTGCTCTTGTGATAGAATTGGTACAGAAAATTGATTTTTAATCATTGTGTCATCTCACGCCCTCACCTATGCGCTGTAGTCCTATTGGAGTCATGGAGAAATGTTTGTTGTCCTCCTAGGTCCTTGCCTGTTCAAATCCTTCTAAAGACCAGCTAATGAATGTGAGGTTTTCCCATATGGAATGGCTTAGATATGTACTTCAAGGCTTACTTGAGACAGAGAATAACCCTCTCTGTCTTGGGAAACAATTGCAACTTGATACATCTCTTGCAACAGTCCCGCGTCCGACAAGGAGCGGTCCATGTGCGAGTGGCAGAGTTCCCAAATCGTCAGGCAATTACTTGCCAGCATCCTTTTTGTACGTTCTCCTCCACGCTGATGTTGAGACATTTAGTTTCATGGTATAAAATGGACTTTCAAGGGTATTCGGTAGCATGCTTTGTTTTTCCCCCTCTTTTCAGGCTCTGAACAGCGGTGTTGTGGAGAACATCATGTCCTGGATGAAGTTCAAACAGCAGGTAAAAATGAATCAGGTTGACTGGTCTAGGAGATACAGACGTAGTTATTTGAGTGTTCACACTATTGCACGTTTGAAAAAAATTGTATTTCAGTTGAGAATAGAAATATCATAAATAACCATATGACCCTGAGAGGCTGTCAAATTGCAAGTCACTTCATAATATGCAGTAGGAAATTATTTTGTATTTTTGGCACATTGATCTGTTATCTTGTTTGTTGTATTTTTCATTTTTGCCATAAAAACACCCTCACAGAGAGCACTTCCACTTGAAATGAAGTTTTAAATTGATTGCATATATGTAACAGGCACCAAAGCTGTCATTTGGACATCTTAACACTCCTTTTTCAACGGTGCAGCATTTGTGTTGATGCAGAGGAGGCTAACGCTGATATTTGCATGCCCATGTCTGTACCCTAGAGCCAACTGGACAAGAAGTGCCACGCCAGCAAACACTCCAAGATCAAGGGCATCCCCAAGCTGGATGACGCCAACGACGCCGGCGGCAAGAACTCCCACTCCTGCACCCTCATCCTGACTGAGGGGGACTCGGCCAAGGCGCTGGCTGTTAGTGGGCTCGGGGTCGTAGGTCGTGATCGCTATGGGGTCTTCCCGCTCAGAGGCAAGCTGCTCAACGTCAGGGAGGCCAATCATAAGCAGGTATGTAATTCATTGAATCCTAACCATGCCAAATTCAACAGTATACTGTGTAATTGACTCTAAACTTTGAGGGTCAGGGGTGGATATTACAAAGGGATTGAGAAATAATGTCTCATTTAGTAGAATTCACCTTACATTGGTGTATCACAGTGAGGGATGGGGTTTGTGCCATGCTTGATTGTTTTGAAACTTGGCATGCATGTAAAGACGCTCCTTATCATTACAAAAGTGAAGCTTGAATTCAATAAGATGTGTGGTTTTGCTACAGTCGTTTGAAGTTCAAGGCTACATGCGTGCCAGCCCGTGTGCGTTGAGCACTGCTGTTCAAAAAGTACACATTTTTGGCTGACCTGTCTCGGAAAAGTGTGCACTGTGTAAGAGCGGTATGCTCCATTTTCACAACTTTGGTGTCTAAATGACTGCGAAGAGTTAACTCTAAAAACTCCTTAGAGTTCAGTTCCTGCAGCAATATCAAAACAAATGTCGAGGGGTTTGAATTCTGCCTTCCTCGCTTTTTTAGGGTTAAAAGAAAGCTTAAATGACACACAGTGAGTTGACCAATTCTCTATTCGAGCCAATTCAATTGCACGTCTGGTTTTGTAGGTTTCACCCCCACCCTGAATTCATTGTTTCAAGTCTTACCTTCCAAAATGAAAATCATCCCTCCAGATCATGGAAAATGCGGAGATCAACGCCATCATCAAGATCATGGGCCTGCAGTACAAGAACAAGTACGAGCAGCCCGAGTCGCTGCGCAGCCTACGCTACGGCAAACTGATGATCATGACCGACCAGGATCAAGACGGCTCCCACATCAAGGGCCTTCTAGTCAACTTCATCCACAACAACTGGCCCAACCTCCTCAAGCACAATTTACTAGAGGAATTCATCACTCCCATTGTCAAGGTTTGTCAGCCTTTCGTTTATTAAGAATCATCTCAGACTTATCGATGCATCATGTTCTTAGAGAAATGCCCAACATTTTCCCCTATGTTGTGTCAAATGGAAAGGTTTTGGAGCATCAGTAGCATTTTGTCTTTCTACGTCTTGGACTTTGGAATTGCCATTTAGAAAAGGCTGGCTTTGTGGCTTTATTTTTGTAGTATTTGTGGATGAATCTTCCTCAAGAGAGTGTGTTGTATGCCGTCATTTTAGAGATCTGACATTTTACCCGAAAGGTCCAAACTTGTTTAGATTGATGCATTGTCAGAGTCTGAAAGTGCTTCAGTCTGTTCTCTCTCCCTGCTTTCTGTCCCAAGACTTGGGCTCTTTCTTCCCCAGCTTGTCTTTTACACTCCCAAACCCCAACTCCAGCCCCTGTGCATGACTTTTCAAGGACGAGATTTGTCAGGACTGTCCCTGATTTCAGGAATTTTTTTCATCAGGAGTTTTCTGATTGCAGCATTTTCCAAACAATTTCTTTTAAACTCCGAAAAATTCTGAGTTTACCATTAACCCTAACTCTCCAGAGTGATTTACTAGGAACCATACCCATTCACGCAAATTCCAACTCCATATGGTAAACTGTGCACAAAACTGTTGGACTCTGTTTATTTAGGGTATGCCTGAACCCATGTTATAGCACAAGCAGTTTAGGGGTACAGTACCCAGTGCCACAAATTCACACACTTTGCTGGTGTTCAATTCTGTGTGGTTAGGGAAGGTTAGGGTTGCCAGAGTGTTTTACGTATAAAACTTGGATACAAGAAATGGGTACTTTAACTGCTGCCCTTAGGCAAACATAAGTATATACTGTAGACCCTGTGCTACTGTTGGGCCCTTCAAACCTTGGGTGATTATCTCATAGCTATTATATTTTTCTCCAATGCTGCCTCTGACCTTGGCATAATTTGTTGTGACTTTGGCTTGCAGGCCACCAAGGGCAAGGAGACCTGTTCCTTTTACTCATTACCGGAATTTGAAGAGTGGAAGAACGCAACTGACAACTGGAGTTCATGGAAGATAAAGTACTACAAAGGTTTGTCTTCAAAAATATCTGAATTTTTTTTTTGTTCAAAATGGAATGGCGAGGTAGTAATCAATTCCTTTCTTTCGGTAAAATTAATTTAGCAACTTACTCCCTTTTTTTTCTCCAGAGTCATGGTTTGTGGTTGTTTTGAGGACTGTTGAGAGTCTGTTTAGTCCTACTTGTGACCCCTGAAGTTCAACTGGCTCATATTCCTCGGGTTGGGGATAATTTTGAGGGTGATTGCACGGGCTTTCCAACAGAAATGTTTACATTGGTATTTTAACCTTAACCCCAGGCCCTTTTAAAGGAACCATCCTGAATCCTTCAAAATCCTCAGATTTTCAACATGAAAAATTGCATTCAGCCCAAATCCTCCAAAATTTTTTGAAAATGTCATTTGGAGGTGTGCCTAACTGCCAGAATCCTTCAAAATCTTCCGGCAATTCCTATCATTATGTTGAGGCAGTGTGAATGGCACTCTTGAGCTGTGCAGTTGATTCCAAAGAAATATTGGGCTGAATTTGTGCTTGACTAAGCACAAACAACATAAGGTCTAATCCACGACCTTCATGCATGGCATCCTTCGAAATCAGCCATGAACTTTCGCCATACACCCAGAATCCTCCGAATTCTTCCACTTTGCAGAAAAGGATTTGGGAGGGTAAGGGTTAATCAAGACCATAGCAGACCAGACGCAAGACCTGAGTTGAGACCAGTCTCAAGGAGCTGGTTTAACTGTGACAAAGAAATGCAGTTGTTGTCATGCACTCAATGACTTGTGACTTAACTTCAGACTGGAGATCTTGCATTGGTCTCGTTATGGTCTGGTGGGTTCCAAGGATGGTCTTGTAGGGGTCTAGAGTACAGCACTTGTCTTCCCAAGCTCTGGTGATAAACAGGCTGGGGCACAGACTGTCACACTCGCTGTTGAGACAGGTCAGATACATCTCCAGAGCAGTGGAATATTCCCAGCTAAGTCAGGGTCTTTGACTTGTAGTTGATGGTTTGAGGGTTTGAATTCAATAATAAGCCATATGCTGTGTCCACTGGGTTCCAGAGCAGGACACTGAGGTACTACGTACCTACTTGTGCCTGCCCTTCCAGGTGTGTGCGCAGTTGAATTTATTGAGTGATGCCTCCCGCGGGGCAGAAATTATTACATGTCCCCTCGTGTCATGCCAAAGGGATCGGGCAAAAATCTCATCCCTACTCGTATTTTTCAAGGTAACCAGACCAAATCCTTGAGTTGCCTCTTAATCTGTGAGCATTTCCTAATGCAGTGTGATAACTCTCCACTCTCAAGGTTTGGGTACCAGCACCATGAAGGAGGCCAAGGAATACTTCAGTGACATGGTCCGTCATCGTATCCCCTTTAAGTACGTGGGACCCGAGGACGACAGCGCTATCGTCCTGGTAGGATTATCTGTATATTTCTCTATTTTCAGTCCGTCATATTCCATGATTTTTGTCATAGATTTTTGTCATAGATGTTTCAGAGACACCAGTGGGCACTCTTGTTGATTAAAAAAATAATAGTTGCTGACATTTAAATGATTTCTTAGCCACAGACTAGGAGCAAGTTGCCTTTGCAATAGCTCATTTGATGTATTCATGTTTACGTAGTGAGCATTTATGAGTTCAGCGGTAAGGATCATTTCATGGGATGAGAGATTGAATGTTCTGTGACTTGAAACCAGTTGGAATGGAATGCTTCATGGAATGAATCATTCAAGTACATATGATCGATGACCCACCGATGAAGAGGGTGAATTCATTCAGGTGTTGGACACAGCTGTGTGAAACTGAGCCCAGATTATAACCAAGTTGCTGACTCCTAATGGGAACTTGGCCAGCATGAGGCTGTTCAATCCTGCTTTTGTTTGTGTGTGTATGTGCACTGTAGGCTTTTAGCAAGAAGAAGGTTGAAGATCGAAAGGAGTGGCTGACCGACTGGCTGAATGAGAGGAAGCGACGGCGTGAGGCCGGGCTCCACGACGTAAGTGTAACATTTGATTTTGGTCTTTTCATTTCTGCTAAACAAAAGCAGCTTGCGTGCGAGAAGTTAATTCATTGTATTTAAGAAAATTACATTTCAAAATTGCAATTCAAATGCCAGTTTTAGAGTTTGTAGTCCTATTCTAATGTCAGTAAATGACATCAGAATATGCCCAAAGAGTAACTAAAACAAAAGGGAAACCCACAAGTGAGATTATTATGTTCTCTTTCAGTTAAAGAGCACCTCTAAGTAAAACATGTTTTCTCTGATTGCGTCTGTTAAAATAAATATGGATGCATCTAAATCGAACGCAGTATCATTTGTCTTCAGAGCTCAACTATAACTAGCCAAGAAGGGCTGTTTTCTTTTCATGCCAAGATGTGAATGCTGAATGTAGATTCGTCATTTGGAGAAAACAGGGAAAACGAGGGGAACTCTCGCCCTATGTTCCATGTATTGCTCGGCATGCACAAGGGTTTACGTTTTCCTTAGAGGTGCTCTTTAATACTTAGTGTTTGTTTGTTTGTTTTGCAAATGGGAAATCACGGAAAACATATCAATCTTACTTCATTGATTGATAGGAAATTTAGGTCCATGCGTATTTGTTGTGTAGTTTTCCTGAAACTGTTGGTTAGGTCTCTGAAAAGGATTGTACAACTGTGAGCGTGTGTTAACCTACAACACCATACAACCCAAAGGTGAGAAAGTTGATTGCATCCCGATTACAAACCCGGGTGTCATACCTGTCATGGGACTCAAGATTTATGTCTGGATTGTCCATGTGACCCGTTGACCCTTAGGTCTACCTGTACGGCAAAGAGACCAAAGCCATCAGCTACAACGACTTCATCAACAAGGAGCTGGTGCTGTTCTCCAATGCTGACAATGAGCGTTCCATCCCGTCCTTGTGTGACGGTAAGTTGGATGGGCGCCCTTTGTACAGAAGCGTGAAACGAGTATTCACTCGGCATGTCTTAGATCTCAGTGACATGTGTCTGGCTCCCGTGGTGTATACACTTAAATGTCTTAAACTGTTTCTTTCTAATTAGGATGTGAAGTTCTTGGACAGAAATGTCTGTAAAATTCAACCAGTGCCAACCAAAACCTTGATTTCCTAGACTGATACCTCACAGAAGCCAAACTAGCTAAATAGAAGAGTGGAATTGTCAGATCTTTGTGTGTGTACATCAACCAAAAGACTGGTTCATACTTCAGGCGAATGCGGAACATCACAAAATGTCTACAGTGAAATTTGCCTAAACCAAAATGTGCTCTGCTGTTGCAAATTAGCATTGTGAATATTTGGTCTGACATCACAAATTTGCCGCAAGGCCAAAACTCAGTCTTCTGATACAGAAAGGAGTATTTTTCTGTGCAATTTGGTATTCTACTCAAACTCATTTTGAAAGACTGCTTTCTGGAACTCTGAAGATGACAATGTTGAAGCCATTTTTCCGATCAGCTTAGCTACGTTGAGTTACAGAATCCAGACCTGCCAACTAGTACGATTTTGGCGTATTTTGTACGAAAAATTGAACTTTGATTGTGAATGTGAATTGAAAGCAACTGCTGTGATCAACACCAGGAAATTATAAAGTCCATTTAAGCCTGCACGAATAAGTATTAAAGTTCAAATAGTATGTACTCATGCAAAGGTACTTGTATGCTTGTCTTTCCTGTTTGTTCGGGAAAATACACATTTTTATTGAAAATACACATTTTGGAACCTCTGAATACACTTTTGCGATTCTAAAGGTTGGCAGGTCTGAGAATCTAATCGTCAAGGTATGCATGTTAAGGTGGTACCCACCACACAGCGCTAGCGAATAAATGTGCTTGCCCCGTACACATTAGGCTGGGCAGCAGTGCACAGTACATTGTCAGATAATTGTAGATGTCAGGGCGTCAGACTATCCTTAGCTCCGTGATAGGTGCCGCATGGAAATTTGACTCATGTTGGGATTGAATGGCATAGTACTCACTGGCCGGCACACCATAGCAAGCCTGTCAGTATTGTGTATAATAATTTGCCAGGATCGGATTTTCCAAGATCCGTATTTTCAAATGCAGATCTGTACTTCCGCATTCTTGTTCGATTTCCGTATGGAAGGTCCATACTAGTTGGCAGCTCTGCAAGCATGAGTCATCCTTTGTCCCTATCTACCACTAATTACCCCTAGTGCATGTACAAAGAATGTGCCACTCCTTCACTGCTGAGTTGGATGTTGAGCAACTTTGAACTGCCAGGCCAAAAATACTCTGTGATTTATGCCCGGATATCACTGACATAGAGACGTTAATTGGCCAATTGGGTTTTTGTTGCAAAGCTCAGCATGTGTGATCTGTTGTTTTACAGGTCTAAAGCCTGGCCAGCGTAAAGTCCTGTTCACCGCCTTCAAACGCTACGAAAAGAAGGAAGTCAAAGTGGCCCAGATGGCGGGAGCTGTGTCAGAACTCTCTGCCTACCATCACGGCGAGGTATGGAACCTGGAACTCTTAAATGTTCCCAGCCCACTGAATTGAGTTACAAATGACCAAAGTTATATCTTAGGCCTGTTATGAAGCCAGGCTTAGAGAGAGATCAGTTGGAATTGTTCATGCTTTACCCACAAAATTGATGAAAGCAAGTGTGTTGATCTGAATGTGTCAAAATAAGCAAGTGACATTCACGTAAAAATTGACACAAGATGATTGATCGTGAAGTGTTTTTGGGGTGATTGGTCCTCACATTTTGAACATCCTAGATTTCTCCTAACTCAAATCTAAGGTTTTGAGAAGCTTTGACATGTTATTTAGATATCTGTGAAATTTGAATTTCAGAATTCTCTGATGAGCACCATCATCAACTTGGCACAGAACTACGTAGGCAGCAACAACCTGAATCTCTTGCAGCCCATCGGTCAGTTTGGTACACGGCTGTACGGCGGCAAAGACGCTGCCAGCCCGCGTTACATCTTCACGCAACTCAGGTGGGCTCGTGCTCTGACCTCAGTCTCTACCAGGGGGGGGATCTGTACTGATGATGGGAAAATATGGGGGATTTGCATAGCAATTGTGTGAGCAAGTGTTTGGTTATGAAGTGTTTCATTTCAGTGAACTTAGATTGTCTTTGTTTCAAGAGGCCGCATTGTCAAACAAGGCAAGTGTCTGTTTCTGTGTGACTGGCAGTGCAAGCGCTGAAGCAACTTTATGCTCTTTCCAAATTCTGGATGACATATTGGCACCTGACATACATGTAAACATTACCTGCATACCTGAAAATTCTAGGCAAAACTGACGGTCTACTTGCTTCCCTGTATGTCGTCAAATTTATAACCTAAGAATGAACAATGTGTGGAAGACGCCGCAGAGGTAAGGTCCTCTGTTTTTTCGCTGTATTCCCATGTGAAGTCACACTTAACAGATCCTTGTTCATTTTATCCATAACACCCTCAGCTCCTTGGCCCGTAAGATCTTCCCCGTGAGCGATGAGCCGCTGCTGAAGTCCAACTTTGACGACAACCAGCGGGTGGAGCCTGAGTGGTACTGCCCCATCATTCCCATGGTCCTGGTCAACGGCACGGACGGCATTGGTACGGGCTGGAGCACCAAGATTGCCAACTACGACATCAGGGAGGTGGTGGCCAACGTCCGACGGCTGCTCAGCGGAGAGGAGCCACTACCCATGGTAATGAACTGTGCTCAGGCTGCATCAATTGATGTCCAGTGTTGGACAAATTTGGGCTGATTTTTGTGTTGAGAACTGGCCATATTCACAAAAGAGCTATTTTACTCCAACCGAGTGCCCCACTAATTTGTGTAAGGTGCAGTGTGTTTTAGTTTAGATCTCGTACAAACCGTCACGAGATTATGAATTCAGGTCCCGAGCTGTTCAAATCAGCTGCCACAAAGCTTTCCTCTGCCATTGTGTATGTTGTTACTTGTGACTAGTCTTGCGTCCCGTCTTGTGATGGTCTCACCTGCTGCACTGTACATGCATCATGATGGCTTCTGTGGAAGGCTGTTTTGCAATAACGTGCACAGAAGAAATGAACAGACATCCTCCTAAATGTTTTAATTGGTAAGAGAGAGCAAAATGAAGCAAATGCTTGGCAGCTTTTGGTACACATCCAGGGATTAGTGCGCTTAGCATCAATTAGTTTAACCCTAACACCCTGAATCCTCCCAAATGCTCAGGGGGCTGGGGGTGGGCATTGGAGGGATGCATTGTGCCAATGTCTTGGATTAGACGTGTTGTTTTACTCGGCCAAGCATAAATCTGCGTCGCGATTACTTATGGAGTCTTCCGTACTGCTCCAGGATACCATCTGCACTAGCTCAGTGTGAATTTGGGTAGGATTTGGAAGGATTGAGGATATTTAAGAAAGAACAAGATTCTGGAGGATTGAGGATATACCCCAGTAAAAAGGGCCTAAGGGGCTAGGGTTAATGTGCCTAGAAACAAGCAGTGCATATGTGATGTGGGATTTCCGTGGTTAGCCTTTGGTGCATAACCAAAGTGTAAGCAAGACCTTACAGGCTTGAATGCCTCTATGCATTACTTCAGGACATAACCTTGAGAACTTGGAAAAGTTTATATTTGTCTTTGTATTTTTTGGCTTATCTTTTGTCCTCATCCCAGCTGCCGTCGTACAAGAACTTCAAGGGCACCATTGAGGAGCTGGAGCCCAACCGCTTTGTCTGCAGTGGAGAGGTGGCCATCATCGACAACAACACCATCGAGATTACCGAGCTGCCCATCCGCGTCTGGACCCAGAGCTACAAGGAGTCGGTCCTGGAGCTCTTCCTGCATGGCAGCGAGAAGGTCAAGCCTTGCATCACGTGAGCAAAGTTGGCTTGATTGCACTGTAAACGGAATGGAAGAGGCTTTTAACCCTGAGTCACCCTGAACCTTACTGCTGTGGAAGTTGATGGAAGTTATTATTATTCGTAGAGACCCTTACTCAAATATCAATTTCTTTGAGTGATGCATTGAGTTTCACAGTGACTTCATTTTCTCCTCAAATCATACTGTTTTTGAGTCTAGGGTTTATGCTATGTGATTTATTATCTCATGTTAAAAGAAAATGGTGGCCGTATTTGTGCTGATACAATAGATAGAATTTCAAATGACTTTGTTTTTGTGCATGAGTTCACATTGTATGATGATGTGAAACGATTAATGTTCTAGAGCACTATAGCCATATTTTGTTAAGCAAAATCACAAGAATATCACCCTTCAAAAAAAAGTTCCAAATGTTGAGTTAAAAAATGCCGAAATATGAAAAAGTTGTAATCCAAATAATCTCTCCTTCAAAAGTCTTCCAGGAGGCATTGGAAGGGATTTTCCAGATGGGTCATTGCATGAGGTTGGAGCACAATTTGTGACGGTGTCCTTTTTACATCCGCAACTTTTACCACCTGTCATGACCCGTAGAGTAGGTCATTTACTCTGTGAAAATAACACCCACCTCTGTATTCAGCCTTGCGAGGTATATAACAATGTCAATTTGGAATCATGCAGGGAAATAGCTGTTCATTTTTACGGAACCCATGTAACAATAGTCACAAATTGTGCCCCAACCTCATGGAATGACCCGGATATAGGCAGCCGTTTTTAGCATGTATGGTATTTGATGCCTCTTGAAAGGGTAAGAACACAGAATGCACGATTAGATTCCTACATAAAGGAAAGTGTAAAGGTTTTCAGGATGGTTCCCTGGTATTCACCTGAAGAGGGAGCTATGGTTCAACCGCCTGGTGTGTTACCTGTGCTCTTATGGGCAACTTTTGTTTCACTCTACCTTCCTCTCTGGCAGGGACTACAAAGAGTACCACACGGACACGACCGTCAAGTTTTTGGTGAAGCTGAGCGAGGAGAAGCTGATGAACTTTGAGCACGAGGGCTTGCACAAGGCCTTCCGCCTGCAGAACACAATATCCCAAGCAAACAGCATGGTGAGTTTTCAGGACTGCGCAGGTTATCCCTCAAGTCCCGTTTGTGACGGTGTACCCAATGCGCTGATAAGGTCAAAGGTCAAGATTAAAGCAGGTTGGGTTTAGCACCCCTACTTGTTTGGGGGGGTTCAAAACAAGCATGACAGGAACAGAATAATAGTTCCTTTTCATGGCTTAGAGTAAGGAATGTATTTGAGTTACTGTGACATGTCAATTTCAATTTCATTCCAATTTGTTGTTTGTTATTGTGTTACTAGCTCTTTCCAAATTTTTTTGACCAGCATAATCTTGAAAAAGTTACTCTTCCTCTTGCGTTGGAGGTTTAATCCTCAAGGATGTTGCACCTGACATTTCAAAATGGGTTTTATTGCAGCAATTTCATTACAGATTCCACATATTTTTTTGCTGTTGGTAACAGATTTATAACAAGAGCTTTTCAAACCTTTTTTGCCGAGCAAACGAAACGTAAATTGTACCCTGTATTGTGTAGGAACTGGCTAGTGAAGCTTGCTCCCCCTATCTGTCCAGGTCCTGTTTGACCAGCACGGCTGTATCAAGCGGTACAACGACGTACTGGAGATCCTGAAGGACTTCTACGCCGTGCGGCTGGCCCTGTATCAGCGCCGCAAGGACTACCAGGAGGGCATGCTGGAGGCGGAGGCTAGCAGGCTCAACAACCAGGCTCGCTTCATCATGGAGAAGATCGAGGGCACGGTCGTCATCGGTGAGTGGAGACCGTCCTCTCAACGTTTTGGATCGGGGCTCTGCTTCCGAGGAATGTCCAGGGATGTCTCTGAGAGCCCAAACCTGGCACTTGGGGTTGGGCTCTCTTGTAAGACCAAATTTACGTCTTGTAACAGAGTGGCTCTCTGTACAATAGACAGAAGCTCTGTTGGCACAGCTGTCAACCGCTTCATGTGATGTGTACACAGACAGGGATTTCCGTCTGAACACACTCTAGCAAATTCTGCATGTAGTGCTAGGTGATGTCTGCTCTTGTTCCTATACTTGGGTGACTCCCACCGAATTTGTACACACACAGAGCCATAAACTAGTCCTTGGAAGTTGATCGTGTGATGATGTGGTAACAAATGTCACACAAGTCTTGAAGAAGTGATCACCAAGGGCCACTATTTGTTAAGTCCGAGTTTTTGAGAGGATAGTGGTTGCATCTTATTCTTAGAAGTCAGTAATTTTGGTCAAAAATAATGCCCTGCCTAGGACAGATTTTGAAGTGGAACAATACTGTTGGCGAGTGGTTAAGCAGAACCTTATGATTGGCCGTGCTGTCAGGGATTCCAGGCCGATTTATTTCAGTTACCGATAACCCACTCCCCCCCTCTATTTGACCCCCCTCTCGTCTCTGCACAACTCTAGAAAACAAGAAGAAGAAAGAAATGATCTCCACCCTGGTGCACCGGGGCTACGACTCGGATCCGGTCAAGATCTGGAAGGAGGCCCAGAACAAGCTGCAGGCAGAGGAGGAGGTAACTGGGCCCTCGGAGGCAGAGGACGACGCCCTGAGTGAGGTGTCCACTGCCTCCTCGTCGGCTGGGCCTGACTTCAACTACCTGCTGGGGATGCCCCTGTGGAGCCTGACGCGAGAGAGGAAGGACGACCTGCTCAAGAACAGGGACAATAAGGTGGGGTTCTTTTCTATATCTAATGGTGGTTACAATACGGGCGAATCACAACAGTGCGCCTTCAAAAGTTTGCACCGTGTTGGCCAATCACAGGGCGTAAAATCTGTTGACCCAGTGTGCATTTGGAAAGAGTTGACAAGAAGCATTGTAATTGGCCAACACGTTGAAACTCTTGGAGGCGCACTATTGTGAATTGCCCATAATTCGTGAGGTTTTCAAAACAGGCTATGTGGGCATGCAGTCAATTGTAATTGGGCTTTTAAAAGCAAACATTTTGGTAATGTGTGTTGAAATCACTTTTCTGAATGCGAACACTGGCAAAGATTCTACATAGACTCTATTTAGTGCTTGTTGGCTAACAAACAAACCGATTTTACCAAGACAAACTTTAAAGTGTAGCTGCAATGAATTGTTCTTAGATGCAGTTTTTCTGCACGTTTTTATTCTTCAATGCATGGAAACTCTTATACATTCCTATTTGGCTAAATGCACTGAAAAGTGCATATTTTTAAACCATTAAAATCATCCATGCTTTCTCGAACAACTGAGGGCGCTGTTGCTGTGAAGTCATCTAGGAAAGACATGACTCAGTGCATAGGTGTTTCTGTTCAAATTGTGAACCCAGAATATACCAATTGAAAACATTTCTGAGAGAGGGATTGATGCTTTCTCATTGCTATGCACATAAAGAACAATGGATCAGCTATGAAAAGTGACCCAAATCCTGGAAAATCTACAGAAATGCAGGACTTTTTGTGAACAAATCAACGTAACGATGAGGCTTCTTTGTGAGATGACATTGTAGATTAGCTCATGAATATGGAAATTTCATTAGCATAAAAACCAAAAAGGCAGTAATAGCGAAACAAAAGTTGAAAATTAGGTTAATTATGACGCAAAGATGTATTTTGAAGGTTTGTATTCTAACAAATTGATTGCAGCTACCCTGTAAAACAGCAATATTCCTATCATTTCTTTGTCAGTGCAAAGAGCTGGCAGAACTCAGGAGGAAGTCCCCGACCATGTTGTGGAAAGAAGACCTGGAAGCTTTTGAGCAGCAGTTAGAGGTAAGGGCAGACTTCATACGTCCAAACCCCATCAGATAATGGAGTTGTCCACTTTGTCTTTCTGATTGGCTTTGAATGAAAAACAAGTTATGCAAATTCTCACAGAATTTCTACATTTGAAGGCCGAACTTGTCAACCTTCTTACTGTCAGTGGTGTTGCCTGTAACACTGAAAATTTTCTAACTGGAAGGCGTCTTGTTTTTACAAATTTTGAAACTAACTATATGGGGAAATTGACTAGGTGCTTATAAATGATAATGAAGATGAACAAAGAAATCGACTGGACCGGGATTTGAACCTGTGACCTCTGGAATATCGTACCAGGTGCTCTACCAACTGAGCTACCCAGCCCTATGTTGGTGGCTCTTCCCATTTGTCAATATCTCTGTTTGGGGGCGCTAGCCAGAAGCAATTAAACCTGAAACTCCATGTAGCCAATTACAAGATACAACCTGGGAAGTGGTGAACAGGGATCACTTAGAGAGGAAATGGCTTTTTGAGCTTAAAAATTAAAATGTTTAAAAATTTAAGAGAAACAGACTGTGCAGTTGCATTGACTGAGGCACAGGAAATTCGATTGACTCTTTGAATATATTAAGTGAGCTGGAATCTTTGTGGAGCAGTGACTGCTACTGGCGGACCCACTCCTCTTGAAACTCTTCCCTTTGTGTATTTCACAGTTATTATTTTCGCTTTGTGTCTGTGTATTCAAAGGAAAATTACTTTTTCATTTGTCTTTGGCATTGAAGTATGGCACATGCAAGGTAGCATCTCAAACGATGGGTGTGCTGAAGAACATTGCTCCTTCGGCTGAGAACTATAAACAGTACTGATACAGTAGTTCTCATGTGTAGGCTTACTTGGGAGTGCCACTTTCATAATGGACATGCAGTGAATTTTTAACAGAAATACACAGTGTTCGCTTAGGGAGCATTCCATATGAAGAGCAACATTCTGATTTTCTAGGATTCCCCTTTTGATAGTCTCCATGTGCACTGTGCAGTGCTTTTGTGTTCAGATGTCCAGACACTGTTCAGAAAGGAAGGTATTGTGAGGCATGTTCACCTGTAGACGTAGAGTACCGAAGTGTGATGCCATTTTGAACCAGGAAGTGCAATGCAAGCCCATGGAGTACACGTGCATGGTGGTTCACGTGCTGGTTCTTGCACTAATGCCCTTTACACACATAATTGTGCGTGTGACGTATTCACTTTGGTGCTCTATATGAAAGCTGTGAGATGGTTGAAAGACTATGGAATCCTGAGGATGGACATCAGTGAACTTTTCCCGTTTAGGTCGTTGAGCAGCAGGAGCGCGATGACGAGGCCATGGGCGTGACCAATGCTGCTGCCACCAAGGGAGCCAAGAAGCCTCGCAAGAAGCTGATCACCAAGCAGGAGACAATGCCGTCCCCCTACGGCCGCCGGGTGGTGCCCCGCATCGATGCCGTGGCTAAGACCTCTCGGGCAGCCGGGGGAGACGGTGCCACCAAGAGGGCACGGGTGAGTCGGGCTGTGCCCAGATCTTGTGTCTTAGTCTAGGTCTGAATTTGTGGGTAGATGCTGACAGCTGATGTAGGTTTAGGTTTGAAGGCCTTCTCAGACATGGACTCAGATCGGCCTGCCTCTCCCCACAAAAAGTGTTGAGTTTCTGGACCAAACTGGTAAGGATAGAAATAAGAATGAAGTGGTTACCCAAAGGAATGAGGGTTTGTTGGTTTGTTTTTTTTGGGGGGGGGCTCTCAAATTAAAGCAAAATTGGGAAGTGTAGCTTCTTTGACCGACAAATTTTTAAAAAGATCTTGTAGAAAGCAAGGTGTTAGTGTGGGGCATTTCTCTCTGTTCCCTGACATTTGTTGCATGGGATAAAGATCCCATCTTGGAAATGTGTTCCAATCCCCTCCTATTTATTTTAATTGATCAGGTTTCTTATTTGATACAGAGGACAGAACAGAGATATAAACCTTATATTTTGTTTTTTAGAAGTGTGGAAAACACTCTAAAAACCTCTAAAACTGTACATGTTCTCATTTTATTCTCTCAAGGGAGAACAGGTCTTTCCTAAGCAATAAGGTCATCACAGTTATCAAATAGAAAAAATACATCAGTTGTGCCATTTCAAAAACTGACATATTGTGTGCACAAAGTCTGCTGGGTACATTACTTAATGGTAAAGTGGACGGGTGTAAAAATGACTGTGTTTTCTTTAGCATCATTGATTCCCTGTTAATTGTAAAGTGATCTGTTATGTGATACATAATTTGATTGTGACTCTGAACTATGATCATGCTGTTACTTGGGAGCTATGTGTGACCAAGTTGTAGACTCAGACCCTTTGCAGTGTCTTTTTCCTCTTCCCGCAGAAAACCAAGAAGATGGAAAACGGGGAGGACACGGGCAGCCTGGACGACAGTGCAGAGAAGGAGCCCATGTCCCTTATGCAGCGCCTGGCAGCCAAGGGCACCAAGACTGTCGCCAGGAACGGTACGGGCCCAGAGACTGGGACAGCATTGATGGTGGTACCCCGTAGGGGTTACAGCACGGCAGCACCAAGCTTGCCGCCGGCTCACAGCCAGCATTTCTTTCCATCACATTCTGCTGAATCATTTTGCCAGTACAGTTGTCGGTGTGCCCTTGCGACCCCCTGTATTTTTGACAATGGCGTCAGTGATGGATGTGCATTAATACAAACCATTGCTAGATGTAAATGCTGTTTACGTGACTGCTTCGTTTCTAATCCAATTTCGATGCGTCATCATTCCTCAGAACTCAAAAATACAGGTGTTTTTTGCCAATCAGAGTTGAGGAACCACACCAGTTACGCAGCTGTTGCAAATTTGCAGCTGCAGCAACATAGATATCAGACTGTAGGACAGTCCTCCTTTGCTGTGTGTGCTAAAGGTCCCCTATTCAGCAGGAATATTACCTCACTGTCTCGGCATCTTCTTGGATGTGCCGTGCAATGTGTCAGATATATCCGATAACTTCTGGTTGCAAGCTTTAGAGCTGCACTGTAGCAGTTCAGCTTGTACAAGGATATTGAGGGGAAAACTTCTTTATGCCATCTTTATTGAGGGTAATCTCCGATCAGTGCACAGCACTGCTTTCCAATGATTTACAACTTGGGTCGAAGGCATACAAGGGAGCTGCAGGCAGCCACCAAACGGCCCACATCTGGAGAGAGGAGACATTGAGAAGCAGTGACAGTTTTAGAGGTGGGAGGAAAACCCCAGAGGAATATTCTGGGTAAAACCCACGGAATCAGGTAGGGACTGAAAACCAAATCCACATGTAGATCGAGCTGGGAATCGAAACTAAGCCTCTGAGGCGGGAGGCTAGGAAAGAACCAGTACGCCAACCGCTAGGCCAACTTTGTAAATAATGAATGGATTTTTCTCATTCCCAATTCTGTTTAATTTATCATAACTGTCATTTGATTTGATTATTGTAAAACTCAGCAAATGACTAACGTTTGGGGAGTATTGCCATACAAATATGCCAATATGCTGTTTTAGGAAAAATCAAATTATTATTAAAGTGTCTTTCAGTGGATCCCCACATTTCCTATAAGAAAGTGTCGTTAAAAATGAACTGTGCAATGTAGGTGCTATACAAAAATTGATACTGTGAAGACAACATTCAAGTTAACTCCTCCAATAAAACTATCTTAAGAAAAGTATCCAATTTGTGGGTATTTATTTTGTGGTGCTGTGTTGAATGTACAGTGTCCACCTGGGTAACAGGAGGGCTTGTTTTCCCCTCTCCAAAGCAGATTCTATATTCTTGAGTGATTAAAACTCACTAGCTTGTTAAATGCACCAGCGCAAAATATGTTGGATCTTAGAAGAATTCCTCAGTTAAATTGAATTTTGACCTACAGCTTACTGTTGTAAGAGAGCATGATGATTGAATTGTAAAATGGAGAGAAAGAGTTCAGAAAAGCCTCCAATTGTATCTCAAAATGTGCTTTTGTAGATTCAAAACATTTCCAGTAGTTATTCTCAACCTTTTGAATATAAATTTATCTAAATTTATTGTCTACATGTTCAGGAGCGTGCAAATTGAACAAATTCAAACACTATTTCAGCAAATAAATCCGTGTTTCCATTTTTACCAGAACTCAATAAGCCCTCCTGTTTTTCCCTGTTTGTCCAGGTAGCACTAAGACCCTCAAGCAGAAGACACTAGGTTTCAAACCAGCGGCCAAGAAGAAGGCAGCGTCCAAGAAAAAGGGCAGTTCCTTCTCAGACTCTGACTCTGAATCAGACTTAGACGGTTCATTGAATTATTCGGACCTGGACCTGCCGGTGGAGGAAGTACAGAAACCCGTTTCCAGAAGAGCAACCAGTAAGTTCCTTTGTTCTCCTGTCCTGTCCCACTCCCTTTCTTCTTGCCACAAACATTTCAATTCTCGGCAAATTAGAACTCTAAAAGAATCCGTCTACTTGATATTCGGTAATATTGATGTCACTATAATGCATCTTGTGAGTTATATCACTGAAAATCCCTGTGAGGTCTATGCATGTGTGATCCTACTGGGAATACAACAAATTCCCATTGAAAAGCACCAAGTTCCCTATTGAAGGCGCATGTGCCAAAACTAGTTTTTCTGCTGATGTTTTGTGGATGTTCCAACACCGATTGATGTTCCAACAATCGCATGAAAATTGGATGTGTTTTCTCAAAATATGAATTAAATCGGTGGTTCTGAACGGTGTTGATTTCTCCTACTGACCGTACGCTCATGCACGGACCAGTCAGTAAATCACGTTGAGAGCAACTTTGATGTATAATGTTTGAAGTGTGCCCGTCTTTATAAAGAAACCTACTCCAAACCTCACTGAAAACAATCATTGATTGGACAGCTTTGTGAGGATGAGAGAAATGCTCTCCAAGCAGGCATGGAATCGGCCGGTATTCTGGGGTGTTTTGGGACTTGTATCTTTCGTATTAAAAATCCAACAATGCCGTGGCAACGCTTGTACAATTTTGAATTTCTTCATTTTTTTTCTGACTACCCACTTGCACACCTATTTTAGAATCAAGTTTTGATTTCTGTTTTACTTTCAAATTGTTGTTGGCATTTACTGTGTCCTGAAATGTTATCGGAGTTTGCTTCTCCATTTATCTGCACTAAACTACAGCTCAGAAAGCCAAGTACTCTTTCAGCGACGACGAAGATGGTGATGATGATGATGATGCATCTCCAAGAGTCTCTCCTACTTTCAACCTGGATGATGTGAGCGACGACAACAACAAAGAAGATAAAGACGGTTTCTCCTCCTCCCCTGTCAAGAGGCCGGTCAAGAGAGCGGCGCCCAAGCTGGTCAGTGACAGTGAGAGCGATGATGCGGCGATGGATGTCGGAGAGCCCAAAGCGAAAGGTGGGGAACGCTTGAAATCACGTTTGCCAATGAGTTGTTCCATCTCAAAGTCTAGTGAGAAGTGCTCTCGTGTTCATTGTTCCCTGTGACCTGACTTTTGATTTGTGATTTGATCTTTGATTGACTAGATAAGAACTCTAGTCAGACTCAGAGCAAAGCTGTGCAGCATCTGGGATTGTAGATAGCAGAGATGCCAACTTGTATGATTTAGGTGGAATTTTTACGAGTTGTTCAGTCTGATTTTTACAATTTCCAACTCCATGGTGCAAAGCCATACAGTTGTGTATAAAACTCCATGTAATCTAGCCTGGAGCAGGCCTTGTAATGCCCACATCAGAAATATGTCACTGGCATTCCACAGTTTGTACGTAGAGTGTGTGTGAGTAGCATTGGAAACCGACGAGGTCAAACCACCTGCTCACCCCAATTAGGGCCATGATGAACTGGGGGTGAATAGGCACGATTTGCACTTCATAGACAACGGGATTGTGTACATACGTTCATGCACTATACATGTACATCATCATCATTTCACAAATACACCAAAAAAGGGTCGTTGTTGCCATGTCTCGTCACGAACAAGCTTATGTTTTTGTGATATGTGTAACTGACATAAATATTGCCCTATTCTTACGAAGCATGTGAAAACGAAAAAAAGCATTAAAAGGCAGCTTTTATTACAATAAATTCAACTCACAGGGTTTGAATGTGTTTCTGTTGAAATGTATAATAGGTAATTTGGTATCGTGCAACAGGATTACACTTTTTCATTTTGAAAAGTTGGCATCTCTGAGACAGGTGTGTACCAGTTACAGTAATGAGATTGAGAAGATGAAATTTTGGCTTATTTTCTGAGGTTCTGGCTGTGAAATAAGAGAAGGTAAATGAGATTTCAGTTTCAGAAGTGGACACTGTTCACCTCAACCTGTCATCTTCTTTGTGCCCTTGGCATGCATTACAGTGCATATTATCAGTGTGGTCCTTATATTTCAAATTACTTTGGAAAGCCATTTTTAAGAGAGCATTGTTTTCAGAACACTGATTACTTTACCTGATTTTTAGTATTTTTGTGTTGCTTGTCAACAGGCCCAGTGGTGTTGAGCTCTGGGGATGAATCGGATAGTGGATTGTCACCGCCAAAGCAGGCCAAAGTCTCTCCACCAGCCAAGAAACCTGCAGCTAAACCAAAAGGTGAAAGAACAAGACTCATGCGAGGAAAATTTGTCAGTTGAATTTGAATAAAATCGGTTTGCTTGACAAGGTCAAGAGGAAAGTTGAGGAGCCTTACTCATGATTTTTCAAAAGAAAACGCATGCATGAAAAATGCATTCATGTTGCCAGTCTTGTCTGACCTTAAATGTTCATAAACAATGCTTGGACTTAAGCGTGGAATCTGAGCATTCCACTTAGCCTTGAACCCTTTTCCCCACAAAAAATCTTAAAACCTGTTATTTTGTTCATCTTCAAGAGTTACTATGTAATCTGTACACTTGATTGGGGAATACCCATTTTGTAACTTGGAAGCCACTCGGGTACCCAGTTCCAGTACACATAGCCATGTGGAAGACTGTGTCATGTTATTGACACAGTCGGAATACCACAGCCTGTGTTGGCTTTTACACATCTCCCCTCTGTGTCCTTGCTCACAGCCTCCAAGCAGAAGACCCTCCTAGAGCTGATCAACAAGCCCTCCAAGTCCAAGAAGAGCAGCAATGACGACGACAGCCAAGATGCTGCCACCAAGAAGCCTGCCAAGGCGAAAGGTACTCACTTTGCTCCTGGCAAAGGGCGAACAATGACAAAAGAATGCTTTTGTCACATCTCAATTGAATAACTTGTGAATTGGCCTAGGACTGAATGACCTGTGATAGACTTGTGATGGACTTACAGGGACTTGCAGGGAGCTTGTGATGGACTCAAATACAACACTGGTCTTGGATCAAGGCGCTAATGATAAATGTTGATTATAGTGCTGTTTGTTCTTTAGTAGTCTGCCAGCACGTGACATTCACTGAACTTGATATCACACGTCTTGGTGATCAGTTGTGACTAGGAAAAAAGACTTTGTGTCACATTTTGCAGCAGATCCTAACTCCTCTTTTAAATGGCTGTTAAATTTTGACAGCGGCTCCCAAACCAAGGAAGCCAGCTGCCAAGAAGTCTAAGACTACCTCTGACGATGACTCCTCAGACTTCAAACCCAAGAAGCCAGCTGCCAAGAAAACATCCACCAAAAAGGCTGCAGCTAAGGTAGGTATCATCCATAGCTTCAGGCTCTCCATACTGCCATGTAAACCAAACTATAAGCAGGCTTGAGGTGAAGACCAGTCTTGGACAGTGTGAGCCTCTTCTGTTAGAATTGTTTGCTCATTTTTAGCTCCACAGGGCGTATTTATCTGACCTTTGTAGCAAAAAAGAGTTTCACATTACTTCAAAACTTTTGGAAGTTAAAAAAAGTCCCAAACTATTGACTTGTGATAAGAATAACTACCATAGGTTGCAGTTCTTCCATATTGTCCTGAAATTAGCGTTACCAAAGATTCATTGAGATTTGGTTTCATTTCCTGCAGCCCAAAAAGAGGAAAATTGATTTCTCTGACTCGGAGGATGACGATGCCTTCGACGTTGACGAGACGGACACTGTGGAGGTCCCGGCCCCGAAGCTTACCGGCCGCGCAGGGGGACGAGTCAGGCCGGCCGTCAAGTACAACTTTGGCGACGACTCGGATGACGACGACGACTTTTGAAAAGCTCCTCTGCCGGAGCACAGCAGCGGAGGAATTTTGGTTTTTTTGGGGGGGGAGCTCCGCGCTGATCACAAACCGATATTAAAGTGGTCTTCCAGTTTTGGTTTGGAATTCATCATTTGTTGTCCCCTCAGTCGACCACTTACCACAACACAGACCAGCCTTCCCACCATCCCTGGCTATTCTCACAATGAAAACTCCAAATGTTTCCAGTTTCAACAGATCTAGGCATGTTATTGAGATCAACATCTTCCTGATCCCCTAGTTTTTTTAACTTCCCACGCAAACCTATACAAATTGAAAAACTCTGCAGAAAGCCCAGTGCAGCTTTCAAGTTCTTCTCTGTTTCTGAATTACAAGTTGCACGCTTACAGGTGTTTACCCGATTAAATGCTACGAACCTTTCAAGTTGCGAAGTGGATATTTTTACTGAAACTGTAGATGATATGTACATACTGTCATTTGTACCCCCATGGGTCACATCGAGTATATAATGCTTGAGGAGCGTGTTGGTATCAAGATGGAAACCCCCTCCTCGAAAAATGATTGGAATTTTAACCCTCATAGGAATAGGTAAGAAATTAGGAAAAATACACGAAAGCAAAATTCCACCCTCTACAAAGTTTCGTCTCTTAGCAAAGTTACTGTTAGGACCATGTATTAAAAAGGGCCTTGTAAAACTTCGAAAGCATTTCACCATTTTTCCACCTCCTGTATATACATACATTAAGTATTTTATTATTCCAGTGGTGTACATTCACGTCCCTTTCTTGTCTTTTGCATGAGCTGTGTACTTGTGTGGCACCTAGTGTACTGAGTAAGATTTGAAATGGCTAAAATGTACTGGATAGGACTATTTATTACGTGGCCCAGAGTATCTGACTAAAGTCCCAGAGTCCTAGTGGGTCCTAGTGTTTTGTTGTATTCTATGCTAGCATGCATGGGTGCAGTATTTGTTGTGCAGCTGTCCTTGTTTGCTTTCTACTTAATGTTTGCTTCTTATCAGTGACGTGTGCAAGTTTTTGTGACAATCCTAACTCCTACTGATTTTCGAAAGCCTTCATTGTGTTGTTCATGTCGGCTAACTGTCCAGGCAATTCATCTCAGACTTCACGAAGTTGCATTCTCTGCCATTACAATATATTTGATGTCAGTGATAAATTTTGTGACAGAAAGTGAAGCTGTAATGTTTGCTCCTTGAGTTCACTTCCTAATATAATTTCACATGTCCATTTGGTCATTTTGACAAACGTTTTTAAATACCTTGGCTGAACTACCCTGACAGTCAATTGAAGTTGCCAACAGCGTGCTGTAGCTTGTTTGGAGTTCACTGGCCACACAGATTTTATTAATGGTTAAGTGTTTCCACCTCGAATCTTCACCATTCCGTTTGTCCTGTCCTGTATTTAACAATTTGTTGGCGTCGTAATGTAAAAAAAAAAAAAATCAACAAATGTAAAATGGTAAGACTTGAGGAATGAAAGCCACGAATGAAATTTTCCCTCATTTAGTTGTAACGGGCTTTTCTTGATGTTTGCATTACGCATGTGCTAAATGCATTGTTTCACGTGGATTTCTGATGTAAGAAATGGTCACTTTAAACAAATGTAGACTGATTGCATTTTGTAAATGAGTAGGTAAACTTGGCAGAGAATTAAAACTGGAGAATTGTTTCTCAATAGAAAATGATAGTTCTTGTGCTCCTGATCTTTATTTCCATGTTGCTCCAGTCAAAGGCAATTTTTTTGGCTATTACCATTCAACACAAACTTTCAAATTAACTCAAATACATGCACTTTAATTTAAAAAGCTGTTTTTATAGTTTAAATATATGTACATGTATCAAAATTGCATTGAATCAGTGAATACATTTCATCTTTTGAATGACGTGTTTAGTATTGTGCTGAAAAGTGCTTCATACTCGTATATAAATAAAATGCACATTTTCTAAAAAATAAAGACCAGGAATTAACACTTTATCAAAACAAAGGCACCAGAAACTTTATAAAAACTTGAGGAAAAGGCATTTAGTTCATTGGCAAGATTTGTTAGCTCAGTGTTTGTAAGGTTTTGGGATTAAACTTTGGTGACCACACCTTAGTGTTAGCATGTAAATTGCATTACTAAATGCTAATACACAGGAAATTGAGTGGGAAATGAAATCCTAAATGGAAACGATCAGTTGGCATTCAGATAAAAATTGAAATCCTTTAAATATCATTCAAATATATAATAACTGTCAATCATAAATATATAAACATATATATGTAACTGCGGGACAAACACTCAACGGATCACCTCAGGAGGCTTGATTTACTGTACCACTAGAAGCAGTCGGCCAACATTTCATCTACTGCAGTTGTACTGCACAGGTCATCCAATTCACAAGCTGTCATCTCCACTTCTGGTGATGTTGACTCTGAGGTTGGTTTCATTCCCTGGCCCAGGGAGCACCTTGGAGTCTGGCATGAGGCCCACTATGGGATCCAGCAGCTTCTCCTTGGGCACAATGATGGTCTGGTTGCCTATTCGTAGCTGGACGGCATTGGTCCAATTGTCAGGTGGAACTGGGCGCCTACGCCGTTGCCTCCCTTTCTTCTGCCGCTTCTGCCGGTAGCGCTGAAGGAAGGGTGTGTCCAGGGTCACGGCTGTGCCAAAGTCCCTTCTGGGCCAGGACGGGTGCTTGAACTTGATGTGGCGCTTGGCCGCCAAGCGGGCAAAGACAGCCTTCTCTGTGATAAACAGGTGGCCCCCAGTCAGTCTGATCTCGCTCTTGTTGTAGTAGGAGCACTCCCTGAGCTTGTTGGGCTCATAGTAGTGGTAAGGAATACGTTGTGCATTCTTCCTGCATTGGAAGGTGTAACCGGTGGATGAAACGAAAAAGGCAGGTGAGAGTACCAGTCTACATCAACAGAATGCTTCTTACAACCAAATACATGATGCAGAGCTGGAATCTGGAACTGACAATATTCAGTGCATAAATGGATCTCATGCTTCAACAACATGATATTTTGGGACGAATGAGGAACTTCTGTCACTGCATTTGTGAGATGCAGAGAATGCACAGAGAAAAATTTTGAAATTTCTTCTTAATTTGTTTTCTTATTTTATTCTACTTCTTGTTGTTTGGGAGGTCTTACATGGAACCATTGCAGTATTTCTCATCGGCCATTCCATACACCACAATGTCTTTACAGATATCCATCGCTGCTATTAAGGTATACCATCCGGTAGACAACCAGGTCTGGGCTTCCTGACTGAATGGAAATACAAGGATAAAAATGGTGCTGGTAGTTAGAACGGTGGTGATATTGGTGATGGTGGTGATAGGATGATGACGGTAGGGTGTGGAAGTGGTGAAAGTGATTAGTGGTGATGGGGGATGAGGGTGGTAGCAGTAATGGCACTCTGGGTGACGATGAGGTCACCACAGAAATCCTCACCGCGACAGCCCAGTGTAGTTCTTGAACAGAGCTTCTGAGGAGATCATCTTGTCCCGCGTGAAGGAGTAGAACTTGACATCTGGGAAGAGGTGAGCTAAGAGGACAGCATAGCGATACTCCCCAGAGACCATCTTCTTGACTTTGGTTGTGGACATCCAGTTGATGAGGATGACAGAGGCTCTGGTACGATTGTCCAAGAGCATCTCCCAACATGCACCTAATTGTAACAGGTAATCAAACAAATTGGAATTATCCACAGACACCACTGTGGGTTTATTGCTGTCTCAAATACACTGAACTATTTAAATATTTGATCATCAATTGGATTTGTCAAAGTGTTTTGCCAGTTTGAGTATTCAATTAAGTACAGACAGATCAACAATTTGTTATTTACTCGATCACTTTATTGTGTTTGGATCAAGATGAATATGTGGCTTTAGGTTATACAAAAGTCACAATTGCTGGGAAGAAATTTGCCTGAATGACTTTCTTCTGCACAGTTGAAGTTGACGAAAATGACAGCAATATTGAAGCAGAAATTAACATTTTTAAGAGAATCTTGTTAGTTTGACAACAGTGTTTGGGATATGTCCTGCCAAACATCACCTGAGACTTCAGTAAATCGGATTTCCGTACAAAAGTCACTTTTTATCATCAGAATGAACTGCTCACTGCATTTAAACTCAGGCGGGTATGAAATCAAGATTAACAGTGTAGGTCTCTGGTGGTTCGCCACCAACCTTCGTCATCCTCAAAAGATTTCTTCAAATTGACATGACCGATCGATCGCACTGTTGTGCGCGACCCGACATCCACCTCATAGCCAGTCACTGGGGCATTATTCATGCGGAAGACGCAGGGAGTGG
Source organism: Acanthaster planci (assembly GCF_054643075.1). Classification (NCBI taxonomy): domain Eukaryota; kingdom Metazoa; phylum Echinodermata; class Asteroidea; order Valvatida; family Acanthasteridae; genus Acanthaster; species Acanthaster planci. The sequence goes on from NC_141779.1 coordinate 8,318,654, forward strand.
CGTCAATCTCCAGTCCGGCGCTGCTGTTGATGAGGTGGCCGGAGCTCGACACCACGGCACACTTAGAGCACTGCATTTGGAGCAACTGTGGACAAACGATGCAACCACCGCTTCAACAAAAGTGACTCGAGGCAGTCTGGCTAAATTCCTATTGGCTGTGCATTGCCTCATTCACCGGAGTCAATCATTTTGATTTCTGATTGGGGTCAAACCTGTTTGCTCTGAGGCAAAAAGATAAAAAAAGTTACGGGTACTTTGCAACGTTCCTTCTCACACATGCATGCATAGGCGAATATGTCTCTTTTATTCCTGGTGTACCAAGCTCTTCCCAGCTGAAACAATCTATTCTCCCCAATAGGGGAAGCAGTTTTTGGGTGGAACATTCCAACTTTTGAGACACTTCCCAGAGCCACTAGCCCTGTACTACCGCCGAACTACCTTACCCGTTGCTTCCTGTACAGTCTAGTGCCCAAAATGACCTCTGGCACTGAGAGGATTTACAGATTCATAATATATCATGTAAAACCATGAAAACAATTCAAGATTTGAACATTTCAGCATTGGCCTTGCCATGTGCCATGTTCAGGTGCATTTATTTGGGATGAAAAGTTTGTGCACATTCCGATGGAAATTAATGGTGTTTTTTTTGTGCCACACTGGCACCTTAACCTCTGACTGTCTTGAGTAGGGCATACTGCAGTGCTGTTCTTCCTTCACAGGCCATATTCCCCCCTGAATCTGAGATAAGGAAGTAGCTATTCATTATTTTAAAACTGTTCGTCATGAAAGCCTTTTCCTCTTTATGATTCTAATACTTCTTTTGCTAAATGTAACTAAGTCCTCTATCTTTGTGGTATTACAAGCAGTTCATATTTAGTTAGCTTTTGTTGTTTTTGTATCTCTACTCTGCTGAAGCCTCCTACCTTGGCCACGGTGTTTGACCCCCCAACCTCTAAATAAACCCCACTGCACTTGTTCTTAATTCATCTCCATACCTTCTCATCCAGGACACCATGATATCCCCAGTGGACCTTGCTGTAGGAGTACTGCTGGCCTGTTGGCAACCTTCTCCGATCTGCCGAAGTCCTCAATGCGTCCAGCATTTCTCGGGCCCTAGAAAGCTCTTCCGGGAGGGGTGTGGCCCGCTGTGATGACCAGATGGACTGACTGAGGGAGTGAGACCTCAGGACAAAGGAAAGGTATGCCACCAACAGGATGAAAGAGTATAGGAGGGAGATGAGCAGCAACGTGTGGATGGTCTGACCAGGATGAGAAATGAGACAAGCCATAAACACTATCATAAGAAAAAGTACACACATTTTAATACAGCATACACACATGTTATTAAATTTTTTTCTCTTTGACAGTTTGTACGTTATGTAACGGGTTTTGCCCTTACCCAACGTGTACATTAATAAACACTGTATGCTCAGTGCTTACCCGAGAGCTTGCAAAAAAAGTCACAAGCTTACTCGGGTGGGACTCAAACCTACAACCTGCTGCTTACTAGTGCAGATGTCTTAACCACTCGACCACCGAGCTTGCCAGGGTCGGCTGGCTGGTCCGAGTCAGGTGAAGCAGCGGGTACCGCTTGAAAACAGTGTGTACTTGTAATGATAAGTTAATATCCCCATGCAAGGCTCCTCGTAAGTGGTAACAACATCAGTAAAACAGTTTTCTTCCTTCAAAAAGTCTCATCGTTAACTTTCCTTACACCTGCATAAGTTTCCAGTTTCTATGGGGCAACATCAACAAAGATTTAAAATCTTTCGGATGAAATTTCAACTCCACGGCTTTGTGGAGCACGTTGATATCTGAGAAGACTATTCAGCCAATTTTCATCTGAATGTGTGCAATCTTGGGCACAAGCAACAGAAATTTTCAGCATTCTGCTCATCCGTGCCCATATAGCCAGTAGTTCTGTCACTGCTTAGGGAACGAAAATAAATAATATCAAAGTGATTATGAAACTTCTTGACAACTTACAGATCTCCTTGGGAGGAAGCTTGGCATTTTCTCATCACTGGCATTTGATGTGACTCCAGAAAAGACCAGATTATGCTCTGCATCTGCAAGAACAAGATGAAACACTCCCAGCATGAACATGTACCTGCAACACCAAATATGTTTGAAGTCTATAAGGAATCAAATGCACATTAGTCAGAAGTCAGAATGAAGCAGTACATAAAGTACACGTGGTGATGAGATTATTTTTGCATCACCATAATGTAACTAAATTCAGACTAAATGCATGGTCCTAGCTGACAGACTTGCACAGACTTGTCTACACAAACCATGGCAGAAATACATGCAGTATAACGTGGTGTGTGTAAAACATCTGTTTTCTATCAAGTGCTCACACATGCCAAAGAAATGTACTAATAGAACCAAGATTGATCACTGGATAAGGGATGTTAGTTTGACTGTAGCCTACAATTTGGCTCATATTTTAACTCATGTGGAACCAAAATATATATATATATATCTACTGAATATTAATACTTGTCAGAGGAAAAAATCAATCAAATCAAAATTTGGATGAAATGTATTTGGTAATTAATTTTGCAGATAGCTGAAGCTAAACTTTCAAAACTGGATAAAAACATTCAATATTTCAACGTCACATTTCTATGTCATGTACTTTATCATTTCTTTAAATACATGTACAATTGCAAAATATCATTAGCTAAATGAATAAATACCTTCAAGTGTTATTTCTAGCTTCACAAATGCACTATCCACAGTATGTATTAAGCACAAACACACACACACACAAATCAAAATCATTCTAAGGCCCAAAAACATGTACATGAAAATACTAACCAATAACCATAAAACATTTTTAAGGAATCCAAACTCAAACTGTTAGTGTTAAATCATGGTTACCCCTAAAAACTGAAACCACTAACATTTTAACATGTTAAAATCAAAACATAAATGAAAATAGAATTTCAACCACATGCTATGCGTGTGTTAGCATCAGACTCAGGACCTTATGTGGAGACCACAGCAGGGTACTTTGATACCAACAAATCGGCCTAGCGGAAAAACAGACGACATGGAGGAAGAAGATTGGTTTAAAGTTTTATCACAGGACAAGAATAGGTAACTCACACGGTAAGCCGTGGCCTAAAAAGAAGACGTATGCCTATGCGACCGCAAAACCACTTTACAAATAGCAGTATACGGCGGTTTTATAATGCGATCATTTTAAAAAACGACTTCAAAAATCATTAAGAGTTACAGCCTTTTTTTTCTTGTGAACTATTGAATAAGAAAAATCTCTAAGCCAACTTTAGAACTTTAACTCGGATTCGGGACCTACTTCAAGTACTTGTCCATCCCGCGCAGTTCCATGGTACCAAAGTTTAACCAATCGAAAGAATGTTCACAAACGGATCGAAAGATCGACCAATGAAATCATTCGTTTGTAAGGTGAAAATTCGAAGCATGAAAACGAGGTTCAAAATGGCGGACAGCTGAAAAATTTTCTGAGGAAAGATTTTCAATTAAGTTGGAAGTTTCTGTGTTGTTTACCTCGAATCTTGAACTCATTCTACATATCATGGTTATTCAAGAACCAGTGCAGGTAAATCAGTGCATATTGTTGTCTGAAGTCTATTTAATTGTTAACTCTTTAAGAATAACGTTAACCATGTAAACCACCGTTAACGTTAGATCGTGCATATGCGTTTGCCTATCCGGCATGCGGAGAAGGCAAGTGATGATTATAATGGAGGCGTCTGTTATAAATCATTCAAACAATTTCTTCATTAAAATGGGAAGGAGTTCCATACACGGACATCACTTGACACCCTCTACTTAAACCCAGTACGAGACTAGGCCTAGTCTGAATATTTTCACCTGCATTCTCGAGGTCGGAAGTTTTTACATTTATTGCACTCGACCTCTGGGCAAAAGGGCGGCTTCTCCATTCACTTTCTACAGGGCTTCGCATGTATTCCTCTATTTTTGCAGCAATATGATAAAAACACCTGAAACTTTTTCATTACAGTGTGGGAGATGTTTATAGCACATAAATAGTCAAATGTCAGGCAAGGTCAAGATTTCAGGCAATATTCGCCATAGAATGATAGACTGCAACACTATTGCCCCTTTGAGTTTTGTGAGTGTGAAATATGGCATAGCCATCAGTTTACCAATCAGAGAAAATAATCAAGAATCATTAACGTCAACCCAACCTTGAGCATGACCGACATCATTAACATGGCTAAATTTTATGGCATGGTTGATGTCACTTTTATGAATTCTGATGTGATCGTTGGCGATGGCAAACCTCCGCAAGGGAAAATAAGTGGTGTCTGTATTGTCCCAATACGGAGAGGTCAGGGGCATGCCAGGTAGCTAGGTCCTTGGATAGTTCAGACATAATTTGCTGTCAACTAACGAATGAAACTTCACAATTATGATCTGAAAAGGAAAGTCTGTAAAAGTTCCATACTCCCACAATGCCTTTCCACCATTGTGCAAAATCAACCATGTGGATTAGTGATAACGCTTACATTATGTCAACTGGTCGCAAAAGCATAGGCCCATCCCTGTTGTTTTCCCATTTAGAACAGGAGGGATTGCCGTTAATCAGCAGGCATTTCCAAGTGTTTTTTCAAAAGAGAAAATAATTCCATATGCAGCCAGTAATTTTTCCCTGTGGCCTATTTAGCCATCTGCAGACCTCCCAACCCTCCTGATTTTGGCCGAAAATTTCTGCTTTTTCACTCTGTTTTTCACAATTCTGATTTTGCCCCTACAATTTCTGGCAAATCGCAATTTTGCTGTGTTTCAGTGGATTCAAGTTGGTCACTTGAGTTTAAATAGTGCATGCCTTTCATTTTGTCAATTTTCCAACAGGCTGCAATATGGCAGTGTTTAAATCATTACGCATACTCTGATGCAATCTTCTTAGCAGAACGACTCTATGCAGAAGGTAGGCTCATTAAAGAAGTTTTACTTAATTAAATTTTGTAAAATTGTGAAAAAATGTGATGGACTGAATAGTTTGGACTAGAACATTTAGTGATTGGTTTTTGCTTTATCTTTTGCAAATTACAATATTTCAAGCAAATCTAGATAAAAGCTAATATAAAATATAGAAAACAAAACTGTACTTTAAATATGCATATCATGTTAGTTAAAAGCTGTTGCAAAATATTTAAAATGTCCACCAGATGGAGTGGTGCCCACTTTCTATAATAATTTGGTAGACATTTGAACTGTTTCAAGTATATACAATGTATTCAACTGAAGGTCGTCCTGTATCTCAGTGGTAACGGCAGTAAGAGTCCCGAGGCTTCAGGTAAACGAAATGTGACACACAGAATGATGTTTTGCAGGGAGAACGGTCGAGCAGCTGCAGGCATTCAGATCGTCGTAGCAACTGCGTCTTGTTGACCTCAACATGTTTGATGGTGGCGAATTCACATATTTTACGATACAGTATGCCCATGGTCGTCAAATTAATTGCTGATAGTTGTTTTGTCTTCCTTTCCCTCAGTGGGATCTGATGAGGCACTGTTCCTTCTTGCCACATGCTACTACCGTGCCGGCAAGAGCAACAGGGCTTACTCGCTGCTGCAGATGAAAGGATGCCCTACCCCACAGTGCCGTTACCTCATGGCACGATGTTGCCTTGATCTAGACAAGTAAGGCCCACTGACTATCCCTACTGAGCCCTCTAGTGCATTGTGTGTGTTTTTATAAATTGTGAAAACATTATGACATTTTGACACCTTTGTAGATCAGGTACATGGGTTCCCTCAGTCGTTAGTCATAATGCTTGAATGTTTTAGTTGCTCTAGAATGGTTCACAGCATCCAAATTTTATTCATCATTTGATTGTACAGTTGACATTGAATGAGTTCTGCTACAATATTAGCACTGCTCCAAACTGTGGACTGACTGCTGGTTAAACACACTTGTATGGGATGGTAGAAATTTTGAAAATGTCGGTCCTCTCTGATCCCATTTTGGTTTCCAACCTCCTTCCTCCCTCCTGCTGTCTCCCACTCCCTCCCTCCTCTATCAGGCTGGCAGAGGGAGAAGCAGCCCTGGTGGGCAATGCCGTACTCAAGCCCCACTCCTGCGAGGAGATTAAGACAGAGTTTGCTGACTCGGCCTCATTTGCGCTGGCACTCCTGGCAAGAATATGCAGGTGGGTTATATCCCTGAGACAAATCTGCAGTGCAGGGACTAATTTATAGTGTTGACTCGACCTACGTGTTTGTACTTCAGTTGGTATGATGTGCACATACAAGTGCCCCCCATAAACGGCAGTTTATGACACACATGAATATTATCCTCACCTTGTACACCACACCCAATTGCCATATACCATTTTTGTGCTCATTCTGATGAAAATTGGTCGTGGAGACTTATTTAATGTAGTTTTCTTTTGACACACAACAGTAAAACAGAGAGGAAGGCACGGTCATCAGAGTCACTCAGGCAAAGTCTCAAATTGAACCCGTTCCTCTGGTCATCCTTTGCAGACCTCTGCAATCTCGGTAAGTTGTCAAAATGTTCCTGTAAAGACCATCAAAACATATCCAGTCTTTGACATTTTGAATTCGAGCGAGAAACACCTCACTGGCTTTTTATTTGGGCAGGCGAGAAGCCAGACCCCAGCAAAGTTTTCCAGATGGCGCCGGACCCTGATGTAGCCACAACACAGCAAGACCTGTATCCCATCATCGATACCGAGAACATGTCAGTCAACCACCAGCAAACTCCCACCTTGGACTCACCCTTGACGGTAGAAACGCCACAGGTGAGCTCAGTGCAGAAGGCAACAGGCAACAGAAAGGTTTGCATTATACAACAATACGTGATGTAGTCTTATTTGCCCCACTAGAATTTCATGTAAATAAATTATAACAAATTCCAACGGAAGCAGTGTTGGTTAAAGTCTGTTGATACATTGATAATATCCGATATATCAATTTTGCTTTGATATCGATATGAATGATATCACTTTGACATTGAAATCTATATATCAAAAGTGCTGATATGAAAAAAATGAAGCTAAAGTAGTTGTTGTTACTGACAGTATCTTGTCTTGAAACAGAAGTGTCCGTTTTTTGTGGCCAAGAATAGCAGTCAGCAAATGTACCATCGATTTGTTGTTTTCCTCTTCACAAAAACTTATAAAAGTGGTAAAAAGTAAACAGCTATGTGGTGTATAATGATTTTTTACTTTGTTACTTACATGTACATTTAAAAACTTGCATGTATTTCGCATGTTGTACATTTAGTAGGGCACCTTTCCACACAAGGGAAAATGCGTACACAAATAAACTGTAAAATACCCTTATGTCTGGGTACCAAACCTCATTGGATATTGCACAAGTGGTACAGCGGAGCTTTGACGGCCAGCAGCCGTGAAGCTCCAAGACTGTTTTACATGTGGTTGTGACTTCAACATAAGTGAATTTTGCCTGGTACTTGTGTGTGTACTTTTTGCATATATGACATTAGACAAAATGTATTTATGTATGATGCATCAAAGTCCTGTGCCCTCTCTGCATGCACCAACCTCCTTGAAATTGGGTTTCTGTGCATCAGAGACATGGACATTTTGTGGGAATGGTTTGTCCAATTGCTCCTTTTCACTTCAGTGGCACCCCCTTTTTTTTTTCAGGACAACTCTAACATCACCTTACAGCTCTCGGGCATCAAGCCACTCTCCAACTTCTTCACGCCAGACCAGCAGCAAGGCGACCTCTATCACACGCCGGCAGAGGCAGGTCTGGCGCTCCTGCTACCCCCAGCGGCTCCTGCCACTGCCATCAGCTCTTCACGGTTGCAGAGGACTAGGCCGCGAGTGGGCCGGAACCTCCTGGGAGGTCCTGTCTCTGCTAGCCCGCTCACGCCCAGGTGAGATGCTCAACAGAAGTGCGGAGGCATGTGCATATAGTAGGAGGGGGCTCTTCAAATGGCTTTGGGTATGTAATCGTATTCATGCATGGCAGTCTAAAATGTTTGCTGTTGAATGATTTCCTGTGTGCTTGTTAACAATCAGTTTTGGAGTGCTGCCTGTTGACACACCAAGCCCTGCAGAGACCATGACCACAACGTACATCACGCCGTCCCCTACCGTGTTGGACAGTCAGGCAGTCGATATCAGGGCACCACAGAAGAGGGTATGTGCTTCATTTTCTGATTGGTGGGTGAAATTAATAAATGGAAAGTGGTTCAGAATTTTACAAAATTTGCCTCCCCCCACAAAAAATGTGAAAATCCATCTGTGTTGGAGGTAGCTAAGCTCATATGTATTAAAGGAAGAAAATAGTCTGGCTCTGTGTTTTCTACATGTATATTATAGCTTAAAAACTTCATAGACACAGACCCCCTTTGTATTCTAGAGCATACATTCTGGCCATTTTACATGCCACTAGTGCCCTGTCTATCTAGGCGTTCAGTCTGGTACAGCACCAGTTTTTTTCATGTGAGCAAACACATTGGGTTACAGAAACTACTGCACATGTGGGCCTCAATTAGAAAACTCATCTTGATGGAACCATTTGCTAAAACTGTCGCCAATAATCACACTTTTTTTTCTGAGTTCCCGGTTGTATACCCTTTCGTTTAAAAGATATAGTTTGCCTTTAAAGCATAAGTTCAATTTCAAAGAAATGTATTTTGCCACATTCCGTGCTGCCTTTGGACTAGCACCTAGTATTTTAATTTCTGTAAAGGGTATATCAAGAAGGTCACAGGTGACAAAGCCAGCTGTGTTCAGCCAATCAGGGAATTCAAGTAACACCAACACCAAAGACCCCAGCCAGATGCTCCTCAACCAGACACCCAGCCCTCAGCCAAGGTGAGCTGGCTTGGTTCTGTTGTTGCGCATGTAGATGGAACGTGACAACATGACATGCCGTCTGTGACCTCACTGCCGTCCTATGTGTCACTCATCAATGAAACAAATGTAGGGGAGGATTGTTGAAAGTAATGACAACTTCAGTTATAATAGCCTTTTAATTAAGCATTTTATTCAAATGAAAAAACTTGTTTGAATATTTGTTTTTAATGGTGACCCATTATCGTGTGGTAGTAGACGCTCTGCTCAGTGTAGTAACTTACAGGCCACCTTCAAAAAACAAGAGAAAAATTCTTGGTGTAAGAAGGTCCAACTGGTTGATTCGCCCATGACCAATCAGCCCAAGTGTCACCGTGCGAGCTTTGTTACTTTCAGCAGGGTTCAGGGTTAATCATCTGTGAAGGCTTCTTGTACAGTACAGTTAATGTCAGTTTTCAGTACTAATCTATTATCTTGCAGTGCGGCTCAAGTCTTGTTCCCATCCTCCCAGGGAGTGCGGAGAAGCTCTAGACTATTCTCCAACAATTCAGTCAAGGTAAGGAAGCAGCCTATAAAGTTTTGTATTGTATTTAGATGCAGACTAGATGTGTACTCAGTGCATTTTGATGAATTTGAATTCTGTGTGATCATAAGGTAAGCCCCAGAGTGTACCCCTTGCTGTTGGTAAGTGCTTGTTTTGTGGAGGTGAGTTTGATAAATATGCAAGTTGCTCTTTAAGTTAATAACTTAAATATTGTCCCTCAAATTATACAACTGAACAAGATCAAAGAAGTACATTTAAATGAAAGACGTTTCATAAGAAATCTTTTTAAACATATATTTGAAGTTGGCAAGTTTAATCTTTGTTTTTCTTTCTCATCCAAACTTCTAACTTGATTCTTGCTTATGCAATTCAGAGAATTCCACAGGAGAAGATAGACTAAAACATTGATCTTGAAGAATTATATTCCTGTGGTGGCAGAATTGCTTTGTACGAGCTAGTGTCTAATTTAGTGGTCAAATTTTGCATCTGACCTTCATTAAACGAAGCAGAAGCAGTCTCATGGGAGGGACTATAACTGTGGAACTTTGATTGACAGGACAAACAAGTCAGTTTTTAAGTGGAGAAAAAACATTGTTTCCGCCAGGAAAATGCTACCAAGAAAACAACCACCAGGAGTAAGATTGGTCCCTCTCGCTGTCCTAAGGGCAAGACGAAAGGCAAAAGCAGCCGGACGTCCACCGTCACGCAACCCCCAGACTCAGAGGACCTGATCAAACCAGACAACTATCGGACGTTAGAGTCCAGGGCGGCCTACGCCGCTGTCTCACAGCAGCAACAGCTGATGAGCTTCCAGAAAGCCTCCACTGGTAGTTGCAATGTTTTTGGATCTTGGTTATATGTCCATCAAACCAAACCCTCCCTGATTCCTTCAAAATCCAACCAAAGAGGATTTTAAAGGATTGAAATGGCACAGCCCCTTCCACTCCCACCAAACTCTGAGCATGATGCTGCCGGGAAGTTTCAAGTACATAGAATGCACTTTTGGCTTCCTTCTCAGTGGTAGGTTTTGGACGCTTCAGGAAAGTCACCAGTAAAATACAGATGGAGTCGGAGTTGTCTACAACTGTTGGCCACTTGAAAACCTCAAAGTCCTTCATTGTCCCAGAGCCGTCTATCATCAGAAATCTTCCTGGTAACGTGACCAACAGTAGAGAGGACTTTGAAACTACTTTAGAAATAAGATTTGCTCAGCTGGCTTGGTGGTTCCGTGGAAATGTATAACAGTATTAGGCCTGGAACGTATTTGATTGAAATCGGTGTTGTGCCAAGACTGTCCTGTGCATTTGACTTACTGGCAGAACCATCTCAGTTTGGGTATGTTGTGCTCTGAAGCAGTTTTTATCGGAAGTGTAGTGAGTATTGTGACAACCAGGTTTACAAATTTACTCACTTGGGCTCAAAATAGCCTGGAATACCCCCAGTCTGTGACATTTTGCCTTTATATTTGCATCGTTTGATGAAAAAAAGATTAAAAACTAAAATTAGGTTAATGTCGTAAAGGTCTAAACTTGAAATACTCTCTTGTCACCAGAGGGCCTGCTAGCACTCCTCCGAGAGATCGGCAAGGCTTACCTGGCTCTGAGTCAGTACGACTGCCGCAAGGCCATCGCCTACTTCTCCAGCCTACCACCACAGCACTACAATACGGGCTGGGTCCTGTCCCAAGTTGGCCGGGCATGGTACGAGCTGGCAGAGTACCAGAAGGTAAGAGATGGGTGACACTCATTGCTTAACCCTCACAGATGGAGGGGGCAGTGGTATTATCAGTGGCCGTGTTTCAAATAAATGATACAAATGACCCTGATTAACCACATTGACTACAGAGAGACTCAGTGACTTCAATAGTATGGAGCAGTCAAATGTGTTATTGGGGCCATCACTAGTCCCGCGATTCAGAATTTTGACCCGATGCGATTTTGAGTTTGCGGCAGGTCCAACTTGACTCCCAATTTTTATCCCTCATCGGTTTTGTGCCATGTGCAGGCAGAGAGGCTATTCTCGGAGGTGCGGAGACTAGAGCCCTATCACCTAGAAGGCACGGAGTACTACTCCACGGCACTCTGGCATCTTCACAAGGAGGTGGCACTCTCCATGCTGGCCCAGGAACTCAGCAATTTTGAGCAGGAGTCGCCAGAGGTAAAAATGTAGCATTCCGACGGTCGAGTCAAACTGAGCCTCCGTTCTCGGCAGAAAGTGTTGATGTTGCATGCTGTCATAACTTGGCATTTTTGGGGGCTGGAATGGTCAGCCGAGCTTTTGCGTGGTCTGTGAGCATGGCGTAAGACCAGCTTGATTCAAATTTGGCATACCTTAGCAAATAATAATTTTGAATTTTACTAAACAGTCATAGGCAGGTTTTTAGTAGGTCAACGTTAATTATGTTGGCAAATATTGGAATTTGAAATCTAGTCAGTTGTCAAAATATACTAGGATTCATTCTTAAAACACTGTAAGTTAATTTGTAGGCAATTTTGTTCTTGATTCAAGAGAAGATACAGGCTATAAGGACCGATCATTATAGGCACTGAAAACCATGGTATATTCTTTGATTGACTTCCCTCCATTTGTTCATTCAGGCCTGGTGTGCAACAGGTAACTGCTTCAGTCTACAAAAAGAGCATGACTTGGCCATCAAGTTCTTCCAGCGAGCAGTGCAGGTATGTAGAATGAATCACATGGAGAAGTCAATGGTTAAGTATGATGAGAAATACACATACGCTAAGCATGTGGCACTTCATGGCTGTTGATAACAGTGATTGATAACGGTGGTCACCTGATTTCATTTGTCAGGTGGACCCCCAATTTGCCTACGCCTACACATTACTGGGACACGAGTATGTGGCAACAGAGGAACTGGACAAAGCCATGTCATGCTACCGCACAGCCATCAGGATTAACACAAAGCACTACAATGCATGGTAAGGCATTCGTTGCTGGTCAGCCTGTGAGCTATCAGCATACTTGAAAGTAGTCCTTACTGTCTACTTCACAACATACGACTGAAGTCGCCAAGGGGACTCTTGCCTGCAGCAGCGATGGCCAGTCTTAGGATATTGTGCGTCACTCTAACATCTTGTGATTTGACTATGTGCTTAAAGTGATCATTTTAGCGTCTCACTGACGCCCCGTCTAAAAAAATTCAACAAACTTAACTGAGAATGGAAGCTCTTGGAGGGCAATTCTGCCACTGGAATCAGACAATATTGCACGTTTGTCCTTGTCCGCAGGTACGGTGTTGGCATGATTTACTACAAGCAGGAGAAGTTTGCCCTGGCCGAGATGCACTACCGCAAAGCCCTGGCCATCAATCCGCAGAGCTCTGTCCTGCTGTGTCACATAGGAGTGGTAAGCCAACCTTGGGTACCAGACTTTGCTGCTGCCTGTCCCGGGTGCTGAGCATTTATTGTTAATTTTTCTCTACAGTTCTAAACATTTTATGGTACGTACAGAACAAGGCTTGAGGGAAGTCATCACAATTTACTCCGAAAATTGGCTCAGTGTATTCCTGAATGACAGTGGCGTCATTACAACTGTGGCCCGATTAGCGTGCAGCGGTACTTTATTGCTCATCGCTGGAGTGCTGGAGCACTTTTGTCCCTGCTGATAATCTGGGGGCACTGAATGCCACAAACAGTGGTGTACCGTTTCAAAACAATGACAGATTACTTTCGCTCATGCCGACTGAAAAATGATGGCAATTCCCAGCAGCTCGGTGTTTGCTCTGGGTATGGTCATTTGTTACAAGGCCCAGCTCCTTAGTCCGATTTCAGGTACCCCAGCTATGCGTACAAACCCAATGTTACCCGGTGCCTGGTACTGCAGAGGCAAGTGGTTAACAGAAGCTAAGTGAGGGTGCTTCCTTGATACTGAAAATATATGGCACCCTGTATTTAAAAACAGCCTATAGAGTGGATGGCCAATTTGCAGTTGAATGTGCACAAAAACAATTAAGTTGTACTTTTAAAAGGAACAAACTCAATAAACTGTGCAGTAAATGTGCTCTTATCTAACAGTGGTTTTTAAACTTTGCCAAAAGAGGTAGACGAACAGAAATTGTTCTGCTAGTTATTGATAAACTGTAGCGTCACATTATGAATTTTTATTGAAATTAGAGGATCAAAAACTGTTTGGGTCAAAGAACAAGTTATACAAATTGGACTTGAACAGGTGCAGCATGCTCAGCACAAATCGCAGCAAGCCTTGCAGACCTTGAACCGGGCCATCACCATGGACCCCAACAACCCCCTGTGCAAGTTCCACCGGGCCTCCATCTACTTTGCCACGGAGCGCTACCAGGAGGCCCTGCAGGAGCTGGAGGAGCTCAAGCAGATCATTCCTAAGGAGTCGCTGGTCTACTTCATCATGGGCAAGGTGAGTTCACTGGTCCGGGCAAGCTGGTGACCTGGTGCCACAGAGCAAGAGCAGGGCTTGCCAGTCATGGTATGTGTGTTCTTAGGCAAGACACACTACCACAATTGACTCTGCACAGGAGTGTGAATGGGTACCTTTATCAGGGTAAACAGCAGATCCCATTAATCTCAAGCTGATCTGCGGCAAAACATCGGTTTAATGGCCCATTGAACAGGGGTAATAATTGAGAAGTGTTTGAGACCTCTGGGTGTAATGCTCTGTTGGAACAACCCCGATCATGCAATTGAAGGGTCATCCAGTGAATTATTGTATTAAATGGTGAATAAGTAACAGTCATTGTGGAACTGCGCTCAAGCAGATCCCGCTTCTGACACCATTCTATTTCAGCGCCAGTTTTGAGTTTTCAAAGTTCAAGGGGAGGTGAAATTCTAAAACAATAATCAACTGTGAATTTTCCAGGTATACAAGAAATGTGGGCAGACCCACCTAGCTTTGGCCAACTTTTCCTGGGCGGTGGACCTAGACCCCAAGGGGGCTAACAACCAGATTAAGGAGGCTTTGGACAAGAGGTACCTGCCCGATGACGATGACCCAGCAGCTGAAGCCCTGGCTGATCCTGGGCCCAGTAATGCTGGTGAGTTCCAAGTAGTGTCGTATTCCACACCCCAGCTGGTCCTCCTGCAAGATCTACTGTAGGTCCATCAAGAGTCCTTCAGTAAACTCAAGTCATGAGCTGTGCAAATGAGAATTTGGCAAAGGCACCGTGTGTCCTAATGGCGGGTAATCTTCTCTCCACTCAGGAGTGTATGTGCATACTTGTGGGGGTAGAGATGGTAATTGTGCTTATGAAACCATTTGTACCTGAAAACTACCTCCATGGTTTAATCAGTGCACGACTGGTGTTGCTCAATCCTCTGAGAAGCATTTGAGCACGATCCAAATTACCACCTCTGAAGTTGTTATTGACAATCTATCACATTCTCCAGTGCAGGGTATGTGTTACAAACATTAAGGGTTACAAGAAGGCTGTCCATTGCTAGGCATGTCTGGGTGTTTCTTAACCATTACCTGCCGGGTGAATTTTTCTTCAGCGGGATGAGGTGACGGGACTTTTTCAAGATTTTCCATTTTCAAACTTCTTAAAAAATTCATGTGTTCATTTACTGGACATTTACACCCACACGAACGACTGTCTGGTGGCTACTCTGATCTGACAGGCAACCTTCATTGACGCCCGAGTATTCAACCCAGGCCTGCAGCCCTTTAAAAGAGAGCCCAGAATTATGAGGTGTTGCATAATTTCCTTTTTTCCAGTGAATGCAAGTAGCCTCTTTTTATATGCAGCTGGATTAGCGAGCAGCGGCGCTGTGTCACTCATAAATGGGGCCCTGGAGCACTTTGTCCACGATGCTAATCCACGGGCGTGCTTTGTCCAAAACAGTGGTACACTCTTTCAAAACAGTGTCGGACTACCTTTGAAAAATGATGGCAGTTCCCAGCAGCAGGTCCTTTGTTCCGAGTACAGTCTTTTGTTACACAGACCAGCTCTTTTGTCAGAAACCAGCACCCCGGCTCTGCGTATAAACACACGGTGCCCGAAACCGGGCTCCCCGGCAGGAAGTGGTTCATATGAATTTTAAATTGTCAAATGTTATATGTGAAATTCTTCAACGGCATAAACACTAATTCACTGGAGACTGACAGCTGCTCATTTTTACAATCTTACACAGACACTGGGGATAGTGACACAGTGGGCGAGGGCGACGTGGCACAAGAGGGCACCGTTGAAGCTGAAGACATGCAGCTACAAGCCAATGAGAGTGACGAGAGCTTATGATCTCTGTGAAGCACCGACTGTGACTTCCGTTAATTGAGACAGTACCACCAAAAATCTAACGAAATGTCAAGTCCGGCATTTTGGGCGGTTATTGTTGCATAAGCCGTATTGGTTCCTCAATAGAGTTAAGGCTCCAATTGGATGTGGATCCCACAGCTGACACCAAATATGAACCTACAACTTATGGGTGGGGGAGACTTGGCGTAATGTTAGCTAATTTTTCAAAGCATGCCAAGTTTGTTACCAGTCGACTCAAAATTTATACTGTGATATTTACCAGGTGATACAGTGTGTGTAGCTCAAAAATTGTGCTTATAGTTACAGGAACTAGACT